>NW_028301711.1:34987500-35690000 GCF_037042655.1 Diuraphis noxia
TATAAAAAAATCGATTTGGTCGAAAACTGGTTTTGCGTAAAAATTTCCGTTTTTCTGTCATTTTTTTTTTGTTTTTCTCGATTTTTTTGAAAACTGTTGGAAAATGATTACTTTTGACTGTAATGCACCAAGGATATTCACTTTTACATCGGAAACCACCCCCAAAGTTTGAAATTGAAGCATTATTTCGACTAGTTATGCTGTACACAGACACAAATATAAACATAAACAAAAAAAAAAACACATCATTATAAAATCAATATATTCATCACTTCGTTCAGAATCTAAAAGTTGAAAAATTAAAATGTCAGTAAACAACTCAAAACAAATCAAAATATTTTGAAAATCTTATTAAATATAGAAAATGCCTATATAAACATTCAGTGAAAATTTCAAGTATCTGCGGTCATTTGTTTTAAACTTTTAGAGTTACACCAAAATAAGAAAATTGCTAAATGTGAAAATCTAATGTTGTAAAAATTTAAATTTCAAATGCTCATAAAAATTTAATTTGAATTTCCGGTGGATTTTTTATTTGTGATGAAGATTGAAAAACTTTTAAGGAATCTTGTATTAAATTTTCAAATCTTAGATTTAAAAAGAAAATTTTCTATGAATTTCTAGCTTAAAATAATTTGTGAATTTTCGTGATTTTTACGTATTTTGTCAAAATTCAAACTTTGAATGCTTATAAAAAAAAATTGTGGATATGAATTTATTTTATTTTTCAACTGCTATTGTAAAAATATGTTAAGAGCCTTGTATTAAATTTTCAAGCTTTTCTGCCTAACAAATAAATTTTTATCGATATTAATTTAAAAAAAAACTAATAATGATCGAAAATTGCAAATACCTATGAATAATTCAACTTAAGTCGAAAATTTTTTAAAATTGCATGGTGGATAGAATATACTTATATAAACATTCGGTGAAAATCGCATTTATCTATGGTGATTTGCTTTAAGGTTAGGTAGATAGATAGGTATAGGTACATCAAAAACCAAAATCGATTTTGTCGAAAATAATTCGTCCCCTCTCCCCTAAATTTTTAGTTTGTTTATCCCGATTATTAAGAAAAATGTTGAGAATTTTTTACTTTTGCTCCCCTCCCCCCAAAAGTACCAACTAGATTCACTTTCTGATCGAACGAGGTACTGAAGCCGAAATTCAAAGCACTTTTATTGCCTCAAAACGTGATGGCAGACACACAAAAAAATATATTATATATATAGATATAATATCATTGAATACAAAGAAGAGTGGCGGCTCGTGGGTGCTGGTGATGGGGGTGCGACTTTAAATATAATACATTAATGCCCTGCCCCCTAGTCATAGATATAACAAATTGTCAAATTAAGTATAATGAAAATAATAAAATGAAACATTTATTATAACATTATTTGACATGTTGAAATAGGTAATTAAAATAAAAAAATAATAAATTGTTCACTTACAAGTTATAAGATGTATGCAATGACGACAATCTTAGCCGCTTCCTACTAGTCGCAGCCTCGCAGGCCGCAGAAGAAAATAGAAATGAAAATAATATTATAATTATATATAATTATATCACGGACGACGCTGCCAGTCGTCAAAAACGCGTATATAAGACCGCAGTTCAAATGTACACGCATGTATACATGTATATATTATTTTATTATTAAAGTGTCATAAATAATAAAAATGTTTCAAGATAATAATCGACAATAACAATAGCGATTAGCAACCGATAACAACGAGCGTATACGGTTAATTTTAAAAATAAACACTAATATTTTTCTTTATGGACGACGCTGCCGGTCGTCCAGACCCCGCAATAAGTTCGCAGCTAAAACGTACCCGCACGCACTCGACTGCGGTGCCATCGGTTAAAATGTACGTATTCAGAATATTACGTCTGGACGACGCTGCCGGTCGTCCAGACACTGCTCGTGTGTGCATGCGTACCAGCGTACCCATATGCTCCTGGTATCTAAGGGAAACAAATTTAATGTTCGCATACGACAAAATATACTAGAAATTTAAGTTAGGTTTTAATAAAAATTATTTTTTTTAAATTATAGAATTAAAAAAAAAAATAAATTTTCTTCTTTTAATTAATTTTAGTAGGGGGTGCGATCGTCCCGTCGTCCAAGCCACGAGCCGCCACTAATTTAAAACTATTCTGAACAAAGACGGTTTGTCCAGGATATTTTATAGTTTTATACTGTATTAATAATACTGCTATTATTTAAAAAAAAAATCGGCATCAATGAAATGAATTCATAATTAATCAAATCAGATTCATTATGTAGTTATGTACCCGACTCCCACAGTTATTCATATATAGGTATATATAAGTTATTATAAAATATTCGAAACCATCTATACTACTTTCAACGTTTTATTCCTTTCGCTTTTCATAACGTCCATTTTTATTAAATTGGAAAAAAATGTAAACTGTAGACTGCATATAGACTGTAGATCATCGTAAAACCTCGAGCGTGAAGTCTTCGATCAAATGCACACTGACTGCTAGTAATATATTATATTACTATATTAGTGAACATATTATTATTATCTACATCGATCATTCAAAGATTAATAATTATCTTTAAATTGTATACAACTGAGTAACCGACCGGAATTCGGAAAATCCCAGGCCGCAATTTACGTACATCTCAAATATACCCGAGACGCAATTTACGTATGTTTTAAAAGTCCATGGGCCGCAATTTACGTAGTATATAAGTAAGTATGACCTTTTTTGTGGGACGCAATTTTGAATTTACCGACTCCGGCATTTTCGTCTATGACTATTACCAGCAAAAGGCTTAAGCCATAGATATATTTATAGACTAAATCAGCGGTTCCCAAACTTTTTTGGCTCGTGTCGCTCTTTTTTGAAATATGGGGTTTACACAGTACCCTTCCCTAAAAAAAATAGAATTATAACATTCTACGGCAGTGCGGCGCCCTCGTGAAGACAACTTGTCGCACAGATTAGGAACCGCTGGCTTAAACCGATTATGGAATTCACAGTAACGCTATAGGAGCAGCATAACTGCACTAGACGGAGAAATTTTAACAATTTAGTATTTTACATCGTAAAAACATGCACACTTAGATTGAAAATAAACTTAAGATATTATTATATTAATATATTATTGTAATATATAATAATGCTATTCCATTCCAAAACGTTATATTGTAAATATTCTTTATAAATCTTTATAAATAAAACGCTTTAATTATTAAAACATTATATTTAAATATTTTACCTCCATCACTAAAAATACTTAAACATATATTTAAAAAAATTTTGATAAAACAAAACCATCAGCCTAATATAATAATATTATTTTTTTTTTATAATAAACCAATAACTATTAAACCAGTGTACACAAATTAAATATGGTGCAATGAACAATTTATTGGTTTTCGTGATTGATTTGATTATTTCACTCTTTTAAACAAAAAAAATAATAATTCATTTATATTTTTACTTACCAAAATTGAAAATTACATTTATAACTTGCCGAGTGACCCGGATTCGCTATGAGAAAAAAATAAAATTTTAAATCTAAAAATCTAAAATTTTTAAAATAATACTTACTAAAAATGTTGTCGGGAAAGATGCAATCATTGAATTCGCTATAAAAAATACTCATATAAATAAAATTATCCAATAAAATTTTTAATTAAAAGATATGGAGAAAATGCAATTTTATCGAAATTTAATATATAATGAATTATATAATATCCTCTTATATACCAAAAAAGAAGTTCAATAAAAATAAATAAAATAATAATAAAGGGTAAAATAAAATTAATTTGGAAAAATTGCTTTCATATAGGTAATATTAGTGTATTATACTAATTCTCCACAAATTCAAATTACAAAGATTTTTAAGATTTGTAGTAATTAAGGCTTTTAAGTTGCAAGGGTTGCATATACCTACCTATCTATGATGCGTTCAAATCTCAATTAAAAAAAAACTGCAAATTTAAAACACATATTTTGAAAGTATGTTTCGTCAATTTTAGTAAAAAAATTCATGTCTCTTGATTTTCATACGCATATTATGCATAATTAATATTTTCTAAAAAATATGATATTTTTCTTTCTTAATTGTGTAGGTATATCGTATATCAACGTCAATAACTTTGAAATATTTAATATGTCGTATTCATTATCAATAAAATTTCAATTAATATAATATATATATATATATATATTTTAAATAGACGGGAATATTTTAAAGTGAAGATAGGCCAAGCCAGCGAAGCTATATGTGCTAAGGCGACAATAATATGTTTTCCTTTATAACTTCACCGCACATGCAGGCACGTGCATTGCCGATATCGGAGATCCTATATAGTAGGTATATATCGACGACTGTGTGTGTGGTCGTAGTACGGGCTAAGTAGGTATTTGAATTATTAATGTTAATTTTGTTTTACTTCTGAATAAAAGTGTTTTCGACCACAGTTGAAGTCAATCATTATAATAATTAAACTAAGAATTTTATCTCTATCGTGCTAATATTTTGATCTATCTACTATATTTTTTCGAATATAGGTATTTTAGATTTTGAGAGGACCCGGGAGTAATGAATGTACCTACCTATTGATTTTACAATGATGTGTTTGTGTGTATCCATGTACACGATAATAGTAGTCGAAACAATGCTTTGACTTTCAAGTTCAGTAGAACTGAACTTTCCAGAAGTTTTCCAATGGAAAATGAATCTAGTTGGTGCGTTGGGGAATGGGGAGGTTAAAATTGGTTTTTGACAAAAACGAGTTTGAATTTTGGAGTAACATTAAAATAAATTACCGTAGATACATACATTTTTCACTGAATGTTTTCAGCATTTTCTTCACGCCATAAAATGTTCAAATGTTATTTTTATTTTAAACTGTTTACGGTTACTTCAGTTAACAATTTTTTTTTAGATTTTTTTTTTGTTCGGTCGAAAAGCTTTAAAGTTAAATTTATAATATAGTAGTTGAAAAATTTTAATAATATATAGGCACTTTTTTTTACATTCGTTTAAAGTTCAAATTTTGACAAAATTTACAAATTATTTAGTTGTTAAAAATGAACGTATAAAAAATAAAACATTTAACTTTTATAGCTAATAGGATCAAAAAGGTTTGTCATAATTAGCTAGTTCTGCAACAAAAAAAATCTATATGACCAAAAAACAGTTGTTATTTTTCAATAGTTATTTGAAGTTCAAATTTGGACGAAAATACATAATAAATAACCAAAAATAAAAATTTTGGTTATACTGTTGTAATTTAAAAATATTATTCGTGAGTACTGGAAATTTGAAATATTTAAAATAGAGTATACCTACTTTATATATTTGTAATAGTTAAAGTCATTAACGACTTAAACTTATTTTTTCATAGGATAGTAAAACTTAAATATAACAAAGTCGAATGAGTAACCAAAAAAATTCGTAAAATGGAGAAATTCGTTAAATAGAATTACGTATTTTTTCAACTTTAAAAAAAAATTTAATTACGTATATATGTAACCATGAATAAAGCCATGTAGGTATATACTTCTATGTTATTTATAATATATATTATGTAAAAAACTACATTAAATACCATATTACAGTTTAATTTAGTTTTTAAATTTATAATTCACAAGAAATAATTAGTAAATTATGTAAAAAAAAAAAAATAATAAGACAGTCTAATTTAATTTCTAACCTTAAATTTAATTTAAAAGAAATACCATAGTACTTTATTCAAAATACGTTTTCGATAATACACTTTAAGATTATTAATTATTCCTTGGACTATTGGTTGGAGCTTACTTGTTGTATTCAACGGAAAATATTCAAGTGTTACAGATTTTAACTTTATAGATTAAGTATGAGGATTCAAGTCTGTAAAAATATAATGTATTTAATAACATAATAGCTAAAATGGAGTATATTATGTACAATTTAATATATATTTCAAAGTTACTTCAAGTTAATTGTGTGAATTCATACCATACTATTCTTTGTCATGAAGAAATTGCTAAACTAAGTGTTAGAAAACTTGGTAAGATTCATTCTTCAAATGCTAGACTCCAAATAGAATGTATAAATAAATACTTGAGATGCTCCTTAATATAATAGTCAAACATTCATGAAACTTTTAAATATTAAATCTATAGAATTCATAGAAACTTTAACTAATGTTTCCATTATTATTAATTTGGAACGTTTTATTATATGTGCATTTTTAGGTTTATTATTTTTGTTTGCAACTGATGCCTACCCAATTTATTTTAATATAATTGTTTTTATCAATAATTGATGTAAGTAATATTTTATGAAAAATTTATCAAGTTAGTTATACAAGTTTATGCATCATGTGTTGATGTTTTGCTTATAGATTATAATCATTTTTATTCTTAAGCACTATAAATTATGTATGTTTCATTTAATTTAAATATTATTACTTTATTAAAGCCATATCTTTAGCGCATAGTATTTAATTAATAATTTTCTTATGTATTACTTAATACTTTAGTTCTCTAACTAAGTATTAGAATAAAGAACTAAACAGTGTGATTTTTTAAGTATGCTAATTCTATTTTTATTGGTAAATTATGCATATACATAAAATTCAGATTTTTGAAATTTTTAAATACACTTGAAGACCATTTTTTGAATCATTGGCATTTTTTGTTCCAATTAAGTTAAGTCTTTTGATAAAACAAACTTCAGTTTTTAAAATAGGAATTTACCTATTTATTTTTTTTATTAATAAGCAGATTTCTATTTGAGAATCTAGAAGTATCTAAATAGAAAAATTCAAGCTATTAGTTTTTGAGTTATGTCACTTTGTGTTTTAAGGATATTTCTATGGTAATGGGTATTGTAGATAGGGAGCTTTATCGATTTGAAAAAGTTAGCAATTAGTAATTACTATTGATTTATCAATATAAATAATCTGTAAAAATAATCCAAGTATAATAAATATTAGTTATATCTAACATTATAATATATAGTTTTTATTTTACCAAAATCTTTTTTAGGATTATTACCCATAGTATAAACATTTAATTAACTCAACTAACAACTCATTAGAATTTTGATTTAGATACATCAAAATTTAGAAAAAAATTATCCGCTTAATAATTTTTTATTAAAAGAGGGGGGGGGAGGTTCTCATTTGAAAAATAGAAGTTGGTATTGCCACAAGATTATCCTTAAGTAGTACAAAAAAATCAGAAATTTGAAAATATGGTCTTTAAGTCTACTTAAAATTCTAAAAACCTCAATTTGAATAAATGTACTATTAAAGAGAAAAATTGAGGTGAGCATGCTTGAAAATCACCCAGTATAATTTTGAACATTTACAAATAAGTTATATCACCAAAGACACCAAATGTTTTGATCTTTTATACATAATACATTCTGCAGCAGCTACTTATATAAGATTTTAAGCGAAGACAACTTCCTGCACAATTAGGGATAATATTTTTGTTTGAACTTTAAAATGTGAACCCCAAACAAAGAATATATGCTTGGACATCTTTTGAGTAATGTAAAGAAATTGTCAGTGATTACAGAGTCAATATTAACTTAAATGAACAATTTAAAAATATTGTCTTATGGTAAGTGAACGACATATTAAATACAGATACACTTGTACAGTATACACTATAGAGACAACTTAACTTTTGAATACCTTGATTTTATATGATTTTAATGTACAGTCCAACAGTACATACTTTATCAGGTATTTGTAGTAGACTAACTAGTAATAGCAATAATATATATTAAAATAAATTCAATTCAATTGTTTTTCAAGTCTTTTATTTCATTGGAAAAATTACATAACTAAGACATAGTATAAAACAACAATAAAAAGTAGATTACAGATGTAGTTCAGCAGAATTTTAGGCTAAAAACAGTTATAAATTGTATAATCAACATTTTATTTCATAAAATAATTCATACAAACACTTAATTAACTTAGAAGTTATTTAATATTATTATTATAATCTAGAGTACAACATTTATGGATTAAATTATATGACTAAAACATTATATTACAAGATAGAAAAAAAAATATTAATTATTCGTTTAATCTAATAATTAAGTATGGTTTATTAAATAAAAGTACCTATAATAACTTTATCCAATATTGTTGATTATATTGTGGTGTTTATCAATTAACTACAAACAGTAGGTATTAAAACTACATTATTATAACTAAACATAAATCATTAATATTTTAGAATAGTTTTATTCTTAAAAATAATGATTTTATACTGTGGATTATAGAATATAAAGCTTGTATTAATGTCACATATTTTTTTTTTAAGTTCCATAAATATATTATAAATAACATACTATATGAATATTAATATATGATAAAAATATGTTTGATATAATGTAGACTTTGATTAACATACATATCACATATTAAGTGTAGTAAATATAGTAGACATACTAAATAAAAAATGTTATCTATTTAAAATTGTAAAACATATTAATTATTAAATATGATTTTAAATCCAAAAAGTATATGAATATATGTGATCTAATATACTATAAAGATACTACTCTAATACCTTTAATACCAAACACAATAAAAATAGCTTTTATACATGATAATTAATTATGTTTTAGGTATATATTTTACAATATTACAATAGGTACTACAAATTTTGTTTTGCTGTAACTTAGTAAGAATAAAATATATCCAGGTCAAAGCATACATAGGTATTATCATCATATTAATCATCATAGACAATATGTGATTTATACTCAACAATAATTTCAATTTAGGCTTATTTAATATAAGTATAAATGTTGATTTTAGGGAATTACAAACATAAAAATAGGACAATACCATCAATACCTAGTGAAATAAAAAATAAAAATAAAAGTATAATGAGTGTCAGGAGAAGAATTAAATTCAGTGGAAATCAAAACAATTATTGGATAATTTTAAAGAGAAAAATGTAAACAAGCTATGGAAATAAAACTGGGTACATATATAATTTTAATCAGAATTTGATAATACATATAACAACTTGTTGAAAAATACTATTCGTTATTACTTAAGTTTGCTAAAATACAGTTTGTCTGGATACATTTATAAAATTAAATTAAAATATGAAAATCATTTATAAACAGTTTTTTGATATACTGATTTATATTGTTTATAAAAAATAGATTGGCATTCAGGTATTTAATTAGAACTTGGGATTTGTTATTTTAGTATGACGGTTTTAATGGAAATCTAGAGTATTACAAAAGTTTTGACCTGAATGGTGGTAAAGTTCTAAAGTATTTTCTTGTTCAGGAAAATTAATTGTATTTGTTTTTGGATCTATAGGGTTTTCACTAGGGCTAATGACTGGTACAAGTTGTTTGTTACAATTGGTATTTTGATTACTTTCTGGTTTAGGTGAGTCTATAACAAATTTTTTTAATGTTAAAACTTTTTCTACTTGTAATTTTCTTGGAGGTAAAGGTGGAGCTATTTTTCTTAATGGTATAGGTGGTTTGAATGATTCATTATCTATTTTACTCATTCGAGGTGGAACTGGAGGAACATTGTTATTTTTTCTTAAAGTAAAAGTTACTGGCGCAAAGACAGAGTCACCTGGATATCTTTTATATGTTTGAATCACTGGAGACATTGATGAACTTACATTTCTCTTACCTTGGACATCCATATTTTTGGAGGATACTGATGGTACTCTTGATTTAGGCTTTAAGCCAGGTGACCTAAGATTTAATTCTGGCCATTTTCGTGGATACTTGGTGAGTTGCTTGCAATTTCTTGGTTCAATTTTTAAAGATTGATTATACAAATAATTATTAATATCTGTATCTTTCATATCATTGAATGGATTTAAGTTTTCTAAAAACTTTTTTATTTTAGGCTCAACATTTAAACAGTAAGGTTGATTTTGATATTGCTGGATTTCTTCAATAATTTCTGCTACTTTTCTCCGTTTATAAAAATTAATTAAATTTGGGTTATTTGTCAAACAATCTGGATTGCCATCTTCAATATGCAATATATTTGTTAAATACATACCAATGAATGGAACACATGGCGGATTGATACTCCTTAATTTATCTTGATATTTTTTATAATGATTATTACTCATATCCCGAGCTTTTTCAAGAGCTTTAAGAAATTTAGCATTGATGGATTGCATTGTAAATTTTAAGCGAAATACTGCAGCTGAAGTCATAGCTGAAAGAACACCTAAGACACCATTGAAATTATTTAGTTGATATAATGCCATCATTATTTCAATAAATCTTGACACAATTGCTACTCTTTCTTCAATATTTCTACATTCAATAACAGTTTTTTCTATCCAACGACTTAAATTTGTAGTTTGTTTGATTAACCGAAGTAAATTAGGAGAATTTTTTTCTTTATCTTTTTTAGTCCACACAGATCCAACCAATTCTGAAGGTTTAACTGTTCTATAATTTTCAGATTCAATAAGTGTCAATTGTCTTGCGAATTCAAGAGGATGTACAAGTAGAATGTTAAGCTCGTCATTTCTCATAAAATCCATATAAACTTCAATTGCTGGTGGCGGTGAATTGAATGCAAACTTAATTTCATTTTGATGTTCAGTAGTTTTTCTATGAAGTATATTAATAAGTGAATCAGCCCATTTTTTGATTGATTTTCCATTAATTGAATTTAAAAATTTAAGCAATCTATCTAATAAATATGGATAGCGTTGATAATCATAATAGTGATAAATGACCCAAAGCCTAAACACATTTATCACTCTAAATTGAACAGGTTCTAAATATTCTGTTTTAAATCGTTTAGTTTCATCTCGAAGACTTTCTGAATTCATAGTTATACCAAAAGGCTCAGGAATGTTATATCTTTCAATTAAGAGATCCATTAAATCATAGGGTGTACAAAAACTGCGGTATATTGTTAAGAATGTTTTTATAAATTTTGGATCAGCATAAATATGATATGTCATTCGTTCTATAAGTTTCAGCAATTTAGCACCTCTAATAAGAGGTACACCATTATTTTCTTTTTGCTCAAAAATGATGTTAGATCGAGAATCAGGTTCAACAAATCTGTATTCTTTAATTGACGGTAACCATAAGGGAAATTTTTTATCTTCATCGAGTAGTATATTGTTTAAAGTTCGGTCGAGTATACTTTTTGTGTTCAGCATAATTAAATCTGCCATCCAATTAGCTTTATCTTCAAAACTACTAGCAGCTAATATTACTGGTGACTGCAAATGAGGGATTATTTCAAAAAAGTGTTTTAACTCTTGTGTATCATCTCTATCAACAATTTCCATTTTTCTAATAAATAATTTCTCTTTTAATTTTAATTTTAATTCAGAAAAACCACCAATAACTTGAGTGCTGACTGATAAAGAAATCTTTCTCTTATTTGATTTACATAAAAGAAGAACTCCATCAAATAAGATTGCTTTACGCTCTGAATAACGCTTACCTCCACTTGAAACTTTTACAAGTACTCCTTCTCTTATGAACTCTGTACAACATTGACCCATATCCTTACCATCCCAGCCATCAATACCTTTTTGCATTTTTTTCAGTTGTTCAATGACTGTTAATCGTCTAGGTATTGCATTAATTTTAAGTCCAAATTCTTTAATATTATCTGTTAGGTTAATTTGATTTGCAATTGATGCCATTTTTATTTGCAAAGGTTTCAACATGCCTTCTACTTGTTCCAAACATTCTTTATCATGTTGGGAAGGAGAAAGTTTATGGAAAATTCTAAAATAATCAAAATAGAGAATACAATGATGTAGAGGTAAAAGTAATAATTTTGGAAAATAATATTTTAGAGCTTCTTTAAAACCATAATTTGTCGATTGAAGTAAATTCGAAATCTCTGGTTTATTGATTAAATTCCAAAATATATTCCTACATGATTTATTAACAATATCATTTGCATACCGTTCAAATACGTCAAATTCAGCGGATTCAGCAAACTCTTCAATACAACAACCAACTGTAGCAGATTTACCATCTGCAATTTCCAAAATGTCTTCAATAGAACTTAAAAATAATTTAGTTGTCTTAAATATGTCTACAATATTGTTGAACATATTATCCAATTCTGGACTGGTACCTAGGGGTATGATACAATAAAATTCTTCTTTAAAAATTTTTAAAATTAAATATAAATCTCTAATAAGTTGTTTTTCATCATGTATTAGATCTTTTACAACTTCTTCATAAGTAGTAATTCTCTGGATTTTATCAATACCTAATTCAGACAAATTCAAGTCACTTTTGTTGTCATGTTGGTTAAATAAGTCCATTAATACTTTATCACCACGTATCGCAACACAGAGGTCTTGGTAACTGATTTCTACTCGGTGTATATTATTTACATAGTTACCTGCTAATTTAAAGATGTCTGCTGCCATGTATTCTAAGACAGCTGTTATGTAAATAGTAACTAAATAGTCTAGCTTGTATCGAAGTAGATCCTTTTGCAGTAAATTATGAATTTTATAGGTTGGTAATATTAGAGAATGTTTTTTCTTGTCTTTTTCTATTGCTCTTTTTGCATCTTTAATAGCCCACTTGTCTATTGGCTTAGGAAACCACCGTTTCACTTGATCTTCTATGTCGAATATAGTATGCGGTGGTGATGACTTTAAAGTAAGTATCTCCAGACACTGTATAACTAGTATTTCGACACATTCTAACGCTTCGTCGCTGACTGATAACAAAGGATGTACTTGCTTGACGACCTTCGTTAACGATCCAATCAACAGACCCTTCCATTTGTTTGGATTACTTTGTATACATACAAATTTTTCGATTTCCGCTTTGGGGAGCGATTTGGAAGCCATTTGCAGGCCAAAAAAAAAAAAAAAGATTTACTTACCAAAATACCAAATCGCCTAGCTAACTTGTATAAAAATATAGAACAAATTAAATTTCAAAATAAATTACATGTTTATGCATATTCACTGTTAATTAATTTTTGAAACATTTCAAACAAACAATTTGATTCAATTACACAATTTGTACAGTCTTAGTCATTCATAGATAAATAAATAAGTGTAGTCATTGTTGATAACATTGTTATCTACAGATTTTTTTAAATATTATACTTCGTGATTGTCATGGAGTGAACGGTAACTTCTAACGTTTTCTCCATCTGGCGCGACTGGCTTTGGTCATATAAACACTTAAAATCGGGTTACCAAACGGAACACAATAAAATGTCTAACCTAAAAAAATCAATACAAACAGACGCGGCTGGAAACTGCAGCACTAGCGCTTACATGCTATAGTGAATATAATCGCGGTTACAGTTCAAATGCAAATTATAGTGGTGTGTATAGTCACTATCACAATCAAGCGCTGTTGCTGTAGCTGTTAAATAAATATTGATTTCGGTCATAGATTTCATCAAGCGCGTACACAAGAAGGGTTTTAGGGGTTCTACTCCTTCCTCCCCATCGCATTTTCTTGAAAATGATTAAATATGCTTTAATAAATTAAAAGTGAGAAAATGTATAACCTTAGACTCCCCCTTCCTCCCACAAATCTTAAAATATTTATTTATGTGTGCACCTACACCGTATACAACGATTTGTTATTTAAAGAAAGCTTTTAATACAATATATTATAAATAAATATTATTAGGCAGAGCCGTAGAGCATGAATGGCTGGAGAGGTTGGGTGGAACGGTGACGACAAATCGGCAAATCGCATTACCAGTGTTCAGTGATGCCATCACAATTATTAAATTATTCACACACGTTTTCCATTCGACATGTTATTTTACAATATGTACCTATTTCACTCATAGACCTTATATTATATTATAACTAAAACTGTTGATTTACTGATTTACAATTACAATTACAAGGTACCATGGGCGGATAGGCCTACCGGGCTACCGGGCATTTCCCGGTGGGCCCCCCTTCATATTTCGGTATTGGGCCTTTTAATATCATGTACCAATATTACATATTTTCCATGCAGGGGCCCCTTTTAAAATTTTCCGGTAGGCCAAAAATGACCTATCCGCCCATGCGAAGGTATCTACTTATTAGAAATATTGAAATATTCATTAAACATGATAAACATATAACATAATATCTATGATACAAAAATAATTACGTATTGATGCTTTAAACGTACTACAGTTACAAGATTACGCAAAAACTAAGTAGTGTGGTCTACCAACATTCGCAGTACTATGGAACATCACATCGATCAGCGTCACCCACGTTCACCGGGGGAACTACCACCATACTCTGTCAACTGTACAGGCCATGGGTTTCCAACCTACGGCTGTTAAAATATTACCATTTTGCATAAAAATTAAAACTATCAATTATTATTTTAATATAACAATAGTTTAATCTTTTTTAAGTCAAAAATATTTATAATGTTTAATTATTATCACATGCATAAATGTTATGAATTAATATTTTTATACAAGAAAAGACTTCTATAATATAATGTTCTCTGTTTAATGAATTTATGCATTTATTTAATGTACATATATTTAATACAAGTTCTGTCATAACATCTATTCAAAAATATTTAAATCTTATACCATTAATATCATCATTTAAAGTAGTTATAGATTTATTTGGTGAACCTACCTACACATATTTAATACAGAAAAAATTAAAATAATTGAAACGGCAGTTTTTATAATAAATAATATACGAGTACTTATAAAATCATGGTTTTTTCTCTCTGTATGGATCAAATAAGAACCTACTCAAAAATATGAAAAATTAAAATTAAAATTAGCAACATGAAAATTTGTGCTTATTTTTATTATTCTTTAATACTTTATGATAGATACCTACCTACTCGTATATTCTGGAAATAAACGAAAATTCCATGATAAATAATAAATTTTTTCGGTTGATTTTTTAGATTATAAACGTAGTGAGGAATGTATTAATTTAATAAATTGAAATTGAAAATCGTATATGGCAACGCCATCTATCTAGGAAATTGAGCAGCTGTGGTGGCTAGTTCTTTAAGTACGGATTAAAGTTCAAAATGATTTTGCATCAATAGATGGCGCAGCTGTTATCGTATTAATTTAAATCTTAATAATAATACACTGTTGGCCAACGCTGTTAGCGGCGTTAGGTTAAATTAAACCTCACTAAACCTAACCAAACCTAACCAAACCTCACTAAACCTCACTTAACCCAACCAAATCAAATTAAAGAGTTCGAGGCTCACCTAATTAGTTCACAGATCGTTACTACCTTATTGAAATAATCCATCTATATATCATATTATATTATTTTAAACTCAAGAATTGTCTATTATTTGTGATTTAAAGTGCAATATGTAAAAAAACAAAAATTAATATTATCCCAAATAAATTCAAATTTTATGGAGATATATCACCTACCTATTGATTATGATGATTTTTTGAATAACCAAAATTCAAAAATTAAGTTCTAAAAATTAAGGGGTTGTCACACTCAGGGTTGGGCAGTATCTTCGATACAAGTATCGTAGATACGTATCTTAGATACCATTGTATTTTGTATCTTGTATCGCGATACATTTTTAGTCAATGTATCTAGTATTTCATGAAATAATTTATGATGCGATACAAGATACACTACAATTCTGGTTTTATTATCAAACTTATAATTAATAATAAATAATAATATTAATAATTAATGATCCAGAAATTAATATTTTTTATTTAATATTGTAGGTTGTTAGAAATAATTTTTCAACCCAATATCGATAAACCATAAAATATAGTTATATGTGTGATGTATATTGTATGTATCTGTGACACACGCACATTGAATAGGACTTTACGTCTGTACTTTATTACTTATTAGGTATCCATAATTTTGTATAATGGTGTACCTAATAGACAATAGTTACTACGTTATAGTGTATCTTTCACGATAAAGTAGGTAATGACTACGATTGATTTGTTTTATTTTGTTTTATTACTAATGTATTATTATTACTGAATAAGTGTCAATTTTAATTATTTTATTTGTCATTCTAGTTACTTAATGAAGTAAGTCCCCATAATTTTTAAAAATCCAATGACTAATTTTATTAAAATGTATCGACTATCGAGTATCGAGTATCTAGTATCGCGATATTCCAAAGCCAAGTATCGAGTATCTAGTATCTCAAAACTCCTTTTTAAGTATCTTGCCCAACCCTGGCTACACTCGCATGTGCTATATCTGACTTATAAAACGTTGAGACATACAACATAGCAACAACTGTTTAACGCATAACCCGCGATGGAAACAGGAAACACTTACGTTGTAGTCCAAGCTTAGCAACGAAATGTTCACAATATCAAGAGTAGCACATATTAATAACTTATTGTGCATAGTTGTTTTAATATTTTCAACATCACAAATACGAAAAAATTCTTATTTTATACCTTCAAATTTATTTTTTCAAAGTTAAATAACATTATATTTTATATTTCTTATACTCATTATTATTACAATTATTGTCTAGGTATTAATTATTGATAGCCAATGGCACACATGTAGATTGGACTAAACTATAAGCAATTTAATAAGTACATGCTTAAGAGAACGTGATACCCACACATGTTGTGTCATCTTTATTACAAGTGCGTCACAAAACAAAAACAAAAACTGTTTAGCACGGGAAGAACCAAGAAGTCTACAGTTATAACTGAGAAACCAAATTTTCACCTCGAACAAAGCAGAACTTTAACTGTGTCACACCGTTCCTTTCGATAAGACCAGTGTATCAAAAGTTATCGAAGTTTGAGAAACTTAAAAATATGAGATTTTTAAACCTAATATAACTTTTTTTTAATAGAGATATCAAACAAATAATGCTACGACACGGAAAATATTATATCTTCTATATTGTGTTAACGTTTGGTGTTTCTACTAAAAGTACAGACTGAGTGGTTTTATATCGCGCTAAACAGTTTTTGCAATATCACGCACTTATAAGACGGAGACAATACATTCGAGAATCACGTCCTCTTATCACATTTTATTTTTTGAGAACTCAAGTATTAGCCCCTTTATTCACAAACATATCAATAAAAATTAGTTATTCTTTGGTACTTTCCAAAATCGTTTTCACATGGATTGTAGTTATTAGCTGGTCTGATTATCACTATTAATATACATTTATATACTACAGCTAATGTATTCAAGGACGCTTGACAGTGGTCCTAGGCCGTGGCGTTGTTATGGAGGGATGATGATGGCGATAGATCCCCCCCAGAGCCTTTTTTAAAAATATTTAATGATTGACTTAAGATTGATATAAGAATATTTGATTATAAAATTACCCATATTATCTTATAAATTATATACCGGGTGATTTTTTTATCATTGAGCACACCTTATTTCAAAAATTACTTATGTTTTTGAAAATATTTTCTTACATAGTCTCAAGTTGTTCAAAAACCAATGTTTTTATTAAAAAAATGTATTTTAAAATATTTTTTATCCTTATCATTTTTAAGTTTTTTACTTTTTTGAATGACAACATGGAGTTTTAATTTCATATTCAAAAGCAGAATATTTTTCTAAGTATTTTGATTCATAGAAATCGAATTTAGGACAATTAGTTTATGAGTTATAAGTATTTAAAGTTTTGATTGGCTGAGTGGAGTGGTACGAGGTTACCCCGCAAAATGTTTGTCGAGTACTCCGCCTGTCAAAAATTTAAATACTTATTACTCATAAACTACTCGTCCTAAATTCGATATTTTTGAATCAAAATACTTAGAAAAATATTCTGCTTTGGAATATGAAATTAAAACTCTATGTTGACATTCAAAAAAGTAAAAAACTTAAAAAATTATAAGGATAAAAAATATAATTTTTCAATAAAAACGTAGGGTTTTTAACAACTTGAAACTATGTAAAATAAAATTTTAAAAAACATTAATAATTTTTGAAACAATGAGTGTTCAATGATAAATGAATCACCCGGTATACCCCTCCAAAATAAAATCATAACTACGCCACTGGTGCCAGGTAGTGTACATAAAGCTCGTGAGAACAAATTTTCAATCATATGGACTTTTCAAATAAATAATGAAATATAAAGAAGCCTTCATTATTAACTTATTTCCATCGTTATATAGCTAAAATATTGAAGAACAAAAATTCTAAATCTGTGAAACTTCGCACTTTAGTACTGACATGGGTACTAACTGCCATACAAGTACGGAAATGCTATAATAAAAAAATTAAATAAAAATAAACACAATAACACATAATTATATGAGTTACTAACAATTAAATTACAAAAAAAAAAATACGTGAACTTCATAGTAAAATCTTGATGTGTTAAAAAAAATATTTTAGCTCAAAAATTTTATGCATAGGGCAATCATATATCATATATCATAGCTTTAAGTTAAAAAAAATTGACTTACTCAAATTTTTCATTTCCCATTTTGAAGCTATTTGACTTATTTCAAAACTTTCTATTTTACAAAAATTGATTAAACATTATCATACTTACCATCTTCTAAAAGCATAGATGTATAAACAAATTCAATTTTTTGTAATATATAAGTTTTATTTTTGATGAGTGTCAACTAGACCCCACGCGCTTGCTTAAGGGTTAATATTGAGTGGTTAAAATATTTTATATTTGATATCATAACTATGATTATAATGTTAAGACTAATAAATTAATGAACAGTGTATTGTTTAACCAAACTTATTTTTAAATGCTTAGTTTATTAAACTGATGCGTAAAGATTTTATATTAGCATAGTGTGAGAGAGGTGCGAGATGCTTCACAACCACGTATTTTAATGACAACAATATAAGTACTTTAGGTACTCTAGGTATATTGTGAGCTAATTCTCTGTGGGTGACCCAATAAATAAATATATATATATATATACGTGGTGTTAAATAGGAGGGTGACTTAAAACGTAAAATTCAGTACCAGGACCGCATAATCACATCTGGAAGTCCGGTTACGGTTATCCCAGTGCCGTATGTACCGAGTATATACAGAAGTCTGTTCATATGATATTGTGTTAAACACAATTTATATTCTGCTATTATTACCGCAGTTATAGGACGCATAAGGTGGAAAAATACAAACAGTTTTGTTTTTCAACGCATTCTCTGAATTCAATTTAAATCTGGTAGAGATAGTTAAATTTTTAGTTATTTAATTTATCAATTAAATACATAACAATTTACAATTATACAACAAGTAACATTGAAAACACACTTTGGTATTTGAATTTGTTTGGTATTATGATGCATTGGAATCATATTAATATCTATAATTTGTAGATCATGCTATACCAAGTTAATTTAATACCTAGGTGGTTAAAAAGGTTAATACTGAACTTGTTTAATGCAATTTCTTTTCTTTTCATTTTTTTGAGGACATAAGTTACACATTTGATATTAAAAATGTTATATTTTTTCAGTCCAGGTTGATACATCTAATGAAATGCTTTTGAAAGCAATAAAGAAGGTTGTTGAATCGTCAGATGAAAAACAAAAATTAAAATTAATCATGTATTTGTAAAGAAAAATCGTAGTTTTATTTAATCACTGTGTACCTGTCGGATTATAAAATAATTATTATAGCTTTAAAATGTAAACAGTCAAAATTATATGATAAATTGTATAATTATAATTTGTGATTATCATAAAACATAGTAATATTGTCATATTTTGCAGCCTCTCCCTCCCGGCCCTCCCACATCATATTTCTTAATTGTTATTTTAAGAAGGGCCCGGATTTAGTTTTGTACTAGGGGCAAAAATATTATGTTTTCGGAGGGGGTGGGTGGTTTTAGCTGCAAAAGATTACAATAGAGATTGTGCTGAAAAACGAAACTGTTTGTAATTTTTCACCTCAACCGCCCTATAAACGCGGTAAAAATAGCAGAATATAAATTGTGTTTAACACAATATTATATGAACAGACTTCTGTATATACTTGGTACAAGGGATAACCATAAGCGGACTTCCAGATGTGATTATGCGGTCCTGGTACTGAATTATACGTTTTAAGTCAGCCTCCTATTAAACACCACGTATATATATATATATATATAATTTGGATCACCCACAGAGAAATAGCTCACAATATACCTAGAGTACCTATAGTACTTATATTGTTTTCATTAAAATACGTGGTTGTGAAGCATCTTGCACCTCTCTCACACTAAGCTAATATAAAATCTTTACGCATCAGTTTAATAAACTAAACATTTAAAAATAAGTTTGGTTAAACAATACACTGTTCATTAATTTATCAATCTTAACATTATAATCATAGTTATGATATCAATTATAAAATATTTTAACCACTTAATATTTACCCTTAAGCAAGCACGTGGGGTCTAGTTGACACTCATCAAAAATAAAACTTATATATTACAAAAAATTGAACTTGTATTTGCATTAAACAAGTTCAGTATTAACCTTTATAAGCTTCTAGGTATTAAATTAACTTGGTATAGCATGATCTACGAATTATAGATATTAATATGATTTTAATGAATCATAATACAAAACAAATCCAAATATCAAAGTGTATTTGCAATGTTACTTGTTATATAATTGTAAATTTTAATGTATTTAATTGATAAATTAAATAACTTAAAATTAAAATATCTCTACCAGATTTAAACTGAATTCAGAGAATGCGTTGAAAAACAAAACTGTTTGTATTTTTCCACCTTATGCGTCCTATAACTGCGGTAATAATAGCAGAATATAAATTGTGTTTAACACAATATTATATGAACAGACTTCTGTATATACTTGGTACAAGGGATAACCATAAGCGGACTTCCAGATGTGATTATGTGGTCCTGGTACTGAATTTTACGTATTAAGTCACCCTCCTATTTAACACCACGTATATATATATATATATATATATTTATTGGGTCACCCACAGAGAATTAGCTCACAATATACCTAGAGTACCTAAAGTACTTATATTGTTTTCATTAAAATACGTGGTTGTGAAGCATCTCGCACCTCTCTCACACTAAGCTAATATAAAATCTTTACGCATCAGTTTAATAAACTAAGCATTTAAAAATAAGTTTGGTTAGACAATACAATGTTCATTAATTTATCAATCTTAACATTATAATCATAGTTATGATATCAAATATAAAATATTTTAACCACTCAATATTAACCCTTAAGCAAGCACGTGGGGTCTAGTTGACACTCATCAAAAATAAAACTTATATATTACAAAAAATTGAACTTGTATTTGCATTAAACAAGTTCAGTATTAACCTTTATAGGCACCTAGGTTTTAAATTAACTTGGTACCTTTATCATGATCTACAAATTATAGATATTAATATGATTTAAATAAATCATAGTACAAAACAAATCCAAATACCAAAGTGTATTTGCAATGTTACTTGTTATATAATTGTAAATTGTAATGTATTTAATTGATAAATTAAATAACTTAAAAATTAACTATCTCTACCAGATTTAAACTGAATTCAGAGAATACGTTGAAAAACAAAACTGTTTGTATTTTTCCACCTTATGCGTCCTATAACTGCGGTAATAATAGCAGAATATAAATTGTGTTTAACACAATATTATATGAACAGACTTCTGTATATACTTGGTACAAGTGATAACCATAAGCGGACTTCCAGATGTGATTATGCGGTCCTGGTACTGAATTTTACGTTTTAAGTCACCCTCCTATTAAACACCACGTATATATATATATATTTATTGCGTCACCCACAGAGAATTAGCTCACAATATACCTATAGTACCTAAAGTACTTATATTGTTTTCATTAAAATACGCGGTTGTGAAGCATCTCGCACCTCTCTCACACTATGCTAATATAAAATCTTTACGCATCAGTTTAATAAACTAAGCATTTAAAAATAAGTTTGGTTAGACAATACACTGTTCATTAATTTATCAATCTTAACATTATAATCAGAGTTATGATATCAAATATAAAATATTTTAACCACTCAATATTAACCCTTAAGCAAGCACGTGTGGTCTAGTTGACACTCATCAAAAATAAAACTTATATATTACAAAAAATTGAACTTGTATTTGCATTAAACAAGTTCAGTATTAACCTTTATAGGCACCTAGGTATTAAATAAACTTGGTATAGCATGATCTACGAATTATAGATATTAATATGATTTAAATGAATCATAATACAAAACAAATCCAAATACCAAAGTGTATTTGCAATGTTACTTGTTATATAATTGTAAATTGTAATGTATTTAATTGATAAATTAAATAACTTAAAAATTAACTATCTCTACCAGATTTAAACTGAATTCAGAGATTGCGTTGAAAAACAAAACTGTTTGTATTTTTCCACCTTATGCGTCCTATAACTGCGGTAATAATAGCAGAATATAAATTGTGTTTAAAACAATATCATATGAACAGACTTCTGTACATACTAGGTACAAACGGCACTGGGATAACCATAACCGGACTTCCAGATGCCATTATGCGGTCCTGGTACTGAATTTTACGTTTTAAGTCACCCTCCTATATAACACCACGTATATATATATATATATATATTGGGTCACCCACAGAGAATTAGCTCACAATATACCTATAGTACCTAAAGTACTTATATTGTTTTCATTAAAATACGTGGTTGTGAAGCATCTCGCACCTCTCTCACACTATGCTAATATAAAATCTTTACGCATCAGTTTAATAAACTAAGCATTTAAAAATAAGTTTGGTTAAACAATACACTGTTCATTAATTTATCAATCTTAACATTATAATCATAGTTATGATATCAAATATAAAATATTTTAACCACTCAATATTAACCCTTAAGCAAGCACGTGGGGTCTAGTTGACACTCATCAAAAATAAAACTTATATATTACAAAAAATTGAACTTGTATTTGCATTAAACAAGTTCAGTATTAACCTTTATAGGCACCTAGGTTTTAAATTAACTTGGTACCTATAGCATGATCTACATATTATAGGTATTAATATGATTTAAATGAATCATAGTACAAAACAAATCCAAATACCAAAGTGTATTTGCAATGTTACTTGTTATATAATTGTAAATTGTAATGTATTTAATTGATAAATTAAATAACTTAAAAATTAACTATCTCTTCCAGATTTACACTGAATTCAGAGAATGCGTTGAAAAACAAAACTGTTTGTATTTTTCCACCTTATGCGTCCTATAACTGCGGTAATAATAGCAGAATATAAATTGTGTTTAAAACAATATCAAATGTACAGACTTCTGTATATACTCGGTACAAGTGATAACCATAAGCGGACTTCCAGATGTGATTATGCGGTCCTGGTACTGAATTTTACGTTTTAAGTCACCCTCCTATTTAACACCACGTATATATATATATATTTATTGGGTCACCCACAGAGAATTAGCTCACAATATAACTAGAATACCTAAAGTACTTATATTGTTTTCATTAAAATACGTGGTTGTGAAGCATCTCGCACCTCTCTCACACTATGCTAATATAAAATCTTTACGCATCAGTTTAATAAACTAAGCATTTAAAAATAAGTTTGGTTAGACAATACACTGTTCATTAATTTATCAATCTTAACATTATAATCAGAGTTATGATATCAAATATAAAATATTTTAACCACTCAATATTAACCCTTAAGCAAGCACGTGGGGTCTAGTTGACACTCATCAAAAATAAAACTTATATATTACAAAAAATTGAACTTGTATTTGCATTAAACAAGTTCAGTATTAACCTTTATAGGCACCTAGGTTTTAAATTAACTTGGTACCTATAGCATGATCTACATATTATAGGTATTAATATGATTTAAATGAATCATAGTACAAAACAAATCCAAATACCAAAGTGTATTTGCAATGTTACTTGTTATATAATTGTAAATTGTAATGTATTTAATTGATAAATTAAATAACTTAAAAATTAACTATCTCTTCCAGATTTAAACTGAATTCAGAGAATGCGTTGAAAAACAAAACTGTTTGTATTTTTCCACCTTATGCGTCCTATAACTGCGGTAATAATAGCAGAATATAAATTGTGTTTAAAACAATATCATATGTACAGACTTCTGTATATACTCGGTACAAACGGCACTGGGATAACCATAACCGGACTTCCAGATGTCATTATGCGGTCCTGGTACTGAATTTTACGTTTTAAGTCACCCTCCTATTAAACGCCACGTATATATACATATATTTATAGGATCACCACAGAGAATTAGCTCACAATATACCTAGAGTACCTAAAGTACTTATATTGTTTTCATTAAAATACGTGGTTGTGAAGCATCTCGCACCTCTCTCACACTATGCTAATATAAAATCTTTACGCATCAGTTTAATAAACTAAGTATTTAATAATAAGTTTGGTTAAACAATACACTGTTCATTAATTTATCAATCTTAACATTATAATCATAGTTATGATATCAAATATAAAATATTTTAACCACTCAATATTAACCCTTAAGCAAGCACGTGGGGTCTAGTTGACACTCATCAAAAATAAAACTTATATATTACAAAAAATTGAACTTGTATTTGCATTAAACAAGTTCAGTATTAACCTTTATAGGCACCTAGGTATTAAATAAACTTGGTATAGCATGATCTACGAATTATAGATATTAATATGATTTAAATGAATCATAATACAAAACAAATCCAAATACCAAAGTGTATTTGCAATGTTACTTGTTATATAATTGTAAATTGTAATGTATTTAATTGATAAATTAAATAACTTAAAAATTAACTATCTCTACCAGATTTAATCTGAATTCAGAGATTGCGTTGAAAAACAAAACTGTTTGTATTTTTCCACCTTATGCGTCCTATAACTGCGGTAATAATAGCAGAATATAAATTGTGTTTAAAACAATATCATATGAACAGACTTCTGTATATACTAGGTACAAACGGCACTGGGATAACCATAACCGGACTTCCAGATGTCATTATGCGGTCCTGGTACTGAATTTTACGTTTTAAGTCACCCTCCTATATAACACCACGTATATATATATATATATATTGGGTCACCCACAGAGAATTAGCTCACAATATACCTATAGTACCTAAAGTACTTATATTGTTTTCATTAAAATACGTGGTTGTGAAGCATCTCGCACCTCTCTCACACTATGCTAATATAAAATCTTTACGCATCAGTTTAATAAACTAAGCATTTAAAAATAAGTTTGGTTAAACAATACACTGTTCATTAATTTATCAATCTTAACATTATAATCAGAGTTATGATATCAATTATAAAATATTTTAACCACTCAATATTAACCCTTAAGCAAGCACGTGGGGTCTAGTTGACACTCATCAAAAATAAAACTTATATATTACAAAAAATTGAACTTGTATTTGCATTAAACAAGTTCAGTATTAACCTTTATAGGCACCTAGGTTTTAAATTAACTTGGTACCTATAGCATGATCTACAAATTATAGATATTAATATGATTTAAATGAATCATAGTACAAAACAAATCCAAATACCAAAGTGTATTTGCAATGTTACTTGTTATATAATTGTAAATTGTAATGTATTTAATTGATAAATTAAATAACTTAAAAATTAACTATCTCTACCAGATTTAAACTGAATTCAGAGAATGCGTTGAAAAACAAAACTGTTTGTATTTTTCCACCTTATGCGTCCTATAACTGCGGTAATAATATCAGAATATAAATTGTGTTTAACACAATATTATATGAACAGACTTCTGTATATACTTGGTACAAGGGATAACCATAAGCGGACTTCCAGATGTGATTATGTGGTCCTGGTACTGAATTTTACGTATTAAGTCACCCTCCTATTTAACACCACGTATATATATATATATTTATTGGGTCACCCACAGAGAATTAGCTCACAATATAACTAGAATACCTAAAGTACTTATATTGTTTTCATTAAAATACGTGGTTGTGAAGCATCTCGCACCTCTCTCACACTATGCTAATATAAAATCTTTACGCATCAGTTTAATAAACTAAGCATTTAAAAATAAGTTTGGTTAGACAATACACTGTTCATTAATTTATCAATCTTAACATTATAATCAGAGTTATGATATCAAATATAAAATATTTTAACCACTCAATATTAACCCTTAAGCAAGCACGTGGGGTCTAGTTGACACTCATCAAAAATAAAACTTATATATTACAAAAAATTGAACTTGTATTTGCATTAAACAAGTTCAGTATTAACCTTTATAGGCACCTAGGTTTTAAATTAACTTGGTACCTATAGCATGATCTACATATTATAGGTATTAATATGATTTAAATGAATCATAGTACAAAACAAATCCAAATACCAAAGTGTATTTGCAATGTTACTTGTTATATAATTGTAAATTGTAATGTATTTAATTGATAAATTAAATAACTTAAAAATTAACTATCTCTTCCAGATTTAAACTGAATTCAGAGAATGCGTTGAAAAACAAAACTGTTTGTATTTTTCCACCTTATGCGTCCTATAACTGCGGTAATAATAGCAGAATATAAATTGTGTTTAAAACAATATCATATGTACAGACTTCTGTATATACTCGGTACAAACGGCACTGGGATAACCATAACCGGACTTCCAGATGTCATTATGCGGTCCTGGTACTGAATTTTACGTTTTAAGTCACCCTCCTATTAAACGCCACGTATATATACATATATTTATAGGATCACCACAGAGAATTAGCTCACAATATACCTAGAGTACCTAAAGTACTTATATTGTTTTCATTAAAATACGTGGTTGTGAAGCATCTCGCACCTCTCTCACACTATGCTAATATAAAATCTTTACGCATCAGTTTAATAAACTAAGTATTTAATAATAAGTTTGGTTAAACAATACACTGTTCATTAATTTATCAATCTTAACATTATAATCATAGTTATGATATCAAATATAAAATATTTTAACCACTCAATATTAACCCTTAAGCAAGCACGTGGGGTCTAGTTGACACTCATCAAAAATAAAACTTATATATTACAAAAAATTGAACTTGTATTTGCATTAAACAAGTTCAGTATTAACCTTTATAGGCACCTAGGTATTAAATAAACTTGGTATAGCATGATCTACGAATTATAGATATTAATATGATTTAAATGTATCATAATACAAAACAAATCCAAATACCAAAGTGTATTTGCAATGTTACTTGTTATATAATTGTAAATTGTAATGTATTTAATTGATAAATTAAATAACTTAAAAATTAACTATCTCTACCAGATTTAAACTGAATTCAGAGATTGCGTTGAAAAACAAAACTGTTTGTATTTTTCCACCTTATGCGTCCTATAACTGCGGTAATAATAGCAGAATATAAATTGTGTTTAAAACAATATCATATGAACAGACTTCTGTATATACTAGGTACAAACGGCACTGGGATAACCATAACCGGACTTCCAGATGTCATTATGCGGTCCTGGTACTGAATTTTACGTTTTAAGTCACCCTCCTATATAACACCACGTATATATATATATATATATTGGGTCACCCACAGAGAATTAGCTCACAATATACCTATAGTACCTAAAGTACTTATATTGTTTTCATTAAAATACGTGGTTGTGAAGCATCTCGCACCTCTCTCACACTATGCTAATATAAAATCTTTACGCATCAGTTTAATAAACTAAGCATTTAAAAATAAGTTTGGTTAAACAATACACTGTTCATTAATTTATCAATCTTAACATTATAATCAGAGTTATGATATCAATTATAAAATATTTTAACCACTCAATATTAACCCTTAAGCAAGCACGTGGGGTCTAGTTGACACTCATCAAAAATAAAACTTATATATTACAAAAAATTGAACTTGTATTTGCATTAAACAAGTTCAGTATTAACCTTTATAGGCACCTAGGTTTTAAATTAACTTGGTACCTATAGCATGATCTACAAATTATAGATATTAATATGATTTAAATGAATCATAGTACAAAACAAATCCAAATACCAAAGTGTATTTGCAATGTTACTTGTTATATAATTGTAAATTGTAATGTATTTAATTGATAAATTAAATAACTTAAAAATTAACTATCTCTACCAGATTTAAACTGAATTCAGAGAATGCGTTGAAAAACAAAACTGTTTGTATTTTTCCACCTTATGCGTCCTATAACTGCGGTAATAATAGCAGAATATAAATTGTGTTTAAAACAATATCATATGAACAGACTTCTGTATTTACTCGGTACAAACGGCACTGGGATAACCATAACCGAACTTCCAGATGTCATTATGCGGTCCTGGTACTGAATTTTACGTTTTAATTCACCCTCCTATTAAACACCACGTATATATATATATATTTATTGGGTCACCCACAGAGAATTAGCTCACAATATACCTAGAGTACCTAAAGTACTTATATTTTATTCATTAAAATACGTGGTTGTGAAGCATCTCGCACCTCTTTCACACTAAGCTTATATAAAATCTTTACGCATCAGTTTAATAAACTAAGCATTTAAAAATAAGTTTGGTTAAACAATACACTGTTCATTAATTTATCAATCTTAACATTATAATCATAGTTATGATATCAAATATAAAATATTTTAACCACTCAATATTAACCCTTAAGCAAGCACGTGGGGTCTAGTTGACACTCATCAAAAATAAAACTTATATATTACAAAAAATTGAACTTGTATTTGCGTTAAACAAGTTCAGTATTAACCTTTATAAGCAACTAGGTATTAAATTAACTTGGTACCTATAGCATGATCTACAAATTATAGATATTAATATGATTTAAATGAATCATAGTACAAAACAAATCCAAATACCAAAGTGTATTTGCAATGTTACTTGTTATATAATTGTAAATTGTAATGTATTTAATTGATAAATTAAATAACTTAAAAATTAACTATCTCTACCAGATTTAAACTGAATTCAGAGAATGCGTTGAAAAACAAAACTGTTTGTATTTTTCCACCTTATGCGTCCTATAACTGCGGTAATAATTGCAGAATATAAATTGTGTTTAAAACAATATCATATGAACAGACTTCTGTATAGACTCGGTACAAACGGCACTGGGATAACCATAACCGAACTTCCAGATGTCATTATGCGGTCCTGGTACTGAATTTTACGTTTAAAGTCACCCTCCTATTAAACACCACGTATATATATATATATTTATTGGGTCACCCACAGAGAATTAGCTCACAATATACCTAGAGTACCTAAAGTACTTATATTGTTTTCATTAAAATACGTGGTTGTGAAGCATCTCGCACCTCTCTCACACTAAGCTAATATAAAATCTTTACGCATCAGTTTAATAAACTAAGCATTTAAAAATAAGTTTGGTTAAACAATACACTGTTCATTAATTTATCAATCTTAACATTATAATCATAGTTATGATATCAAATATAAAATATTATAACCACTCAATATTAACCCTTAAGCAAGCACGTGGGGTCTAGTTGACACTCATCAAAAATAAAACTTATATATTACAAAAATTGAACTTGTATTTGCATTAAACAAGTTCAGTATTAACCTTTATAAGCACCTAGGTTTTTAATTAACTTGGTACCTATAGCATGATCTACAAATTATAGATATTAATATGGTTTAAATGAATCATAGTACAAAACAAATCCAAATACCAAAGTGTATTTGCAATGTTACTTGTTATATAATTGTAAATTGTAATGTATTTAATTGATAAATTAAATAACTTAAAAATTAACTATCTCTACCAGATTTAAACTGAATTCAAAGAATGCGTTGAAAAACAAAACTGTTTGTATTTTTCCACCTTACGCGTCCTATAACTGCGGTAATAATAGCAGAATGTAAATTGTGTTTAAAACAATATCATATGAACAGACTACTGTATATACTCGGTACAAACGGCACTGATATAACCATAACCGGACTTCCAGATGTCATTATGCGGTCCTGGTACTGAATTTTACGTTTTAAGTCACCCTCATATTAAACACCACGTATATATATATATATTTATTGGGTCACCCACAGAGAATTAGCTCACAATATACCTAGAGTACCTAAAGTACTTATATTGTTTACTTTAAAATACGTGGTTGTGAAGCATCTCGCACCTCTCTCACACTATGCTAATATAAAATCTTTACGCATCAGTTTAATAAACTAAGCATTTAAAAATAAGTTTGGTTAAACAATACATTGTTCATTAATTTATCAATCTTAACATTATAATCATAGTTATGATATCAAATATAAAATATTATAACCACTCAATATTAACCCTTAAGCAAGCACGTGGGGTCTAGTTGACACTCATCAAAAATAAAACTTATATATTACAAAAATTGAACTTGTATTTGCATTAAACAAGTTCAGTATTAACCTTTATAAGCACCTAGGTTTTAAATTAATTTGGTACCTATAGCATGATCTACAAATTATAGATATGAATATGGTTTAAATGAATCATAGTACAAAACAAATCCAAATACCAAAGTGTATTTGCAATGTTACTTGTTATATAATTGTAAATTGTAACGTATTTAATTGATAAATTAAATAACTTAAAAATTAACTATCTCTACCAGATTTAAACTGAATTCAGAGAATGCGTTGAAAAACAAAACTGTTTGTATTTTTCCACTTTATGCGTCCTATAACTGCGGTAATAATAGCAGAATATAAATTGTGTTTAAAACAATATCATATGAACAGACTTCTGTATATACTCGGTACAAACGGCACTGGGATAACCATAACCGAACTTCCAGATGTCATTATGCGGTCCTGGTACTGAATTTACGTTTTAATTCACCCTCCTATTAAACACCACGTATATATATATATATTTATTGGGTCACCCACAGAGAATTAGCTCAAAATATACCTAGAGTACCTAAAGTACTTATATTGTTTTCATTAAAATACGTGGTTGTGAAGCATCTCGCACCTCTCTCACACTAAGCTAATATAAAATCTTTACGCATCAGTTTAATAAACTAAGCATTTAAAAATAAGTTTGGTTAAACAATACACTGTTCATTAATTTATCAATATTAACATTATAATCATAGTTATGATATCAAATATAAAATATTTTAACCACTCAATATTAACCCTTAAGCAAGCACGTGGGGTCTAGTTGACACTCATCAAAAATAAAACTTATATATTACAAAAAATTGAACTTGTATTTGCATTAAACAAGTTTAGTATTAACCTTTATAGGCACCTAGGTTTTAAATTAACTTGGTACCTATAGCATGATCTACAAATTATAGATATTAATATGATTTAAATGAATCATAGTACAAAACAAATCCAAATACCAAAGTGTATTTGCAATGTTACTTGTTATATAATTGTAAATTGTAATGTATTTAATTGATAAATTAAATAACTTAAAAATTAACTATCTCTACCAGATTTAAACTGAATTCAGAGAATGCGTTGAAAAACAAAACTGTTTGTATTTTTCCACCTTATGCGTCCTATAACTGCGGTAATAATAGCAGAATATAAATTGTGTTTAAAACAATATCATATGAACAGACTTCTGTATATACTCGGTACAAACGGCACTGGGATAACCATAACCGAACTTCCAGATGTCATTATGCGGTCCTGGTACTGAATTTTACGTTTTAAGTCACCCTCCTATTAAACACCACGTATATATATATATATTTATTGGGTCACCCACAGAGAATTAGCTCACAATATACCTAGAGTACCTAAACTACTTATATTGTTTTCATTAAAATACGTGGTTGTGAAGCATCTCGCACCTCTCTCACACTATGCTAATATAAAATCTTTACGCATCAGTTTAATAAACTAAGCATTTAAAAATAAGTTTGGTTAAACAATACACTGTTCATTAATTTATCAATCTTAACATTATAATCATAGTTATGATATCAAATATAAAATATTTTAACCACTCAATATTAACCCTTAAGCAAGCACGTGGGGTCTAGTTGACACTCATCAAAAATAAAACTTATATATTACAAAAAATTGAACTTGTATTTGCTTTAAACAAGTTCAGTATTAACCTTTATAGGCACCTAGGTTTTAAATTAACTTGGTACCTATAGCATGATCTACAAATTATAGATATTAATATGATTTAAATGAATCATAGTACAAAACAAATCCAAATACCAAAGTGTATTTGCAATGTTACTTGTTATATAATTGTAAATTGTAATGTATTTAATTGATAAATTAAATAACTTAAAAATTAACTATCTCTACCAGATTTAAACTGAATTCAGAGAATGCGTTGAAAAACAAAACTGTTTGTATTTTTCCACCTTATGCGTCCAATAACTGCGGTAATAATAGCAGAATATAAATTGTGTTTAAAACAATATCATATGAACAGACTTCTGTATATACTCGGTACAAACGGCACTGGGATAACCATAACCGAACTTCCAGATGTCATTATGCGGTCCTGGTACTGAATTTTACGTTTTAAGTCACCCTCCTATTAAACACCACGTATATATATATATATTTATTGGGTCACCCACAGAGAATTAGCTCACAATATACCTAGAGTACCTAAACTACTTATATTGTTTTCATTAAAATACGTGGTTGTGAAGCATCTCGCACCTCTCTCACACTATGCTAATATAAAATCTTTACGCATCAGTTTAATAAACTAAGCATTTAAAAATAAGTTTGGTTAAACAATACATTGTTCATTAATTTATCAATCTTAACATTATAATCATAGTTATGATATCAAATATAAAATATTATAACCACTCAATATTAACCCTTAAGCAAGCACGTGGGGTCTAGTTGACACTCATCAAAAATAAAACTTATATATTACAAAAAATTGAACTTGTATTTGCATTAAACAAGTTCAGTATTAACCTTTATAGGCACCTAGGTTTTAAATTAACTTGGTACCTATAGCATGATCTACAAATTATAGATATTAATATGATTTAAATGAATCATAGTACAAAACAAATCCAAATACCAAAGTGTATTTGCAATGTTACTTGTTATATAATTGTAAATTGTAATGTATTTAATTGATAAATTAAATAACTTAAAAATTAACTATCTCTACCAGATTTAAACTGAATTCAGAGAATGCATTGAAAAACAAAACTGTTTGTATTTTTCCACCTTATGCGTCCAATAACTGCGGTAATAATAGCAGAATATAAATTGTGTTTAAAACAATATCATATGAACAGACTTCTGTATATACTCGGTACAAACGGCACTGGGATAACCATAACCGAACTTCCAGATGTCATTATGCGGTCCTGGTACTGAATTTTACGTTTTAAGTCACCCTCCTATTAAACACCACGTATATATATATATATTTATTGGGTCAACCACAGAGAATTAGCTCACAATATACCTAGAGTACCTAAAGTACTTATATTGTTTTCATTAAAATACGTGGTTGTGAAGCATCTCGCACCTCTCTCACACTAAGCTAATATAAAATCTTTACGCATCAGTTTAATAAACTAAGCATTTAAAAATAAGTTTGGTTAAACAATACACTGTTCATTAATTTATCAATCTTAACATTATAATCATAGTTATGATATCAAATATAAAATATTTTAACCACTCAATATTAACCCTTAAGCAAGCACGTGGGGTCTAGTTGACACTCATCAAAAATAAAACTTATATATTACAAAAAATTGAACTTGTATTTGCATTAAACAAGTTTAGTATTAACCTTTATAGGCACCTAGGTTTTAAATTAACTTGGTACCTATAGCATGATCTACAAATTATAGATATTAATATGATTTAAATGAATCATAGTACAAAACAAATCCAAATACCAAAGTGTATTTGCAATGTTACTTGTTATATAATTGTAAATTGTAATGTATTTAATTGATAAATTAAATAACTTAAAAATTAACTATCTCTACCAGATTTAAACTGAATTCAGAGAATGCGTTGAAAAACAAAACTGTTTGTATTTTTCCACCTTATGCGTCCTATAACTGCGGTAATAATAGCAGAATATAAATTGTGTTTAAAACAATATCATATGAACAGACTTCTGTATATACTCGGTACAAACGGCACTGGGATAACCATAACCGAACTTCCAGATGTCATTATGCGGTCCTGGTACTGAATTTTACGTTTTAAGTCACCCTCCTATTAAACACCACGTATATATATATATATTTATTGGGTCACCCACAGAGAATTAGCTCACAATATACCTAGAGTACCTAAAGTACTTATATTGTTTTCATTAAAATACGTGGTTGTGAAGCATCTCGCACCTCTCTCACACTAAGCTAATATTAAATCTTTACGCATCAGTTTAATAAACTAAGCATTTAAAAATAAGTTTGGTTAAACAATACACTGTTCATTAATTTATCAATCTTAACATTATAATCATAGTTATGATATCAAATATAAAATATTATAACCACTCAATATTAACCCTTAAGCAAGCACGTGGGGTCTAGTTGACACTCATCAAAAATAAAACTTATATATTACAAAAATTGAACTTGTATTTGCATTAAACAAGTTCAGTATTAACCTTTATAGGCACCTAGGTTTTAAATTAACTTGGTACCTATAGCATGATCTACAAATTATAGATATTAATATGATTTAAATGAATCATAGTACAAAACAAATCCAAATACCAAAGTGTATTTGCAATGTTACTTGTTATATAATTGTAAATTGTAATGTATTTAATTGATAAATTAAATAACTTAAAAATTAACTATCTCCACCAGATTTAAACTGAATTCAGAGAATGCGTTGAAAAACAAAACTGTTTGTATTTTTCCACCTTACGCGTCCTATAACTGTGGTAATAATAGCAGAATGTAAATTGTGTTTAAAACAATATCATATGAACAGACTACTGTATATACTCGGTACAAACGGCACTGGGATAACCATAACCGAACTTCCAGATGTCATTATGCGGTCCTGGTACTGAATTTTACGTTTTAAGTCACCCTCCTATTAAACACCACGTATATATATATATATTTATTGGGTCACCCACAGAGAATTAGCTCACAATATACCTAGAGTACCTAAACTACTTATATTGTTTTCATTAAAATACGTGGTTGTGAAGCATCTCGCACCTCTCTCACACTATGCTAATATAAAATCTTTACGCATCAGTTTAATAAACTAAGCATTTAAAAATAAGTTTGGTTAAACAATACACTGTTCATTAATTTATCAATCTTAACATTATAATCATAGTTATGATATCAAATATAAAATATTTTAACCACTCAATATTAACCCTTAAGCAAGCACGTGGGGTCTAGTTGACACTCATCAAAAATAAAACTTATATATTACAAAAAATTGAACTTGTATTTGCATTAAACAAGTTCAGTATTAACCTTTATAGGCACCTAGGTTTTAAATTAACTTGGTACCTATAGCATGATCTACAAATTATAGATATTAATATGATTTAAATGAATCATAGTACAAAACAAATCCAAATACCAAAGTGTATTTGCAATGTTACTTGTTATATAATTGTAAATTGTAATGTATTTAATTGATAAATTAAATAACTTAAAAATTAACTATCTCTAACAGATTTAAACTGAATTCAGAGAATGCGTTGAAAAACAAAACTGTTTGTATTTTTCCACCTTATGCGTCCAATAACTGCGGTAATAATAGCAGAATATAAATTGTGTTTAAAACAATATCATATGAACAGACTTCTGTATATACTCGGTACAAACGGCACTGGGATAACCATAACCGAACTTCCAGATGTCATTATGCGGTCCTGGTACTGAATTTTACGTTTTAAGTCACCCTCCTATTAAACACCACGTATATATATATATATTTATTGGGTCACCCACAGAGAATTAGCTCACAATATACCTAGAGTACCTAAAGTACTTATATTGTTTTCATTAAAATACGTGGTTGTGAAGCATCTCGCACCTCTCTCACACTAAGCTAATATAAAATCTTTACGCATCAGTTTAATAAACTAAGCATTTAAAAATAAGTTTGGTTAAACAATACACTGTTCATTAATTTATCAATCTTAACATTATAATCATAGTTATGATATCAAATATAAAATATTTTAACCACTCAATATTAACCCTTAAGCAAGCACGTGGGGTCTAGTTGACACTCATCAAAAATAAAACTTATATATTACAAAAAATTGAACTTGTATTTGCATTAAACAAGTTCAGTATTAACCTTTATAGGCACCTAGGTTTTAAATTAACTTGGTACCTATAGCATGATCTACAAATTATAGATATTAATATGATTTAAATGAATCATAGTACAAAACAAATCCAAATACCAAAGTGTATTTGCAATGTTACTTGTTATATAATTGTAAATTGTAATGTATTTAATTGATAAATTAAATAACTTAAAAATTAACTATCTCTACCAGATTTAAACTGAATTCAGAGAATGCGTTGAAAAACAAAACTGTTTGTATTTTTCCACCTTATGCGTCCAATAACTGCGGTAATAATAGCAGAATATAAATTGTGTTTAAAACAATATCATATGAACAGACTTCTGTATATACTCGGTACAAACGGCACTGGGATAACCATAACCGAACTTCCAGATGTCATTATGCGGTCCTGGTACTGAATTTTACGTTTTAAGTCACCCTCCTATTAAACACCACGTATATATATATATATTTATTGGGTCACCCACAGAGAATTAGCTCACAATATACCTAGAGTACCTAAAGTACTTATATTGTTTTCATTAAAATACGTGGTTGTGAAGCATCTCGCACCTCTCTCACACTAAGCTAATATAAAATTTTTACGCATCAGTTTAATAAACTAAGCATTTAAAAATAAGTTTGGTTAAACAATACACTGTTCATTAATTTATCAATCTTAACATTATAATCATAGTTATGATATCAAATATAAAATATTTTAACCACTCAAATTAACCCTTAAGCAAGCACGTGGGGTCTAGTTGACACTCATCAAAAATAAAACTTATATATTACAAAAATTGAACTTGTATTTGCATTAAACAAGTTCAGTGTTAACCTTTATAAGCACCTAGGTTTTAAATTAACTTGGTACCTATAGCATGATCTACAAATTATAGATATTAATATGGTTTAAATGAATCATAGTACAAAACAAATCCAAATATCAAAGTGAATTTGCAATGTTACTTGTTATATAATTGTAAATTGTAACGTATTTAATTGATAAATTAAATAACTTAAAAATTAACTATCTCTACCAGATTTAAACTGAATTCAGAGAATGCGTTGAAAAACAAAACTGTTTGTATTTTTCCACCTTATGCGTCCTATGACTGCGGTAATAATAGCAGAATATAAATTGTGTTTAAAACAATATCATATGAACAGACTTCTGTATATACTCGGTACAAACGGCACTGGGATAACCATAACCGAACTTCCAGATGTCATTATGCGGTCCTGGTACTGAATTTTACGTTTTAAGTCACCCTCCTATTAAACACCACGTATATATATATATATTTATTGGGTCACCCACAGAGAATTAGCTCACAATATACCTAGAGTACCTAAACTACTTATATTGTTTTCATTAAAATACGTGGTTGTGAAGCATCTCGCACCTCTCTCACACTAAGCTAATATAAAATCTTTACGCATCAGTTTAATAAACTAAGCATTTAAAAATAAGTTTGGTTAAACAATACACTGTTCATTAATTTATCAATCTTAACATTATAATCATAGTTATGATATCAAATATAAAATATTTTAACCACTCAATATTAACCCTTAAGCAAGCACGTGGGGTCTAGTTGACACTCATCGAAAATAAAACTTATATATTACAAAAAATTGAACTTGTATTTGCATTAAACAAGTTCAGTATTAACCTTTATAGGCACCTAGGTTTTAAATTAACTTGGTACCTATAGCATGATCTACAAATTATAGATATTAATATGATTTAAATGAATCATAGTACAAAACAAATCCAAATACCAAAGTGTATTTGCAATGTTACTTGTTATATAATTGTAAATTGTAATGTATTTAATTGATAAATTAAATAACTTAAAAATTAACTATCTCTACCAGATTTAAACTGAATTCAGAGAATGCGTTGAAAAACAAAACTGTTTGTATTTTTCCACCTTATGCGTCCTATAACTGCGGTAATAATAGCAGAATATAAATTGTGTTTAAAACAATATCATATGAACAGACTTCTGTATATACTCGGTACAAACGGCACTGGGATAACCATAACCGAACTTCCAGATGTCATTATGCGGTTCTGGTACTGAATTTTACGTTTTAAGTCACCCTCCTATTAAACACCACGTATATATATATATATTTATTGGGTCACCCACAGAGAATTAGCTCACAATATACCTAGAGTACCTAAACTACTTATATTGTTTTCATTAAAATACGTGGTTGTGAAGCATCTCGCACCTCTCTCACACTATGCTAATATAAAATCTTTACGCATCAGTTTAATAAACTAAGCATTTAAAAATAAGTTTGGTTAAACAATACACTGTTCATTAATTTATAAATCTTAACATTATAATCATAGTTATGATATCAAATATAAAATATTTTAACCACTCAATATTAACCCTTAAGCAAGCACGTGGGGTCTAGTTGACACTCATCAAAAATAAAACTTATATATTACAAAAAATTGAACTTGTATTTGCATTAAACAAGTTCAGTATTAACCTTTATAGGCACCGAGGTTTTAAATTAACTTGGTACCTATATCATGATCTACAAATTATAGATATTAATATGATTTAAATGAATCATAGTACAAAACAAATCCAAATACCAAAGTGTATTTGCAATGTTGCTTGTTATATAATTGTAAATTGTAATGTATTTAATTGATAAATTAAATAACTTAAAAATTAACTATCTCTACCAGATTTAAACTGAATTCAGAGAATGCGTTGAAAAACAAAACTGTTTGTATTTTTCCACCTTATGCGTCCTATAACTGCGGTAATAATAGCAGAATATAAATTGTGTTTAAAACAATATCATATGAACAGACTTCTGTATATACTCGGTACAAACGGCACTGGGATAACCATAACCGAACTTCCAGATGTCATTATGCGGTCCTGGTACTGAATTTTACGTTTTAAGTCACCCTCCTATTAAACACCACGTATATATATATATATTTATTGGGTCACCCACAGAGAATTAGCTCACAATATACCTAGAGTACCTAAACTACTTATATTGTTTTCATTAAAATACGTGGTTGTGAAGCATCTCGCACCTCTCTCACACTATGCTAATATAAAATCTTTACGCATCAGTTTAATAAACTAAGCATTTAAAAATAAGTTTGGTTAAACAATACACTGTTCATTAATTTATCAATCTTAACATTATAATCATAGTTATGATATCAAATATAAAATATTTTAACCACTCAATATTAACCCTTAAGCAAGCACGTGGGGTCTAGTTGACACTCATCAAAAATAAAACTTATATATTACAAAAAATTGAACTTGTATTTGCATTAAACAAGTTCAGTATTAACCTTTATAGGCACCTAGGTTTTAAATTAACTTGGTACCTATAGCATGATCTACAAATTATAGATATTAATATGATTTAAATGAATCATAGTACAAAACAAATCCAAATACCAAAGTGTATTTGCAATGTTACTTGTTATATAATTGTAAATTGTAATGTATTTAATTGATAAATTAAATAACTTAAAAATTAACTATCTCTACCAGATTTAAACTGAATTCAGAGAATGCGTTGAAAAACAAAACTGTTTGTATTTTTCCACCTTATGCGTCCAATAACTGCGGTAATAATAGCAGAATATAAATTGTGTTTAAAACAATATCATATGAACAGACTTCTGTATATACTCGGTACAAACGGCACTGGGATAACCATAACCGAACTTCCAGATGTCATTATGCGGTCCTGGTACTGAATTTTACGTTTTAAGTCACCCTCCTATTAAACACCACGTATATATATATATATTTATTGGGTCACCCACAGAGAATTAGCTCACAATATACCTAGAGTACCTAAAGTACTTATATTGTTTTCATTAAAATACGTGGTTGTGAAGCATCTCGCACCTCTCTCACACTAAGCTAATATAAAATCTTTACGCATCAGTTTAATAAACTAAGCATTTAAAAATAAGTTTGGTTAAACAATACACTGTTCATTAATTTATCAATCTTAACATTATAATCATAGTTATGATATCAAATATAAAATATTTTAACCACTCAAATTAACCCTTAAGCAAGCACGTGGGGTCTAGTTGACACTCATCAAAAATAAAACTTATATATTACAAAAATTGAACTTGTATTTGCATTAAACAAGTTCAGTGTTAACCTTTATAAGCACCTAGGTTTTAAATTAACTTGGTACCTATAGCATGATCTACAAATTATAGATATTAATATGGTTTAAATGAATCATAGTACAAAACAAATCCAAATACCAAAGTGTATTTGCAATGTTACTTGTTATATAATTGTAAATTGTAACGTATTTAATTGATAAATTAAATAACTTAAAAATTAACTATCTCTACCAGATTTAAACTGAATTCAGAGAATGCGTTGAAAAACAAAACTGTTTGTATTTTTCCACCTTATGCGTCCTATGACTGCGGTAATAATAGCAGAATATAAATTGTGTTTAAAAGAATATCATATGAACAGACTTCTGTATATACTCGGTACAAACGGCACTGGGATAACCATAACCGAACTTCCAGATGTCATTATGCGGTCCTGGTACTGAATTTTACGTTTTAAGTCACCCTCCTATTAAACACCACGTATATATATATATATTTATTGGGTCACCCACAGAGAATTAGCTCACAATATACCTAGAGTACCTAAAGTACTTATATTGTTTTCATTAAAATACGTGGTTGTGAAGCATCTCGCACCTCTCTCACACTAAGCTAATATAAAATCTTTACGCATCAGTTTAATAAACTAAGCATTTAAAAATAAGTTTGGTTAAACAATACACTGTTCATTAATTTATCAATCTTAACATTATAATCATAGTTATGATATCAAATATAAAATATTTTAACCACTCAATATTAACCCTTAAGCAAGCACGTGGGGTCTAGTTGACACTCATCGAAAATAAAACTTATATATTACAAAAAATTGAACTTGTATTTGCATTAAACAAGTTCAGTATTAACCTTTATAGGCACCTAGGTTTTAAATTAACTTGGTACCTATAGCATGATCTACAAATTATAGATATTAATATGATTTAAATGAATCATAGTACAAAACAAATCCAAATACCAAAGTGTATTTGCAATGTTACTTGTTATATAATTGTAAATTGTAATGTATTTAATTGATAAATTAAATAACTTAAAAATTAACTATCTCTACCAGATTTAAACTGAATTCAGAGAATGCGTTGAAAAACAAAACTGTTTGTATTTTTCCACCTTATGCGTCCTATAACTGCGGTAATAATAGCAGAATATAAATTGTGTTTAAAACAATATCATATGAACAGACTTCTGTATATACTCGGTACAAACGGCACTGGGATAACCATAACCGAACTTCCAGATGTCATTATGCGGTTCTGGTACTGAATTTTACGTTTTAAGTCACCCTCCTATTAAACACCACGTATATATATATATATTTATTGGGTCACCCACAGAGAATTAGCTCACAATATACCTAGAGTACCTAAACTACTTATATTGTTTTCATTAAAATACGTGGTTGTGAAGCATCTCGCACCTCTCTCACACTATGCTAATATAAAATCTTTACGCATCAGTTTAATAAACTAAGCATTTAAAAATAAGTTTGGTTAAACAATACACTGTTCATTAATTTATAAATCTTAACATTATAATCATAGTTATGATATCAAATATAAAATATTTTAACCACTCAATATTAACCCTTAAGCAAGCACGTGGGTTCTAGTTGACACTCATCAAAAATAAAACTTATATATTACAAAAAATTGAACTTGTATTTGCATTAAACAAGTTCAGTATTAACCTTTATAGGCACCGAGGTTTTAAATTAACTTGGTACCTATATCATGATCTACAAATTATAGATATTAATATGATTTAAATGAATCATAGTACAAAACAAATCCAAATACCAAAGTGTATTTGCAATGTTGCTTGTTATATAATTGTAAATTGTAATGTATTTAATTGATAAATTAAATAACTTAAAAATTAACTATCTCTACCAGATTTAAACTGAATTCAGAGAATGCGTTGAAAAACAAAACTGTTTGTATTTTTCCACCTTATGCGTCCTATAACTGCGGTAATAATAGCAGAATATAAATTGTGTTTAAAACAATATCATATGAACAGACTTCTGTATATACTCGGTACAAACGGCACTGGGATAACCATAACCGAACTTCCAGATGTCATTATGCGGTCCTGGTACTGAATTTTACGTTTTAAGTCACCCTCCTATTAAACACCACGTATATATATATATATTTATTGGGTCACCCACAGAGAATTAGCTCACAATATACCTAGAGTACCTAAACTACTTATATTGTTTTCATTAAAATACGTGGTTGTGAAGCATCTCGCACCTCTCTCACACTATGCTAATATAAAATCTTTACGCATCAGTTTAATAAACTAAGCATTTAAAAATAAGTTTGGTTAAACAATACACTGTTCATTAATTTATCAATCTTAACATTATAATCATAGTTATGATATCAAATATAAAATATTATAACCACTCAATATTAACCCTTAAGCAAGCACGTGGGGTCTAGTTGACACTCATCAAAAATAAAACTTATATATTACAAAAATTGAACTTGTATTTGCATTAAACAAGTTCAGTATTAACCTTTATAAGCACCTAGGTTTTAAATTAACTTGGTACCTATAGCATGATCTACAAATTATAGATATTAATATGGTTTAAATGAATCATAGTACAAAACAAATCCAAATACCAAAGTGTATTTGCAATGTTACTTGTTATATAATTGTAAATTGTAATGTATTTAATTGATAAATTAAAAAACTTAAAAATTAAATATCTCTTCCAGATTTAAACTGAATTCAGAGAATGCGTTGAAAAACAAAACTGTTTGTATTTTTCCACCTTATGCGTCCTATAACTGCGGTAATAATAGCAGAATATAAATTGTGTTTAAAACAATATCATATGTACAGACTTCTGTATATACTCGGTACAAACGGCACTGGGATAACCATAACCGGACTTCCAGATGTCATTATGCGGTCCTGGTACTGAATTTTACGTTTTAAGTCACCCTCCTATTAAACGCCACGTATAAATACATATATTTATAGGATCACCACAGAGAATTAGCTCACAATATACCTAGAGTACCTAAACTACTTATATTGTTTTCATTAAAATACGTGGTTGTGAAGCATCTCGCACCTCTCTCACACTACGCTAATATAAAATCTTTACGCATCAGTTTAATAAACTAAGCATTTAAAAATAAGTTTGGTTAAACAATACACTGTTCATTAATTTATCAATCTTAACATTATAATCATAGTTATGATATCAAATATAAAATATTATAACCACTCAATATTAACCCTTAAGCAAGCACGTGGGGTCTAGTTGACACTCATCAAAAATAAAACTTATATATTACAAAAATTGAACTTGTATTTGCATTAAACAAGTTCAGTATTAACCTTTATAAGCACCTAGGTTTTAAATTAACTTGGTACCTATAGCATGATCTACAAATTATAGATATTAATATGGTTTAAATGAATCATAGTACAAAACAAATCCAAATACCAAAGTGTATTTGCAATGTTACTTGTTATATAATTGTAAATTGTAATGTATTTAATTGATAAATTAAATAACTTAAAAATTAACTATCTCTACCAGATTTAAACTGAATTCAGTGAATGCGTTGAAAAACAAAACTGTTTGTATTTTTCCACCTTACGCGTCCTATAACTGTGGTAATAATAGCAGAATGTAAATTGTGTTTAAAACAATATCATATGAACAGACTACTGTATATACTCGGTACAAACGGCACTGATATAACCATAACCGGACTTCCAGATGTCATTATGCGGTCCTGGTACTGAATTTTACGTTTTAAGTCGCCCTCATATTAAACACCACGTATATATATATATATTTATTGGGTCACCCACAGAGAATTAGCTCACAATATAACTAGAGTACCTAAAGTACTTATATTGTTTACTTTAAAATACGTGGTTGTGAAGCATCTCGCACCTCTCTCACACTATGCTAATATAAAATCTTTACGCATCAGTTTAATAAACTAAGCATTTAAAAATAAGTTTGGTTAAACAATACACTGTTCATTAATTTATCAATCTTAACATTATAATCATAGTTATGATATCAATTATAAAATATTTTAACCACTCAATATTAACCCTTAAGCAAGCACGTGGGGTCTAGTTGACACTCATCAAAAATAAAACTTATATATTACAAAAAATTGAACTTGTATTTGCATTAAACAAGTTCAGTATTAACCTTTATAGGCACCTAGGTTTTAAATTAACTTGGTACCTATAGCATGATCTACAAATTATAGATAATAATATGATTTAAATGAATCATAGTACAAAACAAATCCAAATACCAAAGTGTATTTGCAATGTTACTTGTTATATAATTGTAAATTGTAATGTATTTAATTGATAAATTAAATAACTTAAAAATTAACTATCTCTACCAGATTTAAACTGAATTCAGAGAATGCGTTGAAAAACAAAACTGTTTGTATTTTTCCACCTTATGCGTCCTATAACTGCGGTAATAATAGCAGAATATAAATTGTGTTTAAAACAATATCATATGAACAGACTTCTGTATATACTTGGTACAAGGGATAATCATAAGCGGACTTCCAGATGTGATTATGCAGTCCTGGTACTGAATTTTACGTTTTAAGTCACCCTCCTATTAAACACCACGTATATATATATATATTTATTGGGTCACCCACAGAGAATTAGCTCACAATATACCTAGGGTACCTAAACTACTTATATTGTTTTCATTAAAATACGTGGTTGTGAAGCATCTCGCACCTCTCTCACACTATGCTAATATAAAATCTTTACGCATCAGTTTAATAAACTAAGCATTTAAAAATATGTTTGGTTAAACAATACACTGTTCATTAATTTATCAATCTTAACATTATAATCATAGTTATGATATCAAATATAAAATATTATAACCACTCAATATTAACCCTTAAGCAAGCACGTGGGATCTAGTTGACACTCATCAAAAATAAAACTTATATATTACAAAAATTGAACTTGTATTTGCATTAAACAAGTTCAGTATTAACCTTTATAAGCACCTAGGTTTTAAATTAACTTGGTACCTATAGCATGATCTACAAATTATAGATATTAATATGGTTTAAATGAATCATAGTACAAAACAAATCCAAATACCAAAGTGTATTTGCAATGTTACTTGTTATATAATTGTAAATTGTAATGTATTTAATTGATAAATTAAATAACTTAAAAATTAACTATCTCTACCAGATTTAAACTGAATTCAGAGAATGCGTTGAAAAACAAAACTGTTTGTATTTTTCCACCTTATGCGTCCTATAACTGCGGTAATAATAGCAGAATATAAATTGTGTTTAAAACAATATCATATGAACAGACTTCTGTATATACTCGGTACAAACGGCACTGGGATAACCATAACCGAACTTCCAGATGTCATTATGCGGTCCTGGTACTGAATTTTACGTTTTAAGTCACCTTCCTATTAAACACCACGTATATATATATATATTTATTGGGTCACCCACAGAGAATTAGCTCACAATATACCTAGAGTACCTAAACTACTTATATTGTTTTCATTAAAATACGTGGTTGTGAAGCATCTCGCACCTCTCTCACACTATGCTAATATAAAATCTTTACGCATCAGTTTAATAAACTAAGCATTTAAAAATAAGTTTGGTTAAACAATACACTGTTCATTAATTTATCAATCTTAACATTATAATCATAGTTATGATATCAAATATAAAATATTATAACCACTCAATATTAACCCTTAAGCAAGCACGTGGGGTCTAGTTGACACTCATCAAAAATAAAACTTATATATTACAAAAATTGAACTTGTATTTGCATTAAACAAGTTCAGTATTAACCTTTATAAGCACCTAGGTTTTAAATTAACTTGGTACCTATAGCATGATCTACAAATTATAGATATTAATATGGTTTAAATGAATCATAGTACAAAACAAATCCAAATACCAAAGTGTATTTGCAATGTTACTTGTTATATAATTGTAAATTGTAATGTATTTAATTGATAAATTAAATAACTTAAAAATTAACTATCTCTACCAGATTTAAACTGAATTCAGAGAATGCGTTGAAAAACAAAACTGTTTGTATTTTTCCACCTTATGCGTCCTATAACTGCGGTAATAATAGCAGAATATAAATTGTGTTTAAAACAATATCATATGAACAGACTTCTGTATATACTTGGTACAAGGGATAATCATAAGCGGACTTCCAGATGTGATTATGCAGTCCTGGTACTGAATTTTACGTTTTAAGTCACCCTCCTATTAAACACCACGTATATATATATATATTTATTGGGTCACCCACAGAGAATTAGCTCACAATATACCTAGGGTACCTAAACTACTTATATTGTTTTCATTAAAATACGTGGTTGTGAAGCATCTCGCACCTCTCTCACACTATGCTAATATAAAATCTTTACGCATCAGTTTAATAAACTAAGCATTTAAAAATATGTTTGGTTAAACAATACACTGTTCATTAATTTATCAATCTTAACATTATAATCATAGTTATGATATCAAATATAAAATATTATAACCACTCAATATTAACCCTTAAGCAAGCACGTGGGGTCTAGTTGACACTCATCAAAAATAAAACTTATATATTACAAAAATTGAACTTGTATTTGCATTAAACAAGTTCAGTATTAACCTTTATAAGCACCTAGGTTTTAAATTAACTTGGTACCTATAGCATGATCTACAAATTATAGATATTAATATGGTTTAAATGAATCATAGTACAAAACAAATCCAAATACCAAAGTGTATTTGCAATGTTACTTGTTATATAATTGTAAATTGTAATGTATTTAATTGATAAATTAAATAACTTAAAAATTAACTATCTCTACCAGATTTAAACTGAATTCAGAGAATGCGTTGAAAAACAAAACTGTTTGTATTTTTCCACCTTATGCGTCCTATAACTGCGGTAATAATAGCAGAATATAAATTGTGTTTAAAACAATATCATATGAACAGACTTCTGTATATACTCGGTACAAACGGCACTGGGATAACCATAACCGAACTTCCAGATGTCATTATGCGGTCCTGGTACTGAATTTTACGTTTTAAGTCACCTTCCTATTAAACACCACGTATATATATATATATTTATTGGGTCACCCACAGAGAATTAGCTCACAATATACCTAGAGTACCTAAACTACTTATATTGTTTTCATTAAAATACGTGGTTGTGAAGCATCTCGCACCTCTCTCACACTATGCTAATATAAAATCTTTACGCATCAGTTTAATAAACTAAGCATTTAAAAATAAGTTTGGTTAAACAATACACTGTTCATTAATTTATCAATCTTAACATTATAATCATAGTTATGATATCAAATATAAAATATTATAACCACTCAATATTAACCCTTAAGCAAGCACGTGGGGTCTAGTTGACACTCATCAAAAATAAAACTTATATATTACAAAAATTGAACTTGTATTTGCATTAAACAAGTTCAGTATTAACCTTTATAAGCACCTAGGTTTTAAATTAACTTGGTACCTATAGCATGATCTACAAATTATAGATATTAATATGGTTTAAATGAATCATAGTACAAAACAAATCCAAATACCAAAGTGTATTTGCAATGTTACTTGTTATATAATTGTAAATTGTAATGTATTTAATTGATAAATTAAATAACTTAAAAATTAACTATCTCTACCAGATTTAAACTGAATTCAGAGAATGCGTTGAAAAACAAAACTGTTTGTATTTTTCCACCTTACGCGTCCTATAACTGTGGTAATAATAGCAGAATGTAAATTGTGTTTAAAACAATTTCATATGAACAGACTACTGTATATACTCGGTAAAAACGGCACTGATATAACCATAACCGGACTTCCAGATGTCATTATGCGGTCCTGGTACTGAATTTTACGTTTTAAGTCACCCTCCTATTAAACACCACGTATATATATATATTTATTGGGTCACCCACAGAGAATTAGCTCACAATATACCTAGAGTACCTAAAGTACTTATATTGTTTTCATTAAAATACGTGGTTGTGAAGCATCTCACACTAAGCTAATATAAAATCTTTACGCATCAGTTTAATAAACTAAGCATTTAAAAATAAGTTTGGTTAAACAATACACTGTTCATTAATTTATCAATCTTAACATTATAATCATAGTTATGATATCAAATATAAAATATTTTAACCACTCAATATTAACCCTTAAGCAAGCACGTGGGGTCTAGTTGACACTCATCAAAAATAAAACTTATATATTACAAAAAATTGAACTTGTATTTGCATTAAACAAGTTCAGTATTAACCTTTATAGGCACCTAGGTTTTCAATTAACTTGGTACCTATAGCATGATCTACAAATTATAGATATTAATATGATTTAAATGAATCATAGTACAAAACAAATCCAAATACCAAAGTGTATTTGCAATGTTACTTGTTATATAATTGTAAATTGTAATGTATTTAATTGATAAATTAAATAACTTAAAAATTAACTATCTCTACCAGATTTAAACTGAATTCAGAGAATGCGTTGAAAAACAAAACTGTTTGTATTTTTCCACCTTATGCGTCCTATAACTGCGGTAATAATAGCAGAATATAAATTGTGTTTAAAACAATATCATATGAACAGACTTCTGTATATACTCGGTACAAACGGCACTGGGATAACCATAACCGAACTTCCAGATGTCATTATGCGGTCCTGGTACTGAATTTTACGTTTTAAGTCACCCTCCTATTAAACACCACGTATATATATATATATTTATTGGGTCACCCACAGAGAATTAGCTCACAATATACCTAGAGTACCTAAACTACTTATATTGTTTTCATTAAAATACGTGGTTGTGAAGCATCTCGCACCTCTCTCACACTATGCTAATATAAAATCTTTACGCATCAGTTTAATAAACTAAGCATTTAAAAATAAGTTTGGTTAAACAATACACTGTTCATTAATTTATCAATCTTAACATTATAATCATAGTTATGATATCAAATATAAAATATTATAACCACTCAATATTAACCCTTAAGCAAGCACGTGGGGTCTAGTTGACACTCATCAAAAATAAAACTTATATATTACAAAAATTGAACTTGTATTTGCATTAAACAAGTTCAGTATTAACCTTTATAAGCACCTAGGTTTTAAATTAACTTGGTACCTATAGCATGATCTACAAATTATAGATATTAATATGGTTTAAATGAATCATAGTACAAAACAAATCCAAATACCAAAGTGTATTTGCAATGTTACTTGTTATATAATTGTAAATTGTAATGTATTTAATTGATAAATTAAATAACTTAAAAATTAACTATCTCTACCAGATTTAAACTGAATTCAGAGAATGCGTTGAAAAACAAAACTGTTTGTATTTTTCCACCTTACGCGTCCTATAACTGTGGTAATAATAGCAGAATGTAAATTGTGTTTAAAACAATTTCATATGAACAGACTACTGTATATACTCGGTAAAAACGGCACTGATATAACCATAACCGGACTTCCAGATGTCATTATGCGGTCCTGGTACTGAATTTTACGTTTTAAGTCACCCTCCTATTAAACACCACGTATATATATATATTTATTGGGTCACCCACAGAGAATTAGCTCACAATATACCTAGAGTACCTAAAGTACTTATATTGTTTTCATTAAAATACGTGGTTGTGAAGCATCTCACACTAAGCTAATATAAAATCTTTACGCATCAGTTTAATAAACTAAGCATTTAAAAATAAGTTTGGTTAAACAATACACTGTTCATTAATTTATCAATCTTAACATTATAATCATAGTTATGATATCAAATATAAAATATTTTAACCACTCAATATTAACCCTTAAGCAAGCACGTGGGGTCTAGTTGACACTCATCAAAAATAAAACTTATATATTACAAAAAATTGAACTTGTATTTGCATTAAACAAGTTCAGTATTAACCTTTATAGGCACCTAGGTTTTCAATTAACTTGGTACCTATAGCATGATCTACAAATTATAGATATTAATATGATTTAAATGAATCATAGTACAAAACAAATCCAAATACCAAAGTGTATTTGCAATGTTACTTGTTATATAATTGTAAATTGTAATGTATTTAATTGATAAATTAAATAACTTAAAAATTAACTATCTCTACCAGATTTAAACTGAATTCAGAGAATGCGTTGAAAAACAAAACTGTTTGTATTTTTCCACCTTATGCGTCCTATAACTGCGGTAATAATAGCAGAATATAAATTGTGTTTAAAACAATATCATATGAACAGACTTCTGTATATACTCGGTACAAACGGCACTGGGATAACCATAACCGAACTTCCAGATGTCATTATGCGGTCCTGGTACTGAATTTTACGTTTTAAGTCACCCTCCTATTAAACACCACGTATATATATATATATTTATTGGGTCACCCACAGAGAATTAGCTCACAATATACCTAGAGTACCTAAACTACTTATATTGTTTTCATTAAAATACGTGGTTGTGAAGCATCTCGCACCTCTCTCACACTATGCTAATATAAAATCTTTACGCATCAGTTTAATAAACTAAGCATTTAAAAATAAGTTTGGTTAAACAATACACTGTTCATTAATTTATCAATCTTAACATTATAATCATAGTTATGATATCAAATATAAAATATTATAACCACTCAATATTAACCCTTAAGCAAGCACGTGGGGTCTAGTTGACACTCATCAAAAATAAAACTTATATATTACAAAAATTGAACTTGTATTTGCATTAAACAAGTTCAGTATTAACCTTTATAAGCACCTAGGTTTTAAATTAACTTGGAACCTATAGCATGATCTACAAATTATAGATATTAATATGGTTTAAATGAATCATAGTACAAAACAAATCCAAATACCAAAGTGTATTTGCAATGTTACTTGTTATATAATTGTAAATTGTAATGTATTTAATTGATAAATTAAATAACTTAAAAATTAACTATCTCTACCAGATTTAAACTGAATTCAGAGAATGCGTTGAAAAACAAAACTGTTTGTATTTTTCCACCTTACGCGTCCTATAACTGTGGTAATAATAGCAGAATGTAAATTGTGTTTAAAACAATTTCATATGAACAGACTACTGTATATACTCGGTACAAACGGCACTGATATAACCATAACCGGACTTCCAGATGTCATTATGCGGTCCTGGTACTGAATTTTACGTTTTAAGTCACCCTCCTATTAAACACCACGTATATATATATATTTATTGGGTCACCCACAGAGAATTAGCTCACAATATACCTAGAGTACCTAAAGTACTTATATTGTTTTCATTAAAATACGTGGTTGTGAAGCATCTCACACTAAGCTAATATAAAATCTTTACGCATCAGTTTAATAAACTAAGCATTTAAAAATAAGTTTGGTTAAACAATACACTGTTCATTAATTTATCAATCTTAACATTATAATCATAGTTATGATATCAAATATAAAATATTTTAACCACTCAATATTAACCCTTAAGCAAGCACGTGGGGTCTAGTTGACACTCATCAAAAATAAAACTTATATATTACAAAAAATTGAACTTGTATTTGCATTAAACAAGTTCAGTATTAACCTTTATAGGCACCTAGGTTTTCAATTAACTTGGTACCTATAGCATGATCTACAAATTATAGATATTAATATGATTTAAATGAATCATAGTACAAAACAAATCCAAATACCAAAGTGTATTTGCAATGTTACTTGTTATATAATTGTAAATTGTAATGTATTTAATTGATAAATTAAATAACTTAAAAATTAACTATCTCTACCAGATTTAAACTGAATTCAGAGAATGCGTTGAAAAACAAAACTGTTTGTATTTTTCCACCTTATGCGTCCTATAACTGCGGTAATAATAGCAGAATATAAATTGTGTTTAAAACAATATCATATGAACAGACTTCTGTATATACTCGGTACAAACGGCACTGGGATAACCATAACCGAACTTCCAGATGTCATTATGCGGTCCTGGTACTGAATTTTACGTTTTAAGTCACCTTCCTATTAAACACCACGTATATATATATATATTTATTGGGTCACCCACAGAGAATTAGCTCACAATATACCTAGAGTACCTAAACTACTTATATTGTTTTCATTAAAATACGTGGTTGTGAAGCATCTCGCACCTCTCTCACACTATGCTAATATAAAATCTTTACGCATCAGTTTAATAAACTAAGCATTTAAAAATAAGTTTGGTTAAACAATACACTGTTCATTAATTTATCAATCTTAACATTATAATCATAGTTATGATATCAAATATAAAATATTATAACCACTCAATATTAACCCTTAAGCAAGCACGTGGGGTCTAGTTGACACTCATCAAAAATAAAACTTATATATTACAAAAATTGAACTTGTATTTGCATTAAACAAGTTCAGTATTAACCTTTATAAGCACCTAGGTTTTAAATTAACTTGGTACCTATAGCATGATCTACAAATTATAGATATTAATATGGTTTAAATGAATCATAGTACAAAACAAATCCAAATACCAAAGTGTATTTGCAATGTTACTTGTTATATAATTGTAAATTGTAATGTATTTAATTGATAAATTAAATAACTTAAAAATTAACTATCTCTACCAGATTTAAACTGAATTCAGAGAATGCGTTGAAAAACAAAACTGTTTGTATTTTTCCACCTTACGCGTCCTATAACTGTGGTAATAATAGCAGAATGTAAATTGTGTTTAAAACAATTTCATATGAACAGACTACTGTATATACTCGGTACAAACGGCACTGATATAACCATAACCGGACTTCCAGATGTCATTATGCGGTCCTGGTACTGAATTTTACGTTTTAAGTCACCCTCCTATTAAACACCACGTATATATATATATTTATTGGGTCACCCACAGAGAATTAGCTCACAATATACCTAGAGTACCTAAAGTACTTATATTGTTTTCATTAAAATACGTGGTTGTGAAGCATCTCACACTAAGCTAATATAAAATCTTTACGCATCAGTTTAATAAACTAAGCATTTAAAAATAAGTTTGGTTAAACAATACACTGTTCATTAATTTATCAATCTTAACATTATAATCATAGTTATGATATCAAATATAAAATATTTTAACCACTCAATATTAACCCTTAAGCAAGCACGTGGGGTCTAGTTGACACTCATCAAAAATAAAACTTATATATTACAAAAAATTGAACTTGTATTTGCATTAAACAAGTTCAGTATTAACCTTTATAGGCACCTAGGTTTTCAATTAACTTGGTACCTATAGCATGATCTACAAATTATAGATATTAATATGATTTAAATGAATCATAGTACAAAACAAATCCAAATACCAAAGTGTATTTGCAATGTTACTTGTTATATAATTGTAAATTGTAATGTATTTAATTGATAAATTAAATAACTTAAAAATTAACTATCTCTACCAGATTTAAACTGAATTCAGAGAATGCGTTGAAAAACAAAACTGTTTGTATTTTTCCACCTTATGCGTCCTATAACTGCGGTAATAATAGCAGAATATAAATTGTGTTTAAAACAATATCATATGAACAGACTTCTGTATATACTCGGTACAAACGGCACTGGGATAACCATAACCGAACTTCCAGATGTCATTATGCGGTCCTGGTACTGAATTTTACGTTTTAAGTCACCCTCCTATTAAACACCACGTATATATATATATATTTATTGGGTCACCCACAGAGAATTAGCTCACAATATACCTAGAGTACCTAAACTACTTATATTGTTTTCATTAAAATACGTGGTTGTGAAGCATCTCGCACCTCTCTCACACTATGCTAATATAAAATCTTTACGCATCAGTTTAATAAACTAAGCATTTAAAAATAAGTTTGGTTAAACAATACACTGTTCATTAATTTATCAATCTTAACATTATAATCATAGTTATGATATCAAATATAAAATATTATAACCACTCAATATTAACCCTTAAGCAAGCACGTGGGGTCTAGTTGACACTCATCAAAAATAAAACTTATATATTACAAAAATTGAACTTGTATTTGCATTAAACAAGTTCAGTATTAACCTTTATAAGCACCTAGGTTTTAAATTAACTTGGTACCTATAGCATGATCTACAAATTATAGATATTAATATGGTTTAAATGAATCATAGTACAAAACAAATCCAAATACCAAAGTGTATTTGCAATGTTACTTGTTATATAATTGTAAATTGTAATGTATTTAATTGATAAATTAAATAACTTAAAAATTAACTATCTCTACCAGATTTAAACTGAATTCAGAGAATGCGTTGAAAAACAAAACTGTTTGTATTTTTCCACCTTACGCGTCCTATAACTGTGGTAATAATAGCAGAATGTAAATTGTGTTTAAAACAATTTCATATGAACAGACTACTGTATATACTCGGTACAAACGGCACTGATATAACCATAACCGGACTTCCAGATGTCATTATGCGGTCCTGGTACTGAATTTTACGTTTTAAGTCACCCTCCTATTAAACACCACGTATATATATATATATATATATTGGGTCACCCACAGAGAATTAGCTCACAATATACCTATAGTACCTAAAGTACTTATATTGTTTTCATTAAAATACGTGGTTGTGAAGCATCTCGCACCTCTCTCACACTATGCTAATATAAAATCTTTACGCATCAGTTTAATAAACTAAGCATTTAAAAATAAGTTTGGTTAAACAATACACTGTTCATTAATTTATCAATCTTAACATTATAATCATAGTTATGATATCAAATATAAAATATTTTAACCACTCAATATTAACCCTTAAGCAAGCACGTGGGGTCTAGTTGACACTCATCAAAAATAAAACTTATATATTACAAAAAATTGAACTTGTATTTGCATTAAACAAGTTCAGTATTAACCTTTATAGGCACCTAGGTTTTCAATTAACTTGGTACCTATAGCATGATCTACAAATTATAGATATTAATATGATTTAAATGAATCATAGTACAAAACAAATCCAAATACCAAAGTGTATTTGCAATGTTACTTGTTATATAATTGTAAATTGTAATGTATTTAATTGATAAATTAAATAACTTAAAAATTAACTATCTCTACCAGATTTAAACTGAATTCAGAGAATGCGTTGAAAAACAAAACTGTTTGTATTTTTCCACCTTATGCGTCCTATAACTGCGGTAATAATAGCAGAATATAAATTGTGTTTAAAACAATATCATATGAACAGACTTCTGTATATACTCGGTACAAACGGCACTGGGATAACCATAACCGAACTTCCAGATGTCATTATGCAGTCCTGGTACTGAATTTTACGTTTTAAGTCACCCTCCTATTAAACACCACGTATATATATATATATTTATTGGGTCACCCACAGAGAATTAGCTCACAATATACCTAGAGTACCTAAACTACTTATATTGTTTTCATTAAAATACGTGGTTGTGAAGCATCTCGCACCTCTCTCACACTATGCTAATATAAAATCTTTACGCATCAGTTTAATAAACTAAGCATTTAAAAATAAGTTTGGTTAAACAATACACTGTTCATTAATTTATCAATCTTAACATTATAATCATAGTTATGATATCAATTATAAAATATTTTAACCACTCAATATTAACCCTTAATCAAGCACGTGGGGTCTAGTTGACACTCATCAAAAATAAAACTTATATATTACAAAAAATTGAACTTGTATTTGCATTAAACAAGTTCAGTATTAACCTTTATAGGCACCTAGGTTTTAAATTAACTTGGTACCTATAGCATGATCTACAAATTATAGATATTAATATGATTTAAATGAATCATAGTACAAAACAAATCCAAATACCAAAGTGTATTTGCAATGTTACTTGTTATATAATTGTGAATTGTAATGTATTTAATTGATAAATTAAATAACTTAAAAATTAACTATCTCTACCAGATTTAAACTGAATTCAGAGAATGCGTTGAAAAGCAAAACTGTTTGTATTTTTCCACCTTATGCGTCCTATAACTGCGGTAATAATAGCAGAATATAAATTGTGTTTAAAACAATATCATATGAACAGACTTCTGTATATACTTGGTACAAGGGATAACCATAAGCGGACTTCCAGATGTGATTATGCGGTCCTGGTACTGAATTTTACGTTTTAAGTCACCCTCCTATTAAACACCACGTATATATATATATATTTATTGGATCACCCACAGAGAATTAGCTCACAATATACCTAGAGTACCTAAAGTACTTATATTGTTTTCATTAAAATACGTGGTTGTGAAGCATCTCACACTAAGCTAATATAAAATCTTTACGCATCAGTTTAATAAACTAAGCATTTAAAAATAAGTTTGGTTAAACAATACACTGTTCATTAATTTATCAATCTTAACATTATAATCATAGTTATGATATCAAATATAAAATATTTTAACCACTCAATATTAACCCTTAAGCAAGCACGTGGGGTCTAGTTGACACTCATCAAAAATAAAACTTATATATTACAAAAAATTGAACTTGTATTTGCATTAAACAAGTTCAGTATTAACCTTTATAGGCACCTAGGTTTTCAATTAACTTGGTACCTATAGCATGATCTACAAATTATAGATATTAATATGATTTAAATGAATCATAGTACAAAACAAATCCAAATACCAAAGTGTATTTGCAATGTTACTTGTTATATAATTGTAAATTGTAATGTATTTAATTGATAAATTAAATAACTTAAAAATTAACTATCTCTACCAGATTTAAACTGAATTCAGAGAATGCGTTGAAAAACAAAACTGTTTGTATTTTTCCACCTTATGCGTCCTATAACTGCGGTAATAATAGCAGAATATAAATTGTGTTTAAAACAATATCATATGAACAGACTTCTGTATATACTCGGTACAAACGGCACTGGGATAACCATAACCGAACTTCCAGATGTCATTATGCGGTCCTGGTACTGAATTTTACGTTTTAAGTCACCCTCCTATTAAACACCACGTATATATATATATATTTATTGGGTCACCCACAGAGAATTAGCTCACAATATACCTAGAGTACCTAAACTACTTATATTGTTTTCATTAAAATACGTGGTTGTGAAGCATCTCGCACCTCTCTCACACTATGCTAATATAAAATCTTTACGCATCAGTTTAATAAACTAAGCATTTAAAAATAAGTTTGGTTAAACAATACACTGTTCATTAATTTATCAATCTTAACATTATAATCATAGTTATGATATCAAATATAAAATATTATAACCACTCAATATTAACCCTTAAGCATGCACGTGGGGTCTAGTTGACACTCATCAAAAATAAAACTTATATATTACAAAAATTGAACTTGTATTTGCATTAAACAAGTTCAGTATTAACCTTTATAAGCACCTAGGTTTTAAATTAACTTGGTACCTATAGCATGATCTACAAATTATAGATATTAATATGGTTTAAATGAATCATAGTACAAAACAAATCCAAATACCAAAGTGTATTTGCAATGTTACTTGTTATATAATTGTAAATTGTAATGTATTTAATTGATAAATTAAATAACTTAAAAATTAACTATCTCTACCAGATTTAAACTGAATTCAGAGAATGCGTTGAAAAACAAAACTGTTTGTATTTTTCCACCTTACGCGTCCTATAACTGTGGTAATAATAGCAGAATGTAAATTGTGTTTAAAACAATTTCATATGAACAGACTACTGTATATACTCGGTACAAACGGCACTGATATAACCATAACCGGACTTCCAGATGTCATTATGCGGTCCTGGTACTGAATTTTACGTTTTAAGTCACCCTCCTATTAAACACCACGTATATATATATATATATATATTGGGTCACCCACAGAGAATTAGCTCACAATATACCTATAGTACCTAAAGTACTTATATTGTTTTCATTAAAATACGTGGTTGTGAAGCATCTCGCACCTCTCTCACACTATGCTAATATAAAATCTTTACGCATCAGTTTAATAAACTAAGCATTTAAAAATAAGTTTGGTTAAACAATACACTGTTCATTAATTTATCAATCTTAACATTATAATCATAGTTATGATATCAAATATAAAATATTTTAACCACTCAATATTAACCCTTAAGCAAGCACGTGGGGTCTAGTTGACACTCATCAAAAATAAAACTTATATATTACAAAAAATTGAACTTGTATTTGCATTAAACAAGTTCAGTATTAACCTTTATAGGCACCTAGGTTTTCAATTAACTTGGTACCTATAGCATGATCTACAAATTATAGATATTAATATGATTTAAATGAATCATAGTACAAAACAAATCCAAATACCAAAGTGTATTTGCAATGTTACTTGTTATATAATTGTAAATTGTAATGTATTTAATTGATAAATTAAATAACTTAAAAATTAACTATCTCTACCAGATTTAAACTGAATTCAGAGAATGCGTTGAAAAACAAAACTGTTTGTATTTTTCCACCTTATGCGTCCTATAACTGCGGTAATAATAGCAGAATATAAATTGTGTTTAAAACAATATCATATGAACAGACTTCTGTATATACTCGGTACAAACGGCACTGGGATAACCATAACCGAACTTCCAGATGTCATTATGCAGTCCTGGTACTGAATTTTACGTTTTAAGTCACCCTCCTATTAAACACCACGTATATATATATATATTTATTGGGTCACCCACAGAGAATTAGCTCACAATATACCTAGAGTACCTAAACTACTTATATTGTTTTCATTAAAATACGTGGTTGTGAAGCATCTCGCACCTCTCTCACACTATGCTAATATAAAATCTTTACGCATCAGTTTAATAAACTAAGCATTTAAAAATAAGTTTGGTTAAACAATACACTGTTCATTAATTTATCAATCTTAACATTATAATCATAGTTATGATATCAATTATAAAATATTTTAACCACTCAATATTAACCCTTAATCAAGCACGTGGGGTCTAGTTGACACTCATCAAAAATAAAACTTATATATTACAAAAAATTGAACTTGTATTTGCATTAAACAAGTTCAGTATTAACCTTTATAGGCACCTAGGTTTTAAATTAACTTGGTACCTATAGCATGATCTACAAATTATAGATATTAATATGATTTAAATGAATCATAGTACAAAACAAATCCAAATACCAAAGTGTATTTGCAATGTTACTTGTTATATAATTGTGAATTGTAATGTATTTAATTGATAAATTAAATAACTTAAAAATTAACTATCTCTACCAGATTTAAACTGAATTCAGAGAATGCGTTGAAAAACAAAACTGTTTGTATTTTTCCACCTTATGCGTCCTATAACTGCGGTAATAATAGCAGAATATAAATTGTGTTTAAAACAATATCATATGAACAGACTTCTGTATATACTTGGTACAAGGGATAACCATAAGCGGACTTCCAGATGTGATTATGCGGTCCTGGTACTGAATTTTACGTTTTAAGTCACCCTCCTATTAAACACCACGTATATATATATATATTTATTGGATCACCCACAGAGAATTAGCTCACAATATACCTAGAGTACCTAAAGTACTTATATTGTTTTCATTAAAATACGTGGTTCTGAAGCATCTCGCACCTCTCTCACACTATGCTAATATAAAATCTTTATGCATCAGTTTAATAAACTAAGCATTTAAAAATAAGTTTGGTTAAACAATACACTGTTCATTAATTTATCAATCTTAACATTATAATCATAGTTATGATATCAAATATAAAATATTTTAACCACTCAATATTAACCCTTAAGCAAGCACGTGGGGTCTAGTTGACACTCATCAAAAATAAAACTTATATATTACAAAAAATTGAACTTGTATTTGCATTAAACAAGTTCAGTATTAACCTTTATAGGCACCTAGGTTTTCAATTAACTTGGTACCTATAGCATGATCTACAAATTATAGATATTAATATGATTTAAATGAATCATAGTACAAAACAAATCCAAATACCAAAGTGTATTTGCAATGTTACTTGTTATATAATTGTAAATTGTAATGTATTTAATTGATAAATTAAATAACTTAAAAATTAACTATCTCTACCAGATTTAAACTGAATTCAGAGAATGCGTTGAAAAACAAAACTGTTTGTATTTTTCCACCTTATGCGTCCTATAACTGCGGTAATAATAGCAGAATATAAATTGTGTTTAAAACAATATCATATGAACAGACTTCTGTATATACTCGGTACAAACGGCACTGGGATAACCATAACCGAACTTCCAGATGTCATTATGCAGTCCTGGTACTGAATTTTACGTTTTAAGTCACCCTCCTATTAAACACCACGTATATATATATATATTTATTGGGTCACCCACAGAGAATTAGCTCACAATATACCTAGAGTACCTAAACTACTTATATTGTTTTCATTAAAATACGTGGTTGTGAAGCATCTCGCACCTCTCTCACACTATGCTAATATAAAATCTTTACGCATCAGTTTAATAAACTAAGCATTTAAAAATAAGTTTGGTTAAACAATACACTGTTCATTAATTTATCAATCTTAACATTATAATCATAGTTATGATATCAAATATAAAATATTATAACCACTCAATATTAACCCTTAAGCAAGCACGTGGGGTCTAGTTGACACTCATCAAAAATAAAACTTATATATTACAAAAATTGAACTTGTATTTGCATTAAACAAGTTCAGTATTAACCTTTATAAGCACCTAGGTTTTAAATTAACTTGGTACCTATAGCATGATCTACAAATTATAGATATTAATATGGTTTAAATGAATCATAGTACAAAACAAATCCAAATACCAAAGTGTATTTGCAATGTTACTTGTTATATAATTGTAAATTTTAATGTATTTAATTGATAAATTAAATAACTTAAAAATTAACTATCTCTACCAGATTTAAACTGAATTCAGAGAATGCGTTGAAAAACAAAACTGTTTGTATTTTTCCACCTTACGCGTCCTATAACTGTGGTAATAATAGCAGAATGTAAATTGTGTTTAAAACAATATCATATGAACAGACTACTGTATATACTCGGTACAAACGGCACTGATATAACCATAACCGGACTTCCAGATGTGATTATGCGGTCCTGGTACTGAATTTTACGTTTTAAGTCACCCTCCTATTAAACACCAAGTATATATATATATTTATTGGGTCACCCACAGAGAATTAGCTCACAATATACCTAGAGTACCTAAACTACTTATATTGTTTTCATTAAAATACGTGGTTGTGAAGCATCTCGCACCTCTCTCACACTATGCTAATATAAAATCTTTACGCATCAGTTTAATAAACTAAGCATTTAAAAATAAGTTTGGTTAAACAATACACTGTTCATTAATTTATCAATCTTAACATTATAATCATAGTTATGATATCAATTATAAAATATTTTAACCACTCAATATTAACCCTTAATCAAGCACGTGGGGTCTAGTTGACACTCATCAAAAATAAAACTTATATATTACAAAAAATTGAACTTGTATTTGCATTAAACAAGTTCAGTATTAACCTTTATAGGCACCTAGGTTTTAAATTAACTTGGTACCTATAGCATGATCTACAAATTATAGATATTAATATGATTTAAATGAATCATAGTACAAAACAAATCCAAATACCAAAGTGTATTTGCAATGTTACTTGTTATATAATTGTGAATTGTAATGTATTTAATTGATAAATTAAATAACTTAAAAATTAACTATCTCTACCAGATTTAAACTGAATTCAGAGAATGCGTTGAAAAACAAAACTGTTTGTATTTTTCCACCTTATGCGTCCTATAACTGCGGTAATAATAGCAGAATATAAATTGTGTTTAAAACAATATCATATGAACAGACTTCTGTATATACTTGGTACAAGGGATAACCATAAGCGGACTTCCAGATGTGATTATGCGGTCCTGGTACTGAATTTTACGTTTTAAGTCACCCTCCTATTAAACACCACGTATATATATATATATTTATTGGATCACCCACAGAGAATTAGCTCACAATATACCTAGAGTACCTAAAGTACTTATATTGTTTTCATTAAAATACGTGGTTGTGAAGCATCTCGCACCTCTCTCACACTATGCTAATATAAAATCTTTATGCATCAGTTTAATAAACTAAGCATTTAAAAATAAGTTTGGTTAAACAATACACTGTTCATTAATTTATCAATCTTAACATTATAATCATAGTTATGATATCAAATATAAAATATTATAACCACTCAATATTAACCCTTAAGCAAGCACGTGGGGTCTAGTTGACACTCATCAAAAATAAAACTTATATATTACAAAAATTGAACTTGTATTTGCATTAAACAAGTTCAGTATTAACCTTTATAAGCACCTAGGTTTTAAATTAACTTGGTACCTATAGCATGATCTACAAATTATAGATATTAATATGGTTTAAATGAATCATAGTACAAAACAAATCCAAATACCAAAGTGTATTTGCAATGTTACTTGTTATATAATTGTAAATTGTAATGTATTTAATTGATAAATTAAATAACTTAAAAATTAACTATCTCTACCAGATTTAAACTGAATTCAGAGAATGCGTTGAAAAACAAAACTGTTTGTATTTTTCCACCTTACGCGTCCTATAACTGTGGTAATAATAGCAGAATGTAAATTGTGTTTAAAACAATATCATATGAACAGACTACTGTATATACTCGGTACAAACGGCACTGATATAACCATAACCGGACTTCCAGATGTGATTATGCGGTCCTGGTACTGAATTTTACGTTTTAAGTCACCCTCCTATTAAACACCAAGTATATATATATATTTATTGGGTCACCCACAGAGAATTAGCTCACAATATACCTAGAGTACCTAAACTACTTATATTGTTTTCATTAAAATACGTGGTTGTGAAGCATCTCGCACCTCTCTCACACTATGCTAATATAAAATCTTTACGCATCAGTTTAATAAACTAAGCATTTAAAAATAAGTTTGGTTAAACAATACACTGTTCATTAATTTATCAATCTTAACATTATAATCATAGTTATGATATCAATTATAAAATATTTTAACCACTCAATATTAACCCTTAATCAAGCACGTGGGGTCTAGTTGACACTCATCAAAAATAAAACTTATATATTACAAAAAATTGAACTTGTATTTGCATTAAACAAGTTCAGTATTAACCTTTATAGGCACCTAGGTTTTAAATTAACTTGGTACCTATAGCATGATCTACAAATTATAGATATTAATATGATTTAAATGAATCATAGTACAAAACAAATCCAAATACCAAAGTGTATTTGCAATGTTACTTGTTATATAATTGTGAATTGTAATGTATTTAATTGATAAATTAAATAACTTAAAAATTAACTATCTCTACCAGATTTAAACTGAATTCAGAGAATGCGTTGAAAAACAAAACTGTTTGTATTTTTCCACCTTATGCGTCCTATAACTGCGGTAATAATAGCAGAATATAAATTGTGTTTAAAACAATATCATATGAACAGACTTCTGTATATACTTGGTACAAGGGATAACCATAAGCGGACTTCCAGATGTGATTATGCGGTCCTGGTACTGAATTTTACGTTTTAAGTCACCCTCCTATTAAACACCACGTATATATATATATATTTATTGGATCACCCACAGAGAATTAGCTCACAATATACCTAGAGTACCTAAAGTACTTATATTGTTTTCATTAAAATACGTGGTTGTGAAGCATCTCGCACCTCTCTCACACTATGCTAATATAAAATCTTTATGCATCAGTTTAATAAACTAAGCATTTAAAAATAAGTTTGGTTAAACAATACACTGTTCATTAATTTATCAATCTTAACATTATAATCATAGTTATGATATCAAATATAAAATATTTTAACCACTCAATGGGTTCAGCAGAGCCTGATTTAGGCATTTTGTGTCCTTAGGCAAAATAAAAAATGTGGCCACAAATGAGTTGTATATAGCAAAATAATAATTTATTAAAGTTTAGTATTTACTTATACATTTTTTTTATCTCTACAAGCTACAGATTTCTTGTAACTATTATTTATTAATTAATTCATATAATATTGTATATTTATTATTGATATTGAATACAAAATTTAATATTTCTTTTATATTATTTATTAACCAAAAACAACAGGAAACAATACATTTTTATAGGTACTTAAAATAGAAATAATTAATTTTGCTATTTTATAATATGTCTTTTCTTGCTTTTTTTAATGTATATTCATTTATGATGTCATCAAAATTTCTTTAAATGAAAATAATATAGGTACTGAGTACTGGCGAGTCAGTAGTCACGAGTGACGGTTCTCATAATCGTATGTTGAATGTTTACTTATTATTAAAATACTTGTAATATTTGGTATCACTGGTGAGTGATGGCCATTGTTTGTGGCCCGTATGGTGTTTCCAGTATGTATAAAAATGGACTTTTAGTTATTTTCATTTACATTTTTGCTGATAAGTGATAAGCATTAATTTTTTTTTTTAAATTATATGTTTCTTATATTTATTTTATATGATAAAAGTAATAAGTGCTCTAAAAAAATAAAAATAAGATTCATATAAATCCGAGGCCCTCTAATAACGGAGGCCATAGGCAGTTGCCTATCCTGCCTAATGGTAAATATGGCCCTGATTAACCCTTAAGCAACCGCGTGGGGTCTAGTTGACACTGATCAAAAATAAAACTTATATATTACAAAAAATTGAATTTGTTTATTTATCTATATTTCTAGAAGATGGTAAGTATGATAATAATGTTTAATCGATTTTTGAAAGTTTTGAAATAAGTCAAATAGCTTCAAAATGGGAAATGAAAAATTTGAGTAAGTCAAATTTTTTTAACTAAAAGCTTGTTGATCGCCCTAAAAATAAAATTTTTGAGCTAAAATATTTTTTTCAACATCAAGATTTTACTATGAAGTTCACATATATTTTTTTTTGTAATTTAATTGTTAGTAACTCACATAATTATGTGTTATTGTGTTTATTTTTATTTTTATTTTTTTATTATAACATTTCCGTACTTCCATGGCAGTTAGTACCCATGGCAGTACTAAAGCGCGAAGTTTCACAGAATTAGAATTTTCTTTCTTCAATATTTTAGCTATAACGATGGAAATAAGTTATTACAGAAGGCTACTTTATATTTCATTATTTATTTGAAAAGTCCATATGATTAAAAATATGTTCTCTCGAGCTGTATCTACACTACCTGGCACCAGTGGCGTAGTTATAATTTTATTTTGTAGGGGTATATATAATTTATAAGATAATATGGGTAATTTTATAATCAAATATTCTTATATCAATCTTAAGTCAATTAAAAGTAAATAAAAACATTTTAAAAATGGCTCTGGAGGGGATCTATCACCATCATCATCTCCCCCATAACTACGCCACGGCCTGAGACCACTGCCAAGCGTCCTTGAATACATTAGCTGTAGTGTGCTACACGTGAAATGCCCGGAAAGCGATGCCGCCCATGATCGGAGTTCGAACTGGTGACGGTGCGCTCACAACTGACGTCTTGATCCATCACTACACCTCCAAAATAAAGAATTATAAACGGTTTTAACTGTTTTAAGCATATTTACGAATCGTAGAAAATTTATTATTTAATAAAATTTAAATGGCTCTTATTGAATGAATTTTGAATTTAATTTAGAACCATAGTTGCATAAAAAATAGACCTATCCGAATATAGTCATGTTAAAAATATTGCCATTTAAAAAAAAAAACATAATTTACTGTGCATCAGTTATGTATGCACGAGGGCAGAGGTGTGTTCAACTCCCTTCTGATTGGTTATTTTTCACTAAACGTAAATTGTAAATAAATATAAAATAAAATTTAAATAATGTTCTTAATAGATATGTAAGATTATTTAATATAACCCCCCCCCCCCCCACCCTAATGAAAATATACATCGTCCTTTAAATAATAATTTTTTTGTAAAAAACATTTAACAGAGTTTAAGAAGAAGTAAATCAGCTGGCAGGGGCGTATTTATGGGGCAGGCTGAGTGGGCTTCAGCCCCCCCCCCCAAAAAAAAAAAAAAAAAATCATGCTGCCATGTGTCACGGGGACGTGAGCCGTGCAAGATCAGCTAGACAGCTTTTATTACTCCGGTAAAACAGAATCGTAAAAACTGAAAATTGTAATAAATTACAATATCTAGGTACTTGAAAAATGATCAACAGGGATAAATCATATTCTGTAATTATAATTAGTTATTTCCATTGATTATAAAATTATTATTAGTAGTATTCTTAATTATAGTCATGAATGTTATTAATTATTATACATTTACAAACAACTAACAAGTGTATCATCGTAACAAAATATTACCAATATAATTTTCAAATACTAATAATACCTATCTATAGTTTGTTTATATACTGACGTGGTGTACTACAGTAACATGTATAGTGTACAATTGTACATAGTGGCCTATAATAAATTATTATTATTATACTATAATAGTGGCTGGTTGACGATTCTGTCAAACACCAACATGGCACTACAACGTTAAACAAACGGTATTGCATTGTGTACTCTACCACCGTACCTTATTATGATGCTAGGCACGATGCGGGTCGGGGGACAGGGTCACGTCGCCGCGTCGGTCACACGGTTTGTCGGTACTCGGTTCGACTACAAAGGGCCGATATCGCATTCATCTGTTTAGTAAATACTAAATACTAAATAGACATATAAACGTATAATATAATTATGATACAATGTTATCTTAAGTCTATACGCACATACGTACGCACCCATCAACATAGTGTATAGCCTTAAGTGGATGTCAGCTCACCGTTTGTTTTCTCTCTCTCACTCCTCTCTCTGGCACACGCACACACGCACATCATAGACAATTTAAGTTAAACTGTTGAACCAACCGAGTGTTATTACTTTTATTATTAGAGTGAATTCGCCCGTTATCAATAAGCCAAGAATATTATACCCGTGTCCCTACATTATTGCCTTTTTTACGACATTGTAATTTTGGTACAATTTGTTATAAACATTTTTAAATTGTAATAATTTATACGACCATAACTCTCATAAAAATTAAAATATCATAAAATAACTAACATAGGGACGCAGATAGATAATGTTCTTAACTTTAATATTTGATATTTAATTAGGTATCGATGAATTTACTCTAAAAGTCTAATATATAAAGAATAATATCGTAGGGTTGGTTCTGATAAAAGTAAAAAGTAATTTTGTCGCGAGTGAGCCAGAGTGAGAAAACAAATAGTGCTCATGCATCCTCATAATTCATATATATATATAATTTTTTTATCATCACAATAGTATTACACTGATGCATCACATAACACTACACAAAATCATTATATAGAAATATTCAAATGACAAATAAATTATACATACATATATTAATATATTATTATCGCTAAGTTGAATTGTATACGTAAATATTGTGTTTTTTAGTCGAAAAACTGGTTATACCTTCAAAATCACTTTTAACAGTTCGTATTTATTCAACAAGCTTTGAACTGAATGGTATTGAGAACTAAAATTATATGGAATTGCACTGCCTGCAATCGTTAAATTAAGTTTTTTTATTGTTGTTTAATATCTTCAATATTATAATAGGTAATAGCCCTTATAGGTAATATAAGTTATATTTATTATTTTCTTTTAAAGAAGTTATGTTTATATATATATATATAAAAAATAATAATACATTTGTAATTCAGGTGTATATTTTAGCATTTTTAGCTACGGTTTTATTCAGTACTCTATTCTTGGTGGGAGGTGTATACAATAATGCATTTTCCGAACAACATAGTATGTATACTTGGACTGCTAGACGATGCGTCTACGCATTTTGGATACATTAACCCAAAGGCCAAAATCTAATACGTTCGGATACAAAAATTACAACGTTCAACCTTTTACCACGTTTGGAAAAATATATTTTGTTACATAACCAAAAAAGAAAGCGAAATACAAAAATAAGATTTTTAATTTATCACAGGTTTAATATAATACATAACGGTCAAAATATTCTTATAAAATTATATTAAATAACATTTTTACACTTTTATTTTTTATACAATTTCAATATAATATTATATATACCTAATGATCAACAAAATATTGCAAAACATTCATTACCTTGGTGATAATTTACTATTTATAGCGAACCTGTCTTTTGACTTCTGAATAACGCTATAATAATATATGTTCTAAAATGTAATATACTAGTAAAAATCTTTAAAAACTTTTATCTAAACGTGATGTATAAAAAAAATTTGACCTATATATTGTATTAGTTTTGTGTCTGATAAAAATATGTACCTAAACGTGTGTAACAAATCGTTCTCCCAATTCACATGTAATAATATCAATCAATATAATAATATCCGTGAGCGGCATACGGTTTATACCTTAGAAATAATCACTGGGTAAACTTGGCTGAATATTTTAGCTGATAACACAAATGGATACAAATATTTTACGGTATTATCAAACTACATTCCTTACGTAGGTACCTACCTACCTAAATCAAAATGTTCGAATTTCACATGAGTTGTCGCCACAGGTGATTTATGCTCATGTTACTCCATAACACTTTTTGTGTCTCGAATACAATTTGACTAAAATAAGTTCAATTTCAAATCAACCTTATTACTCTATATTTTAGAATCCAGAGGTACACCAGTTAAATTAAATAGGAGTATAGTGAAATAGGTATATGAAATAATTTTTATTGCTAGACGTATATTAAGAAATCGCAACGCCCATATACTTTGTTTCCGTCTTACAAATGTAGAATATAGCAAAAACTATACTTGTGTGGTTCAACTTTTCTCCCTCAGTATTTATAACAGAAAAACCAGAATTCCACATCGCATAGGGGTAAAAATTTTATCTGTGTCTTGGCATTATCTTATTTTTTTTTTGAGCTTAAGAAAATTTTATTTTTATTTTTTCATTTAATTATTAAAATTTATAGGTTTGTGGCATCAAAAAATATTGACACTAAGACTCTGATTAAGTTCTTAACTATGCGTTGTGGAATTCTGATAATCCTACTATAAATATTGGAGGAGAAAAGTTATCTTGCACAAGAATAGTTTTTGACATGTTCTACGTTTGTAAGACGGAGAAAACGTATGCGCGGGTATGGTGTCATCTTAAATATAAATATGTACGTAAAGGTATGATATAGCCATATAGGTAATTATTTGATTACAATATTCTACCGTCTATGTTACCGAATCATAATAATTTTATATTTACTCAATTTATTAAAAGTTTTTAAATTTATAGAATCATATATACAAGTAAATAAATTGCATAAGTCCACAATAACGTTTATTATTATAATGGTTTAACTGTTTTGCTATTTTTCTATAAGTAATCAATTGTATTGATAATTTATTACGTACCTAGCCAGTAGCCACCTACAGATACCATACAATTTTAAGAACTATAAATGTATACATTTTTATCAATATAATAATACAAAAATAAAATTCGTTCCTTAAATTAATAACTTTCAGATAATTATAGAGTTAATAATTACACCAGTAAACATTTTAAATTAATTGGTTATAATTTCTTATATAAAAATCAATGATTATTCAAGCCATTTGGTGGGGAGGAGATGATTTGTTCCAGCCTTATCTGTATTCCATATCAATTAGCTTTTATCTATGCCTTTTTTAATTTACTTTTTTCCTGTTGTGATTTTCAATTGCCTTCTTTCCCTAGATTCCTACATTGACTTTTATAGTATGTCAGTATAAGTATCTGTTATTCTGTTATAAAATATATAAAAAGTATCGTATTAATGTAGTATAAGCGGAAAACATACATTAAAATTTCAAAGGGATTATAGTTATTAAAACCAATATGTTGCGTCCCCTCCCCTTGTGTCCCATACACAATTTAAAAACTTTATTTTTTAGGTGGTGTTAATGGCAATTTGGGCGCATATCTATTCCTTCGCTCCTCTACGATTTACGCTTATCGCTTATAATAGTAAATGTAAAATTTGAACATACCACCGACCCGACCTCTCTGCCGGTGGTCCCTCTCTATTTGTTTGCGACAAAATTCATGATAGCACGGAACTGCGGCGCGCGCATCCCGCTGAGGTGCCAATGGACCATGTCCTTGTGAACCGCAAACCGCAGTTAATCCGGCCCCAACCACCGAGTGAGTAGGTAGTGTGTTACTAACCTACCTCTCTTGTTCGAACGACGACGGTGGTGACGACAACGACTTCTGTTAAGGATTTTTCAACGTCTCTTAATGTTTTTTATTATTTTCAGTGCGAACACAATGTTTTTTTGGTATTCGTGACGTACAGTTACTAGCAGTTTAATTTGAGTGAATCGGTTAGCAGTGTCGTTTCGTGCGGGTCGTATTTGGTAAAAATTCGTTTGAAGTTTAGATTTTCGTATTATATTTTTTAAGGTTTTGATTAAAAAAATTTAGTGTCGTCGTTTCTCAATTAATGATCGTCCATGCAATTCATGCCCATAATATCATTGCCTGAAGCTGTCAATCATACGCGTTTTTTGTGTACTGCAATTTCAATGACTCGACGCATCCGACTGCAGTTCAACATGATCATAGATTGCACTGCTTCGATATACCTGCATACGTAGTCCAAAATGGTGAGTAGTCAGATTTTCATTTTTAGCTATTTTTAATATTTAATTTTAAGCTAAAATTATTTAACATTGTGCTTCATATGCCATTAATTCGTTTGCTTATGATTTAAAATGAAAATGAATAACATGTTATTGATAAACATTCAATTAATCCGTAAAAGAACTCTGTCTGGTTTTAAATTTGAGTAGTCTTTAAGATATAAATTTGCATAACAATTAGGAATTAGATAATTAGGTGTATGACACATTGTTTGTGTTTTAAGTTTTAATGAGTGAATTGATAGGTATTTGAAAATATTACGTGTCCAAATTGACAGCAACAACAGTTACCTTCGACGGTCCATTTTTTTAAATCGTTAGTAAATAGTAATATTCAAAATTCCAAAATGCAATAAAATTGTTTCAAACCATTTTTTTTCGGTTAAAATTTATTTATATATACGCTTCTTGTTCATGTAAGCTGTTTGTAAGGGACACAATTTCTACTGTGGAATTTATTTTCATTTATTATATTATTATTATTTTGGTTTTTATACGGTTTTTTTTATGAAACTAACCATTCTTTACCACTGTGTAGATATTCAATTTAATGACAAAAAGAATGTTGGGTTGGACATTGTATACGGTACATTCCGAGAGTCTCGTATAATATAATAGTAGGTAGCTACATCCTACAATACACTTACCTCGTGGTACGTGATGAATACCCACTGAACAGGTAATTTTAAAATCCACCAGGATACAGGTTACAAAAAAAGGCAATGAAAAGGTTCGATAGAAACTCTGCCAGTAATATGTTCTTACCTGTAATGAGCATATGATGGAAACTCTACCAGAGTTAAAGTCTCGCTTACATAAAATATAATGATATATCACAATCGAATAGGTACAAAAATTCAAAAGGAGAAAAAATAAATGTGTTAGAGAACACTATGAATAGTTATAAATTAGGTATAATAATGAATTTATATTATATTAAAAAGTTAGAATATTTTCAAATCACATTATTTTATTTTACAGTTCAAATATATTTACATGACGTAAAATACCTACCTATACCTAGGTACGATACATATTTTATATTTATTATAATTTTTGAATTATCTACTATGATTTATGATTTTTCACGTAATACGAATTAAATTATTGCAATTTGTATGATTTGTCAGTTAATTATTATTTTAATTTAAAAGTTTTGTATATTTTTTTATATATATATACGCATACCTGACTATTACTTAATAAGGATTATTATTTTAAATTTATGGTTTCTCTTTTAATAATAATATATAATATTAATTCTATAATACTGTTATTTGATTTTTTTCATTGACGAATTTTACATGAACTCGATTTTACCCGATTTTGTCATTGTTTTATTTCCAGTGAAATTTCCATTTAAAAAAATACCTTTGGAGGAGTTTAGGTGTGCTCCCGAAATATATGTAAATGTCTCCTATAAAGGGTGCCTACCTATAAACCTAAAATGAAATGTTTTCCCTCGCTTTCATGTTTTTAACACGTGTGTACAAGTAAACCGATTGTATTGAGTTATAGATTTACCATTCTCATATAAATAATGCACTGTATATTTGGTTGACATGTTGCCCACTATACTATAATATTATTTATTGTTTATTTTATTTTTGTTTGATATCAATTTATTATTATTTTTTGTCATCGGCTTACTACCACAATATTTTACGACACTATAGTATATAAATAAATGTATATATATATTATATTATATTATATACTATTGTATAAATACAGCTATAAGTCGAATCAGTAAACGACCGTGAAGTCCATCGATTAACAATACATTCTATAGAGATCTCCTCACACATAACACAATAGCACTACAAAAAGAGATTTACTTGCTCGCTACTCAGGTCAACATATAACACGTAGTATGTAGGTACCTATATTATATACAAATATATATTTTCTTTTTATACCCTACATACCACTATGTAGATACGGTGAATCGAAACTGTTCAAAGATCTAAAATCTGATCATTCAACCGGTGGTTCGGTGATTTATATAATTCGAATACAGACATGAACTCTTAATCTACAACATAATATATATGTAGAAGTGCATTGTATGGTTTTTTTTTCGGTGTCCTGCAAAGTCCATAAGTTGACTGAGGGTTAGATATTCGTTAAAATATTAGAGATTTTCGAGCATCCACCTGCCCACACTTACTACATTTTTAATATAGAAACTATAAATATTTTTATTTTAAATCTAGACGTAGGTATATGATTTTTACCATAACAAGGTAGTTGTTCAATTAAAACTCTAAATAAATGACATTCTTGGTAGTTGGTTTATTGTTCTCAACTTTTTGAGGAGAAAATTAATGTAAATTAATAACTACCTACCTACCAACATAATGTACCTATGTGGCTATGTAATGTAATAATGATATGTGGTTGTATTTAATATTTATTGTATGAGTAGTTAAGAACAGTCGTATATATATTTATATACACAAATACTATATAGTTACTGTATATTGTATAATATATAAAATTTATTATTTATTTCTTTTATAAAAGAAAAACATAATATATTAATAAAAAGAAAATTTGTACATAGCATATTGACACAATATAGTTTTTTTTCTGAAAATTACAACCATAACTAATTATGAAATTAACTTCATAGTATTAAATTAAAATATCAAATGGAAAACTGAATAGTGACTGGTTGTCGTAGGTTATTATTTTAAAGTGGACTGCCTACATTTTTCACAGTTTCGCAATAAGCGAGTAAGGTGTCAAAGTGAAACTTTGGGGACTAGGCGCATCCGACTTATCGAAGCCTCTTAATACAATTATTGGCTGCTCAAAAGACAAACAATAAAAATCAATTTTAATTTTTATATTTTATTATTAACATCTATAGGCACATATAACTTAAAAGAAGATACGTAATTATACCTTGTGGAGTAAATTAGCACCTATATTACGTACTCTATGAATGATAGATGGTGAATAAATGTCAAGAATAATGATTTAAATATCCAATTTAGAAAGTGCGAATTTTATGATTTCCATAAAAATTTAAAAAACTTTTCAAATTAAAGGTATTCTTTTTTCTTGAATTCTGGCTTTTTTTGCAGTATTTAATAAAATAGTGATTTTCATGATTTTTTTATTGGACCGAATTGTTCTTAAAAAAAATTAGTGAATTACTTTTGTACTTGTCGGGTTTCTACATCAATTTACCATACCTAATAATAAATTATATGAAACTTACTAATAATTAAAAATAAAACTTATTACTGTAGGGCTTTTAATATTAATTAACATTGTTTTTACTCCCCAAGACCCCAAAATCGTTTTTAAAAGCACAACAAACAAAATATTATTACTTACCTGTTACCTACATATACATATACATATACATATTGTATAAAGACACAATCAATAATAATCTACTAGTAGGCCGGCGAGATATGATAATATAAACACTAAACATAAATATTTAATACATAGTACAAAGTGAACACTAATACAACATTATTAATAGCCAAATAAAGTAGAATGACTAACTTTTCCAGACAACAGAAAAAAATATACCAGTTTGACGCAGAAAGGCCAACAATCAAACAACCACGGAGTTTCGATAATTGACGGGTTTCTGTACTAAACAAAGTGTTTTATTTCATAGAACAATAATCTGAACCTAACACATTTTTCATCATTTTGGTGTTTGATGGGGTATAAATGTATAATTGTACAGCTACAGTTTATTTTAACTATTTTAGAAAATGAAAAACTTATACTTATTATGTTATCGCAATCTTGTCGGAAGACGTACTTAATCGCTTTATAGCTGTTCAATTGTTTCGTGTTCGCAAATATTGAATATTGTTTAGTTTGTTTTTCAAAAGTATTCATTAATGATATAAAATATAACGTGTATTTAAATTGATTCTATTTCTTAAGAGGACGCCACACCCGCATGTGTTGTCTCCGTCTTACAAACGTATAACATAGCAAAATCTGTTTAGCGCGGGACAACTGTTCTCCCTCAATATTTATAATAGAATTTTCAAAATTTCACAACGCATAGGTAAGAACTTTATCTGTGTCATAGCGTCGTTATTTTTTTGATAGCACAAACCAATTATTTTAAGTAATTTAATGAAAAAATAAATGTATTTTCTTAAGCTTATAACTTTAATTATATTTATGTTATCAAAAAAATAACGACGCTATGACACAGATAAAGTTCTTACCTATGCGTTGTGAAATTTTGAAAATTCTATTATAAATATTGAGGGAGAACAGTTGTCCCGCGCTAAACAGATTTTGCTATGTTATACGTTTGTAAGACGGAGACAACACATGCGGGTGTGGCGTCCTCTTAATAACCGTGGTACTTTGTATCTGTTAACTGTTACATTATATTTTATTCATTATTTGAAAAATGAAACGAAGTTTGCCATATCAGTCGTCAATATATAATTTTTTTCATAAGAAAACCATTTTTTTAAATTATTTATATTTTGTAGTGTATAATATTATTAATCTAATTATTATATAATTATGTATTTTTAGTTCATGTATGAAAAATATTTTAACCCTCCCCCCACGGAAATTAATCCTGGGTACGTGCTTGAAGCATACTGAGGATAATTTACTATTCAATATTTTCTTTATTCATTCACCAACGACCATTTTACTCGTATAGTAGATATTTATAATCAACGAATAAATAATTCATAATTATTATTAATTAATAATAAGCTACTTAATAAAGTTTCGTGAAAATTGAATTATATTATGATAGTAACTCGTCCTGCAAAGTCCAGTCGGTCATCGTCTTTGTTAATCAAAGTTAAAATGTTTTTATGTAACAATCATAATGGCATAGAAATATATAGGTAGAGTACCCAAATGATTCATCCGAAAAAATTATTTTTATTTTTCATAAATATATAATATAGGAGGTTCTGTTAATAAATGGTCTCCTTTTCACGTTATTCAAATTTGTATATATTTTTTATGTTATCCTTATTACTTATTGGTTTTTTATTGTAAACTGATTGAATATTTAAAAATATATATATATTTTGGCTTATAGAATTGATTTAATTTTATAAAATTAGTAATTATGGAAAGAATTTCGTTTGACTTGTAGGGGGTAGGGGGAGTTTTGCACTAATTTATTTATGTTTGAATTTATAGGACACCCGAGTTGCGCAAACATCCAACAACTTAATTGACGTACCTCAGGCGCTTTGATTAAAAAATTATATTGCATAGGTTCCATTATGTTTAGAAATGTTTAAACTGTAACTGTGAACTGTGAACCTAACCTACATCATTTGTTTTTATTATAATTTTATTACGCAGTATATTAAGTACAATCATTTAAAAATTAGTATTATTTATTAATATTCTCTGCTTTAATAATATACAGGGTGTTTCTGAAATGTGTGAGGTAATTAGTATACGCATATTTACTGTGATGCCACAATGAAGATTTTTTTGGAATTTTTTTTCTAACTTCAAAATCTGGGTTTCTTAATATTATTTTTAGAATATTATCTTGAATGTAAAAATGAACACTCTAGTCGTATTCTTTGTAAAATTCTCATACGATTCGAGATATCGCATCATTTTTGCGCTTGTCACGCGTTTTCGCGCTCGAATCGCTAACTAAAAAAAAAGTCGTGCGACACATGGATTTGTATGAGAATACTGCAAGATAACCAGCGGTGATAATTATTTGTTGTCATTGATAATACACAATTAATTAACACATTGTTTTACAATGTCGACTAATAAAAAATATGAAATAATAACAAATATAGGGTTAACAGAGTTTTAAACGATTTTACGTATTACATGTCGCTTACAACAACTTAGTAACGACAAGCAAAATACCTAGAGTTTTTAATAAAATAAATCACCAATGGGTGTTTTTAGTTAAATACTTAAACTAATTAATTAAATGAATTAGTACTTACCCAGCATAAAAACCATGTGCCATTGCGCAAAAATCAAAATTTAAATTAAAAACTTTAAATCTTAAAAATAAATATTAATATTTTAAATGTCGTTCAATGACAAGTATTGGACTGAGCTCTAATCAGACCAACTAATGTTCATCATGTACCCTGTAAGGAGTACGGTCAATTCAATATTAACGATAAAAGTATAATATTAGGTTCACTAATAAATAATAACAATAGTAAATAGTATAAAATAAAATGTTTATCTTATCGAGTCAAAATAATTATGTTAAGATCTGTGATATCCAAAAACTGGAATTTCAGTATAAACACACAAATAGGTAGTTTCTTTTATTTATAACTATTATAACTTTATAAGGTTAAAAGTTATTTAATAAAGGTATTACATAAATGTATGATAATACATTTGATCGTTTAAAACTCTTTTAACCCTAATTTTGTTATTATTTCATATTTTTTATTAATTATTAGTCGACAATGTAAAACAATGTGTTAATTAATTGTGTATTATCAATGACAACAAATAATTATCACCACTGGTTATCTTGCAGTATTATCATACAAATCGATGTGTCACACGCCTTTTTTTTAGTTGGCGATTCGACAAGCACAAAAATGATGCGATATCTCGATTCGTATGAGCATTTTGCAAAAAATACGACTAGAGTGTTCATTTTTACATTCAAGATAAAATTCTAAAAATAACATTAAAAACCCAGATTTTGGAGTTAGAAAAAAAATTCCAAAAAAATCTTCATTGTGGCATCACAGAGAGTATGCGTATACTAATTACCTCACACACTTCAGAAACACCCTGTATACCTAGGTGTAGTTATCACAAACTAGTAATAATCTAAACTAGAGGTTCCCAAACTTTTTATTGAACGACTCATTTTGAGAATTTTTTTAATTTATCAACCCACAACACAATAAATTACTTTTTTATGATTCAGGTGATAAAATTTCCATGTTTTATTTATGTTGCACCAAACGATGTCATTTGGAAAGCCGAATTATAAACATGTATCATGTCCAAAAAATGCTTTGAATTTTCATGAGAAAAATTTAAGAGACTTATTAATGGTTCAGGTGGATCAGCAATGTCTTCCAAAACAACTTTTCCTCTTGAACAACAAAAACCTGTAGGCTCTTTGGACCATTTCAATGCACGACAATAATTACATATTAAATTCATATTTCCTATGATAACGGGAGAATTATTTTTAAAATCTATTTGTTTATCATAAGTAAATGCTGACATTTCACGGCGTCACAATGGAATACGTGGTTTAACTAAATTTTCGTCAATTGGAAAATCGTGAATATTGTTAATATTATCGACTATATCACTATAATTAAATGCAATGTTGTTATTAATATTGTTATCATTATTAGTTATTACTACCTACTAACATTATTGTTAATAGATATATTATTTATATTATCATCATTATATTGTTACTGTAGCTATTAATATTGCAGTTATCTGGTGAGCCATTGTTCTTTTGATTTAATCTGAGTAAACGTTGACATTTTATTATATTCGATGAACGACCTAAATTAAATTTCCTTTTCATTGTGATAAATTCTTACCCATGTCAGAATATATCGGTTAGTCGGTTCGTCCTTAGTAGCCGTCAGCCACGGAATGCATTCGCCGCGCACAACGTCCGTTATTTCCACTAATTGAATATGTACAATAACAAATAGTCGTTTTATTCTATTATAATAAATGGTTTGTTTGTACTCGTAGCAACAAACTTAAAACGATTAACTATAATTCATGGCAACGATTTATAAACAAAAATTTCGATCTGAATTTTATGAAAATTTATAATAATTGACAACTATCCTTTGTTTATTAAGTTAGAGAATCGATCAAATGCATAAACTTTCTACGCAATGAGCTCTTTAATATATAAAAAAAAATTTATAACGATCGGTTTAGTAGTTTCCGAGAACATATCACTCATGGGTTTTCATTTTCACATTTATATAGGTATAAAGATATATATATGAATACAAGGCCGGCCCAAGGTATTTTGACGCCCCGGGCAGTTTTTTAAAAGGCGCCCTTAATCAAAGGCTCCATAATACTTTTAATACTTTTTATACTTACCTACATATTTTGTTTAAAATTATACTTATGGATAGGTAAAGGATTGAAAAACTTATTTGGATACAATTTATAGACTTATCGGCTGTAACACATACATTTTTGGTTTTCCCGAGTTAATGAATATAATATATTATCATTGTATATTATTTTTTAATTATTTGTAATATAATGATGAAAACTGGAAAGTGGAGTAAAATCTATAAAAAAAAATATATAACAGAATATTCTGTCATAGATAATTTAGTCATTTAGCTATATTATTGTCATTTGTCAATGTGAATAAATATTACTTTAAAATTTATAAAATATTCGTATATTATATGCGCCCCTAAAAAAGTAGCGACCCGGGCTACCGCCCGGTTCGCCCGTATCTTGGGCTGGCACTGTATAAATATATTATAAGAACAGGCCTTTTATATTTACCAATTTTGTGACGACGCTATTTAACTTTTTCCAATTATTTTTCACAGAGATGTTCCAAATACCTTCTCAAGTGTCGCTACATCATCCTACTTTGAAAATTTTGATTTAAAAGGGTTGAAATCTGCAAAACTAAATTTTTCCGTGTAATTTGTATATCTATATTCTTATAATAATAATAACAGCTGTCGACCAATAACGGGAAATACGGTACTGCACGGTGGCCCTAGGGTTTCCACCTACCTGTACTGTGACCTTTTTTGTGTGTGTATTTTATCGGTTAGGTATTTTAGATATGAATTGTTCCGAGGCTATATATTTTGTGTTGTATAGAAAACACCAACTAGCTCAATTATTTTAGAAATTGTGTTATCTAAAAATAATAGTATATTTCTTATCGATATGTGAAATAGAATCATTTTTAATTATTATTATTATTTTGGTTTTATTTATAATTCAGCTACCTACTATACTACTATTTAGCACTTGAAAGCATTTTTGTAAAATAATTTTTATTCTCTTTTAAACACAACAATGGGTTTTGATTTAACAATTTAATTTTGAGAAAGGTAAAACTACATACGTGCGAAGCCGGGTAATTCAGATACTATAATTCAAAATAATATCGGTCTCCGTTGTCGCAGCGGTCGGCCCGGATTAATGGGTCGATGCATGCTGACAATTCGAACAAAATATAACAATAGGCTCATCGGTCGGTCTGCACAACACACGACATGCTCACAGACACACATATATATAAAAGTAGACATACTAAATAATAATATAATAATTTATGATGATAATAATTAAAATCACTACAACAAAAATTTTAAATACATTTTAAGTCACGAAATGTAGTAATATTCCTCACCTTAAAATTTTTTTAATTAGCTTGAAGTTCTCGACAAAACTAATAAAATTACATAATGATAAATTAAATTGAATATCGTAAGATCATTACTTGGTATATTTTAACCATTATCTATCTGTAGGTATAAAAGTATACTGCTAGCAAAATCACAGGAAACGAATTTTCAAACACAGTTTGAGACTTGTAAGTGGTAGGATTTTTAACGAGCTACGAAGTGCACGGGTTAAACTAGTATTTAATACATTATTAATTAACTTTTTTTTAAATAATTTAAGAGAATATGCATACTAGGAGAGATAGAAATATTATAGCCAATCTAAAGACAATTGAAAGGATGTGTTGTCGCTGCGACAGATCTTACGACATATGTAGTTTTCTGCCACAACTTGCGCAGATAATAGACAGGAACGGGTGACCAACTTATAAATGTACAAAAAGTATCATGGTGTTAAGTATAATAGTATTACTGCAACGCCGAGCATACAGTATACCTATATAATATGCAGTGGCGCCGAAGTCCTAAAAATCTAGTAGGGTGAAAAATATTTCAAGAGGCCCAACATCTTAATATCGGCAAAAATGGCATACCATGAAAGGGAATATGATCAATATAAAGCGGCCCTATCCTAAATTTTCAAAATATGTCGGGCCAAGGCCCGACCTTAACATAGGGTTCGGCGCCACTGATAATATGTATATATTGCAAATAAATCGTATGTACTCGTATGAAAAATTATGGATTAATAATATGTGGGCGCCCAAAACATTAAAATATAAAATATGGAATAATAATAATTAGTATAGGCGTTTATAATATATAAATAAGATTGAGTACAATGACCTCAAATGCCGCAGTGTATTACCAATATATAATAATAACGAAACACTAATAATTGGGCATTAAGGTCGTAATCTACAAATAATAATTTCAAATGGTGTAGTAAGTAGTAACCAGTCGTCGCTCTCACTGATTGTAGTTACTGCAATACTTCTTTAACGACGAGTGCACAATGTCGGTACAACGTCGTATGGTTCAGGAACGGAAGAGGTTTTGAGTTTGATTAAATAAATGTTTTGATTTAATTTAACAAAATGTTAATTGTTTATTAAAAGTAAATAATTAATATAAAGTAACTTTAATAATAATAAATATAAGTTGAAGTGTTTCGACTTAGTATTGAAATACTAAACCGGAGAGACTGTGTGTGGAACGTTTCCCAAGAGGCTCTTGGTAAGCATGGGTGAAACGTTTGAGTCTGAAACTAGCTTTGGTCTTGCTGTAATAAGTACTCCTATATATATGAGACATGCAGTGATTAAGGAGAGGATGATTGACGTCATAGGAATGGCGTGATGTGCCTAAACTCGGCCTTAGCAAATCAGGTGGCAGCATCAATGTCCCGATCTGGTGGCGTGATGCTGTTATGACCGACTGTACTTTGGAACGACGTTATTTTATGTAAAACGTCGGTTTACTACAATGGCCACTACAATGGAACACAAGTGGGTACAGTATGAGTTGTATGATAATATATGATCTGATGGTGAAAGCACTGGACAATCTGGTCCCTTATTGATACAGAACGACAATTGCAGCTGGTGGGGACAAGCACTTCGTTGGCAAATTCAAACGGGAATTAAACTTAGCTTGGTACAAGCTTGACACACCCGATCACAAGTTCAAAGTGGAAAAATGACACCTCGTGATTATATAAAAAAAAACGGTGAATGAGCACAACGTTGTGCTCGGTTCGACCTTCGACCGCTGAAAAAAGACAAAAAACACTCGTAAACGCCAGGTTGGCTGGCGGTCCGGCCATCGACTGACGAACTGTCACCGGACAGCGGAGGGGGGAGCTTGCTGGACACTTAATCTTGTAGCCCGATACCTTATATTCTTGCCACACATGTCCCGAGCAGATATATATAACTGCCCAAAAGGAAAAAACCGTTCCACTATTGAACCACCACGAGAGTCATCTCACACAAGAACTGACTTGAGAACGGGAACGGATTTCCTTTAAGAAAAAACTCAATACCCAACATAATAACAACATTATAAATAATATAAATAAATAGTTATAATATATATAATTAAATAAATAATACATAATTAAAAGTACGTAAATATATAAGTATTAAATATATAAATAAATAAGAATAATAGGATAAATATAATATTAAGAAGGTCCGCAATTAGTATGGTTACCCAAAATGATTCAGTGAGCACAATATAAAAAGAAAAAAAATTTAAAATAGTAAATAATGACAAGTGCGGCGAACACAATCAACTCGCGGTAGCCCGTCGACGGGTAGAGGCACTAATTCGACCACCGGTCGCGTAATTAACCCTGTACTGGTCAACACCTTGGCGCAGTGGCGCCGAAGTCCTAAAAATCTAGTAGGGCGAAAAATATTTCAAGAGGCCCAACATCTTAATATCGGATAAAATAGCATACCGTGGAGAGGAAAATGGTCAATATGAAGCGGCCCTTATCTTACATTTTCAAAATAAGTCGGGCCATGGCCCGACCTTAACATAGGGTTCGGCGCCATTGCCTTGGCGACACGTACCGTACCGTTATCCCCCGGTGACACGTCCATCACACGACCAAGTCACCAAATTAGTGGAGCACTGGTATTGTCTATTATTACCACCACATCGTTGACATTTAAATTAGGGACGTTGTGAATCCACTTGGGTCGCTATTGAAGCGTGGTCAAGTACTCAGCTGAATAACGTCGCCAAAAAGACTGGTGACATTGGTCGAGCAGTTCCCACCTATCCTGGAGGTTAAATTTTGCGTCGGGAACCGACCGCGGCGGTGCGGCTAAACAGTGGTTGGTCGATCAAAAAATGCCCCGGCGTCAAACACTCAAGGTCGTGGGAGTCGGTAGACGCGGAAATTAATGGCCGAGAGTTCAACACAGCCTCCATACGTGTTAGCACGGTGGTAGACTCCTCGTCTGTAAACCAATGAACGCCGACCAACCGGGTCAACAAACTTTTTGTTGAACGAACCGCTGCCTCCCTTAAGCCATTGAAGTGCGAGCCGCTTATGGCAGATTAAAATGCTATTCGCAAGTGGTGCGCGCATTGGTTAGGTAAAAAATGTATGGCCGTAACGGTGAAACAAACGAACATATATATATATATATGAACGATATATGTTTTAACAATTCGGGACTTTCGGAATATCGGAAAATCTGACGAAGACTTTCCAAGCTCAAGCATTTGTAACGGTCCAGCAAAATCAACGCCAACACGTGCGAAGGGTCTACACTGTTGAAAGCGCGAAGCAGGCAAATCTTCCATAAATGGGAGAACTGGTTTTGCGTTTAATCGCACACACACTGTGTACGACATGATAATACTTTATGCAACACCGACCTGATCGAAACGATGTACTTGTATATGATCTAAGGTAGGAACTATGACTAAATAACTAAATACGATCACATAATTACCAAATTTGGTTCAAAGAAGCGCATTCATTGAAAAATCAACTAGGTAAATTATCTTAACTCTTTAGCCATTGATACAATATTATTGAATGTTGAATTTAGGTATAAAATGAAAAAAGCAGTTTTCAACAAAACATATCTTGTTTTTTTCAATTAAAAATAATAAAAACATAAATATTTATACGACCGTTCTCTATAGATACATGATACAATTTTCAAAATATTTTTATTTACCTTTATAAGGGATGAAAATTTTTCTTTATTTTCAATTAGTCAATGAATAATTTCTGCTCAGCCAGAAAACTAGAAAACTACAATTCAAGGAACCTTATTATGCACTTAACAATATTAAAGGTACATTAGCACAATTTATTTTATAAACATTTATAAATTTTTTTAACAATTTCAAATTTTAACATTATTAATCTGTCTCAATAATATATTATCATAATAGTATGTTTTATGTTTTTATTGTTGGATAGCTACATTCTTTTGTCTATATTACTTTAATATTAGAGTCTAATACCTATGTACTAACATTTCAATATATTTCTTTTTTTGTATGTTATTTAATATATATATATGCTTTTACCAAATTTATTTATTGCACTTCGGCACAGATAAATAATATTCAATTTAAAAAAAGTAATTGATTTACAACTTAGTTAAAAAATTAGTAATTTACTCATCCTTTAGATATGCCTTCCAAAAATATTTTCTAAATTTACCACTAATAATAAAGTTAGTAACACAGTCATTACTATAATCACAACATATTTATGACCCCATTACCTCAGAATTATATTATGATAATATAATAAATATTACCAGTATTTTAATTAGATATTCAATTTTCGATATTTAGGTTAAATTAATGATATTTAAGAGGTTATTGAATATAATTTTGAAAGTAAATAAAAATAGATACAAAATCTATAAGTATTTACAAGTTAAGAAAATGAAATATGTCACAAAAATTTTGTGTTGGATTGGACTTATTTCCAGGACCAGCATTACAAGTATTGAAAAATAAAGAATAAGGAAAATGTTATTTGTCACATGCTACAATAACTGAGATAGTCAATAATATCCTAGTATAAATAAATGCATAAGCTAATAACATATTGTGTAGAAACTAGAATGTATATATTTAGCGCGATCCTTTATTAGTAGGTCAAATTTAACTTAGATGATTAAGTTTATTATAAAACTCTACTGAATTTACATCAATATTATTTATCTCCAAAAGTGCTACAAGCAGATCTCTATAATATACTATTTTCTATTTAGACTTCAAAAAATTTTTTTTCATTTCTTTTAGAGGTAGGGTAAATATTAACAATTTCTAGTAATTATTGAACAAATTCTTATTTATCAATCAGTAATAAACATTGTGCTGTTATCTATGTTTTCAGATTTATGAAATTCTGCGTATCAACTGTAATTATTACTAAGTACTATTTGTATTATCCCTGATGTATAATAATTTTTATAATAGTTAATTATTGTAAAATCAAACTAAATTTGATTTTAAAAATTAAATTGTATGCTAAGAATTAAATTATATATAATTAATAAACAGGAAATACAAAAATAGGTAGATAAATGTAGGATATAAAATGTGTAAATAGGTTTATGAAATATAAAGGATACTCAAGTGCCTCTTATACTAATAATATTATACATATTATTATCTTTTATTCTCAATCAAATGTTACAAAAATTAACATATAAATAATATAGCCTATACATACAGTTAACCACGACATAAATATTATGGATGACAATCTTTCATTGTTGTTGTGGTGATGTTAAAAGTGATGTTCATTTTTTTAAAGTTAAATGTAAAATAAAACAAAATTAATTTTAATTAAAATACTAAAAAATGACAAATATAAATTAATGATAGTAATTATAATTATAATAATAATAATAATAATAGAAAAAAATATATTGTATTATCATTTTTTTGAGTTTCAATAAGAAAAGAATACAAATTATGGCATCATAACATATACATTTATACCTAACAAATAGTTTACTAAAATCTTAATACATAAATATGATATATACACATTTATTAATGTATGCATGTGTATATATTTATATCAGTATATGTATATTTTAGCATGTTTATTATTACAAGTCTAATTTTACAAAAAAAAAAAAAAATCAATAATAATGTAATAACAATAATGGGAAATTTTTATATAGGTATAAATTATGTAGATTAAAATAATGATACAGAACATCTCCAGTCATTTTTCTTATAAATTAAAAGTTATTATAATCTACATCATAATACCAAACATTTTTACTTCCAAAGTCTCAAAAATATTAATTCTATAAAAAAAAAAACATTCAATTATTTTAGAAGGAAAAATGTCTGGTTTTATTAAAACTATATTAATTAAAATAATATAAGTTTCTTTAAAGAATTAATAATATAATACAAGAACTAAAAATAAATTTCACAGTTAAAATTATTTTAAATATATCCAAGGGTGGAAAGTAATAATACATACTATATAACACTGCACTCAGTAAAAGTCTGTACAATTTGGATTAGAAGGTATTGGATGAAATCTCATTGATATGAAGTGGTGCAATATAAGTTAAATTTAATTTAACATTATTGATTGCAACAGTTATGACAATAAATGTATTTAAAATTCCATAAAAAATTGCCTGACTCCGCAAGGTTATATTTGGTATTATTATTGGTTTTAAAATATTGTACTAAATACAATAGTTAACCAAATAGCATTGCACCATGGCCTATCTATTTTAAAATCAATAATAATACACTTGAAGCTAAAGATTAAGTATAAATGTACTTATATATATTTTGACTAATTATTTTACTTAAAGTGCAGCATTATATTTTGTACAACATGTACGAATAAAACATGTCTTACATGGACCTTATTTTTGTGGGATTTATATAATACAATAATTAGAATATTTTTGTTAAGTACATATATTTATATTTTACCACAGCAGTATGCATGGGACAGAATCAATTATAGTACATGATATACTAGTATGTAATTGATATTCAATATATTTTTATTTAATTATTATTTAAATGTTGATGTAAATACATTTTCATACTTTTATACTTGTTGAAATTTTTTATTATAAATAAACATTCATAACACATATAAAAATTGTATTTTCAACATAAATACACAACTTATAACAATTATGAGGTATATGATTCATAGATACAGACAATAGGTATATTGATAGTCTAGGGTTATCAGAATGGATGATATATTAGACTAGCATCTGAAAAGTATAAATTTTGACATGCCATGGAAGAGTGTGACTCCAGAGAATGTAGAGAATAAAAACTCGGTAATTAAAAATTTTTGTGAAAATTAAATCATTCTAAATTACAAATAGATTAGGATAAATTTTTGAGCCATAGGTTAAAATCGTTAAATGAACGGGTCATGATTATAGTAATTACCATACATTTAGTTGTAAGAAAACTATATGATATTTATCTTTTATCTGTAACTAAAACCATGAAAAATAAACTATTAATGGTATTAAATAATTATAAGCGGTCAAAGTAGAGAAAGGTGAGAGGAACTTATCTTAAAATTTCTTATCTTCCTTTAAATTCATGATTTATCTGCTTAAGAAAGTCACCATTAATTGAAAATGTATTATCGCCTAATCTTATATAAATGGTATATAACTAATTCTTCTTGTGAAAACTTGTTTGGTTTTTGTGAGATTGAGTGCTAATAATGGTAAATCTATGTTATTATGTATCCATAGGATATTTTAAATGGGTTACATTTTTTCATTGAATAATGATCTAATTATTTCAATCAACTTTGACCATTAATAATTATTCATACCATATTATGTTTGTTTACACTCATAATATATTAAATATGATTGAATAATTAACTGTTAATTGAGTTTGATAAATAATTGATATTTTAATATTTTCATTATATAGGTACCATTATTGTTATATTCTGAAAAATAATTAAAATTGCAGCAAGTAACGAATGAATAATCTAAAGGTATATTTTAGTACTTAAAAAAAAATTATATAAAGTTAAGTTTTTTTAAATGTAAAAATTAAAATAATCTAAAATAAAAATTAAAATTAAAAAATTATTTCTATGGAGATTTTTCTTATTAGGAAACTGTTTTTACAATAAATTTACAAAATATATTTGTAGAGATATATGTTTCAAAATGTAATAATACTTTTGATTGTAAAATTAATACTGGCGCAAACGTAATGAAATTAATTGTTTTTCTCTAAGAAATGCAAATTGATATATATTTAAAAAAACATAATCTGTCAAAAAAAGATATTTTATAAACAATGATAAGGAAAAAAATTAAAGCTTCACCACATACGTTTTTCTTCTAATATACTAACAAAAATTAATTTGGTATTTATCACATGAATAAAAATCATGAATTTTTAAAAAAAATTTTAATAAATACATAATTTAATAAATGTATAAATCAACTTTCAATAAATCATACATAATCATACTAATAGAAATGACAGAATGAGTCTTAAGACAAGAAGTAAATATTTTAAGATTAATTTTAAAATGCTACTAACTATATAAGAATATATTTATTTTGTAACCCTCAAACTTAAGAAGTAACCGGTAACTTGAATATTATTTTATAAAAATCATTAGCACAACTTGTTAAGGTGATTTTTCAATGTTCAACATTGTGTAATACTCACTACTTATGTTGTTTTTTTAAGATAATGTTCAGCTAATATAATATATTATACAAGCAATATAGTTTACTTTGGAAAGTCAAGAATTAAAATGTTTTAGATTTATAAATTATTTATGTTAAATGTGGGGACCCCTCCCTTCCGCATTACTATTTCTAACCATGTTTTTTTTTATCTTAGCCAAACACACATGGTTAAAATATAATTTATTTATATAATATATACATAAACAAGTCATTATTTTTAAGCAGATAAGAGCAATTAATTTTTATAAAAATAATATTTATATATATAATTATTTTGTAAAGAATATTTTAGGAATGTAAAAAGGTTTTAATCTAGAAGAGCTTAATATGTTAACTTTTTTGAATAAGTTGCGCCAATGATAACAATAATAAAAATCAATAATTAAATGTAATTCTATTTTTCATAAAAGATAATAGTTGCAAAAGAAAATTGGGAACTTGTTTGAGTTCGAATTTGTACTTACTGCAATTATTTGTTGGCATGATTGTGATTTATTTACTGATTTAAAATTAACAAATCTTGTATTGGAAAAAGGCTTAGGAAATTTGAGACATTTCAGTGTATAAATTAAGTATGGATTTTAGACTGAATTCAGGATAAAAATGAAAATTTATGTGCGGTAATATATGTATACTTTTTTTTATCAAGAGCAAAAATATCTGAATATTGTACATATTTTATACTCTGATAAAAACTGAATTCAGTCTTACATTTAAAGTATATAATCTAAATGTCTATTTAAAACTTCGGGCTTAGCTTGTATTATTTACAAAGGGCGAAAAAATCATTTATGTTGCAAGTATATAAAAAAAAAACAATGTCATATGAATAAAAAATATCACTAATATATTATACTTGGCAATATTTCAATGGAGATTTATTTAATGTAAAGGCATCATCTCCAAATTACTTAGGAGCAACATTTTTGAATTGAAATTTCACTCCATTGCTACTGGGGTCCATTATGAGGCAAGCCGGCTTGATTATTTGGCTATAAATTAATTATTTTGGATTAAATTTAAAACTGCTATTTATTTAATAAAAATAAACTAACCAAAGTCATGGGTGGAAAATGTGGTGCTTGGACAACCATATGTTGTGCTACCGATAAATGATGTCCCAATTTTGGTCCGACATTGTCTTCGGCTTTTTCTTCTTCCCTCCTCTTGAGACAAGCAGCTTTAGGATTAAGATTTCTCTCTGAAACAATTAATAAAATAACATTATAAAAAATTGATTTCTAAGCATTTACATTTCTAATAAAAATCAATAATTTACCTCGAACTTGTTGTTCCAATGACATGATGACTTCAACAGCCATGTTGAGGATACCCAGTTTAGTTTGAGGTTTATCGGTTTTTAGGTGTGTCATACACATCCTTCCAAGTTCTTTTAATGCTTCGTTAATGTCACGAATTCGAATTCTGAAGAAAAAAAAAACAACAAAAATATAAACTAAATTATCACTGTAATATCACATGAATTAATTTTAAAAAAAGACTTTAAAAATTACATATTAAACTAATTTTGATAGTTAAAATCTACAAATGACTAATTTATTCATATTAAAATACAGTACATCGAAGAACATTATTAATTATGTACAGCCTATAGTCTTTCTCGATAAATGGACAATACAAAAAAAAAAATTTTAAATTTGAATAAGTAGTTCCTGAGGTTAGCAAATTCAAACTTTTTTTTAACTATTCAGTTTTATAATATTAGTATGGATAAAAATTATAACTATTTTTGTAGATAAAGATTAAAAATAACGAAAAGGAAAATAATATTGTTTTTATAATGACTATTAAGAGATACATTTTGAACAAATCATTATAAAAAAAATCAAAACACTTGGTTTTTAACTAAATTAAATAGTGGAACTGGTTATGCATCTGTCAGGTGATCATAGCTGTGTACAAGGGGTATGGACTGAGTTCAAATGGTTTGATCACTGATTTATGTGAACAATATTTTATAGTTATTTAATTTCACTATTAAATGTAAATAACCATAAATAGTTATTAATAAATTTAAAATTAAACCATGATATTAACATAATATAAAAAAGGAGCCAAGAGCCGCACACTAAGTTGCAGGCAAAAAAGCTCACCTTTCTCGAGCGTTATTTGCTTGGCGGCGCTCCTTTTCTCGTTGAACTTTTAATTCAGGATCTTCACTCTCGTCGTCCACACTTGTACAACAGCAATACGAAACATTACAGTTAACATTAATTTCAAACTTATGTTAAAATTTAAAAGTTAATGATTTGTGTTTTAAGGTACTAAGAATTTTAATTTTAAAAATAATCTAATTGTGGAAAGTGTATACTTTCCAACACTATAAAAACATAGGTTGTTGTAAATGTAAACAATTGTGATGTTTAACATTTCATTTTCATTTTTAGTCAAAAACTATTTAATTATATTTTATATAATAAAATAATTTAAAACCTTACCTTTCACGGACATTGTTGGCCTGTCTGCGTTCTTTTTCTCTATGTGCTTTAGTTGATGGATCTTCATTATCTTCATCAGCACTAGAACAACTAAAATAACAGTCATAAAATAAGTCAATATCTTATTTAATAATCTTTATGAATCAAGCGCGTAGGCAAGGTCCAATAGAGGTGTGCCAGTATTTAATGTTAACTGAACACAAAAATTACAGTACAAATATATATTATTTCTACCATCATTTGAATCTGTACACAAAATATTTTATTATAATAATATAAATTAATGTGCCATATTGTTAGATGTGATATTTTTATTTATCAAGTTATTTAAGTTTTTTTTTTTTTATCAGCTCTTAATGTATTTCTGTATATTAATATTTTTAAATTGTACTTAGCAACTAAAGTTAATGTTTTATGCAACAGTCTATATATTGTATTGTGTTCACACAATACTAATTTACTGTAATCTAACATCGTGATTATAACACAAAATTATACTTCGACATTACAACTATTAATGATACAAATATTTAACAATTTGGTAACAGTGAGTTTTCCAATCTAGTGAAATCACTTTCCATTAATTATTCATAAATGCTAAGTAATCTCTTTTACATGAGTAAATATCCAACAATGGTTGAAAAGAAAACTTAATCATCAACTCGTCTTATAGAAACGTCTTATAGAACACTAAATGTATATAATCAGTATATAACAATATAATATGGTGCGTTGCGGTGATTGTGTCTATTGAACCTTAGTCCAGTTTAAAACGAATATTTAGATAATTAAACGCTAGTAAAACCAATATTGTAATTGCACATTCTTACTCCTGAATAAAACTCATTTTTATATTGGCATTTAACTAAAACAATTCCCTTTAAAAGTATGTGAAAAAAGTTTAAAAATTAAATTGAAGGATATAATTTAGCAAAATATTAAGCTTATGGGTTCGGATGAAAAAAGGTTGGAAATCGCTTTGCTAGGTTTTATCAATAGAAAAACAAAAGTCAAAAAACACTAAATATATCATTAGTAAAATCTAAACTCAAATTCTGTTCACTAATTTGGTCTTATAATTCATCAAAATATATAAATTACGTTGATAATATCAAATATAAGTTTTTGAAAAGAATTGCTTATATTTGTAATATACATATTCCTTGAGATATTTTATTTTGTTGAAAACCTCTTGTACTCACTAAGTACAAGACATAAATTTGCAGATATTATGTTAGTTTATGATATTTTACATAACCTCATAGACTATCCTGAGTTATTATCTGAAATCAGTTTTCATAAATCATTAAAATATACAAAGAATTTAGTTAGGAACTAAGAAACTTATTTGTAATTCTTAATATTTTAATACAAATAGTGGAAATAATAGAAAACCCTTGTTTTGGCCAGTAAGATTTTCACAAATTAATATTATTTTGTACTTCCCTGCAAGAATTTTTTATTTAAGACTATAGTCTACTGTAATAAAATGGTTAATATTAATATAAATTGTTATAAAATAAAAGCATATAGCCTAGACTTGATAAATTATATACATTTGTCAATACCTCATTCTAAAAATTTGATTCATTCATCAGTTGAGGATTTAAGGAATAAAACTAAAAATTTTTTACACTGCTCACATAAGAATGTTTAGATTGGTTTTTAGTATACACATGGTTGTGTCGTGTTACTGCACTTTTTTTTATTTAGTAGCTACCATTGTTGGATAATTAAAATTCTATTTACATTAATCACGGATAACTAGCAAAATAGTATTGTGCAAATTTAATAAAACTAAATAATAAATTTATAAAAATTAATTTGCGAAATATTTAATATTTAGGAGGAAATTTACATATTTATTTTAGATGAATATTTGTTCGTTTGAGGCTCTGATAATCAAACACCTGAGACACCTCTACGAAACAAAATCTGAAGTTAAGTTAAGTTAATGTGACTTTAAGAACAAAAGGGGGAAAAGTTGCACATTAAACTTACTATCGACGGGGTCGTTTTGAATTGTTATTTATAGGCGAATTGTTTGGGGGTGAATTGGCATTAACGATGTTATTTACTAACAAGTGATCACTGCTAGTAGGCTTGGTATCTGAACTGTCTGGAGGTTCTTTCCGTTTTTCTACAGTAAAAAGAAAACAAGAATAAGATTAAATTATGTTTGAAAAATAAACAAAATAGGTATTAATAAAAATAAAATATTTTAACGAGTACATACTGATATTGCTTAGTCTTTCAATTTTGATTGGCCCATCGCTGTCTTGACATGTTGAAAGTGTTTGGTATGTATTTGGAACACCGCCAACTGTAGCAGTCGCCGAATGGGGACTTCCCTAAGAGCAAAACAATAAATTAAAAAATTAAGTAAAACTAATAAAAGCTTAAGAAAAAAAAAACTTAAAAATATTTTAACTTACTAAATGCTGATGATATAATGGTACAATGCCTGAAGCGGAATGTTGAACACCAGCTAAACTTAAAGCCTGACTTTCGGCATGATTTCGTAGAACATTTATGGCATCATCCAGTCTTTCTTCCATACGACTACCCTAAAATACAAACAAAAATTTTGAAATTGTGAAAACAAATGACAGAACAAAAATAATACAAGAATTTACACCAACCCTCATTCAAGCAATTAAAGTTAGTACTAATTGTAGCTATTATATTAAGAGTTAGAAATGTTAGAATATTACATACCAAATGAATAGTGCGATGGTCAGTAGGAAAATGAGGAGATCCAGGATGAGGTGGTACTACGCCAGGGGTCCAAGATCCGGCACTGTTTGCAGGCGCTAAAGGTGCCAAAGGTGGTGGTGAACTTACAGGTGTAGATGGATTTGAACTGTAACTGCTGACACTCTGGTCAGTGGGATATATCTACAACACATAGTTGTATCTTAAGAAATCACTTTTTTTTATTTAACAAATTAATTTTGAAATAATTCATAACCACTGACGTAGGTCCAGAATACTGTATTGTACCACAGAAGAGGGGTGTATAAAATGTCAAGGATAGGATTCAGGTATTTCTCACACCAAAGACAAAACAAAGTCCCTACTAAACCTAACAATTAAAAGAAATGGATAGTGAATCAATATGATTTATGTTAGTGTTATTTGTTAATAAAAGCAACAAAAAGCCTTCAATGGTAACTATTTAAGCATATTTTATTAATATCCCAGCGTATAATATAAAATATATTACACAGTTTATAAATGTAGGTTAATTAATAATTATGTATATTAAAATAAAGCAAATAAGTAAATAAATTTATCGTACTGATGCTAAAGTTTTGCCAAGTGTATCCCCGGGAGATTGAATAGTGGGACTGTTATGTCCTGGGTACATCATTGAGCTAGGGGTAACTGCAATTGGACTTGGAGCAGAAGGAGGAGCTCCACGCAAACTTGACATAGGTGGTAGAGGGGAAGTGCCTAGGCCATCTGTAGCAGGTGAAACACCACTAGGAGGTATATTAGCATTTGGACCAATAGTATTATAGCCCTGTGAAAAATAAACATTTATTATCACCAAACTCATGACTCAGATGTATAAAAGGAATGAAAAAATAAAATAGAAAATTTTAACAATTAAAGAAAATATAAAACATAGGTAGCTCATTAACATTATAAAATACAAAAAAATATTGAACTGCTGTTTGAACAGAATATTTATTTGAAATTTATAAGATATTGTGATAAATAATAAAATTAAAATATTATTTAGTTACTCATATTAATAAGTTCAAGTAAATTAAATATGATTATAAGTTCTTAAGAATTATAAGTATATTTAAATAGAAGATAGCAATGTTTTAACTTTTTAAAATAAAATTTTTATTTTAGCCTAAAAGTAAAAAAATATTATTCGATAAAAAAGATTAATATATTTTTAATGAATCCTATCAAAAATACCAATATTAAAGTTAAAAAGGAATTAAATTAAATTGTATGTAATTTTATGTGAAAGCAATGGAATAGAATAAAAATATTGAGGTAATATTAAGTATTTCTTTAGATTATGTATCATTACAAATAAATGCATATTTGTCACATATTATATTATGTGACAACTAAAAATATTTGATAAAATTAAAAAATACAAAAATATTAATGTTTTATTTAAAAACTTAAATAATATCTCATATTTAAATAACATAGTATAATATTATAATTTTGTAAATAAAATGTTGGAAAAGGAGAAAGTCCTTTTGATGGATATAAAGTGTTCAGGTTTATTTTTAATAAATATAGTTTAGTATACAAAAATTGTTTACGATACAATCGTAAAATTTAATTTAGAATTAAGAATCGCATATAAATAGTATAAATGCCAGTTTGAAATTACAACAATTCCATTAGAATTCAAAAACCAACTATTATACTATATATTATTTTAGTCATGCATTATTATAAACTAAATTGTCTTTTTTGTTGTTTCATAATGCTAAATATTTTTAAAACCTTGTGCTATGCTAATGCTAATTTTAAGTTGGTATTTAAATATTGAAATCAGCATAATATATGTTTGTGTAGTATATAGTATATACTATACTATATACACAAAAATAAAATATTATAGGTAATCTTAAGAACTGAAATATGAAGTTGATAAATAAATGTAAACATTTTAAAGTACAAATGAAATAATATTTTTTTATAAGAATATAGTTCAATAATTTTCAAAATAAAAAAATGCTACCTATTTACAAATTATTAATGCTTTTTTAAGGTTTTTATTAAATTATGTAATCATCTATAATAATATTAAATTTAATGTTTTAATTAAGTTCTACCAAGTATTTAATTATTATCATTGTGAATTGTTATCAATATAAAATTGTACAAAAATTAAATAATGCATAAAAAAATTATATGATTATATGTATTTATGTATTTACCGTAAAATATTAAATATTAGGAAATAATAAAATAATTTATGTCCCTATAGGTTTTTGGTTTATAAAATGTGAATAAATTTGATATTTTACTAAAAACTAGAATACATTTAATCAATTTAACCAAGCAAACTCATCGAAAAATGTGTAAATTTAAAATCAATATTCATAATGCTTAAATATTAACTATTATTCAATTTATCTTTATCAAAGATGAATTCACTGAAAATTCAAATTTAGTCAAAACAAAAGTTAAAAATTTAAAATGATCCTACAACATAAAACAATGTTTTAAAATAAGAATGGCTACATACCATTAGATCTGAATATTGTACCTGAACGTTGTATGCATGTTGATTTTTTATGTATTAATACTATGTTACCATTGAAGGGGGGAATTTGTTTGAACAGTATAGTTTGCAGCAATATACACATTAATAAAGCTCAAATTACCTCCCATTAAATTAGAATTATTCCAAATTTAATGTTTTAATGTTAGCTTCAGCCCTTATAAGTGGTTAAAAAAAATGATTTATTCTCACCAAATTTTCTGGTGTTAACATAGTATTTGTTGGCGGAAAATTGTTTGGTGTCATGTTTGGAGACGTGGTCAGCAACGAATTAGGTGGGTTGGTATAAGCTGTATAAGTTGTAGGAGACTGAAGTTGAGCAGTAGCACTTGTTGTCCAAACATCGCTATTATTTCCTGTGCCATCTAAAGATCATTGATAAATAAATTATCACACAATGAAATAAAAAATTTTTCACTAATATAAAGTCATCAATATAAATATAAATTACACCAATTACCCAAATAATAAGAATCAGCATTGTACACAGATGAACCAGGTTTTTGAGCAGCAAATCTAGCTGGGTCTGGTGTAAATTCATCACCACCATACTGAAACATATAAATTCAAGATTTAGTAAGAATTAATTATGATTACTATGATAAATCCATACAATTAATAATATTTTATTGGAAAAATTGTTAATACAGAACTATAGATTATTTTGACGAAAAATATTTAGAGTTAAATAAGGATAACGTATATATTATAAGGAAGATTTTTAAACTGACCATAAAAATAATATGTTTGCTAAGGTCAAGACAAATCGATCTGGTTGCCGACAAAAGGAAATATATATCGAATGATGTATATTTTATATTATTCTGTACAATACATTAATACAATAATACCAATAATGTAAATTAGAAATTTATTCCTAACACTATGTACACTATGGTCACTTACGGTCGGACGGAGGCCAATGGCCATATAAAAATATGATTCAATTTTCAAGGCTGTGGTATTAAAGTATCATATACTACCTGCTCAATTATATAAATCGACTTCTAGAACTTCTAATAGGCTGATCAAGAAAAATATAGGCATAACAAACATTATATGGTACACACGAGAAAACGAACGAATACCGAACACAACCTTGAAAAATACACAAGGCTGAAATCCAAAAGCGTCGGCAGTAAGTCACCATAAAACGAATGTGCGGTTTCGGAAACAATAAATTATTATTACATAATGTTGATAAAAGCGCAAACATCGGGGTAAGAAGCTCAAGCGATTCTCGATTAACCGGCAGGATTAGCCGTAAAAAAACCTGCATAGTTGGCATGCATTTATTGTGTCGGATGGAAAAACGCATAATGTTTTGGAAAAAAACAATTTTGCTCAGCTTAATATGAATTTTCCAATTATTATTATTTATTATATTAGAAATGCGATTAGAAAACTACGTTTTACTACACAACCATTATCGCGTTGCTGCGAAAAAAATAAAATCCCTGGCAGCCCGATTTTCTATATACATATCGCATACACGTAATAATACCTAAAGAAAAAAAATACTGCTTGCGTAAAACGAATACTATGCAGTATGCGGCGATATTTATACAATATTTATATTCACGGTGATATACGGATAAACTTTTAATGAGACTTGTCTCGCGCGTACATACATGGCCCACACGGCGAGGGGTACGTTTTCCTCCCCATCACAGCACCACTCAACCATCCAGTACACATAAATTTGTTTCACTGAAGTGAAACTACAGCGAAACCGTAATAGGTACAAGACGCGTTAAGTACGTACCCACACTCAGTCGCAACTCGAAAACATTATCATTATCGGCATTTCATCGTATGACTATAGGATTTTTCTTAACAGAGAAAACATAATATATTTATATAATATATGATATACGAACGAAATAACTATTTAATCACGTTAAAAGTTTTGTTTTTTAATTGCATTTTGATGAGGACACGAAATCGTTCTTTAAAAAAACCCCGACAAAACCACGTGACTACCCTTTAGAATTGTGACCCCAGGACTCTCGCTATCTCCAGAACAATTATGCCGTTGTACGAGTTACAAATAATAATATTGTGTCCTTTCGTGTTCGTCGTTCAAAACTTTAGTATAAACGAATCCATAGTGGATATGAAATATAAATCGACACAAGCAAATACGTTTTTCCAGTGACATAGCTAGTGGGAGAAGGAAATAAGGGAACATTCTACAACTCTTGTATCAGTTTGGGCCGAAGTAGTATATAGAATTAGACCAAATAATATTAATGTAATATAATAAAAGAATCTATAGTGATTAATTTGTATTCATAAAAGGTTTATTTAATGTATTAACCTAGCAATGCTAACCATATACAATTGATTGCAGATAGGTATGTATTATGTATAATACAAATATAAAATATTATAGATTCTATCGCCCACATGTAATATAAGAATGTACATATGTAATTCTTTATCCATGATAGCACCAGTGTTAGATAAGAAAACTGTGTATTATACTTTTTAAATTTCATATAGTGATATACTGAGAGTACTCAGTACGTGGTCAGGGTGTTACGCAGAATATACAATTTTACATAACAGAATATTTTGGGCGATTGTAAACTCCGCCAGAATACCGGTCAAGATGAAAAGGTAATAATAGGTCTATGGTAAACTCCGCCAGTTTTTATTTCTTACTTGTAATGGGTATATGTAAACTCTGTCAGATTTTTTTTACCTGGTCAGAGCTCACATTGCCACGTGCCTTCTCACATTGTCAAAATTAGATCGATTCATTAATAATTTTATCTTCATATTATCTGAAATCAGGATTTTTAATGATGATACGGGCAGTAGGTAAGGAATACGTAATTCCATATAGGTACTTTGACGTATACTTTTTAACTATGATTAGTATGATTTAAATATTTAATGTGAACGATATATTATATTATAATTTTTTTTTTTGATAATATATCATATGATTTTTTTACTATGATTTAAATATTTAATGTGAACGATATGATATTATATTATATTATAATTTTTTTTTTAATAACATCATAATATAATATATTGATTTTATACTAGTATTTTATACTACTATTTGATTTTCCTTTTCTTTATTTGATTCTTCACAGGCGGAGTTTACATGAACTCAATTTTACCTGATTTTTTCAGTGGCGGAGTTTACATGAACCCAATTTTACCTATTTTTTTTTCTGGCGGAGTTTACAGTAAAAAAAGGTACTTGTGGCGGAGTTTACATGCGCCCGAATATTTTTACTGTGGATTACACGACTACCTAAATTTAATATAAAATCTCAATGACCTATAGGACTATAGCAAAGAGCTTTATTACCTATAACCTTTTACACTTTAGTTTTTTTGCAATCGTCATATATAAGTGATAAATAATGATAATAAATGATATTATATAATAATTGATAATAAATTATCCATGTTTAACAGTTAAGTACCTATACTAGAGGTGTGTTCTCATTTTTTATAAAATATTATTTTTCCTCAAGTGCATTAAAAAAAAAAAAAAATGCATGTCTATGAAAACAAGGTAAGGATCATAAAGTAGGTGTACTAATATTCAATAAGTAATAAGCATTATATGGTGTATTAAGAGGATGCCTCACCCGCATGTGTTGTCTTCGTCGTACAAGTGCGTAGTATACCAAATTTTACGCTCAGCAGATCACGATTATCTCCGTTAATTTAAAATTTAGAGTGAATTGACCTATTATAAAAATTAAAGGCAAGATTATTACCGAGGGTATCTCATAGGCTTTTTATAATATTTTAATTTTAAAGCGAGTTATGAGTATTTTAAAATTGTAAATTATTTTTGTATCTAAAAAAACCTTGCCTTTAATTTTTATAACAGGTCAAATCACTCTGAATTTTAAATTAACGGAGATAAACGTGACCTGCTGAGCGTAAAATTTGCTATGCTATGCACTTGTACGACCGCAACGGATACAACACATGCTGGTGTGGCGTCCTCTTAAAACCAAATGCAGTGCCCCTTCCCAAAATTTTTTTTTCTTGCTATAACACTGCAGTCTTGTAATATAATTTGGACAATTTTTTTTACGATAGGAATTTCTATTTTTTTATAGCTTAATATACAAATTATAATCATTAATATTGGTTCTCGTGGGTGTGATTATCCGTTCCTACTTTGTTCAGTACCTACGTACTTAAAGAGTGAAGCCACGAATGCGTTCAAATTGTTAAATTGTTTGTAACTTTAGTACACGCGAGTTTGGCTGACACAAAGAAAAAGTACTACAGTACAATTTTTTATCTTCAAATTATAGTGGCTAACTCATGAATTAATCTAACTGGATTAAATCGTCCAGTTTAAATTGCTGGAAATCACAGTGTGCGACAACATTTTGTATCAGTATTATAAACACTTAAAATGTTACTTATATGCTACTATTGACATTATAACAATATTCTACTCTACAAATAATTATTATACATCCATACATCCTATTATACTTTAACTTAACACTCGCAATTTAAATTAGAAGTTAGTGAAAAACAATTTTTCCACGTGATGACATTCATTCGAGACCAATACAAATATACAATTATTTGGTCCTTCTAAAGGTATAAATTCGAAATGCATGAGTATACATACAAATTTAAATTTTGAAAACTCTTGCGTAAATTTTACAGCTGATGTATTATTATATTATATCCTACAATATAGGACCTATATCAATGCGTTTACTATATAGCACCATTGCGGAACTGTTACACAGTTTATACGAAATAAAAAATGCGTCGCATATAATATAATATTATATATTATAGAATATAGCTAAACCTAATTTACGCGAAACAAATAAATGTAAATCATGTGACATGTGAGCTTTGGCCTTATGGCTATATCTATAATACGCTGTTTGTCTTTATTCCCTCTTGTCCGATCCAAGTATCCAAAATTGCGTTCAAACCTCGTATAAAAAGTCTGGAAATTTTATAATTTTGTTGCAATGACGTTTAAATAGAGTTCAGGAAGATTAAAAGCTTAATGGGTAGTCGTAAATCTTCCAGGTAAAAAAACATTACACTTTTATTTGTAAATGGACTTGCACACATACAATAATATAATAATAATAAAACTTTAAATGAATTCAATAAATACACTGGCCTATCGCTATAAAATTAACAAACAAATGCTGACAATAGCATTGCAACTTAGATAAGGACGATATAATTTATTTGCGAGGGTAATAAATTTGTCTTGGTATATTCACATTTGGATAATAATTATTTGTATTGTTGTATTAAATGAAACGAAACATTTAGTATTGACATGTTGACGTATTGTAATAACAAAATAGAATAACATATCAGATATTCGAAAAATATATTTTATAAATAAAATAATTGAAAACATCTATTGTTAGGAAAAAACAAATAGTTTTAATATTTATATTTTACATAAATTTAAAATATTAAATTAATGGCCTACGTAAATTAGTATCGCTAAAAACTAAAAACTAAATAATTCACTAAATATTAGAAAATAAAATAATATGGAAATGGTAGCACGTAACATAATATTATAGTAGTTTGATTATTTATTGGTTGTATGATAAAATAAGGTTTCTAATTTTAACGCCCACAAACTTTAAAACTAGATACTTATTAGTACTAAGCATTAAAAAAACACTAAAAGTTATTAAGTAATAATCTAAAAAAAGAACATTGCATCGTGTTGTGGATTAGAAGGAGAGGAAGGGAGTGCTTTAAGCAAAAGCGTATCAAAGAATAATTATATGGGTTCCACCTGAATTTTATCGAATTAAAACATATATTAATAAATCCAGTTTAACAGTTTGTATAGGTACTATTACTAAGATAAAATTAAAATAGTTGGTTGATAACTTTCTTAAAGTAATTAACCATTGAATTATAAAATTAAATTATATATCATATACATTGAAGTATTGAACGAAAGCACAATATTATGTTAATGTATTAACCAGGAAAATAAACTATACTATCTATAAAATAATACATCATAATTTAAAATACATTCTTTAAATCCATACATCAAAAATAATTTTAGTTGTTATACGGTTTAAATTATCGACAATGATAACTGACAAGATAATTTATAATTTAAGATTGTTGTTAATTGGAGATATTTTATTTTTTGAAATACGCACACACAACATAAGATACTGGTATATTAGTAATTTTTCTAATGCAGCGAAAACATCTAGGTATAAAATAAGTAATAACACGATAAAAATAATATACAAGGTTGATTGTGACGAGAAAAAATTTAAAAAATTTTCATTTGGACAATAGAAATCATTTCGCAATCTAATTCTTCGCATTAATTGACCTTATAACATACTTAAGAGAATATATTATATACAATACACAGAAACAGAATCCCTGAATGCGTTAAAAATAACCACAATAGCAGATGCATCTTCAAGGAGACTTACGTGAATGGATTATTTCTTTTTCTAATGAATGATAAAAACAAGAACATAAAGAACTAGTATAATAAAGACTTATTGAACGATATAATAACATATTATATTGTCGTACGTATGTACACACTACACAGCTCTTTTATGGAAACTTGTTTTCTACTCGTTTAATTCCTTATTTTTTTCACTGTCACAATACCAAAATATTAACAGATTGCATTCAAATGGTAACAAACAATGAATATTGTGTCACGCAACAAATTAATGAACTTAATTATATTGAATATTATACATATTTTGTTTAAACTTCTAAAAAAAAACTACGTTTTAATTTTTTTTTCCCAATAACAATGGAAGGCTTTTAAAAACGTACATAATATATAATATACTACGTTTTGGTTCATTACCCTACGCGAGAAATATATATGATTAAAAATGGTAAATAAGAAAAACATTACAAATATAAGCTTGTAAGAGTCATTATTTTAGGCTAACATAATATAATATGATCTATGGACTACGATCCTTAAAACTTGTTCCGGTTAATTTAATGAATAAAATCGAAATAAAATTCGATGGTAACGAAGTATAAATTACAGAATACATACTCTATTAAATAAAAAAATAGATGTTTTATGATTTAAAAATTACGATTCACATGATACATGTATACTGTTTACTAATGTGCCATAAACTGTTTCAGAAATGAACGTTATTGATTTTTTTTTATCCCCATAATTTGGAATACAATCTATTAAAATTGTTAATAGGATGCAATTGATAAATAGGCAATAAATCCTAATTAGTCAATAGTAATTAAGTTTTTAATTACTTATTTAATAAAACAATTATAAAAAGGTATGTGTAAAATAAAAATAACAGGTACACTGTAAAAGAATAATTAAAACTAACTGAACTAATCCGGACGATAGAGTATACATTACATGTATATTGATGCGGGCCCGTGTAATAGCCGTTTGAATTCAAGCAGCCTTTACGTGGAAGCCACGCTATGACTTCTCTATTAAATCGCCAATCAACGACTATAGATATAAAAATCTCAACTATGATAATGTCCATGAATTATTTTTTATCATTTTAAAATCTTAAAATCTATTAAATTCAAGTGCTTAAGAGAGTTTAATTCTGTATTTTTTTTTAAAAGACTGGTGGAGGATATCCTCATATGATGAAATCTTCCCCCCCCCACCATAATTACATCACTGAGATATTTTAAAGGAGAAGATCTAAGACCAGTCATTTTAATAGATGTGTAACTAAAATTCTAAATTAATTCAACTATATGTTTTCATTTTATTTTATTATTTTATATATATTATTATAAATATTCTGATACAATTTTATATTAAAGTATAAGTATAAAGTACACAAAATATTTTTTTTTAAATATAATTCTAACTTTTTAAGATAATGCTAGGTACTAATTTAAATTTTAATATACATTTAACAACTTTTACGCTTTGCGTCAGAGCGATATATAATACAGAAGTACCATTTTTTTTTTTTTTAAAAGCCTTTTTTACAACAGATTACATTTAGTTTTACAAACTATTTCAATTTATAGTTAAGGCATAAAAGTATGTTATTATAGTATTTATTATAGTCAAATAACGGTACTCAAATCCACTAATAGTTACAAAATAATATATCCAAATGTTCAGTTATTCGGCGACTGAACTTGTATTTGTCTGTTGTAATTTTTATTAATAGAAATATAAATATATATCCCTTGAAAATTATATAAAAAATATTTAGATTACAAGAACTAATAAAATTCACAGATTGATACATTTAATATAATCTACTTCACGCCATTGAGCGTATATATTTAATAAATTACGTTAAACATTATATACATGTAGATACACAGTATAGGTATCTTCCAGAGCCAAGAATCCTCCAACACAAACCATAAATATTTTTGCACAAAATTAATAGCTATTAATGTAATATTTTTGACTTGATCATTGCCAAAAAAAAAAAATTAATAGATTGTATATATGACTATCGTGAATCGTGGTACAAGTATATAATACAACTGTATAAGAAAATATTTAATTCAACATTGAGATGATATTATGATGGGTATTGCAACATTGCCGAATACATTATTTTTATTAATATAAAATACGTATATTATTAAAACCAATTTACAGTTAACTAAACAAAATATAATGTATATGAAGACTTGTTTAATATTTTTAAACAAAATACACATTTAAAAAACGACAAATCAATAATATCTCAGTCCTATACTTGTGAAACCGATAAGTGTTTAATGTATTGGCTTTATGATTCCATTCACTACCTTCAACATACAAACAAATTATTATATTATAGATTTATACTAAAAAACTTATTTTTAAGAGGATTCATAGGGGTATTGAAGACATTGACTTACAAGAGCTATGACCAGAGGTTCATGACCTAAAGGCTGAAACTAAACAGACGTGCGGCGTGACACAATGCGAAACACGAAAAAATGAAAAATAAAATCAATCATATAATAATCAAAATTAATATATTTTTGTTATTTTAATAACATTTAATTTTATAAATGTGTATATAAAAATAAATTCAAAAATTCTGAAGTATATAAAAATCGATTTTGTATTTTTGATATTTTACATTTATTCAGAAATGTCGATTATTTTTTGTTATTAGAGAAGTATTATTATTTTTTTTATATATATATAATGAGATGTTCCAAATCTAGACTAGGTATCTAAAATTATAAATAAAAACAAATTTTAAGTTTTAACTATTTTAACATGATGAAAATAATATTAAATTGCGATAAAAGGTTCCTTGTGAATTGTTACAACAGACAAACAAAAAATAAAAAATACAGTCAAATAGTTTTTTTATAAGTATTTGCTATTTGTATTTTGATTACATTGTAGCGTATCTACCTATTTATGCAAAAAGAATAGCTATTAATTAACGGTTTATTCTCAAACGACTTTTATTATTTTGTATTTCTTATTTTTTAAAAACTAAAAATTATAAAACATGAAACATTCCTCTGTTTCTCGAATAATCAAATATTTAGGTTTATTTTGAGCTATTTATAAGTATTTTAAATGTTCATATTTTTTCTAAAAAATAAAAATTGTTGAAAAATTGTTTTGCATATTGAAAAATGTATGACAAGATTTCTAATAAGTTGTAATTAGTAATTACAGATATTTAAAAATATCAATGATATATTGTTAATAGACACAATTTTTTTTATACATATTATTTGAAGGTCTCACTTTCACAAAATTGTATATTTAAGATTTAACCGAAGAACAATGATTAAAAACATATTTAACGTGGGGACTAGACGGTATTCAGCATTATACTTTTACTAATTATACAAACCTACACTTCCACAGTTTTGCGGTTCGCAATATTTACTTATAAATTATAATTTTCTTTTTATCACTTTTCGTACTTATATGCAAAAATTTATAATTAAAATTTATTACATTGATTACAATGAGTAATGTCTAACCCCTACTATACAGCAGAGCGACTTATCTGGTTTATTTTAATAGCTAATCTATGTTTAATGATCATAGAGATAGCCATAACATATTCATATCCGACATGAATACCTAAATACAATTTATTTTAAAAATTTAACCAAAATTATTTTAATATGCAGATACATAGATTCAGAATTTTAATTTATTGGGAGACATTTAGAAATGCGCATAACGTATATAATATATTATGTTACATATAATAATATAACATACCTAATTAACTAACAAAGAAAAATAAATAGTGTCAAAATAATATAATTAATAATTACCTACCTATTATAGATTTAGAGAGGGATTATGCTCCATGTACTCGCAACTGATTATTCAAACAACAAACACATCGTGAGACGTGAGTATTAAAAGTCAAATTACATTTCTACTATGAAATAAAATCATTATAATGTTTAATAATCTAAAAATCGAAACGTTTATAGAATTACTAAATTTGAACTAGGTGTATAATATTCCGTTATGTAACTAATTCAAATTAGTTTTTAATTTAAGCTTGTAATTCATCGCAAATTGCAATAGGTAATCATATCAAATTTGCTTAACGAACAAATGGAATATGTGTACATATTATATACAGTATACATAATAATCATGACATGAGCGTAAAACTAAAATGTGAAATTTATTAATTTTAAGTTGGCTTAGATAGACAAAACCGGAGAAAAAAAGAATCAAGCTATACTTTAGAGGTGCGGTGAGTAGGAGACCATTGTTGTGAGGATGCAGGCAGGTGTGTTTTATAACATCTGCCAACTGGTTTGGTTCACCTTACAAAATAATATAATCAACAATAAAGACCTACTTATAGCTATTTCATACGGTGTAACTGCTGCTGCCTAGTGTATATTCGATAACACTTTTTTAACCAGGGCAAGCATTTTTAACTTCACTCTATTTTAATAAATTATATGCTACAAAAATAAAAAATAAAGATATAAAAATAATCGAATAAACCTTTGAGATGAGATTTTTTAGCGTGCTTAAAATGTTTGTTTTGTTCGAATTTAAAAAATTAGTTATTTTATTAACAAAATATAAAATATCACTGACACCCTGTCATTCCAAGACGTTCCAAATCCTTTACCAGTTACATCGGATGATAGGGGTCATACACCTCGGTCTCTGTACATCGAAATTATTATGACATGGCAAAATAATAAATTTATGTTTAAAATACTTTAATAAGTGTAATAAGTGGCGAACAAGTTCAAATAGTCTTCAACAAAATTTAAATTAAATCGATACATAATAGTAATGTATATATTATATACATTATAGGGGATCAATTATGAAAAAGAATGATAGGGTATTAATCACCGGTAACTATACAATTTAGTGCATTAGGAAATTGATTGTCCATTCATATATTTTTTAAGTGTTATTTTATTAACATTGTATTATTCTGGAGATAATCTCTAAAGTGTACAACTTTAGCTAAATATACAAATATACAATAACCAATATAAACTTATTTTTTAACTTTTTATTTAAAAAATTTTCAATATCGAATAACAACATAATTCGAATCAAATAATTGTATTCAGATGAAAACAACGAAAACGGCTGTTGATATATTATGAAGTCAAGATAATTATAGTCATGATGTTATAAGCTCTATTTTTACAAACACGCTTCAAATTGTTCAAACTTGGCTATTATATACTATAACATAATTATTATACAGGTACCTCTATTGTTGCGTCTTGTGTGCAGTACAAAAATAAAATGTAGGAAATATAGTTACAGTAGGTAAGAAAACTATAGTGTAGCTTATTGAACTGCATTAGAGTTCTCCAAGAACTGTTTATTAAACTTCTCATACCCACAAACTATAAGGTAGCCTGTATAAAATTCAGAAAAGAGTGAGGTACGAATTTTCTTTTTAGATAAGAGCAGATGTACCTAATGGTGTTTATATTTTGAACCACAGATGAAAATACATTCATTCAAAAAAGCATAATAATATAATACATATATGTACAATATACAATTTAATATATTATACGTAGAAAACTCAAATATAATAAAGCAGACAGTGGTTGAGACGAGAATAATGTAATTGATAATTATTCTAAAGTCATACACGATCATACCGTGTATTACCACATTACAATGAAATAGATATTGAAAAGTGAAGATAATTTCGAATATACCTGATGTTTTATAACATTATCATCATCGGGCGATGAGTATATCAGTCGACCGTACGAATATTTGCAGTGGTCTTTGTCGATGTCGTCGTCGCCGACGCGGTCATGCTGCAGCTGCAAGTCGACCGCACCGCCGTCGGCATGACAGTACGACTTATTGTTATAGCCGCCGTAACCGTCAAGCTGCGTGAGAGCCAGCAGACCGATTCCGGTTGCGCCCCCTTCGTCTTTGCAACGGACACCGACACCGTCGCCCACGATAACGCCGCCACAACCACCGATATCCGCCACGACAGCGGCATTACCGCAACCACCGACAGTATCTATCACCGCGGAACCCGAGTCGACCGGTGAGGAACCGTGTTGCAAGCAATCGACGGGCGTCATGTGGGGTTCGGGTTTCACGTCCACTTCGAGCTTGATGGGGCTGTAGGGGGCCGCGCCGGCTGAGAGCCTAAGATAGAAATACGGGTCGCCCCCGCAAGGGGTCTCGTCTTCTCTGGTACGGTAGTGATGCATGCCGGCGGTTGACGATGATCTTTAACCCCGGTGGTCGCAGTGGAGATCGTACTATATAATATTATATTATAATATTACAACGAAAATCGTATTCGATGATCACCCTACTCCTCCTACGCCGCCTGCTTGTATACAACACGACCCTCTTTGCCTGAATTTTTTTTCTGTTCCCCCGTCACACGCGAAATACGCGACGACGATGATGTCGGGGCGCGAACAGATGGTCGCTGTGTGGTACACACGCGCACGCACACGTCAAAAACACACGCACGCGCGCGCGAAACGACACACGGACACGGCGGCGGCACGACGACGACGGAAACAACGCACGCAGCACGTGACGACGACGTACGAGAGGTCTCCCCGTCAGCGTCTCTATGTTACTCTCTCACTCTCTCGCACTCACTCACTGCGCGAAGCCACGCACTGCTGGGCGGGATTAGGAGGACGACTTCGGCATCGTGTCCATTGTCACGGAAAGCCGCCGTTACACTGAAACGCGGACCGCGCTGCTACAGCGAAGGAGCAACAGGCTCTACGTACGAATACACGATACGAGCGCGCGCGCAAACGTGTGCGTGTGCGTATGCTTCGTATATGATATATATATATATTATATTATATGTATGTATATACACCACCACCTCTGAACCGCTGCCGTACACGGTACACTGTATAACCACCGCCGCCGCACTACCACCTGCCTATGCCACCGCCGCCGCATAAACTATATATATATATATACAGTATAATGTATATAGTGCATGTATATAATATAATGTATATGGCGAGTTCATATAGCATATATATATTCCATGCGACGTGCGTGTATATAGTAATACGGCACAATAAAACGCAGAGGATATGCACTAAAGTAATACGACGATCGTGTGTAGACCCCTCGCGCAACACTGCTGCCAACCATCGACGATGCTCTCCTCTTAGCTCTGCGCTTGCCACTGCTGCTGCTGCTGCTGCAGCAGAACTACCGCGGGATAAAAAAAAATACACCATAGATATAATAATACATAATGTATTTTATGTAGTATGTACGCGCGGGTCTCATCGGAACAATATACACGACACGACACGACACAATCATTGTTGTACCTTACTATTTTTTTTCTCCCGAACAATAACGCGTTTAATGAATACGTTTTTTCATATTTCAAACACCGTGTAAATGTTTCGATTAATATCACATACACACACGGCGCCGTAAATCACAAGTCAAAACCGAATACATCACTCGACAGACGATTGTCGTCCTATCCTATAAATTATTACAAAAGACAATATTTCCGCGATATAGTCGGTACCCACTTGTTTTGCTGGACCGCGTTACGAACGCTAACGATAACAACTATATAATATTATTACGTAGGTACATAATATCTAATATATCATATATATGTACGTCTACCTATAAATTGTACTTATCTATTTTATTATATCATTAGTATCTATTGTTGATCAGCCGTATTGAAATTAAATATGTTAAAATGTCATAACTTAATTTCGACCAATACCACCAAACATACTCGCCAGTAAATTATAATATTGGAAGTTTGAAATACTAAATGGACCAATGAATATTATAACTAGTATAAAAACAGGTTCATCTAGGACTATTAAATTTCGATCTTTCATAAATACCTACATAGTATTATATTAAATAGTAATATATTAATATAGATTAGATTAATAAGTAGTAAGTACTAAGTATACACCTGCGTCTTGCATGCAATTTATTGTATTTTTTCAATGATTTAACTTCAATACTGTATTTCAATTTTACTGATACGATGCTCATTTGCAATGGCAATTAAACTAGGTATATATTTAAAATACTCTAATTAGCATGATGAGTTATTTAAAGATCATACATATGTGTTACGATATTTAAAAAAAAAATATGGTATGCGTTTTAAAGCCATACGCATATTATGAACAGACAACGGGGATGAAATTTAATAGCAGATATTGGCAACCAAGTATAAGCACTTATAACATTATCCCCTCAATGGGATGGTTAATATAGAAATCAGATATTTAAGATCCTCATATCCTGCATCATGTGAAGGTTCGTCTTACATGATTTTACAAGGGTTCCTTCCCCTATCAAACAAAAACTAGATTTCACTGATAAAAGCTTTTTATATCTATTTTATGTAACGTACTATTGTCTTATTCTGTGGTACTACTACATATAATAAATTTAAATAAATACTGTTTGTAAATTGTATGAAAATGTTTTAATAATAATTAAAAAATTACTAACAAAACAACGATTTTCCAAATAAATACTAAATTACTATAAAGTAAAAATATATAACTTTCAATAGTGGTTATCATTAATCACTCCGTCCAGAATCAACAAATTAAATTTTAATATTTTTAATGATTATAATTATTATTGTTATTTTATTTTGCATTTAAGCATTCTATAATATTAAAAATTCTATCAATAATTAATATAATATGTAATACATCAAACTTAATTTAGTTTATATGTATAATTACGTGCGTACATATTGTGTAATGTATACTTTATCACGATTCGTGCAGTGATTTTAAAAACCAATGATTTTCACTGTTAAAAACAGTATTTTTAATAAAAGTTACTTATAATTCGTAAAACAAAGGGCTCTTTTCATTAGTTTCTTACCAATTACTTAGTAATTATACTTTTTTTCTAAGATTAACGAAATTATTATACAAAAACTTATTTTATCAAAATCATTATGAAATGGGTGTGCCGTTAAAAATTAAGATTTCATTCATTAAAACTAAAGAGCCCTTGTCGTTCAAGGCATTGGTCATGGGCCAGCATGAGCTGGAGGGGAGTGGTAGACACACCATGACGGCGGTGTTGTCTGAATAGTTAGAACCGAGCACTGTGTGCTGCCACGGTGTATCCTACCTACATCGGATGCCACTTTGCCAGATGTTTCAAACTATTGAACTACTGGTCCTTTCTTGCTGAGCTACAAAAATTATATTACTGCTACACACGTATATAATAATAATATCGCACTACCCCATCACCGCGGAGGCCGAAAAGCGAACATCCGTGAGAGCACGCTTCAAAGACGGACAAAAAAAAGGAACGTTTGGTAAACCCGTGCACAAAAAGAATAAGGGGACTAAATTCTATACAATATTTATGAAAAAAAGGTTAACAAATTACATTAAAATCAACATTTGTTACGCAGCATCGTACAAATTCCATAAATAATACACAGTCCGGCGTTGGTTTTTATGAACTTGAATCTCAACCAGCGTATTTAAAAATCATCGTATACGCGTACTAGGTTCCTAACGTACAATACAAATAATTATTGGTAATAAATTATACAATATATATTTTATTAATATAGAGTTGTAAATCATCTTGCCAAGAATATTGGAAATCTGAATACCTGTTTAAAATATGTGATTTTAAAATGAAAGAATACCTAGTGAATTACATTTTATCAACGAGGTACTTATAGGGTATCGGAAGTTTATTTAATTTCTATATCAATAAAAAATTATTTACAAGTAATAAATAGCGAATAGAGCATTATAAAATTAAAATTAAAAACATAAACTAAACAACTTTAAAAAATACTTTATTTATAACTCATACTAAATAAAAAATAAGCCAAAATGTCTTATAACTCGAAGACAACAAATATGTATAAGATTTGATTAAAATTCTCGTATACCAAATCTTGCACCAATTTTAATCAGTAAATGATATATTATGTTATTAGCTCATTACTAATATGATCACGTATTATTATAATATAGGATATATTTGGGATGAGTAGATAAATTAATTATAAATGTATATAATACATTATAAAATACAAAATATAATGGATAAATCCGAGATTCGGCCAAAATATTTTTCGATTCTCGAACTTAGTAAATATAATTTTGCATTCCTACTACAATTTATTTATAATACTATAATAGAGCATAGATTATAATTAATAAATATACATACATAAATTGATTTATTTCTAATTCTAATAATTTAAGTCTAATTATACGCACATATAATATCTTAGACGAATTTTAATGAAACATATTTTATTTAATAAGAAGTTTAAAACTTTTCACAAAAATTAAAAAATTATTAAATTATTTTTACCCAAAACACCGTTGATATAGGAAACAATTAATTTCTAAGCTACCTATTGAACCAATATTCATTTAGATAATACATTATTGCGGATATTTAATTTATTTACATGTTAAAATGTAGAACAAAGGAATTGCTAAGAGTAATTGCTTGCTAAGCTGTATAAACAAAAACAAGTGTTTTTAGTTTTCTTTGTTGGGGTTAAATATGAAGAACCATACATTGTAAACATTACTTACTAATGGGCAATGGATCAAATAAGTAAAATATGCCTTTTATATATTTTTTTATATACCTTTTAAAAATATATCGTACTTTAACATTTTAAAGACATATCGTTTTTAATTTCAAAAAATTAAATATCAATTAATTTTATATTTTTAAAATATATAATTTTCAATACCACAAAATTAAATACAAAATATAGCTTACAAAATAAATTTCAAACGTCTAATTAAAAATATATATAGATTTTTTACCAACGTATTAGATATTATAATAGTTATAGTTAATAACTAATCTGATAACTTTGCAAAGCTAAATATAATAACACTAGAATAAATCGTGATCAATTCTGCAATAACACACAACAGCACACTACATGTATACGCGTGAAACATAATTGTTTAAGCTACTAAAAAATAATCTGAAACCTCAAAAAGTTATTATAAATTTAAGGTGCAAGATCAGGTGTATCAAAAATGAATATTGGGACACGAAGAAATAAATTACACTTTATAGGTATTATATAGGAACCAAAAGTGTTTTCGTTTTATTTTTTCCGATTTTTTTAAGATTTTGAATCGAAACACAGACTACAAATGATAAAACAATGAACTAATAAAAAAATCTTACCCAATGATGGGGAACTTCAACTTCTGATGGCTCTGCTGGTGGCGAGTCTATACTCTGTAAATAATAAAAATATATATTAAACTGGGTGATACTACGATACAATATTTTCAATTTTTAACTATCACCTAAAAGGTATCCTATAAGACTCAATTAAAATTTAAACGACGTCAAACAAATAATATTGTGAAGTTTTAGCCATATATTTTTTTATATAATCTCCTACTGAACCTAATTTATAAAAGTAGATGGTGGACAATATTAGACCAGGGCTAATTATAAATATCGGTCGATGTATACGGTAAAATATATAGCAATGGATTTGATGCTATTCAATATTTAAGTTAATATTTTAAATTAGATTCTGAGCGGAACAACTCAGATGAATGTACTAGTCTTACAATTAAGTTTATGAGTTTCAAGACATTATTTATTGAAAAAAAGTAGTATAAGTAGTAGTATTCTACTATAGTGAAACATTGAAGCTAGTTTGGTTAAAAGTAGAAGATCCTCAGTATTGTTCAAAATAAAAATTATAAGAACGGAAATATTTTCGCAAAACCAGGTTTTGACAATATCGATTTTGTATTTTTTGTTGTTATTTTAATAAAAAATAACCGTAAATTTAAAACGTTCAACAGATGTTTTGACAAGTACCTAAATACTGATATGCATTTTCAAAATATTTTGACTCTGAGCTATTTATAGATAATTCAAATGTTCGACTTTTTAAATTTTAATTAGACTAAGAATAAACCTTGTATAGTTTTCTTAAAAACTTAAAAATATGAAAAATACAGTCACTGTTTTTTTTTAAGCCGTTTGAATTTAAAAGTCAAAATTGCGGATAATTTTGGTAACATTATATAATTATAGGCTAAAAAGCCGTTTCCAGTCGAGATCGTTTTTAATTATTATATCATATTCATGTAGAATTATTTTAATACATCTATTACAGTGATTTATGTATTCAATGACAAGGTAAACTTTTTCCTTCGACTATTTAACAGAGCGATTTTCTCAGTTTTTAGAAAAATGGCAAGCAACTAAATAGTAAATCAAGAAAAAATTTTATAGTATGTACAATTATAGTTGCAATCATTTGGATATATATAATATACCTGTATATTATAAAATAATAAGCTTAATATGATGTCAGTACACTATTTTCCCTCACTGACCCCATGCGCAACTTTTAGCAAATTTACGTTCAGCTGACCTTGCGTTGTTCGTGATGAAGCTTTAGTATAAAGAGTAGATTTACCAATCATCAAACTCAAAACTAAGACAATTATCTTTGTTGAAGCGTTGGGTTTTTTACACTTTTTTGCAATTTAAAAATGCTCGTATTATTTACTTTAAAATTATAATACCATAAAAAAAACCAACGTATACAGATAATGTTTTTACTTGAAGTTTAACATTAAGACAATTCATTCAAATACTTAATCTAAAAATTCAAAGCTGGCTGGTTCTACTGAACTCAAATTTGCTACGGTGCGCATGGATCAAATTGAGCGAACAAATAATGCACTGACAATTTCTTAAATTTGTACCCAGTAATCTGTATTTAATTTATGATTTTATCGACGTGCAATAACTGAAAAAAATATATCGGAAGTTTATTATTATTGTTATTATTATTATTATTATTATTATTATTATTATTGACAAAACATCAACTACCTACTAAGGTTATTAGTTTGAAAAAAATACGAGATAATAATATTGCACAATTAAACAAACAATGTAAATGGATAAATTAACTTTCACATCATGTTGATTGATTTTAGAAAAATTAATCGAAATGGTTTCGGCATCACAGACCGGCCACCATTGGAACAAAGGTTTTGACTTCACTATAGTTAGAATTTAAAATCTGACTATAACTCAAATTTTTAAGATACCAAGTATAGAGAAAGCTTAAGATTAAAAAACTGAAATTTTCGATATAAATATAACAACATTTTTAGTATTATTTTTTATTTACATAAATTGAACTGTTATAGTAAATTTTGATAACCTATATTTCAAAAAAACGTAGATCAACATTTCTTTTTATTTAGAACTTTAAATCTCAAATAATATAGTACCTACTTCAAATTGCTTAAGAGGATGTGACACCCTCATTATTAGTTGCTCCCGTTTTGTAAACAAATGAGCAATATACAAAATTTGCGTTTAGAAGAACTAATTATGGGTTGATATAGCTTTAATATTAAGAGTAAATTTACCAATACTATCAAACTTAAAAGTAAAAGTTGATTATTACGAGTCAACATTTCAATTTTTAAGATATAATTACCTACGTATTTTATTACAATTTTTAAATGCTTATAAATCGCTTAAAAGTTAAAATATTGTAAAAAAATTAAGTGTCAACACAGTTATCTTTAAGTTGGTTCAATTCGCTCTAATATTAAAACTAACAACACAAAATTGAATTCAATTAGTAAAATCTAAACGTAAATTTCTGTTGTACGTTAAACGGAGACAAAATGTCCTCTTAAATAATTTTAATACTTGCATCGTTATTAAAGAAAAATATAACAAAAACAACTTTTGAATTTGATGATAAATTTATATAATTTACTCGAATAAACTATCTAGTAAATATACAATTAATTTTTTTAATGCTTTCATAACTTTTTATCAAAACGAAATTAATATTTAACAATGTCTATATACAATAAATAAGAATTTTAATTCTTAAGAAAAGTCTACAGTAATTTGGTAAATTAAATTATTTAAATCCAATATCATTACAAGGTGTAACAAGATGGTGATAACCAATGAAACCCAGGATTATATATTGTATTAAAATTTAAAATAGGTATGTTAAAATTTTAACAATTATTTTAACTATAAATTCAAAATTATATATTTGTTAACTTACAAAGTTTTTAACGTTTAAATATTTTCTTCTAATAGATGTTAACTGCTAAACTTCTTCAACGGAGGTGCAAATTTCACGCACATCGTAAATAAACGAGGGGAAGGGGTGATATAATAAGGGGGGGGGGGTGATTTATACAGTTTTTGTAATATGAAATATTCAGTTCTTTTACAATTCAGCATTTTAACTTTTAAGTATTATTAACTTAATATGCATTTTTCGTAATTTACAGAACAACGATGTTCTTCCGCTTTGGGCTCCCAGAGTCATGCTTTTAGATGGAAATTGGTTTATCTCTCACAGTCAGTATCGTCACATAGGACCAAACGATATGAAGCAATTATTTGAAAAACTAATTTACTAATTTAATTTTAAAGATATGGGCGTTCTGAATCGATATTTTACCCGACAAATCGATCCTTTAAATCGATTTCTGTGATCTGATTAATTTCGGGAAAAATTAAGTCGTCGATCTCATCAGACTTCTTTCAGACTTTAATCAGTAATTCAATCTTTACCTTCAAACTAACTTACATTTACAGAATAAAAATACGGAAGATTGATTCATAATCAAGAATCACCTAGACCAATCACGGCAAAATATTTTGTTGTTATGTACCTATTTCTGAATAGATTCAATGGATCGATTTTTGATTTATAGTTTTAAAAAGTCAATTCATTTCTTTGAATCGCTCATCATTAGCGCTGCCACTTTATAAAAAGCAATAATAAATATTAATTGCTAAATAAAAACTAATAAAAAATGAATCGACTAAACAACCACTAGACCTAAAAAACTAGTCCAATATGAATACTCATAAAACAATTATTCTAAAATATAATGACTTAGGTTTTTGTTTGAACTTACACTAAAAATAATTTTACAAATTTTACAAATTAGGTAGGTACTACTATTTTTTATCTATATTTTGTAATTTAATTTAAAAAATAAAATATTATGACCACAGATCTAACAAAGAAATTGACTAAATATAAAAGGCTTACTAAAAAGGAAAATTAATAAGTTATATTATTTTTATTAAGTACACATTTTGAAACTAAAATACTAAAAAGCGTAAATTAAAATAGAAAATTAAAACCCATAAATAGAAGTTATGCCAATAAATGAGATAAACAAAATATATTGTATATATTCATGCAAAAAAACTTAAAATATAAATTATAAATAGTATATAAGCAGAGCTTCAATTAATAGTTAGAAATGATAGTAAAATGTAGATATAAATATGTGCATAGAATAATAGTGTATTCAATATACCTATATTTAAAAACACATAGTATTAAATACAGTACAAAAATATTAACATTTTATATAACAATTTATTACCTCTCTTTTTCTTTTAACTGCAGTACCTGCAGTAGTTGTTGGAAGAGGCTTACGTGGAGTATTACCAAATGGAAAATATGGAGAATCTGGGCTGAAAGTTTCAGGGCCAGATGCAAAATTATTACCATATGCCTAAAACAATATTTAATAACAAAAATTGTTATATCTTCAGACATTTTTAATCCTATTTATTTGTTTGTTAAGTATTTAACCCAAACCAATAAAAAAAGAAAATATTATTTAGTATCTTAGGTTAGAAATAAATTAGAGGTAACTCAAAAATTATATTAATTTGTTAATATAACTAATAGAAGATAAAGCTAAAATCATAAACAAAAAGTACAAGAGAAGGATCACTTAAAAGTTATTACTAAAAAATATGATATACTAAGTAACATACCATTCCATTTTCTATGTTATATGGAGGCTGAAATCCAGATTTTTCTGAAACAGAAATAAAGACACAAGGTATTATTAGCAATAATGGCCATAAATGTGGTTATTAATAAGCAATTTTAATTAACTACGTACGAATTATACATTCTAATGATAAACATACAATTATTATATCATTTAAATAATGTTTTTGTATTTAAACTTGATAATAGGCCAATCAACCGATAATCCAGTTTTAAATTGACTGATAGATTGATATTAAAGATTATGTGGCAATAGCTACATAGAATCTTAAACATTGGTCAATCCAACCCATTACATTGCATGTATATTTACCTATAGAATAGACAATTTAGTAAGATAACTAGCTAAATACTGTTCTTACAAAACAGAGTAAGTATCATGAATTACCTACATTTAAAATATTTAAGGCTAATTTTACTCAACCAAACTTATAAGTTGTTTGCTTACCAATGAGTTACATTTCAATAAATTAAATTAATTTGAAATTAAAATCGATTTAAAGTGATTTTTTGAGTTTAGTAAAAGGTATGGAATAAAAAAAAAACATTAGGACATTTTTTTTTTTAAAACAACCACACTAGTATTGTACTGTGCATAAAATTATAATAACACTGCATTAAAATAAAATTTATTTTGAAACACACAACCTAAAGTCTAACCTAACCTAACCTAATGCATTTTTTAAGCTCAATAACAACAGGTATAACATAATTTAAAATAAATAAGATAGATAGGTAAATAATAAAAATATGAAGTATGAAACAAAAATGTAAACAAATAATGATGTTTTTAATTGATTTTTTTCTAAACATTTCAATTATATTATGTTCTTATACTTATAGAACAATTAAGTAATGTTATAAAATAATATTAATGAATTAACATTAGGTATTCAGTTTTGGTATAGACAAGTAATAATACATGTAACTATGTCACAATCAATGATATTTATGGTTTTGTTGGTAATAGGTATTAACAAAAAATTATTTTTTAGACAAATGTACCTATGAGATATAAAGGTATGGTTAGAAAAAGTTTGAGAATCAATTTCAAAATTAAAAAGTAAGCACAATAATATTTGCCCCATACTGGATTTAATTAATCACCATATTTGTTAAATACTTGGTTAAATATAAATAATAAAACAAAGGTAAGTAGTTATGATACGCCGTGTAACATGGGTATATTGAAAATTCGTTTTCACTGTCACAATCGTATATAAAGTTATATGATAAATAATGACAAAACGAGTACGATATTCTACAAGAGTAAACAAACGTACTGTATTCATAACCGACGTGTGAATACGAAACGGATCACATCACAACATTCGCATTCATTCAATCCACGCTCACGGGCTTAGTAAGTGATAAATTAACGGGTTAAAGTATTTTAAGGAACGTACAGCCTGGACGTGCCGCACAGCGAGCATAGTCGCCGTGATGCCGCAAAACGCGTCGGGTACCGGAATAGTTTCCGGACACATCAACGATGGCAACGCGCGGATGTGCAAAATCGCGACAGTCAGGGGGCGATGTAAAGGTGATAAAAAAAAATAAAAACATTAATAAAAAATGGCCCAGAACACCTCCGGCCTCTACGACAATTAAGCAACGACACCAACCTGGTTGTTTATTCGCGATCTTGTTGAAGCAGTTCTGGAACACTTCGTACAAGTGCATCGGTTCGTCGTCGCTTGTCGCCATTTTGTGTATTCTTCGATTCTACAAGCCCATCGGATTGAAAACATAACACGACGAACTTTCACGGATCATGAACATGCGAACGGCACTGCGAGAACAACATTGCCGTGCGACATGGTGCCCGTGTACGCGGAAAGCGTCAGATGTCAGATCGTATCATACTATCCGTAACCACGGTGCAAAAAACACAAAACCGAAGAACCCTCGTCGACGACGGCGGCGGTGGCGCTGTCCCTACTCCCCACTCTCGGCTACCATCTGCCGTTGGCCTACTCGGCGCGACCGGTGGTGGTCATAGGCAGGGAAGGATCGCGGGGCGAAGAGGGAGGAGGAAATTTCTCCCACTCACATCGCCAGCCCCCTCTGCGATGACAAAATGACGCAGTGCAGACACCGGCGGAACACGGCTACTCTTTGAGCCGACCATACACGGTCTCCCGTATGCCCTGATCGCGGGGCAGCCTAGTCGTCAATTTGTTCGATCCGTCGCTGAAATGCCTTGTGTTAGACTGTATTAAAAGAGAAACCAGTGGCCACTAGTTTAGAGTCGAATATAAAGATTTGTCGTCAAGGAATATTTTTATTTTTCCATAACCACATACATTGTTTTTTTTTTAAATAGGTACAGGTGCATAATGTACCGTACATTATTAATCACAATAAAACGTCAAATAATAGTTTGTTTCCAATCTCCAAAACCGTGATCGTATCTAAAAACGCATAAGTCTTTTGAAACGCCTATGACAAAATAATTTTTCCTGATTATTTTTAAAGCTAAGGCACCCACCATCAGTATCCCATCCACCCACAAGTATCTTCTGAAAAAAATTCTCTAAATAGTAATAAATTTATCTATACATTTGTCATTAGAAAAACCAACTTTCGGCGTCTCTAAATAATTCGGATCGTATCGAATTATTCACGTGCTGTGCAGTGTGGACTATAATTGCGATTTAGGTATACTACTCGAAAAGATAATTAGCAATAAACCAAAAATAATGACAAAAAACACCATTAGCCACCCTCGATCAAAATTTAAAAAAATATGTATCTATATAAGTATGGACATGAAAATTATGACTGAAGCCTATTTGGCCTATAAAATCGGGGCTTTATCGCTACAATCTCAACTTTAGAACTTTATTTTTGGCTTTTGGTCATTCACTATCATAATAAATCGAATATACCTATAAATGTTTTATAATTTTTAATTTATTTTAGGTACATAATATTAATCTTTGTTACTTATATTGCACTTTGATCATAGTTAAAATCTATTGTCTATAAATTTATTTGATAGCCAGGTAGATGGATCATTTGAAAAATAGACATTTGTCCTGGTCCCGCATGACCAAGGGACCCGGTGACTAACACTGACTAAGTAATACATTACATATATTTGGTAAATCAGGCATGTAGGCATGACGTTGGAACTTAATAATCCAAGACAGCGGTTCCCAAACTATGCACCACAGTAAACTATAAGTGAACCATCGTACATCACTAGTACATTCCATGGGCGCTGTGACTAATAAGAAATTATTTACAATTTATTAAAATCATTTTTTATTATTCATTTCAAATTGAATCTTATAAAATTGTGAGTAACAATTTTTGGTGACACTATATACAACTAAAACCAAATTCCGTAAACGCTTCAATACGTAAACCCTGACATCCAATTATTCCAATCGTCAATAATACAACCTGATATTTCAAACCTTGCGATCATTATAGCAGCCATGCACATGTCATTAATAAAAAATACTAATAATAATATTACAAATACTCACGTTTAAAGAATAATTTTTCTCTTTTAAAAATAATTTTCATAATTTCTTATATAAGTATATAAAAATGTATTAATTTTGGGTTGGCGGTGTATGCTTAGAACAATATTTAAGAAAATTATAAAAATTGATTATCAATGAGAACAATTACTAATTGTATAGATAGCCTTAAGAGGACGTTATACCCGTATATGTTTGCTTCGTCTTACAAATCGGAATACTTAGAACATTTTACACTCTGCAGAAATCACGTTTATAGCCCCTTTCTTTATTCATAAGCATGCTTATGGGGTGGGCCAGGTGGGCCATATAGACCACCCTATGATGAGCTGCACTGAACTTGTTATACATATTGTGACCTGATAAAATTTTATCATGAAACTTTGATGATAAAATTAAAAATAACAATTTTCAATGATAATAATTAATTAAATACATTGAAAAATTGAAAAATTTTGAATTGATAATATATCTTAAAGTACATAATATCTAAATCATAATTGATTTAGCCCACCCTGCCAAAAATGTATGCGCACGCCTGTGGCTCCGTTTAAGTATTTTAAAATTATAAATTTTTTGTACATCTTAAAATACTTATAACACGCTTCAAGATTAAAATATAAAAAACCCATGAGGTCGTCGAAATTATATTCTTGTAATCTTATCTTTAAATTTGTATAAGAGGTCAATTCACTCTAGACTTTAAACTATAACGGAGCAAAACGAGATCTGCTGAGTGTAAATTTTGATATAACTAGGTCACGTACTTGGAAGACGGATAAAATACATGGTATAAAGTCATCTTAATAATTAAATATTTATGTTTCGTATATGGCGTTCACAGCAGCGAACCGTTGCTGAATGTTATTCAAAAAAGGACATTATACCTTCAGGAAAAAGTTTGGGAACCATCGCTGATTTAAGAAATACCTATAATTAATAAATTGCTTTTTTGCAAGTATAGAATTATATATAACTTATAAGCCTAACCTAACTATATATAAGATATAACCTATCAGACTATTTACGACTAATTCAATGGCACTATATTTATACTTTAATAACGATCTTAATGATGATTGTTTTGATGATATAATTGGAAACCATTTAACAAATTAAAAATGTTTATTGTTTTTAAAGTGTTTCATATTTTCTTTTGAATGATATTATATACAGCTTTGATTTTGTATTTTAAAGCAGTAACTATATTTTTTAAATACTTTGATTTCGAGTATTTTGATGATGTATTGAAAAAAAAATGTTGGATGAATTGCTTATAAGTTATAATTATGGTTAGATTTTAAATTTAAATTTCTTAAAAATTATCCGAAAATTTCCTGAAAAAAAATAATGTCAACCACAATAATGTTCTTAAAATATGACCAAAAATTGTTTTAATATTGTTCTTGCAGAGCCAGTGGCGCGCCGGACACGAACTTTAGGAAGTTCAATTGAATTGCCTTAAAAATTGGTCAGGTCTCAGGTGATGAGTATATAATCAAAGCTGTAGGGCATTAACTAAATAAATTGTTAAAGTTAAGTTAGAACGTTGGTTTTTAAGTAACTTTCTAGCATAACTACTTAACTAGTTAGTATTAATTCATATAATAATACTTTGTAACTGAACCAATTTATTGTTTTAGACGATTTATAGTAGGTAAGTATAGCCGAAAAATATGTTAGTATTTAGCCTGTTCCTTTATAGTGATTATTATACCTATACCTTATATAATAATAAATGTCTATATATAATAGTAAGATTCAAAGCTCGTAATTGAATTGTAAGCTAATAACTAGAGCCCGGAATTATATTCTTTAAAAATAGCCAAGATAAGATGCTAATATTCTCTTAAAAAGTTGAAAATACTCTTCCAATACCTATTCATTAAAAATCATAATAAAATATGAAAAAAATTGCTTTTTGCTTGGAGCTAGCTATTTTTGTGTAGTAATTCCATTTTTTGTCGGGCATTGTAATCTTAGATAAGTCACATATCTTATAAACTACAGTGGATTGCAGCACATTACTACGCAGGGTATAACAATCGTATATACGATGGACGATGGTATATAAATGTATAGTATATTTTCAATATCATATCATTATCACTATTATCGGACATAATATAATTTATATTATTTACATCACTGCAACCAAAAATATCGAACATCTATACAAATTAATCGATATATTCTCTAATATTCTTTATTATACGAAATATTCTTTTATCTTGAAATATTCTAAAATATGCAAAAAAAACTTTTGCCATTATTACACCTGTTTCATGATTCGTAAAGATTTCGAACCCCCGTCTGACTGCATAGACTCATAAAAAATATGCAAAAGAATATAATTCCGGGCTCTACTAATAACTAAAAAAAATTCAAATGTCCTTAATATAAAGTTATAAGGTGTCGGACACTATGAACTTGTAAAAATATTTCATAAATTCTGTAGTTTATAAAATATCACACGATTACAAACCAACTAGTTAGTGTCAGCCACTTAGCCATACGAAATTTTTGAAACAAAAAAACTAAATGATGAACGGAAGAAAAATCATTTTTAAATAAATAATGCATCATCTAAGCAATTAATTAGGAATGAGTAAAAGTAAAATAGAATCCTTTAGGCTTTAACCAATCTAAAATAAAATATTAAATAAGACAATATTTAGTCTAATGATGTGTTTCATTTACAGGAAATTTATTGATGTGAATATTATACATAATTTAAACGTTTAGGAGAGAAATTCTGAATTCAATTAAAAATTGTTCATTTTATCGTATTAAATATGCTATTATTAAGAGGGTATCACGGGGGGCTATATTTTGTCGGAACTGTATTTTGTCTGAAAGTGGTTTGTCGGAACCGTATTTCGTCAGAACCGTAGTTTGTCGGAAAAATAATTCATCGGAAAGTATTTTGTCAGAATCGCATTTTGTCGGAAAAATAATTCATCTGAAAATATTTTTTCGAAACCGTATGTTGTTGGAAAAATATTTTGTCGGAATATTTTTTTTCAGAAAAATTATTTAACCGAAAATATTATGTTGGAACCGTATTTCATCAGAACCGTATTTTGTCGGAAAAATAATTCATCGGAAAGTATTTTATCGGAATCGAATTTTATCAGAAAAAACTTCAGTGTTTTCTAAAATAAAGAGTGTCTAACAATAAATGGTTCACTCTGTATAAAAAATATATTACTGAGCTTTCTCCCTTTAAACGATTCGTTTTTTGAGTAAACCATACAGCTATATATATACGAGTATAATGATCAATGATTGAATTATAAAATTGGTTTCTTTTAGAAAACCAAATCAAATTACCACCGAATAGTTTAATAATGAATTTTGAATAAAATATATAGGCCGTTGTCACTCGTCCAGTGACTACTAAATAATGCGCATTGCAGGAGTATAATAATAATGCGCTATATTGTGTCGTACAACACTGTACAGTCGTATGTTAGGAACGAGATCAAAGGTAGTTCAAAACGAGTACCTCGGTACCCGTCGGAAGTATATCTATGGTCGGAAGTTGGTACACAGTTACTATACACAAACACATTTTCATTTTTATACTAATTTACGATACCCGCCGATACCATGAGTCCATGATCAACAAAATATTTACAATTTGTCAAGGCGACGAGGCCCGAATGCCCGATGTTTACGTCTTAACGTGAGAATCAACAAATAATTTGTAGATTTATGCATTAATTATCTTTTTATTTTTTGCTGCTATCGAGTAGTCGAGACGAGTGCAGCTCACCGCCCTGGCCTTTGGTCGAAAGTTCACATCTAATTAACTGATATCACAATTTGGTGTGGCGATAATGCGATTTACGTACTAACGTTAATCAAGTACTGTCATCTCTCGACATCCGATTTCAACATTAATATCGTTCGATAATAATCATTGAGGATCATCTACGGTCAACCGCCTACGGGATGCGTTTAACTATGATTCTTTTGTGAAAAATACATCAATATCGGAAGAAGATGGTGAGTGTAAGTATTTTCACAATGATTCACATGTACAAAGCTATCCATGAGGATTTACCAATTTGAACTGGTGTATAGGGTAATATATATTCCAATACTCCACCGTTTTAAATTAATAAGTCTTCATGAAGACAGTGTACAATGTATATTCACTAACTCTTAGTATGATAAGTTTTAATTAAGGTTAGGTATTATATTATACTATACATTATACCTACATTCATCTAAAAAATGTTAATTTCCATAATAATTTGTTAAATATTGGAATTGGATATGACAATATTTAAATTGTTTGAAATACCTATGCATTTTATTGATGTATTTTTTTCTAATGTAAAATTCTATTTAGGTTTGATCTGATATATCTAAATACATTTAGTTTTGTTATGATTTTTGTCAGTGGCATTATGAACAGGTTTCAAACGAGCAGCTGTTACTCCAAATTTTTAGTAGGTGTGTATATTATATTCATCATATCAAGCACTTAATTAAAATAATAATTAGCAACAGAATAATCTGAATATTCGGAGACATTTTTTGGATTGTCTTACACGATACTTTTCAAACTAAAAATCTGTTTCTAGTACTCCATATTGTAACCATAACATTTTTTGAAGCGATTCTTAAGTTTTTAATAAATATTTAAATTTGTTGACGTATTTTTGATCTATTTCTCATATGATTAAAAATATTGGTTTCATTGAAATATAAACATAATAGGTACCTACTACCATTGATTATAGAATAGACAGATAGACCATGCTATAGGGATTTTTGACAACTACAATTTTAATTATGATAGCTGCCGATAGGTAGCGTTGTATGAATTAATTTTATATTATTACTACTGACGGCGAATAACATAGTCCTAGACCGGTTTGAGGCAGTGACAGAAAAAGCGATAAGCCTATTAATGACTTTATCATGGATAAACCTATATTTATTATTTTCTGAGCATTGCGCATTTGCGCTATGATTGCCTTTATCGCTATATAGTATATTTACAAAATTGTTAATTTTTATGTCGAATTTTACTACATAAAGCAATAATTAAGTAATTTCATTACGAAAGATCAATTTTGTTTGGATGTTTGGAATGTTACGATTCAGTAAAATCTGCTTTGGGCGGAAATATTTAATTGAACATTACATACTATAGTAGATTTACCAAGTTTTAAAAATAAAGCAAATCTTTAACCATATTGTAATTTTTAATTTTATTGTATTTTCATACTTTATAAAATACATTGTTTTGCATTTTTGTGTTCAAATTTTAAAATGAATAAAAACTCAACAACAACATAAATTATATACATAATTAAATTATTAATATAATTTATAAATAAAATAATAGTTGTGTTTTGTTATTATAAGTACATACTGAATGTGTTAAGTTTAGAAACCAACTATAAGTCTATATAATATTATGAAAAACGATTCTGAGTGAAGATATACCAAGATTGCTAAACTAGATTAGAAATAAAATACTAGGTGGTTTAAAAAATAAAAAATTTTCTTTATTATTAAAAAAACACAAAATAAGGGTAAAATACATTTATACATTTATATTGAAGCATAATTATTAGAATAAAAGTAAATTGTGATGTTTGTTGGTTCTGAAAAGAACCGTTTAATAAAATTGAAACAAATAGTCTTAAAAAAGACTATTTAAAAATTTATGCTAAGTCCTGAAAAGAACTGTTTAATATAATAAAAATCAACGCTTAGTCCTGAAAAGAACTGTTTAATATAATAAAAATCAACGCTTAGTCCTGAAAAGAACTGTTTAATGTAGTTGATGTGAACTGTCCTAACAAATACAGTTTAATGTAATTGGTGCAAATAGTCCTGAAAAGAACTATTTAATGTAGTTGATGTGAATTGTCCTAAAAAGGACAGTTAAGACTGCTTCTATATTGTTTTATGCAAATAGGTACAAGGTCAGAACAAGAAAAAATGTATTTAATTTATATATGGTTTAATATTTTTAATTTAGAAAGTTTTGCTAATTTTGAGGTAGTTGAAAATAATTTTGTTTTATTAAATATTTTACAAATTAAAAGTTGTTCAATTATGTACATTTTATGATTTATGCAGTTTGTCAATGATTCATCAAACCATTTTTTAATTGTATTATTATTTTTTAAGCGCTCAGTTAGTTGTAATTTTATTTTATTTTTATGCAAATAGTTTTTATAATTGGTTTCAAAAATATTTAAAATTTTATTTACTACATTATTTAAGCTATTTGATGGTGCTTTAAGTCCACTTTCATTATCAATTGAAGTATAATTTTTATTAAGAAGATGCAACTGATTTTTATCATTTATGTTTTTATCAACAAATGGTTCAAGTTGACATTGGTTACAATTAAATTTTTTCATACATTTATAGCCCAAATATCCTGCGAAATATGTTACAGAACAGTCTTCTAAAGTGTCATTATTATTACTATCAGTATTATTCGAGTCCTCGTCAGATGAGAAAAAACAGAGAGATAAATTAGAATTACATTCTGTGTCGGAATCAGATGATATCAGATATTTTATTTAGTGAACTAACTGGATCAATTATAATTGGATTATCATCTTCTTGGGTTTCCTCGCGATTTGTCGCTTTTGATGTACATAAAGAAAAAATACAATTACTTCTTATGGAAGTTTTGATTGTTCTAGGTGTTGGGTTTTTGTTATAACCACCATTTTGTCAAAAAATACTAAAGACTACAACATCCTGATTTAAACAAGTCATTAAAAATACAATATCATTAGATTTCTCTGCTTCAAAAAATTGCAATACACCTTTAATGGTCTGTGTAAGCCCTTTAAAACAGGGAGGTTGAGATAATTTTCCTTTTTTTAATTTTTGTAAATTTGTGAAGTATTGTGAAGCTTCTATTAAAAATTTTTTTACAGTACCTAGATCAGTTAATGCACAGAGGTATGGATTATGGCTATATAAAGATTTACTATTTAGACAATCAAATAAATGATTAATAAACTCAATAAAATCTGCAGTATTTGATGAAGTGTTACTTTGAAGTTGTCCTGTTTGTAAACAAGTTCGGATTGCTGCGGCCATGGAATTGCTTAATAATTGTACTGCTAATTTAACACGCATTTTTTGAAAAGAATTAGGGTAATATGTGCATCTGTTATTTTGATGAGGGACTTACTTATATGATTTTGTTTGTTCAACTCATATGTTTTTTTTTATCATCAAATGAGATTATTTTATTATCTTTTATATAACAGGCATTAATTAAATTATTTCTAATACTTTTAAGTAAATGAGGAACATCAAACAAAGAAAAAATTTTATTGTTGTTGATAAAAAAAAATGGATTATCTTCTGAAATATTTAATGATTTTAAAGTGCTTTGGTTGTTTGTGCCTTGATCGCAAACTATAATTTTGGGACACAACCCAACCTCAAATAACTTTTGTACAGGGGCGGATTGGGAAAACATTTTGGTGCGGGAAAAGTGTAAATAAACCAGCGCACAGTCTTTGTCAATGATGTTATGTTACGGCCAAGTTCAAGAAATTTTTAGGTTTCAACCACCAAAATTTGTTTATTTTCATAAAATAACCAATTTACTATAATAGGTATATAATAGATATCGTATTATACATAAAAAATTGTGGCAAAATGTTTTTATATTTGACTCTCTTTCTTTTGAATTAAGTTCAGCCTCAAGATCACCATTAGATATTTCTAGAAATTCAGAACTCCGTCTAAAATTGTTCTTATTTTATATTTTAAAATCTGAATCAGTTGTTTTTTAATTTATACTATTTAGAACAATTTTTTTTCATAAAAAATATAACTCAAGTAAGTGTTAAAGTATATATTCAAGCAAGTAGTTAATACAGTTTTAGTTCAGTTTATTTTTTTTTTTAAGTTATGATTGATGAACATCTCATACTTGGTTAGTCTATTACAAAATTACTAAAATTACTTAATAAGACAGCTCTCTTTCATCATTGTTTATGTTGAAAAGTGTATCTTTTTCTATGGACATAATCATAAAAGCTTCAAGTTTGCTTTCATTTAAAGTACTTCGAAGTCTATTCTTTAAATACTTTAATATAGAAAACGATCTTTCACAAGCAACCTAAAAAGACATGCAAATAATTGTAACTAAATATTAATAACTAAGCATCGACTAATAATAACATTTATTATTATTGTTAATATTATATTTTATGGTTCAAATTAATTTTTTTTTTTTTTTTTAGTATATTTTGTTTTATTATACAATCTGTAAATATATTTTTACAATGAGTATAAGTGTTGATAAGAAATAGAATAAAAAAAAATAAAAATAAAAATAAAATAAAATAAAATAAAAGGGACTGATGACGAGTGAAGAATCCATCCAGCGATGGAACTTCTTGAGATTGTGGATGGGTTTTATTCAGTCAGGAGATCCCGACACCATTTGCGTTTTAAACGTCTTCCAGGGTCACCTGGGATTCTGGGAGTAAATAAGTTTGAGATTAGAGGATTGCGGTGGTTGAAGAGATTTGAATGGAATCGTTTATACAGAGTTTTGGCTACATGTTGTACTGTTGGAATAGAGAGGTCATTATGGAGTGTATCATTTGATACATAGAAGGGTGCTTTGGTAATTTGTCGAAGGCATTTTGATTGAAATGTTTGAATTCTCTTTATATTCGATGGTTTGGCCGAACCCCAGAGTTGTATACCATATGACCATATGGGTTTTAGTAGTAGTTTGTATAGAAGTACTTTGTTGCTAAGATTGATGTGTTTAGATGTTAGAAGGAAACGTAGTTGACGGGATCGGTTATTCAGTGCGATACGTTTGGTGTGGATGTGATGGGCCCAGGTTAGTCGACGTCAAATTAATTAAGAAACGAATGTTTCTCCTAATGTTAATGATTTTGGCTTTTTAAAATAGTTGAAGTCAGTAGAAGTATTAGCTGAAGCTGAACCAAAATCAAGTTCTACAACGGTATTATTAATTTTATTTACATCCTGTAAATTAAGCATTAAAAAAATTAAGCCTTAAGCATTAAGAATATAAGTAATAAGCATCATATAATTGTATTTACAATCAACCAAAATATATTTCCATCAATTTACTAAGTAAAAATTTTAATAGTAAAATAATGGTCTAAAGTAATAGTTTTTAACTTTTGACATAAATACAAGTACAATAGGTATGTACTTACTGTTGAGTTACTATTACATACCTACAATTCAGTGTCTAAGATACAACATTGTTAATATTTTGATTTATAAATAATATAATGACAAATTTGAACTTATAAAAAAACAATTTTAAATAAATGAACATTGCCACTTCTACTTTTTGCAATAGGTATCAAAACAGATATTTTTAGAGATATTTAAAGATATTAATAGTTAATGTATAAAGTAAGTACTAGGTTAACTCATGTCATTGAACATAGTTTTTCTTTTAATCAATATGTCTTACTCAAAACAAAATATGTTTAATTCAATTGTTAGATGCTTAATTACTTACTTAACTAACTACTTTGCGCTATTTATTAATTGTATACAAATAAATAATTTAATGGCTAGCAATATACCTAATTAGTTGATAGGTATATTAAAAAGCAAACAAATTGTACTAAAGCTTACTAGTTGATAGGAAGATTCTAAAGAAGAAGTTTCAGGAGAATCATAAGCAGAACTATCTTCATAGTTTTTTAAAGCGTTATAAGTTGGTTTTTTAGCAAGTATAGTTGTATCACTTGTATCATTACTATCATCAACACCTTCCACATTTTCTAGAATGGTCTAAAATAAATAATAGTTGGTATTTAATTGAATTCGATTTTGACTTAAAAAATAATAATTTGTTAATTTAATCATAAATCAATTGACAGGTACAGCACTACCTGTTATATGTAATTATACAGTATTTTTATTTCATAAAGTTATATTGTTTTATACATTTTACAAAAAGTTATTATTATTAAATTTACTATCTCTTTATACCTTATTGTTAGCAATGGCAAAAACATCGATAATCGATTTGCATTTTTTTGCTGATTCATGGAGTTGCTGCTTTTTCTTGTCTCTACTTCTTTCTGCACCACCTTTCCTTTTAGAAGCAGGAATTCTGTCACTCATACTGTTCAACTGTTGTCTGTCACACATATTATTTTCAAAAAACTCAAACTAATATTAGAACACCTGAACAGTAAAACACGCAAGTGCGTCGTCGGCGAGTTGAGAAACGTGGGAGATAACGTCGGCCTACGGTCCAGACGTCCAGTCCATCGGGAAAACTCCCGAATTCCCGGTGGGCCAATCCGCCCTTGCTTTTGTAAAACATCAATTATTAAATTTTTTAAAATTGTTTTGTTAACTCCAGAATGAACAAGAAAATATGCAATTGGAAATTTCCATGTAGAGTAAATACCACGTGCCATTAATACTAAAACACAGTTAGCACTTTTATTGGTCCTCCCATAATGACCTAAATCTTCAAAACCTTCAATAAAATCAAATTCTTTGGAATATTCTATAAATTCTTTTATATACATTTCATCAAAACAAACAGTGCAAGCTTTTTCTTTATAATCAGATGACTCAATTTTTTTTTTGTATATGACTGAAAAATAATTTACTAAAACCTGGTAAGAATTTTGATTGACCAATCCAACGACGAATAGTTGATGGCCCAGGTATATTAACTTTTTGTGAACGTAAAAATTTATATGCTGTTGGTGATTTATAATATAAGTTTAAAGCTAAATTTTTTTCATTTAATGTCCACAGACGACTCCTATCTTTTAATTGCATCGTTACCATTGCCTTAGAATTAATTGATGGAAAGTTATGCATATTTATTGAATTCTTAGCATTATTATGTGTTTTAAAAGTATTAACTCTTTTTTTTAATTTTGAAATTTGAGTTATTTTATTATGAATTAATTTGTTTTTTAGTTTTAATTTTAGTTTTAAATTGATTTTTCTAGGTGTATCTATTTCTATCAAATCAGATTTTCTTTTTAAATTTGGGCTAGGCATGTCTATGATATTTGTTATTTTAATTTTTTGAGGTGTAGAAAAAGTTGAAGGGGGGCTCGGAAAAACTAACTCTACCATGTCTGGTTTTGAGTGTGTATATGTTTTAGTTGGGGTTGACATTATATTATACTCCTGCTGAGATTCATTATTTTGGTTAATGCCTGATGATGTAGATGGCTGTGTTTTAGATTGATAATTATAGGGAATAGCAGTATCTATCAAACGATTTTGAGTAAAATTTTGTACAAAGCTTTCGGGTGGGAAATGTTCTTGACAAATGTACCTATTGTGGAGTTTATCTGGATCAACAGAAAACAAACTTGTGTTTCCTGTGTAGATATAAAAAATATGTGTAAAAAAAATTATAAATATTCGCAATGGTACAGAAAAATTTAAATTTAAAATTAATTACTCACCTGAATGTATTATCCATACTTCTTTTCTATCATCTTTTGGAAAACGATACATTTTTAAATTTGGAAACATTTTCTTTGATTTTCCACAATTTAAATATTGGCACTTGTTTCCACTTTTCCAGATATGTTTAAGAATTTTTAATTGTAAATGCAAATGCAACTTAAAACTCAAAAAACAAGAAAATCCGTAAGGCGGTTGCTCCACAATGAACAAGATAGTAATAAATCATAGAAAAGTAATAAATGATAATATAATAAAATTATTATTTCCAATCATTTCAGTATATTATCTTCAGTTTCTTATTATTACTCTATTTTTAGATCGGCACTTCGCGATAAGCCACCTCTTCCCTTCCCTGCATATCCATGGCAAACATCTATGATGGGGGTACCACCTCCTTGTATCCCAACTACACTAGCGCTCCATAGTGGTTGCATCCTACGCATGGTCACCAAATATTAACTTTGCATGGGCTATCTGTCTATTCTGTAATCAATGATACTACTTAATATAGATTATTTTTGTTTTGATCTATACAGGTGTCCCACAGAGATCTGACATTCTGACAAATGCAATAACTTTTGTTTTAATCAATATTTAAAAAAAAATTATTTTAAATATAATCCATAGACACTTGCGCTACATTTTTAGAATACATTTTTTATTTTTTAATACTGAAAATAAAAACTTAAAAAACTTAAAAATTGATACAATTTTTTTCGAAATATTCAATATAGCCAATTTGCAAATTTGATTTTCAGAAAAATGTATATGGTAAAAACACTTATTTAAATCAAAAGGCTGATTTTTTACAATTTTTTGAAATATCAATATTTTTGTTAGGTAAATTATAGTAATTTATAGTTTATACCTACATCACATATTATTAAAATAAATACAATAAAAAAAATAATTAGATTTTAACATGCACTTATTTAAAAATTTTCTTATAAAATATTTAAAAAAAACTTTATTATTATTTGAAATTACAAGGTTTTTATCATAAACTAGATCGTAATTTACTTAACGAAAATATTGATATTTAAAAAAATTGTAAAAAATCAGCCATTTGACTTAAATAAGTGTTTTTACCATATAAATTTTTCTAAAACTCAGATTTACAAATTTCTATATTGAATATTTCGAAAAAAATTTTATCAATTTTAAGTTTTTTTTTTCAGTATTAAAAAATAAAAATAAAAAATGTAGCGCTAGTGTCTATAAATTATATTTAAAAGAAATTTTTTTAAAATATTGATTAGAACAAAAAATATTTCATTTGTCAGAATGTCAGATCTCTGTGGGACACCCTGTATAGTATCAGATAATTTCCTATCACCACCTTTGATCATTAAATTAAAAAGTACTAAAGAAGTTCTGATTGTACAGTGTAATGTAATGTAATTTATTTTATTTTATTTTTTTCATATTTATACCTAATAACAAACGAATGAATATAATATAAATACAATTAGTCATGTAAAATACGTTTTGTATATATTCAGGGCATTTAAATTTGAGATCTAATAATAGGTATACATTTTTTTTACGTGTTTGATAAAATATTGGGTGGGTAGGTAGACTAAAGTCTTTCCTGCTTGTGCTAAAATAGCTTACCTATCCACTGTTTGTGGTTTACCTCTTGAATACAATATATAGGGGCACTCTATAGTTTTGTGGTCCATCTTAGACATATTAAAATAAAAATTTAATTTTTTGGAGTTATTTTGGTACTTTTTTGTTATTGCCCCGTAAAAAATGTATCCCCCCACCAGTGTTAAATAAAAAAATACAATAAAAGTATAAAATTCAAATTTTAAAAATGTAATATAATTATAAATTTAAAAAAAATATGTTAAATTACAAAGGAGGCCAGAACTCTGAAATATCTTTAAAAATAGCTTGAAATGATCTTGTTTCCCGAGACGTGTTCTCCACATCAATTCCTATTAATTCCACATGCTTTTTATTTCCCCACTTTGCATAACCCCATAACCTCTCGATATTTTGGGTGTGTTCCCCTGTGTACGGATCAACAAAATTATAGGTGTGGTTAACGGTATTATGTATGAATCCCGCTTGCTGCAAATTATTATAGGCTTTCTAACAATCTTACATAATTATTTTTTTATTTAACACTGGCGGGGCGACAACAAACAAGTATCATTATTTTACCAGTATTTAATTATTATCAAACAAGAAATTAATCTAAATAGTATGAAGTATTTAATATTTTTATCGACACTTAATTATTTTACTAGGCATTGTCATAGACATTTTAAATGCACATTATTATATGTATACATTAATGTTAATTACTAATTAGTGACTATACTTATTAGCCAACGAGCTACTAGAATATTATATAAAATTATATTGGTGTTATCATATTTTCTAAGAGTAGGTATGTCTACTTATTATCAATTATATTGATTTTTTTATTTTGATATAGCCTTATATCTTGGTATAGGTCATTATTAACTTATAAATATATATTATATAATATTTTTGATTCTCTATTGTACAATTTTTTTTCACTTTTACTGTAATTAATTAATATGTTATATTACAATCATTATAATTTGTATGTATTAAAATGATACTTTATTTTTTGCCCTGTTTTGGTTTGTACAGTATCAAAATTATACAATTTCTGTGGCAATGCAAACCATTGATCAATTAATATTGAAAATATGTTATTATTTCCAATGTTGACTGCTTCTTATTATCTCATTAAACAATTTACAATATCTGTCCCAGTTACTTTCTATCAGTCAGAACTTACAATTATTACTTCTATATGATAGCATTTTGTAACATATTATTTGCAAGTCATTTATAACAATTTTGTATGAATTTAAGTTTTAACGAAGTATAAATTATCACTAATATTACATTTTTAAATACAGACAAACTTGTGTAATTTATCTTATATGTTAAATTCAATTAATCAAAAAATGAAACTGTATTATCATTATACTATGCACAGGCACATACTGACTGGGATGCTACAGCATCTCTTAGCCTAAAATAAATTTTATCTAAAATTTGATCTGATTTGTTTTTAAATTGTAATCTAATATTGTACAATTTTGTTTGAATGTTTATTGTAATTTATTACCTATTTAGTATTTACGATTTTTGCATATTTTCAATATTTTATTAAAACAAAATAAATTTTTTTAATATTTTACAAATCATCTACATAATATTTTAAATTTGCCCCAAACGTTTTTGTTATTTGCCCTTTAAATTATTTGGCACCCCGTGCCTTTTTTCGCTAGTCCGCACCTGGCTATGTATTCACATTGATAAAAATTTAAGTATCAAAACAAATAATGCAGAAACTTATTAGCTGTTTATAATTATTAATTAAGTAGTTTAATATTATCTATGAAGTTATACAAGCTCATACTACCTTTATACCTTATAGTATAAATATCTTTTTACCTCACTTTAATTCAATTTATATAGTAATATAAAAAGGCATTTTATCTATCTATTTTTTCAGTTTGTTAATTATGAGGTTAACTATAAATTCTCTGTTTACTACAATTTCAATAACATTATTATGAGGAGTTTTTTTTAATTAATTTTGTTTTGTTTTTAAGTACCTATTTTTATATAAAAAAATCAATAATGATTCAAATAATTTTCTATTGCAACACTTTAAGTTATGGTTGAATATAGGGTAGTTTTAATCTTTTAAATAGTTGGCTCCTTTGAAAAAATATCACCTTGTTTTGATCAATTAAAAATCAGACAAATTTGATATTTAAGATAGGCTTTAGAAACAATTGTGAAGTCATCATTTTTTGTTTATTTTCTAAATTTACAACTCAAAATAGAGGTTTCTATTCGGAAATTACAAGTTTATAGTAGTATCATACTTTTATAATGAATAGAAAAAAAATATGTGACATTTTTTAGCATTTTTGTAACTAAAAAATTCTAAATCTAAAAATTAATAAATTATAAATAAATTATCACATTATATAGGCTTCAAATGATACTCTGAAAGATGTGTATTAATCACAATTTATTTAATATGGAGTTTGATATAAATTATCAGAAATATTTTTCTTATTATTGCAATAATTAATAATAATAAATCACAAGTTATGGAATATTTTACTGTAAAATAAATTGATATTAGTTAATAAATTCAATTAATGAATTGAATGAAAAATGTCAAATAAAAACTAATTTTAATATTTATACTTTTATGAATAATTTTAATTTATTGTTATGACATTTTTTTCAGGCTCAATTGTTATGAAGAACCACAGTAAATTATTAGTATAATTTATATAGAAACACAACATCATCATATAATTATTTTATAACAATGGAAGGTTCATATCAGTCTTCATTTGATTACCAGCAAAACCAATCAATGACTTATACTAATCTCTATAATAATAATGGATATGATATGCAGCAAGTTAAAAACATTGATACAAATAATTATTATAATAGTACACATGTATCTACATCATTTGCTTATAACAATGTTAGTGGACATTTCAATACGGGGTACAATGTGATGCCTACAAATGTGCCGTATGTTAATGAATCTTTGATTCCATCATCAAGTCCCTTTACTACAAATTATAGCAATGGTAATTATGTACCTTCAACTTTGTATTCCTATACTAATGTACCTCAATCTCAACAACCACAGACATCAGAATACTTTGTTAATGAATCATTACCCGGTGTAACAAAAAAAATATTTACTAATGAATATATACAATCTTCATCAAATAGTTTAAGCTATAATGATAAATATACACCTAATATGCCCTTACATGTTAATCAATCAAGCACTTATAAAGCGCCAGTAAATAACCAGCAATATCTATCTAATCAACCATGTAATGATGAAAAAGAGTCAAAAAAAAAAGATGAATGGTTTGATTTAACTTCTAAATTTTTGAATAATGGTGTAAAAAGTACTAGTAGAAAACATTCATCAACATCAATCCATACTCAAAGTGTTTCAAAACATTCTCACCATTCTTCATCCCCGAAATCTCGTAATATTAGTAAGGATAAAAGTGATAGATATATGAAAACAAATGAAGAAATGTCAAGTGAAATGTCTGAAATGAAAAAATTATCTAATATGTCTATTGAACAAATAATTGATTATGAACAAAAAAAGTGGAGTAGATCAGCACCAACAGATGCATATTATAAAATACCGGACAGTGATTCAGAGGTTACATTTGGAAATAAGATTGCACTAGATACATGTGTTGAATTTGAAAACACCTTAGGAAAACGGGTTTCTAATATAAATGAAAAAAAACCAGTTCTTTGTAAACCTCGTAAAGTCAATGTTAATGTTCGTAAACATGTATGTTCAGGTAATGGTTCTAGTACATCTGATGAGGACGAAGATGACGAAAAAGAAAATTCCACTATTAAAGAACTGAATAGAAAATGTTCACATCCAGATAGACTTCACTCAGAATTGTGGTTTAATGAGATTGGAGAAATGAATGATGGTCCAATGTGTAAATGTAGTGTTAAATCTCAGAGATCTGGTATACGACATAATATTTATGTTGGAGAAGGTCCCTTTGAACCTTGTTTACCAAATTCCAATAATAGTGACAAGTTATTTCATTATAGAATTACTATTACTCCTCCAACAAACTTTTTATTGAAGTGCCCTACAGTTATTGAATATAATGAAAATAAGTATACCTTTGAAGGTTTCTCATTGCTATCACACTATCCTATTCCAATTTTACCTACATGTAAAGTTATTCGTTTCAACACTAATTATGCAATATTGTACATTGAAGAAAAGATTCCGGATAACTTTATAGTGAAAGAGTTGCAATTATTTTATGATTATTTGTTTAAAGATATTTTGGAATTGGTTGATTTAGACTTGCATGGTGTAGGTAATAAAAATGGATGTCCTCAATTTCATTTTATGCCTCGCTTTGTAAAAGATTTGTCTGGTAATGGCAAAGAAGTGCTTTCTATGAATGAAGTACTTAAGTATCTTTTAAAGAGCAACAAATTACTTTTTGAAGAGAGCTCTTTGTCTGCTTTAAAAAATATGCCTATGAATGAATGGCAAAATATAGTAGATGAATATAAAGGTATGATAGTTACAAACCCTAGGACTAAACCATTCTCAATACGTGTTGATCAGTTAGATAGAGATACTGTGAATGAGGCTAATGAAAAAAATGTAAATGATGGTTATCCAGTTTTAGTACATTTTGGTATTCGACCACCTCAACTAAGTTATGCCGGTAATCCAGATTATCAAAAAGGCTGGCGTGATTATGTGAAATTTAGACATCTTCTAGCAAATATGCCCAAACCATCATTTGAAGATAAAAGAAAACTGGAAATCAAAGAAAGAGCTTTACAAGAAATGAGATCCCATAATAAAATGAAACGTGGAGTGACTGCTGCAGTTTCTAGCAAAGGATTTTTTAAAACTGGACTCATGTGTGATATTGTTCAGCATGCTATGCTTTTACCAGTACTTGTATGTCATTTTAGATTTCATAAATCTTTAGAATACTTAGAAGATACTATAGAATATAAATTTAAGAACAAATATTTACTTCAGCTTGCATTAACTCACCCTTCATATAGAGAAAATTTTGGTACCAATCCCGATCACGCAAGAAATACTCTTACCAACTGTGGTATAAGACAACCTGAGTATGGAGATAGACGTATTCATTACATGAATACAAGAAAAAGAGGTATAAATACATTGATTAATATAATGTCACGGTTTGGTAAAAAATCAGAAATGGAATCAAATATAATGCACAATGAGCGTCTAGAATTTTTGGGAGATGCTGTCGTTGAATTTGTGTCTTCTATTCATTTATTTAATATGTTTCCAGACATTGAAGAAGGAGGATTAGCTACATTTCGAGCGGCTATTGTTCAAAATCAACATCTTGCTGTTTTGGCAAAGACTTTAAAGCTCGATGATTTTATGCTATATGCTCATGGCTCAGATTTGTGTCATGATTCTGAGCTGAAGCATGCAATGGCTAATTGTTTTGAAGCTTTGATGGGTGCACTATTTTTAGATGGAGGTATTGATGTAGCTGATCGTGTGTTTGGCAAAACATTTTATAAGAATTCACCAGAATATCTGGATATTTGGGAGAACTACCCAAGACATCCTCTGCAACAACAAGAACCTGAAGGTGATCGTAAATGGATTAAAAAATTACCATTACTTCAAAAACTTACAAGTTTTGAAGACTCTATTGGTATAAAATTTACCCATATAAGATTGTTAGCTAGAGCGTTTACTGACAGAAGTGTGGGCTTCACAAATTTAACACTTGGTTCAAATCAACGGCTTGAGTTTTTGGGAGATACTGTTCTACAATTAATAGCTTCAGACTATTTGTATAAATTTTTTCCAGAACATCACGAAGGTCATCTATCTCTCCTTCGTAGTTCTTTGGTAAACAATCGAACTCAATCTGTAGTATGCGACGATTTAGGCATGGTCAGTTATGCACTTTATGCAAATCCAAAAGCCGAATTAAAAACAAAAGATAGAGCTGATTTATTAGAAGCATTTCTTGGTGCTTTATACATTGACAAAGGGCTTACATTCTGCCAAGCATTCTGTAATGTATGTTTTTTCCCTCGTCTGCATGATTTCATTCTGAAACAAGACTGGAATGACCCAAAATCTAAACTACAGCAATGTTGTTTAACATTACGATCAGTTGATGGCGGTGAACCAGATATACCAGTATATAAAGTGATAGAATGTATGGGACCAACTAATGGTCGAAAATATACAGTAGCTGTCTATTTTAAAAGTGTGAGGTTGTCACAGGCAACTGGCCATAGTATACAACGAGCTGAAATGAATGCTGCTAATAGTGCGTTAGAAGTATCTAAAGATCTATTTCCACAGTTGGATCACCAAAGACGTGCTATATCAAGAAGCTTACGTCATCAGTGTTCTGATGGTCAAGCAAACATTGATGACATAATTAAGTTATTGGAATCCAATTCACCTAAAAATGAATCGAACATGAGTGATTTGGATTTGGCTAAAAGAAAACTCCATAGAAAACTATTAGCAGTATTGTGTACTAATAAAAATGCTATAGATAATTGTCCAGAACCGGAAAAAAAAAGGAGGAAAAAATAAAGAGAATTAGGTATTATTTTTTTCCAATATTTTTATGGCTTAACGTGAATGAATGATTATATCTTATGTTAATTTTAATAAAATATAATACAACTTTACCGTATTATTAAGTGAATTATTCTAGGCTTTACATTTATTTAAAATATTTTTGATTAACTTTATTTCAGTTCTATTTGGAGTAACAGAATTATATTTTTTAAATTTTGTTGCATAAGTTAAGTTTTACTTTAGTCTAAGGGGATTATTTTTATTACAACAAACTTCATCAATTTTACTATTAAGTTTAGAATAATTTGTCATCAAATTATTGAACTAGATATTAGAATAATATGTGAAAGTTTTTAAATGTGCCTTCTAATATAGTTTATACTGTACTGATAATAGACTGAATTAAAATTATTACCACAATGCTAATAGTTAAAATAATTTAATTAAAGTATGTAATAAAATCAATACAATTTAAAAAATTAAGTAAATTAACCTCTACATTATTAATAAATATAATGTTTGGTATTTATGATTTTATTTATTAAGTGCATCAAGGGTAAATTTAAAAGTTCTAAAAAAAATTATGTTTAAAACTTAGAACCATTCTAGAAATAACTAATTCTATAGTTTTATAATTCAGCATAATACTAATTTTGTAATATCATTCATATTGATATAAGTCAGGCTATTTTTTTTATGCATTATCTTTATGGCTAATAGAAAATAATACTGCACCTTGTATTTGTGTAATTTTTACTTAGTTTCCCACATACTAATGTTATAATGTTATTTGTCCAGCTTTAGTTTTATTATATATTTTAAATAATTGACTGAAATAATGTTTGGATATTTTTGTGTTGATTTTTTTTTTAAATGCATTTAGTTTAATAATTATTTATTTTATTAATATTACTGTTTACATTTTTCTTTATTATTTACAGTAGATATTTAAAAAATAAATTGAAAACATGTACTTATGTAATATTTTTATTTTTTTGTTATCCACATTTAATAATAATACAAAATGTATATATATATATATATAAATAAGAGTTATTTTGAAATTATCATTGTTCCACTAGAGTACTAGACTGATAAATGAAATTTTAAATACTTATATATTTACTTTTATGCCATAATGTTTACCACATCATATTTATTTTGTATTTTTTCATGATCGTGTAATAAATTGTAAGACCTTAACCTAACCTAACCTAACCATGTATTTTCAGACACCAGTACTATAAATATATAATATTTATTATATGATATATTTTGTTTAAAAAGTAAATAAATAAAATATTATATTTGTACAACTCAAAATATACAATATCACAATTTTATTTGAGTAATTTTTTTTTTTTTTTGGACCACTACTGGATATAAGTGGAGCTAGTATAGTATAGTATATATATATATATATATATATACTATATACTTTGCCTATATTCACTATAATATAAAATATTATTGAAACAACTATAGATAATCAGTAATCACCAATAAAAAGTCAATAAGTAAATAAAATTGTATAATTTATTTTTTACATAATATACATTATACCTACCATTATACAAAACTGTATGTGACATGTGTACTCACGGACTAAGATATCTTAGTCCGTGTATAAGTAGGTATCATACCTATGTGCCGGCTTGAGAATTTGCAAGGCCTGATGCAAAATATTTTTAAATATATTTAATAATATGAAAGGTTTCTATTCCTAAATGGCTATACACTTAAAATGGCTATTGGCGCATAGTTTGGTTAATACTAGGGCCCCCTAATAATGGTTTAAATAAAATTGTTTAATAAATGAATCACCCTAAACCTATTGGTTATTAATAATAACTTATTACCTAGTTTATCACTTACAAGTTATTAGTTTTCAATCCAACCAATTTTTATTAATAGTGTGTCACACCTTATAGGTCTAGATTATATATATATATATATATAATAATATACAATATGAATACAACTAAGGTAGGTAAAGGTATTTATTATAAAAAAATAAATAAGAGGACTTAGGAACGTGACGTCTAGGGCGGCGGACTTAGGTCAGCTCGCGAAAACATAACAAATCATTCTCTAATGGATATATTTCATGTGAGGGAGTAAGTGAGGTACTTCCCAGACTCCCATCTATTTCCAATCAAATAGCAATAATTGTAAGATTCCAAATGGTAGGTATGCGATATGCGCATATATCAGTGTCCACTTGCCACCAGGGATCAGATTGAAGTTTAAATATTTTTAACAAATAAACGATGATGCATGGGGGCTATGTGATGTGAAAACAGTACGGTCTCCATGTGGTAATGCACAAAGTAAAAAAGGTATTTATTAAATGTCCTTGCAAAAAAATTTAATTATTCTAATAGGTTCAATTGAATAATTGTCAATAAAAATCTATTTTAATTTTTAATATATTAAACAATGAAATAACATGAGTTATATATAATATATACAATAAACAATTTTAAACATGTGGTACCGAACTAACAGTCCAACATATCCTCACAGAATGCCGTCAATACACAGATGTACTCTCAGCTGAACATCCCAACCACTGTAGACGCAGCCCTCGGTCCAAATGCAGACTCTACACTCCAAATCTTGACTTTTTAAAGAAAATATGAATTGTACAATTTAATTTAAAATATTATATTTAAGATACTAGAAAAAAAAAAATGTAATCAACGTAATGTTTACGACTAATGGCCGTTGTCGCCGATGTCTTTTGATCAATAATAAAAATAAAATAAAATAAAAAAATAATTTTAATAATGTCACTGGTCTATTTTGAAATAATTAAAATGTAAAAATATTATAGGTCAGTGGTTCCCTAACCTAACTTAACCATGGTACTGGGCTGCGGACGCTGGTCAAGTGCATATGCCAATGGTCTGATTAGTCTGAAAATTTTAATTCAGGTCTATATTTGTTCTATCATCTTGTATGTATATATTTCATACCTGCATGCAGTGGCGGCGCTAGGCGTGGGCGGCGTGGGCCATTGCCCACGGCCTCACACCTCAAAGGGCCTCGCGTTCCATAGGGCTTTATAATTAACCATAGAGAAATATGACAGAAGTTAAAAAAATTTTTAAAAGGGCCTCTTTAAGTCCACTTCGCCCACATGTAACTTTTACCTCGCCACGCCACTGCCTGCATGTTATTGGTAAGTGGGCCACAATGTTTTTTTTTACATTATTGGTGGTCCGCACAGCTAAAAAGGTTGGGAACCGCTGTAATATGTAGTTAAATTGTTTTTGTTTTTATTATTATTAATTTTTGAAGTGCAAATTTTTGGGTCATAATCTAATGTTTCTGCTACTTCGTATTCAATTGAGAGCAATGACGCATTGTTAGTTAAAAAAGTCAATCTTGAAAAATTACATTGCAACTATGGTCTATGAATATAATTTTTAATGTCTTAAAAGCTGTTTCTGCACCTGTAGAATTTTAGAAAATCGTTCTTTGATAAATCATTAATTTAGGGTAAATATCTTATGTAGAAAAAACCTAATTTCAATAGTTAATAAAAATTAATCTGACTTTCCAGCAGAAACTTATTTATTAGAATTCATTAATAATTATATTGAAATATTTTCACATAACTTTTTTAACATATTTTAAATATTTAATTTATAATAATGATATACTAGATACACTTGAGTTGGTGTAGAGCTATAAAGCATTTCAATGAAAAATGAAAGGCCATAGGTATATTGGAATGTTTTAATAATTATGTAAATAGATTTTTATGTTTTTAATGTATTCTGTAGGTATTATTTTTATTATTATTGTAGATATTATTGTGGTTATTATCATTTGTATTATTAATATTATTTTCAATATCGTACTATTATATATATTGTGCTTGGATCTTATGATCTGTTAGAATTTAAAAATAAAAATATATATTTGGAATTTGGATAACTTATAACGGACTAGTGTTGTAATTTGTTATTATTCCACTTCTCTAATATCCCAAAAATATTATTTGTTCTACATTTACCAGTTTTAAATTTAAAAAAAAAAACAGAATAGTTCATATAAAAAATAAATTATATATTTTTATTTTTTTCTTACTGAAGATCTTCCGGAATCGTTAAAACCCAGAGAGAAAACGTCCAGGGCTATACATATGGCTCTACCTGTCTATATTTCTATAACACTCCCATCAATATCGCTTCAGCTGTTTTGAAGGTTAGCCAAACAATTCATTTTTATTTATTTGTATGGGTTACATATTAATACCTCAATTCTCAGTATGGAATACAGACAATACAGATAACTATAGCTCTAAGATATAATATAGGATTAAGGTTAAATTAAATACCTAGTATAATTTATTAATGTTAAGAATGATGAGCTTAAATTTCAAGATTTACGTTTGTTGCTCTGTAATGTTTTATTTTTATAGAACATAAATATTTAAACAAATATTTTCTTCTTGATTGTAACTTAGATACCTACCAACTAAAATAAAGCTTTTAAGTAGTTATTATATTTATATATTTATAACATAGTCGTTTTATTTTATTAATAAATAATTATTATTTAAATAATGTTTCAATTCTATAAAAAATAAAGAATCTAAGAAAAAATACCAAATATATTTTACATAAAAATCACAAATATAATTTTTTCGCAATAATAATCATAAAACTTCATGTTATTGGACATTTAAACTAGGTACCTCTGTATACCTTTCCTTAAAAATTGAAATAATATTTGGCAATTTAATTTTCTGGCGAGCACGTGACAGCACAGAGTGCTACCAAGTCAGTATTTTTGTGCTAGGTGACTTGATGGTCCAAAGGATTTTAGTACCTGTAGTTGACAACACTACTATAACACGATTAAATTGTCAGATTATTAGTTTATATTAAATATTTCGTTCTAACGGTTATCTAAATTTATTGTGTATACAGTTTATAGAAAGTTTGTTATATATATAGTTACTTTTTGCAAATATTTTGTTTTATATTGATATGTATTTGATTACTTAAGTAAATAAATTTCTGTTAAGGTTGAAAACAGTATGCTTTAAAATGATTTTACATACTTTCCCTTGAAAGCAGCACTATTCCTGGACTAAGAAAGGCGATTTTTTGAAAGCAGCATTCAGTTTCAGTGCTTCTATTCTATGTGGCATGTGGCATGTGCCCACTCGTGTGAGTCTACCAAAAGGTTAACATGGTATAATGCCTAAATTAGTTACAATTATTTACAACTGTTCTTATAAACTTTTAAAATTATAATTTTGTCGACTTGTCGTATTTTCTGTCTGATTTATAAGTGATGACTATTCAAACAAATGCAAGTAAATTTTAAATTTTAATATAATTTTAAATATTTTTATCAGGAATGGATTCTTCAGTCTTCTTTAGTAAACGATTTGTCGATGTGTAACGGTTGTTGATAGATGGGCGTTGTGAATATGTTATCAAAAAAAAAAAAAAAAAAGCTTAGATAAATTGAATATTATCTAAGAAAAAAGCATTGATATTTGATAATAATCACGGACTAAGATATATCTTAGTCCGTGATAATAATGTTGATACTGATTTGGTTTTGTTTTTGAATTCCACATTTACACGTGTTATTCAAATTCAATTGTGAATTCCTTTATCCTTATTGTTAGCATTCATAAATTAAAAGTTAGAACAAATTTTCTCGTATTATATTGTATAATATAATGGGAAACAGGAGACACGGTGGTTCAAATGCGAGCTTTGCAAAAAGGAGACGAAAACTTAAAGAAGGAGTAAATTTTTATTTTATTTATCATAACATTTGTATTTTATTTTATTAGATAATATAATATAAAATATTTCGCTACCAAATCGTATACTTAGTTTTGTGTTAATATTTTTGATTTCAGTTAGATATTAAAAATCCTAATGAAGATAATCGTAGTTCTTACGAAACAACAATACGAGAAAATGAAAAATTTGTACAGTATTATAAGGTACTAATTTTTTTAAGAAAACCAGTACATATATATTCGTATTGTATTATATTTATATTTTAATAAATGTTATTCAATGTATTTAAGATGCAAAATATTTGTTCAGAAGATGAATGGAATACTTTTTTAGAAGTGTTAAAAACTGACTTACCTACATCATTTCGCATTACTGCTAGCTGTGACGTTGAAGCAAAAATACTATTGAAATTGGTTGAAGGTGTTTTTTTTACAGATTTGCTCAAAGGAGAGCTAAATGATGAACATACAAACAGTAAACCTTTTTGTTTACCATGGTTTGTTTAATTTAAATTTGACAAAAATATAACTTCATTGATAATTTATCTTTATTTATTATTTATAATACCGTGAATATTATCATATCTAATTAAATGTAATTAGGTACCCACAACGATTGGGATGGCAATTGAAAATCACTCGTAAAGATATCCGTGGTTCAGAAGCATACTACCGTTTACATAATTTTCTAATTTCTGAAACTGGTAATGGCAATATTTCTAGACAAGAAACAGTCAGCATGATTCCACCTTTACTATTAGATGTACAACCAAGTGATAAGGTTATAATTTTTTTTATGTTTAAAAAAAATGCTATTGAATATTTCTATTTTTAAAATTAATTTAACAATTTAAATTTATTTCAGGTATTGGATATGTGTGCCGCTCCTGGTTCTAAGACTGCACAACTTATTGAAGCTCTATATTCAGGTTCTACTTCTTCCATTCCAGGTAAATATTAATTTAAAAATGAATTTATCACTTCATTATGCTTTTAACTAATTCTATTATTAATTCACCAATATTAAAAAAAAAAAATTTAGATGGATTAATTATGGCAAATGATGTTCATAATGCGAGGTGTTATATGTTAGTTCATCAAGCTAAAAGATTAAATAGTGCAAACGTTGTTATTACAAATCACGATGCTACAGTTTTGCCTGTTATGAACTTGGATGAAAATGGTTGGTTTGTTTTTATAATTAACCAGTTAAAAAAATTAAAACAATATAAATTATATTTCATTAATATTAGTGATATTTTGATTATTCAAAGTTATATAGATATTAAATTTCAATCTATTTTGATTATTGTTTGTTATTAGTTATTACCAATGAAGTATAATTTGCAAATCATGAAAACAATTTTATGAAAAAAATTTTTTTTAACAAATAATATAAAAATAAACAAAACTGAATTAGAATGATTTGCTATGATAATATACAGGTACATTTTTTTTTCTAGGAGATACTATGCTGAAGTTTGATAAAATATTATGTGATGCACCATGTTCTGGTGATGGTACACTAAGGAAAAACGCAGATATTTGGACTAAGTGGAGTCCTGGAAATGCAAACAATTTGCATGGGTTGGTTTCTATTTTGTTTAAGATAGCAAAAAAAAAAGAATTTATTTGATAAATATGTATTTAATTTTTTTAGAATACAGTTTCGTATACTTAAACGTGGGTTAGAATTGTTAAATGTCGGTGGGCGTTTAGTTTATTCAACTTGTTCATTTAATCCTGTTGAAAATGAAGCAGTGGTTCAGCGTATGATGACTGAAGCTCAAGGTATTTTTACTTAATTCTTACTTATATATTACTTTAAACTGTAATTGTTTAGTATAAATTACATTTGTAATTTTTTGTAACATTAAGTTTAGACTAAATCATAATATTGTTCATTGCCTTTTCCAAATATTGTAAAACTGCTAATGAGCATATAATATTATTTAAAAAATATTTATGTTTCAAACTCATACCACTAGTTACATCAAACTTAAATTATTAGAATATTTATTATTCATTTATTTTTTGTGGCTTTAAATACATTTTTATTTTGTAATATAACATCTTTGTATAAGCATTAAAAATGAAACTGTTAATAATTTATTAATAAATAAACATTATTCCAAACAATACATAGACTTACATAGTTATAATTAACTAAATGTTGCAAACAGTTTGACAAAGCTTAATTTTAAAAGATTTTGCGTTATATTTTTTAATAGGCAGTGTTGTTATTATAAATGCTCGTGATAAACTCCCAGGCTTAAAAACAGTTAATGGTCTTTCTCAGTGGATAGTTGTATCGAAGGATTTGGATGTATATAAAACTTTTGAAGAAGTTCCAGAAAAGTGGATTACCCAAATTAGACCTCAAATGTTTCCTCTTAAGGAAAATTTATATAATCTGGATAAATGGTAAAATAAATTAAATTGATTTTTGTTTTTATAATATATTTAATATAATTATTAATTGTATGTTATTATTTATTTTAAGTATTCGTATATTACCTCATCATCAAGATACTGGAGGGTTTTTCGTATGCATAATGGAAAAAATTAAGCCATTGCCATGGGAAACATGTATAAAACAAACTGATGAATTGGTTGATGAAGTAAAAGTAAATAACTATAAAAGAAAACCAAAAAAGAGGAGATACCAAGGATATAAAGAAGACCCCTTTATATTTCTAACTGTTGATGATCCTATTTGGCCAGAAATTAGGTAATTGTATTATTATTATTATTTTTTTTTTTTTTGATATTCGTATGTTAAAATCAAATGGGCAATAGAAAGAAAGCTGTTTTCAAATACCTATCTTAATTATTAAATTTAAAAATATATTTTTTAGCACCTTATATTTGTACAGATTATAATTGAAGTTCTTTTGTAAATTTTTATATACTTTTCATACTGAAGAATTTACATATTCTTATTTTTTTAAATATATATTGATATAAAATTCAATGAAAACAATTTCAACTTTTCTGAAATGCTGTTTTGAGTTTTAAAATTTTTAGATTGGATGTTACTACTGAGTGTTACTACATTGGGTAACACCTTCCTTATCATAAAATCTCACTGTTATTATTGTCACTTGTTGGGTGTTACTACTGGGTAACCTCCCAAATCTTAAGAATCATCTTATTTATTATCTGTTACTTATCAAACCTACTTATTGTATAAACTGTAAAGATTGTAGGTTTACTTAAATAAAAAAGATAGGATTTTTGTCATTAAGTGACTTGTGAGTATTTTATATACATTTTAGGGAACCTTGTCTTAAAAACTCTTATTTTATTTTACATTTATTTAATTACAGTATTTTTTTACAGAGATTTTTATGAACTCAAAAATTTCCCCATTGAATGTTTACTTACAAGATGTTCTGTGGGTAAAAAAAAAAATATCTACTATACTTCAAAATCTGTAAGAGATATTGTAAAAAATAATCAAGATCGTGTAAAAGTAAGTAATTTAATTAATTTCTTACATATTTAATAAAAATAAAATATTCTATCTGATATTTTTTTCAAAAAATTTATACATGTTACACAATGATTCCAATCATGATACATATAAATGAAATACAAAGATTTAAGTTATTATTTTGCATATTTTGTTTTAATAAATTGACAACTAACATTGTCAATAATTGAATATTGTTATTTAAATACACTAAAAATAAAAAAGCTGTAGACCATCACTATGACTATTGTATCGTATATTGGTTATCAAATTTGTAAATATTTGTTATGATAGCTGTGATCTTATTTTAAATTTTTTTAATAATAAGGCTTTATTTTTGAATTTGTTATTACCAGGGCTCGGGGCTTATAGCACTTAAAATCATTAAAATAAGCTCTTAAAAATATTATTATAAGCACTCAAATAAGCATTTATAAAGCTTGAATTTTCGTAAAAATATTTATCAAAAAACAAAATACAAAAAAATCAAACAAAATCAAAATAAATTTTTAGCTTTATATAATAAAATAAATTAAACTTCACTTTTGAAATGTAAATGATTTTTATAATAGTTGAAAACATTAAAAAACGTAGAAATACTGGTCAGATAAGCAAAAATAATCAGAAAAACTGGAAATAAGCATTTTTTTGAAAAATTGCTGAAACAAGCGAAAAATAGAACTTTCAAACTACATAATTAAACATATTATAACATGACATACAATTCCATAGCACTATGATACATTTAAAGTCAATCCATAAAAAATAGCGAATGCTTTAAATCCCGAGCCCTGGTTATTACATGATTTAATGTACGCTGTATTTTAAATTCAGAACTTAGGGAATAATTTTTTTAAACTTGCAGATGAAAAATATTTAAATAAAATAATTGCGTATTATACTGCAAATTTGATTTTTTTAAATGTATACATGTATGACTTATGTACATTATTTTTCATTGTTTTTTACGACCAAAGTTCTAAGCTTCTACAATAATATACTAATATAATAATATTTAATCCCTAAAAATTTAGTTATGTGTATAAATATTATTTAATATATAGGTCAATTTAGTATCTATGTAAATACACTTATATTTTTATTCTCTAGATCATCAATACTGGTGTTAAAACGTTTGTCCGCTGTGATAATAAATCAATGGAATGTAACTTTAGGCTTGCTCAAGAGGTAATTAATAAAATTTGATATTTTCTTTTATTACTTAAGTTGATAATCTGACTTAATTATTGTATTGTATAAGCCATACTTGTGCTAAAATTATGTTCTATATTATGTAGATTACTGTATTAATAAAATACATTTTTTAAGGGTTTGGCTGGAATATCTTCCTTTATTGGACAAAAAAGGAGATTACAATTAACCCGTTCCGAGTTGATAACTGTACTGAAAAATCCAACAATTCCAGTTACTTCTTTAGACCAGGCCACAAAAGACATACTAGACAATTTTGGTAGTATATTACTTTATAATTATTCTATTATTAGTTATACAACTTTATTTAATGGTAAAACTTTTTTAAATAGGTGTTGGTAGTTGTATTCTAAACTTGGTGGACAAAGATTTTCCAATTGAGCTAGTTGGTTGGAAAGGGTTTTCAACTCTCAAAGCTTATGTAAATGGCGAATGTAGATTACATTATTTGAGATTACTTGGAGTTGATGTCTCAGAATTTGGTAATATTTATTAATTATTATTATTATTATCTTAAGAGGACGCTGCTAACATATTTGTTGTATCCATCATACAAGTCCTCGTCTCCTCGACATTGTGAATTTACGCTTAGCAGATCACGTTTAGCTCCATTAGCTTAAAAATTAGAATAAATTGATCTATTATGAAACATGATGGTAAGAACATTTTCTGTGTTTGTATGTGGGTTTTTTTACAATACTTTAATTTTTTAACAAGTTATGCATGTATTAAAAAAACGTAAATTAAAAATTCTCATAATTCACTTAAAAACTTAAATATCATAAAAAACCCATATAGAAACACAGATAATGTTCTTATCATCAAGTTTCATAATTGGTCAATCAACTCTAATTCTTAAGCTAAAAAGCTAAACATGATCTGCTAATCGTAAATTTGTTATGTTTTACACTTGTAAGATGGAGACAACAAATATGTGTCTGTAATCCTCTTAAAACACTTGGTGAATATGAAATTTAACTACAAATAATATTTCTCATTTGAATGGATGCTATTATTATTAATAATAATAAATTAATTATTATTATAATAAGAGTTCCTATTATAAAATTGGTATTTGTATACAATTGGATATAAAAATGTTCTGTATATAACCTCAGGTATTAAAATATAACTATTAGTGCTATAATCTAATATTAATAATTCTAAGGTTACAAAGTATGGTAATATATTACAAGAATAATATATTTAATTGAGATGAATGATAAATGGTATTATATTGTTTTTTATGTTGGAAAAATATGTATTAATTTAATTAAAAATAATAATATAAACATAATGGGTATTATTGTGAGAAAGTAACAATGTATGTTTTACATACATTACTATGTACTACATTTGTTAATTTATTTTGAGTAAACAATTTACTTATAATAATGTTAAATTTACCAGTTTAACTGCTCACAAACGTAGAACCCCTGAATATGTAAAATATTGGCGATAGGTGTGTAACCATCTTTTAGCAGCTTGGTTTCTTCACTTTTTGCTGGCCATACTAAATTATGTTTGTACAAATATTGTAAATAAATAATATGTTCTTATCACAGGAAAAAAACTTTAATATTTTTGTACATAATGTTTTTGGAGCAGTCACTGTAGTGGTGAATCGTATATTAATCCTATGTAGCATCTATAAAGTTGCATGTATAAAATTCTAATAGATACAAGATCTCGTTATGTTGATTATTATGATAGCACTATATTAAATAATATTAGAAATTATTAAACTAAATGATTGTACTATTTTAGACGTGAACAAATTTAAGAAAGAAATCAATGAGAATGAACCAGAAGATAAAAGTGAGATTTGCACAGGTAAAATTAATTTTGTTATGCTTTAAGTTATTTTTTTAAATTTTTGTTTACAAGATTTTAAAATGTATTACACACTAATTGAATAAATATGATGAGTGATAAATGAAGTCGGATTTAGGCATTATTCTATGTACATCATACAATGTGTTATAATACTATATAGATGCTGTGTTACTGATCATTAGTGTGTGTGAGTTCCTCTAACGATTTATGTTACTTAAGATAACTATGGCTAAGATTCTTGGAAATCCGTAATGTACATATAGTATATACGTAATTACATATTGCAATATTTTGTGATCAAATAAATTTCAACTACTGTTGCTATGAAAGTCAGAAAAGTGAAAGAAAATTTCTCAGTTCTAATAGCCTGATTTTAATTTTGAATTCATATTTGATTTACTTATTTCCTTTTCTATTAAATAGTTTTTCTAAGAGATGGATTTTCAATTTATTGCATTGTTTTATAAGAATAGTACCTACCAAATTAATTTTTCTTCTCAAAAACTTATTTTATTAGTATTATCCTAAAAATAATAATAATAATTGATTTCCTACTATAAACAGTCAAGAAGTGAATAAATTCCAATATTTTTTCAAAATTAAAATTATACTTAATATTATTTTTTCTTTCAATCATTGGAATAATATACAAAGAAATTACCCACTTTCAACAAACTTTAATACCTAACACATTTAAATAATATTATCAGTATTGGATGGAATTAAATTATTTAATGTTTCAGATGAAATTCCAGAAGTTTTGGTCAAAGAAGAATTAATACAAAGTGAAAAATCAGAATAAACAAAAATTATTGAAATTAATTTTTAGGTATTGTGTTTGGCAAATATATTTTGTTATGATTACAAATCATTATTCAAACAATAACTTTTATTTTAATAAATATTTTACAAAAATAATGTCTAATTTATTTCTTTATGAATATAAAAAAAAATTATTATATTGTACTATGAAAATGAATAGTCTTGTTTACATATTAATGATGGGTTGCAAACAATTTAAATGAATGAATAGTAAGTTAATGGTCCATTAAACAAGATTTAGAATCCCATGATTTATTTGTTGAATTTTAGAAAGCCATTAAATTTAATCAATTTTTTTTGTGATTCAGCATACAAACATTGTAAAATCATTACAATTTTTTTGTGTTATGTATAGATTAAGAAGAAATTAAACTGGCATGTTATCTCTACCTCACTAATGCATGATATAACATATTTTGTATTGAGAAGCATCTATTTTACTCTTGTTATTTTATTAATTATAGTGAATTGATGTAATATCAAATTAAATTGTTTATAATTATAATCTGGGACATTGAAAGATTTTTTTATTTGATATTTTATTATTGATGCAAGTTATGAACATTTTATAACTGTGAATTCCTTTGAATATTAAATTTTCCAATTCATAGTTAGTAAGACGGGAACAACATATATGATATTTAATGTTTCTAACATGAACTGCAGATTTTGGTATTTAGGTTCATATTTTAAACCAAAATTATAGGCTGTAAAAATGAAGTTATAACTAGTAATGGCATGGGATTGTTATATTAATGCTAGCTACTTATAACATTGTCAGGTACGCCAATAGGTAGAGGAGTATTATATTGATCAATAAAGCAAGACAACAAAATCAATTATTGCTGTACAATTATATACTCCAGTCCACAAAAGATCAATACTGCTATTCGACCAAAACACGTCCAATTTTGCTCATCCCCCATGTAGCGTGCCACAATTACGACTCATATTGGGGGAAATTATGTCACTGCCCATTATTTTGCATGTGCATGACTGTACAAAGCCAACGATGGCCGAAGTATACAAATAATGAATAATATATTATATAAATAAAATATATATGTAGCACTTTTCGGTACGTACTGGCAGTACTCGCTAAAATGTGATGCTACACAGTAGCAAGCAATTGGTGGATTGCGATAGACCTGGCCTATGAAATTAGATAATTATTAAGAGGATGCTACACCCGAATACGTTGTCTACGTCTTACAAGTGCGTAACATAACAAATTTTATGCTCAGCAGATCACGTTTAGCTCCGTTAGTTTAAAATTTAGAGTAAATTGACCTCTTACAAAAATTAAAGGTAACATTATTATCGAGGGCATGACATAGGCTTTTTATTATATTTTAATTTTAAAGTGAGTTATGTGTATTTTAAAATTGTAAATTGTTTGTATATCTCAAAATACTCATAACTCACTTTAAAATTAAAATATAATAAAAGGCTTATGTCATGCCCTCGATAATAATGTTACCTTTAATTTTTGTAAGAGATCAATTTACTCTAAATTTTAAACTAACGGAGCTAAACGTGATCTGCTGAGCATAAAATTTGGTATGTTACGCACGCACTTGTAAGACGGAGACAACATATGCGTCCTCTTAAGTATCAACACATTAAAAGTATTCCATGTTTTAAAACTCGCAAAAATGTTTCCAAAAGTTTGGTGTACAGACTAATCCTTGGTATTGATTATTTATATACTTAAATTTTAAATCATTAAAAATCTTTACATATGAGTTATAATCTGGGGAAAGAACTATGATTAACTAAAGATCATAAAGATTATATATAATTTTTAACTAATATGAATTTCATTGAACAATTGAATTTGTCAGTAAAATATAATACAATAAAAATTAAAAATTTTAAAATAATAGGAATAAATATTAACTAAATAAATCATGAATAATTTATTATTGAACTATTGAAAACGAATTAAGATTAATTATCACTAAGTATTATTTCATAATCAAATTTTATTTATATGAACATCATATTTATCTGATTAAATTTGAATTTTGATGAGTATTAAAAAAGTAAACAAATTAAACATTTATTAAATTTATAAATTTCAATTTATAAAATAATTATCTTTATAACTGTATAAGCTGAATTGTAGTTTTTTGACCAATCACTCTTTATAATTGACTTTTTTAAATTAAAAAATTTATACAGAATTGTTCCCATATTATAACAAATCTAAGCTCACACAAACATATCAATAAAATGCACTTAACATAACATTCTTAAAATGATAAAAATTAAACTTTTAAATTTTAATATTTCTAAACAAATATATAATAAGGAATATGGAAACTTAAGACATACATATCTTTAACTTATTTATAAAAAAGTATTTAATATATAATCACTGAGATCAGAAATAATGTGATAAAATAAAAAGTATAATTTTTTTAACACAAATTTCTGCCCATACATAATAATAGTCAGTCCACATAAAATAAACTGCGGGTTTATTTTATTATTTTATTTAACAACTATATTTCATGAACAGTATCTAATTTTTCACGTTTAGTCTTTGGCACCAAATATTGGTCAATTAAACTTTTAGGGGACACAATACTTTTTTTCCTTTTTTTACTTGAAGTTGGTGTAACTACTTCAGGGATTTGATTAGAAACCACGAGTGTAGAATGTGTAGATGTTGTTTCTGATTGAGATGATATTTTGGCGGACAATGAAGATGTAGTCTTGGTACAAAATAAAACTTCCCATGGTTTTTTAGGAGTCACGTTTAAATATTCTGCATTTGAAACAAAGTTTTGATACTGTTCATTCCAATTTTCCATGGTTTCTTCTATTATTCAGAAAAAATTCAAATATTAATTACTATGCTTTAATTGCATTATAAATAGTTATAATAGTGTAACACTTGTATACTGGTACAACAGTACGCCTTAATTTGGAAGTTGGTTAAAATTACCTGTTTCTTTTTTATATTTATCTTTGAGTTCCGGTTCAAATTTAATAGGAACAGTACACATTTTTTTTGAAAATTTTTTTTTATAAAATGAAGTTCGGCAAAATGAAGATTCTTCAGATTTTTTTTGTTCATGAGTAAGTACTGACCACACCATTGGCATTGAATCACTACTTGTTACCAACTTGAAAAATTAATACATATTAATATTTAATTTAAATTAAAACTATCTCACGCTTTTATAAAACCACCATAAAAATATATCTTCAATCAATTAGTTAATATTAGTGCTGGAACATACTATTATTTTCACAGATTAAAAATTTCATATTTATACTCTATTTTGTTAAAATAAATTTAATAGAATTATATAATATAAATTAAGTATAAATGCAAGTTGTATTATACAACATATAATATATATTATCACATACATATTAGATTTTGATAATAAACTAGTTTTTTTGAATATGATATGTTCATATTGTTTAAGTTTATTAGACCAGCGTTTCCCAAAGTGTGTTCCGCGGAACCCTAGGGTTCCGTGGACTATCTCAAGGGTTCCGTCAGATGTATGTGATGTCTGAAACATTTTTTGTAGTACTGTTTTTTTTTAGAAAAAATGGGGTTGAGTTGGAAGTAAAGACACATTAGGGTTCCTCAAAACACAAACTATTTCCTAAGGGTTCCGCGATTCTAAAAGTTTGGGAACCGCTGTATTAGACCACTTACAAAAAATAAAAATCACACCAAATTAAATATTATTATTTCAGCCTAAATAATACATTTTTAAGTACCAATGAATTAATTAAAAGAATAAAATAAAGCTCACTTTAATACTTGTTGAATCTGCACACCAGTCTGAAGTACTCAATTCCTTCTTACATAATTTTTTATCACAATTATCTTTTATTTTAAACATTGGATTTTCATTGTATGGAAAATTTGTCAACCATATTATGCCTATTTTTTCCATACAACCACTGAACAGATAACGGCCATCGTGACTAATACTAATTTTCGAGTACCCAGTTTCATGTAAATGACCAGAGTACTGGCATATTGGCTCTGAAAATATGATGATAAAATAATATACTACACTTGATATTTTAAACTTTGTTATGTAATGTTAGCAAACTATTAATTTTCTTTCTTTGGCCCATTAGTTTTTAGCAGAAACAACCCTGTTATCACTTTTAATATTAATGAATTCACCCATTATATCCAACTTTAAGTTATGACAATTACCTGAGTCTCTATGTTGGTTATTTAATGATATTTTAATTTTTATATTCATTTTGAGGGTGTAAATTGTTACAATTTAAAATGCTTATAAATTTTACATAAATTAAAATGTTAAAAAGCTAACATATATAGGGATATATGTTCTAACTTAAGTTTGATAAAAGGTGAATTGATTCTAATACTAAAAGTTAACAACACAGGGTTGATAACTGATTCTGCTAAACAAAAATTTGCCATTCATTTAAAGGTCAGAGAGAGAAAAAAAATTGTGTGATGTGACATTTTCTAATATAATTAGCTATTAAATATATTTAACTTTACACTATTTAAAATAAACAATTATACTACAGGTCTTCTAATAAAAGCATAAGATAATTTTTTAGTGTATAAAAAATTGTAAATCTTATAATGTCAAACTCAACAATCAATGCTGGTTTAATTTTTATGAATGCCAGACAGATAAAATAAATAGACATATTATTATTAGTATCAATAATAACCTATAAGCACTAATAATATTAAATTGAATTAAATACTTGTTTCTGTAGAATCCAATGAATAACAGTAAATAACATTATTTATACAACTTGCATACATTAGAGTAGATTGAGGATTTGTTATTATATCAATATAACCATTATTCCGTGGTGAAATTTCTATTTCATTAAAATATTTCATGAGTGGTAAAGGTTCTGTATTGCCATTTACTTGGCGGTAACTTTTACGTAAATCCCATAGTTTGATATCACTAGAAAAATATATATATTTATTTTGCTGAATAAATTATATATTTACCAAAGAGATAGATAAGAATACTATTAATGGAATGTATACTCTCTACATCCGTAATGTATAAAAATAAAAGTCGATCAGTGATGTACAATTTGACAATCATTGATAATCGCTATGTCCAATAATGGATGCTATCACCACCACTGTATGACCAGAATATATTAACCGTCTGACTATTTTTAGCACAAACTAAGTATATATATAAATATATATTTTAGTTCATGATTTATAGTATCCAGTATGTGCTCTCATATCTATCTCTATGGCATTTACTTTAAATTCATGCTTGCTATTTCAATATAATATAATTAAATAATTAAACTAACTGATCCATGGAAGAACACGATATAACAGTTCGATCAGTTTTAAATATCACAGAAGATATTCCAAATATTTTTCTTGATTTCTTTTTTTTTAACATTGATCCATAAATTCCTAAAATATAGAAGAGAAAAAGAAATTATTTAATACTTTTTGTATGAAATTTGCAATTTATATTTTGAAATTTAAATAGGGATCATAGTTAAAAAAAACAATGAAGATAATATGAAAAAAGAATTAATTTTCAGATTTTTGTTGCATAACATTTAATACCAAAAAACAATATAACTATTTACCATGTGTATTAGGTATATTATGTTCAAACTCCAAAACTCTTTGAGCATTATTTAAACGTGCATCCCAGATTTTTATTGAACCATCTTGGCATCCACCACAAAATACATCTAAATATAACATAAATAATTTTAAATTTAATTATTTATTCACTACCAGTGGCGTGATGAAGGACTATATTTGAGGCACGCGCCTCAATTTAAGGGTGGTGGGTGTCCTCAAAGATCATCTGATGTGTTAAAAAAGCATTATTATTTAAATTAATAAATATATTTTATCTTAAAAAATTTTTAAAATTTTTTTTTGTGATGGGTGGGGTGGGTGGTGGGTCTAACAATATAACTGTGCCTTATAACTTAATAAAGTTCGCCACGCCACTGTTCACTACATTAATTATGTTGTTTTAAACTAAATAAAGTATATTTTTAGCGGCTAATAGGAAATGTATCAACACTATCAACCAACCGAATTTTAGGATTTTAACCAGCCCTAAAAAAGTTAAGAGTCCATTTTTCATTAAGACCTAATACCTATTTATTATTTATTATTATACATATTTCATTCTTTAAAATTAAGGGTATTCAAATATTTTTGATCATATTTTATTAAGGTTGCCCAAATTGTACATGAATTACCAAATTTAACTCAGTAACTTGTCAGCCTATCCCGGCATGTATATCTTTTTGGATAGTAATATTCTTTTTAAATCCATCAACTTTCATTAACTGAAAAGTGAATAAAAATGGTACTTAGGTACTTTATGAGACAAAATTTTTTAAAAATTCCCATTATTTTCATTAAAATCCAGGGAAAATATTGAAACATAAACCGGTAATAGACAAATCATAATAATATTAATGTATCTAACTTCTATCTATATAATAAATTTGACATAATCTCAAGTATTTTTGTATAATTATTTATAATTTATATAAAAATATATAACCTCAACATTTAGTCACAGAACAAACTTCTGTAGAGGAAAATCAAATAATTATTACATTATGTAAGTATGTCAAAAAATACCATTACATTTAAAAATTATAAAATTTACCTTATCTAGTAAAAAATAAAATTTATTTTTTCCATACCTGAAGATCCAGGACAAAACATCACACTTTTAACAGAAGAATTATAAATAAATTCTCTTTCTTCATCAAGTGCCCCATCAGGGCTTAAATTACATAATTTTGAGGATTGGTCTCCGCAGGCCGTTATTAATTTCATTTGTGGCTCAGCCCACGCAAAGTTAAAAATAGCATTGTCATGTACAGCATCTATTTTTAAGAAAATTACAATAAAGACAATTATGTAATTGTAGACATAATGATATTATATTATAAGCATGATAGTGTAAAGTAGCAAACTTAATATTGTACCTACATATATTCAGGTACAATATATTTTTTGGTACAACTAATACAAATTAAATAGGCATAAATATCATTAAGTATACATGCTTATTTTTAATTTTTTTTTTTTAAGAATAAATCTGGATGAAACTGTTATTGGTTTTGGAAATTATGAAGAAAAAAAATAAGAACCAATTTTGGTATCAAGCCTCATTAAAATTTTTCTATAATTTCCAATCATTAGTACTTATTTACACAGATAAAAATACATGACGATCATTTTTACAGTTTCTGATTCAATGACTTAAAATACAATTTGAAATAAAAAAGAAATATAAAAATGAGCATAATTTCCATGCATTTGTCCCCAAAAGTCATTAATGTGTAATAAATAAAAATTATTTTAAATTTAGATTTAGATTTCAAAATAATCGATACCTACCTTGAACTAATTAAAGATATATAAAAAAGGTAAGTAGGTCATTATTAAACTTACTTCTTTTAAACTGTTTATTTTGGTCATTGTAATGACCAATAGTATTTTGAACAATTATTTCTCCATGTTCAGTTGAAACACCAACTATGTGTAAATTATTTTTATTTCTACTGAACTTACAAGCAAAAGTATTTCCAACATGAGTATTTGTATTGTGTGTATTATCATTTGTTTGAGGTACATAACCCATTTGTTCAATAAGCATATCATTCAAATTGCTTTTAAATCCTTTAAATAAATAAATAATAAAATTAATTCAATTAAAAAGCAACAAAATTATAATAAAGTAAGAATTTGTTAGTAGGTAAGAATCCAAAGATGAAACATTGTTGATTTTACAGTAGGATTTTTAGTATTTGAGGTATTCATTTTTTTAATCTATATAAACTGTCTATAAATTAAACTGACTGTGCTTAAGAAAGGTATACATTTTTATAAATTTCATAATAGTAAGAAAAAATGAAAAAATACAAACTAACATATTATTCATCAACAAAATCATGACACTATGAAAATCAATAAATATTTTTTGTAAAATTATTTAATCAAATTGTTTTTCTAGTATAATAATTTATCATTATTTTCAAATTTAATGAGTCGTAGCCTGTTTAACTTCTAAACCTCAAAATTTTATTATGATTATTCAATTTTGTATTTGTATTAAAGTATCATTTATATTCTATACACATCAGCTATCAGATTATCAGTGACATTATTCAAATGTTGTCAATACCTACAAGTATTTAAAAATGATTACTTTTAAATGAATTAGGCAAATTTTTATTCATTTAAAAGATTAATCTTTTATATATATTGTTATTAATTTTACATGGAGATCAATTACACAAAAATTGGTACATGAATTACTGAAAACAGTAATAAAACTTACTGCCATAACCGAGTTGTCTTTTTTCTATATAATTAAGAAAATTAATTGTGTCCATAATTCCACGGGCGTAAAATGAATACTGCACTGATTAAATCCAGGAAACAATGAACAGCATTAAATACGATTGTTCGATATTTTGGTAGTAATGCTATTAAGCATCCAAGAGTGGCAACATCTGACACGGTTGCTCTTGAAGTCCCTACATAATCATACTATTAATTAAAACAACTACTTGTAATAAACGATCTTCCACACGCAATAATTATACAATAAACACCATACTCGAAGCCGATAACATTAAAGAGTCGAAAACTCGCAATGTCGATTAAACTAATAAATATGAATTTAACATGGTTATTGCTTGAATGTATACAACTAATAACATGACAAATAACTAAATGGTTTAATCCGTATCTTTTGTACTCTTATCGGTTAAATTCCCGCTCTTTAATTCAACATAACCTATTTGTTGTGATAATAATATAATATTATTAAAGATTACATTATTATCACATATTACGTTCTTGAGAAAGATAAGATAAATAACTATTTAACTGGTAATTATTTTAATATTGTATAAATAATATACTTGTGGTCTTTTCTGTCGTTTTAGTATATGATATGATTGCACTATTGCATTAGTCCATTTATTTGATGATCTTACACATATTAGGTCATAGACTGAAGTCTAAAGATATCTCTTTCTTTCTTAATCAGTATAATCTTTATTCAATGGTATACATATTATTTCTACATAGTATTGATGGACTTAAGTCTCTATAATTTGATGCACATATACATAATAAATTTATAGATACTAAATATTATTTTTGGATAAAATCTGTTCAACAAAGAATTAGTAAGGCAGATACATTATTATTAATTACTTAGGTAACTATAGTTAGTAGCTAGTAGGTAATACAATTTATAAAATATTAGTGATGAATTACATTTATGATTAGGTACTACTCATGTTTTATAAACTATTTTATATAATCTGATTAGCAGTCTTGTAAAGTATTCGAACACAATATGTGTTAAATAAAAGTTTAAAGTATTCAAATAATTTTTTTATTCGAAAACTATTGAAAAAACATTCGAACACATACCTATTCTAAATGTGTTTATTTTTTGTATTTTTTTATTTGTTAAAAATATTTTAAGAATTCTTAACAATTTACAAGAATGCGTATTAACTTATTAGTTAACAATAACATTTTTTAGCTAATTACGACGTACAAATTGCAAGACTTATTGGACATTGCCAATTGGTAAAAATATAATTATTAGACGATAGTTACGAGGAATAGTGACAGATTGTCAAAATCAAATTTGTATGATCTTAAAAATCAAACACAAAACTTGGAGATTTCAATATTTCTAATAAATATTTATGGTTTCGTTATTTTATCAAACAACAATCATTATTTTAAAAAATATTGACATTTTTAATAGAGCATCTATTGATGTAAATACTTTCTATACACAATTAATTTTTTACAGTTATTTGAAGAAAAAATTATGCAAAATGTTATGTTGGATTTTTTAAACTTTAGTATAAATCACAACAATTTATTTTATGAATTTTCAACTCCATAATTCCATGCGAATTTTTGCGATTCTGACATATTTCGTAAAAATTTGAATTTATAAACAAAAATTGTGTCTAACGATTTTTGATTTTTTTTTACTACGACAAGTACAATTTATACTAAGCCTTGTATTAAATATTTTTGGATAGCCAAATTTTTTTTATGGACATTTCAATAAAAAACTTAGAAAAATCGAACATTTTAACTCTCTATAAATAGCTTCAAAATAATCAAAATAATTTTAAAATTTAATCATAAATAGATTACGCTAATATAAACATTTGGTGAAAATTTCAAATATTTACATTATTTACAATGATTTGTTTTTGGTGTTACAGCAAAAAAAAAAAATCGAAATCTGAATATGCGTATAAATTTTCGTTACTTTTTTAGTAAGTTTAGTAGTTTACGCTTTTGAAAACTATTGGCAATTTACCAGTTAGATGAATTTTCCTTTTTAAAAAAGGACTCAAATCAAAAATCAAAGTATTATTTCTACTCCAAAACGTGATGACGGACACAAAAAAATACATCATTGTAAAATCAATACAATCCTCACTTCGTTCAGAATCTAAAATTAGAATTAAGAATATTCAATCAATTTTCTTCTTTTCATTAATGTTAGTAGGTAGGGGTGTACGATCGCCCCGTCATCCAAGCCACAATCCACCACTGATCATAATAACATGTACTCTTTTGAGTTATTCTGAAAATTAAAATATTTTTCTTTTATAATGTGTTTTCAAACAAAAATTAATAAATAAATAAACATTGTAAAATCAGTAAATTCATTGCATTCCACATAATTAAAAATTTTGTCATGAAACATTTATAAATGTCCGAACTACGAACAAATAATATAAAATCTTCGAAATGTTTCCAGCCCATTTTATTTTTTATTTTTTCTACTTTCTAGTCCGTGTAAGAAATTTATAATTGCGCTAATTGTATTGATTCCATAAAGGTTAGTGCATAAAATACTAGCTACTACAGAATATATGAAATTATTTCATAATATATTCTATATTATACGATACTACAACTGTCTAATGCATAATTATTTTTTAATTATTTAATTATTTATTTTTTATAAATGGCATTTGTATAATATTATGAATAATATGATAAACCTAACTAAAAAAGCTATCGAGTAATAACTACTAATAAGTAACATTAATATTAACCTATATGATTACAATTATAGTTTAAAAACATTATATTAATATATTACTACTATTGATGTACAGAAGTATCTTTTCTATATCGTCTTAAATCATTATAAATTATAATAATTAATAATTATTAATTATAATTGTTTTACTGTCGTATAGTCGTATGTTCTGTGGTATGAACTATGAATGAATATTCTGGTATCTAGATATCACTATTTACTAGTGATAAGCTATAATTACTATGATAAATCATTAATAAATCTTTTTTTTCATCCATGAAATTTCGGGACAAGTCCCCCAATCTCATTGACAGTGGTTATCACTTATTTATGTCTTGTGAGTTCAACTGATTCTAGTAGCTGCTTGATAACGACACGTATTTAGAAATTGAATCATTAAGTTTTTATGAGTAATTTTTTAAGTATAAAAATGTATTAATTTATTTTTCGATGGTTTTATGATTGACAATTTAACTATCTATGAAATGGCTATACCAAATATTTCTGATGTTCCCAATACACTAAAAATATTAGAAGATGGTAAGTTTAAAAAAAATTTCAAAAAAGTTAATTTTTTTTTAGATTTGTTTAGTAAATTGTTTTTGAAATTTGTCCAATATAATTCAATTTTTTTTTGTATCAAGATGTTCTATTTATTTAGACTGTCACTTATTCAATAGAACTAAAATAATGTAAAAAAAATTGGTCGAAATAAAGATCGAATAAAATAATATTAGAAAAATAATAATTATTAAATTTGTTGAAGATTTGTAGGAATTATCGCTAAATTGTTACTTTATTTGTTAGATAATTGGTAATTGTAAATCGGCAATTACTTTCTGGTCACAGATTGATTATTAAGTTTAAAATACTATACCTACTTACTGTTTTTATTTATTTTGAGCTTATAAATATATGTATAATTTTTTTATCACCTATAATTTATAAACTATTTTTAACATTTAAAAATATTTAAATAACATACATATGATTTATTTTCTAGATTATCTCTCTCATTTTGTATCAATTAATAGTGAAAATAAATCTAAGAATCATGTTGTACAGCTTACTGCAGAAGAACAGTTGAAAAAATTGAATAGAGGTAAAAAATAACTTATATACCATTTATATTTTTATTACTATTATTAGGTTTTTATATAATAATCACTGAACAATCAACCTAATAAATTAAATTTTAGGATTAGAATATGTAGACCAGCTTATAAGTGATCAGACTTATGATAACCATGAAGAATTATTTAACCAAGTGACTTGGACAGAAAATTTAGAATCTATTATAAATGAAATATCGTCGCAAATCCAGGTAAATACATAGTCATTTATCCATTAAAATGATTAAATTCTTATATGTTTTGCACTAGAGTTTAATTAAATCTATATATTTTATAAATAAATGTGGACTGACTGATCAAAGTAGAGCATAAATTATGATAGCTAGAGACTTGACAGTACTATTGTACCACAATTTAGCATAAAAATATTACAAAATTTGCTTGTTAGAAAGGTGCTCGCACAAGTACTTTTAGATTTATCATGGATAATGAAAAAATGTTTTTGTTTACTAATGATTGCCACCAATGGCCTAACCACTCGGACAGATGAGTTAAAAGCAATGGATTTTTGAATTTATGGCCTCTTGAATAAAGAAATTATATCTTAAAACCAAATTTATACTTGTAGCTTATAAACTAAAGAAAGACTTGACTGGTTTTAAAGAACATTTCTAGAGATATTAGAAAAGTATTGAAAGTAGTTTGAACCATATTAAAAAATATACCAAGTACTAAGTCTCAGGTTGACTATATAAGTCAAATTATTTCATAAAGTGAAGAAAATTTGTACACTGACAACAAATTGCCTTTGAACTAAGATATTCTAAAACCTAGATACACTTGTATATTTCTTCATTTATCATAAAATGTTGGGTTATGCAGCTAGTAATATATTATACATATTAACAGAATATCATTATTTAGTACACTATTGGTTGTCCCTCTCTCTTTGACCCACGTGCTACCAGTGGCGGCGCGAATAGCTATTTTATGAGGCGGCCGCCTTATACAAAAGTGAGGGTGGGTATCCCAATGACTCCAGGACCTATAGGGCTAGTTTATAATTTACACTCATATAGTCACATAATCACATACCACAAACATACTAGGGTAAATATTAGGTAATCTTTGTTACATTATCGAGATATGGATTTATTAGGTACTTTTGCCTCATGAAATAAAATAATTCACGTCGCCACTGCGTGCTACTTAAACAAAACACATTCATGAAAAATCATATTCTATGTTACATAAATAATCAGTTTGAATCCCGGTTCTGGGCAACATCTCTCTCTGGACAGGCAACTGTTTAGGGGGTGAGACCATCATCCTCTGACTGGACATGGCAGAAATCTATGGGCGTCTAATTAAAAATTCTGCCGAATAGGTGCCCGTACTAGGCTTTTGGGCCTACTCTTAGACATAGCACCTTACATGAAAAAAAAAAACAATAATAATCTTAAAGTCACTCATTACATTTTACTAAAAATTATTATTTTTGAAGGTTTAACTTAAAATCAATTTGTCTAAATGATACTTAAAAATTATTTAGTATCTGATTGAACCTGTTGTGTTTTCCTTCTGTGTCCTCTGTTCTGTCCATTGTTGTGATTGCTCAGTAGTTGCGCTTGGTCATGCTTCAATCGGCTTGTACTTGCATACAATCTCATTCACACTAATTATCAGTGAGGACTAAGACGAAATGGTATGGATGGTAGCAAACAAATTGTATATTGCTTAAATAATGTCTCTCATTACAGACACACAAGGCGATCCCTTAAAGAACTTTTTTTATTGCACCTGTTAATTTCTAATTCTTTATTAATTATATTATTATAATATACTATTAATAAAAAATAAATGGTACTCAACAATAAATAAATTTAAGATATAACCAGATAACATATTTTAACTGTTCAAATAATTTATAGTTTTTTTAATTGCCTTCATATTATGTTTAGTGAAATAAATTTTCAGATTAAATAACACAATTTGGACATAAACTAATAAAAAAATTGACTATTTAGTTGAATAAGTTGTATAAAGTTAATTAAAAATAATTTATGCTAACAATTATGTATAGTAAAATATTATACTTGTTTAGTGTTTACACAAATACTTAATAATAATGATGATGATAATGTTGATTAATGATTATATACAAGTATTAGAAGAAAGTAAAATGTTTAATTTTTTATTTTTAGAACTTGCAATCATCAATTGAACTATTAAAGTGTAAAATTATAGATTTATTCGTTAAAGTTCAAACTCAAGTTATCATTCTCAATAGATTGCATGCCATTTGTGATTTATTAAGGAAAATTATGAGAACACAAAGTCTAACTTTGCAAGCATTAGACAAAGAAAATGTTATGTCATCTCATTCAATGTTAGAAATAAGTATGTATACATTTAATTTATTTGAATTTTTTTATTATATTTTTATTACTTTTTTCCTGTATTGTTTAAATATTGAAATTAATACTTTGGGGCTAGAGTATATTATCTGAATTATAGTAACCCATATTTTATTTTTAAGCACAATAACAGATTTTTTTTGCAGGAGAATTAATTGAAGATAAAGATTTGAAAGAAATAACATTTTTAAGTAAAGATTTAATTAAATTAAGTAATTTTTGTGAAAAAAAAAATGTTATTGGATTAAAATGACACAAATTTGTTATCATATATTTGTATATTTTATTTATGGTTGATCCTAGCTCTTATGATTAATTTAAATATGTACTATAATATATTATATTATGTTATGAAGAATTATGTAGTTATTTCTTATGTTTTTTGCTGTCAGAATACATAATATGATAATAATATTTATTAAAGTGTAGTTTGCCATAATGTTAAATAATGTAACAATTCTGTTAAGAGGACGCCACACTCACATGTGTTGTCTCCGTCATTCAAGTGCGTAGCATAGCAAATTTTACGCTCAGCAAAGCACGTTTATCTACGTTAATTTAAAATTTAGAGTGAATTGACCTATTATAAAAATTAAAGGCAAGATTATTACCAAGGGCATCTCATAGGCTTTTTATTATATTTTAATTTTAAACCGATTTATGAGTATTTTTAGATATAAAAATAATTTACAATTTTAAAATAGTCATAACTCGCTTTAAAATTAAAATATAATAAAAAGCCCATGAGATGCCCTCGGTAATAATCTTACCTTTAATTTTTATAATAAGTCAATTCGCTCTAAATTTTAAATTAACAGAGATAAACGTGATCTGCTGAGCGTAAAATTTGGTATGCTACGCACTTGTACGACGGAGACAACACATGCGGTTGTGGCGTCCTCTTAATCCATACAATTTGTATCTGTTTGTTTTGAACACTGTGCCAACAATCATTTATACCTTTTTTGTGTACGGCTATATGTCTTATGTGTTATTATAGGTCGTGTTTGTGTCAAGACACCTACATTTTAATAACTTAAGCTAGAAGATTTGATACACGGTCCTCATAAGTTGTTTTTACAGTAACTTAAAGATTTTGAAAATATATATTTATTGTACAACTTTTTTAGACAATTTAATCTTACATTTTTTTAAATTGGTTTTTTAATAATATAAATAGGTACAATAATATAACAATAATATAGTAACATGTAATAACAGGCATTTGCTCAGAATCATTATTGAATTTAACACATACATTACAGTGACCTACTGAATAACGAGTTGATTCATTCGACACCTGATATACATCCAATGCTTGATCTATGTTTGTGATGTAGAGAAACATAATTTTTACATCTTTTAAAATACCTCTATCTCTTCTCCCCAAAAAAAAGTTATTATTTTAGTTTATAATAATGATGCCAAGCTGGTCAATATATTAAACAAAACCCTATACCTAGGCGACTAGTTTTTACCAATTAATGATACCTATGTACTTACTACCTATTACCTGTTAGTCTGTTAGATATATATATATATATACAAACATTAGATATATATATAAACAAATTACCTTAAATGTTATACTTTTTAACATTAGGTAATACATAAAATTGTTTATATTGACATAATATACCTACATTACGACATTAGCTACTGGCTACCAACTACCTACATATTGAATTCAATTGTACAGTTAAAACTGCTTTAAGATATAGTTGTGTACCTACTACCTACCTAATAAATATTAATTTAAATTAATAGATGTAAGGGTTAAGTTAGGTTAGGTACAGTTTTTTAATTTTTATGTATCATAAAATGTATACATTTTCAAGTTCTTCTCTCACCAAATCCCCAGACAAAAGCCCGGAGAAAAAAGTTACCAATATTTTAGTACCTACATTTAATACTATATTGTCGTTCACCATTTTCGACCACGCCAAATTCACACCTTTCCAATTTACATCAACAAATGATACCAATCATACATAGCAATCACCACATACCTTCTATCATAAATATTCGGTAATCATAGGTACCTAGTTGTATAAGCGACCTCTCAAAAAAAAAAAAAAAATACATGCAAATACCCAGTCCATACGAATTACTCAAGTAAACTTTATTAAATATTATTTTATGAAAAAACATGTTACATAAAATATTATTATAAAAACAATGTATTTAATATTTATAAAGGTATATAAATAAATCAATAAATATACAACGAAGTCCCTTTTTTTTGTTCAATATAAATTCCGTGACGGCTAAATTGTCAAAACAACTAAATAAATAAATAAATAAACTAGGGTTTATATGAAAGAAATTCAGGAAAATCCACAAATATAACATTTTTAATTACGTTTACGTACGCGCCTCTCTAAGTCTTTAATCCGCTGCAGGCGGATTTCCCACGTCTTACCTGAGAATTTATTTTTTTAGTGTTACGTACAAGACAAGTAGACTTCCCACGAGTTTTTTGTAGTAAGTAAAGGTAACTTGTAATAATTAATAACAAACTGTTATACCAAGTTAAAAAGTTTATTTTGAAATAAACACACAGTCACACAGGTATTTGACAATGCGATAACGTTTATGTCTCACATTTGTATTAAAACCGTCTGCCCATCGTTCTTTACCTTATCCCTATATGTAAAGTCATCCAACATGTAACTGAAATGTTGTTATAATACGATAATTTGTAATCGAGTTAACTACTTGTGCTATTTTCCTTATAACTAAAACACATTGCACAATTATTAATACATACAATCCAGATATGTGTCCATTGAATATAAAGTATTAATTAGTAGTATTTGTTAATAATATTACAAGTACAACTACATAGTAAACTCGTAGGAAGTCTCAACACTATAGTTATATAAAACTATTAACATAAGCCTATCTTACCGGAAACACCTGACAGGATGGCTATACTGCTATTACAATATAATCGAATCTATATAGTTGTCTTAACTGGTAGGTAAACTCGTTCGCTGACTGATCAACGTAGAACTTAAGCTCTGAATCAGCGGTTCCCAACCTCGAGTTACGACCCAAATTAGGGTCACAGAGGTTTTCATGGTGGGTCGCAAAAGCTTTTCTTACATTTACATATTATATTTTATTATATTATAATTTCAATTTCGGAAGAAAACAAATTATGTTCTTTTTTTGGGTCGCCAAAAGTTAAATTTAAAATTTTAGGGTCACACTCATAAAAGGTTGGGAACCACTTCTCTAAATAATGATACCTTTGTATAAAAATGTAGGTACCTATAAGTATGCACTAAAAAATAATTCAAAATGATTGATGAGATTTTTCAAGTTTTGAATACCATACACCGAATCACCGAATATTGAATAACAAATTCGACATAGTTTATATCATATAACATATAAGTAGAGATATCATTTTTAACAGGTAACAAATTCTTGACCCGGGACAGCTATAGTAAGTATAATTATTATTAAAAAAGTTGTTATTTAAAGATTTCATTATCTCAAAAGTGTAATGCATTTATTATTTTACCGGAGTTTTACTTGTAGGTATTTTAATGAAGATTAACTAACCTACTTTTTAATATTTAGTTTAAACATTATAGTAACTCATTGACATTAATAAATGATAGGTATATAGGTATACTACTACACTTCAATAGGTACTTCATATTATGAGTCAACCCTGTATCGATTTTATAAAAAGTAGTATGTTTAAACAAAAAATAATAGTCATCACCCAGACTGTAAATAAGAAGTGTCGAGGTACCCCAAGATATACTGATATACAGAGATTATTTCTCGACTAAACTTAGAGCTTAAGCTTAAATGCCTAATGGCTAATACTATTTTTACATCAATGTATTTTATATATTTATATAACGAATTGTTATACTTTTGTTTCGATCCTGATCAATCCAGATCGGTAATTAATTAATCCGAATTTTGTGCTTAGCATTTGTACCTATACATACTATAATATACGGTATGTGTAACTGAACAATTTTCATTTTTCAATTTTTGTCAGTATGGTTCAATATTTTGTTAGTTGATTATATAGTTGCTCTCGAAAAAAAAATTTCAGAAATTGTATACAAGTAGTAAATGAAATAGGCACCAAAATAGTTGTGGATATTTATTTATAAGGTATTCATATACCCTTCAATAGTTCAATATACCTACGTTAGCAAAACCAAAACGGTGGAAATGTAGTAACAAAACTATGAATAAATTCCCAGGAATACTGTCATCATTGTCGGAGTTAACAAACCCTGTATAGGAACTTTAAATTGAACACAACCACGCGGAGAACAATCAAATTCAAATAATTGAAAACTTTAAAAACGATATCAAATCACGATCACGAAGAACTTGTGACAAATAAAGTCATGCAGATATTTGCGGAAGCTGTAAATCAAATACGACCAGTCGAAGCTCTATTGTATTTACTAAAAGAGTGTGTTTAAAATGATCCATTAAAAACCAAATTAAATTGTTAAAAAAAAAGTTATGTTGTTTAGTTGTTATAGATATTAGAAGGTAAATAGGTACATTTTTTTATTAAAACCTTTTTCGGTAGTTACTCCCTATAAGACATTTTATAAGAATAAAAATAATAATATTGATAAAAATCCAAGGGAGGCAATTCATCCCTGATACCCCCCCCCCCCCCCAATAAATACGTCTCAACGTTGAGTACCTACTAACCTACTTCATAAATGTCAGTACACTGATAGCATGGAAAAGTCATTAAGTCGATCCCAAACAATAATTATTTAGGAAAATATAACAAGTAAAACTAATAAATTGTGGAAACATTCTATAGTTCTTTTTATGTTACTGAGGAATTTATAGAAAACTTCCCGAGGCCTATGAATATATGACCCCCATATCCTTCCACGTAGATACCCTAATGTCTTAAATTTGAATGGTGACTTAACTACGCTTCAGAATTCTCAATAATATATGCGAATTAATTCACCGAATCTTGCTGGTAAATATAATTTTAAATCTTTCTATTTTTACTGTCAGATAGAAACCTACTACCAAGGTCTAGGTGTTAGGTAAATATCTAAGTAAACTTATGTGAAATTGTAAACAAATTAAAATTTTTCTGATAGCTTTGTGTCATGATATTATACTGAAATTATTACTCTGTTATAAAATTATTAAATAGGTAGGTACCTAAAATATAATTACTTGTAAATTTACAAGAATTTTTTTAGTTAGGTACCTATATAGAATATAGATGTTAATTATTAATTGAGTATATAGGACAAAATATGGAGTTTCATAATTACAATTATTATATAAATAATACTACCTATAATATAATGCTTAGATAAAGTATGAGTATATTTATGATTTATAGTAAGTACATTATAAGTAAGACAAGATAATAATTGACAAATTTCAATGAAACATTTGTGGTTCCCAATATATCATACAGAGATATGGTTACTAATTTATTATAATGAATACAATATAATATATAATAGTACTATACTATAGTTGTATAATATATGAATATCGGAATAAAATTAAACATTAAAGCAGATATATATATATATTATATAGTAGAAAATTAGATAATTAATTAAACAATCAAAATAATAAAATATAGGGCAATGGCAATCAATAATGATAGAATAACCGTATATAATTATGCGATAACAAAATGTATACAAATGCAAATATAGTTTCCTTCTGATAATAACATACTGGAAAAATATAATAATAAAATAATCTAAAGTAATAAATAATAATGTTAATTGAGATATTAATATAATTACTATAGGAAATTAAATCCAATTCACAGTATATTTCTATGTCTTCACAAATTACTGTATTATTATATTTCGAAATAAAATGGGTATTCGCATTCTGCAATATCATTCGTCAATCAGCAGTATACATTTTTAAAATTGTACCGTTTTTTTTAGCTATACACATCTGGTTTTTGTATATTATCATACAATTGTATACTAATAGTGTTGTGTTCTACACGTTTATTTATATGATTATTTATGTATGTAAGTTTATAATATATTGAATTATTTTCAGAGTTTTAGAGTACATTATTGTACATAATAGAAAATGTCGGATACTGAGAAATATTAAAACATTAATTAAAGGAGCATACAACGCAAAAAAAATTCTTAACATTTTTTTTATATGTCAAATTATTGTAGCTATGACTGTATAAAATGATTTGGTGAAAATCCGATGTTTCATTAATTGAGTGCGCTTGCAATTAGCTGATGTGTTCTCAGGCGTGGCATTTGTTAGTAGGGCGCGGGATCACTAGGGTGTTCACCTATATTTCATAAGAATGTCTTTTTTAGGTAATCAAAAATAAAACAAAAGGGCCAATATTATGTGTTTTAATTCTGATATTGAATATTTTTATATTTTTACTACCTACTCAAAGACTAAAGACTGTGGCATGTGGCATTTAGATTAACCATTTATAATTACCAATAGAAAATTGATAGATAACAAAACAAATAATAATGAAAAAATAAAATTTACATAGTTTAATATTGTAGTTTATACAGATTTCAACCATGGGACGTGGATGTGGAACACGTTTTAAGCCTAAATTGTTGAAATGGATTTTATAGTTTCGATGATTCAGATGATATTCAAGTGACGACTGTTATTTGGTTTTTACAATTCAGTTATTTTTTGTAAATAAAATAAATGGTTATCTTATTTCTGGCGTGGGATATTATCAAAGGGCCACACACACACTGAGGGAGCCGTCATCGCATTCGTAATATTTTATGCTCACATAGGTTGTAAGGTACCTTACCTATGTTCTATAGGCTATATTATAAATTATAATAGTATAAAATCAATGATACAAGATTAGTAGATTACTATATATTATTATATTATTCTTATTCTTATTCTTCTTCTTATTATTATTATATTATATTATTATTATACTTATAACGAGTAACGAGTAGAATATGCCGAGTATGAGTGAAATACAGATTTTACATCAGCTCTTTCGTTTGTAATCTGTTTAAAACGGAAAAAAAGAAAAAACGCGTATGTGTACATCTATATATAGAATACTATGAAAAAAAGTATTATTTTAATTAAGTAATTTCATTGAATTTAGGTTTATCAATAATTAAATTCAAAGTAAAGTTCCTTTAATATGATGAAATTCAGCATGGTTTTAATAAATACAATTCATAGAATTTAAGCATGTGCACTAATAAAATCAAAGGCAGAGCATTTTTGAAACTTTGAAAAAAGTGTTATTTTTAATGAATAAAATGTCATTAAGTTTAGTATGTAAGTTTGTTAGTTCAATTTTTCAATAGTATTAAACTGAGTATGAAGTTATCCATAATGAGGGAATTTGGAATTAAATTAATTAAGCACTAAATTTCATGGATTAACGAAAATTAAATTCATGTTTTTATGAACCAATATAATTGGCTCAAAATCATACCCGATTTTCATTAAATCAGTATATGTTTTTCATAGATATTACGACACATTTTTCTGGGTGTATAGGTACAATAAATTGAATCACTGTGAGAATTCTCACCATCACCATCAACTGAATATTTTCGGTGTTTGACAATTTCTTATGATACATATTTTCCACCTATATTTTTGAAAGTGAAACTGTGAATCTATTTTAAATAATAAAAAGTACATTAAAATAATAATAAAAATTAGGTAAGCGTTGATGTATTGAAATCAAAATTTGAATGATACAACAGTAGTTTCCGAGTTATTAAAATGTTAGTACAAATGATAATAGTACTTAAAAATCATTTTAGAATGAAATACGCGTACTATTGGAATAAGTATTTCTGATACTATTAGGTTGTTTTTACAAATTATTAATGTCGATAAATTAATATTTTATTTTTTTATTTTATTTAATATCGGTAAAGATTAATGACTAATATTTTCAAATTCACATAGATTGCCAGTGGCGTACTTGGATCTTTTTTTTGTTGGGGGGGGGGGGCTATCACCCGTTAGTACGCCATTGCACATATAACATATATCTTATAAACCTAAACCACAGTATAAAGAATAATATTATTATATTAAATAATATTATTTTTTATACTGTGCCTAAACCATATTGACCTTTTATCATTATAACACAAAGTTAAGCAACTCAAAATCTACTCATTAGAATTTCGATTTCAATACATTCAAATTCTCAAAAAAATTATCCACTTAATAATTTACAGTAAAAAATATAGATTCTCCTTTGAAAAACTAAAGTTTGTATCGCCACAGAAAACTCCTTAATAAGTAGCATAAAAAAATCTCAAGAATTTGAAAACATGTTCTGACTTTCCGCGAGTATATTTAAAGATTCCAAAAATCAGATTTGAATAACTTATAAGAGTTATAACTTCATTATTAGAGATAAAAAAAGGGAGTGAGTATGCTTGATGAATTATCCTATATAGAATGGTGTCTACAGTCACTGTAGACTGTAGTGTAGAGGATATGTTAAATTTGAATTCAATGATCTAAAATCAACGTATACGAAAAAACGATTCTAAGCGGAGACTTTCTGTTAAAATTATATTATATGTATTTTATTAAATGATACCCAGTAGGTATACAGTACAGTACAATATTATTTTATGGGTTTGGTAAAATTTAAATATTGTGTTTATTATAAATTAAAATACTTGTGTAGTTGTGTCTTGTTTTAAACATTTCTTATCATTTTAAATTTTAATAATGATATAGGTAATTCCTTTTATTGTTTTAACTTTTAAATAAACATTTTTAAAAATATCTTCATCAAAAAATTTATCAGTTGGAAATGTTCTATTACTCCGAAAATAGTAATCAAAAGGGAAATTATCCATCATGTCTATGATTCATCCCATAAAATATAAATTAATGCGTACTGCAAATTGCAATAGTCCGTCATCGGTGCGGGCGGAGCGCAGCGTTGCGGTGCGGACTGCGATTGACGAACACGCCGCCGTCGATCGTCGGGGCCCGTGTTTTTATTATTATGATTGTTGTTGGTATTTTTTTTTTTGTCCGCTCTCGGCGGCTCGCCCCCACCGCTGTACGACAGCACCTATCGACACACCGCGCACCGCGGACGTCTCGCGAACACCGCGACCCATCGGCTGCCGTGCGTGCGCGCGCCGTACGTGTACCTACACCACAGCACCGCGGTGGGTACGGTAGTGGCGGAGGAATAAGCAGTACCCAATCCATTCCGCGCACACACGCGCACACAGAAGACGACAGTGTCAGTAACAAAACGCATTCGCTTCGAATGGGTGGCGTTGTGCACGTCTCGACTGTTTGTGTGTGCATTCTGTGCGTGTGTGCGTCGCTCGTATCTTTATATTATACAGTATACAGAAATAGTATAATAACACAAGGTAAATACACCCGTGTGTGCCGTGTGTGATGAACATCAGCAGTTGTGGTAGTAACTCATCGGCAGACGAACCTCCGACGTGCGACCGTCAGTCCGGTTAGTGTACTGCGTGTGCGCCCCGTTTTTTTGCGTCGCCGCCAGTCGTTGCACTCGTTCACGACATACGGCGACGACGTCTGTGATGCCGAGCGGTTGCCCGTCCGCCGCCGCCGCCGACGACGACTGTCTCTTCTAATCCTGAACTGCGGCCACGGCCACGACCGCGACCACGACGGCGGCGGAATCTTTGGACGCGACCACCACTGCCGCCGCCTTATCAATCATGAGGTGAGTCCCCGTTGTGCTTGTATTGTTATTGCTATACCTAAGTACTTATTCACCGAAACTTTGGTGATATTTCAATATGTCATTGCAATGCGAGGACGGTCGCGTAGCTATCCTACCCACCCCGTTTTCGGTTACCGGCGTGTACCGCTTGCGGTAGGCTGTAGGTACCACCTAGCTCTATGTTTTTATTTAAATCGCACAATGTTTTCCTCTCGATTACATGTTTTTCCCGCCCCGCGCGCATCCGAACCACATCTCGCCGCCACCACTGACGGCTGGCTCGCGCACCCCACCCAACCCCGGCGGGTGGATTTCAGTGCCGGAGACGACGTGTTTGTCGCCGTGCAATCTCTGGGCAGAGTCGCGGATCCCGAGGCTCGGTTGCAATTTTCCATTTTTCGTACGGCGCGTCGTCGTCCCTGTCGCCGCGATCGCCTGAAGCCGCTGGCGTTTTTTATTTATTAGTTTCGAGAGAAGTGATCGATATCCAGGCGTCCCGTGAAAACTGTCCGTGTTCGACCTGTCCAGGTAGTCGTAGGTGTGTTACCTACGGCAGTTGTTGCGACGACATTCTTGCGCGACGGTCGTCGAACCTCACGACAATACGTCCGTCCCGCCACCGACTTCGGCAAGCGTCGTTTTCTTTCGTGTCTTTTTTCGTTTTGTTTTCAAAAAACCAGTCGTAGGTAATCGAGTGAGCATACCTGTCTACGACTTTTACTCGGTGTTTCACCTGCGCTCACCTACCCCCCTCAACGCACTCACTCGCCACCACTCGCATGGCCAAACGGGAACGGTCCTTATTTTCACTCGGCCCAAGAACTCGTCCCTTTTATCTTATCTGCACAACTACACAAGAATGTCAGATATGTTAATGTGAGAATAATGTTTTTTTTTCAAATCATTAAATGCATTTATTTTATTTACTTTTGTCCGTGATTATTGTTATCGTAAAATTAGAAAACTACGTAGATAGTCTCTAATGACCGTCTGTGTCATTACTGTATTAGACCTTCGCGGAATAACAATACTGTTTTACAATTTCTAAACCAATTAATGAAATTACTAATTTATCTATGAGTCATTTTGGAAACTTTGAATTCCAATTAGCCGACAAATATCTTAAGTATTCGTTATCTTGGTGATTAACTAATATAATAATAATGACTAATGATACTAATTTAGTGTTTTTGATTATTTTATGTTTTAATATCAAATGATTTACAAATTTTAATTATTGACTGTAAAATGAGATTATTGTATTTTATTTACAAATATAAAATTTACTTCAACAGTTTACCAATAGTTGTGCCCATCGTAAAATTAGTAAAAATTGTTTAGAATACTAATTTACTTCCAAGAATATTTTATGCCATTGGGTGCCTAATTTATTTCACCTATAAAATATTTACAGAGTATCATCTAGTGTGTCATTTGTTTTTTGTTTATTGTTATTTATGTAGGCTATTTAATTGAACCTACAACATATAACTGTAAACATTTAAGTTAAACCCAACAATTAAAACAGGAAGTTGATAATAGAATTCACAAATCACAAAAAAATGTCACATAAAAAATAATGACAGCCAATATAATTTTTTATGGTTATTATATCTTAGTAATAAGTTATCACCCACATATAGTATTTAGTAGATAATGTTTCATACAAAATATATTTTATGAATGTTTAGTGTTTATATAATGGACATTTAATAATTTCTGTATATTGTTATTATCTTCAATAATATAATATTTATAATTAAATGATTTTATAGTATTAGGAAAGTATGTATAATTTATATGGGCTTAATACAAAGTCGTACAAAGTTTATAATTTTAAAATATTGTTTTTGTTCACTTATTATGAGAAATATGTTTTATTAGTTGCACAAAACATGTTATTAGTATATCACACATACTGACAATATTGTACATGAAGAAAAATATTGATATATTTTTTTAATTTTTTTTTTTATCAGACTATTTATTATTGTTACACTCTTATCCATCTCTCGTTTTAATTTTTCTATAAATATAAATGTTTAGCTACCTAGGTAGTAAAAATATATTAAATTATAACATGATAGATACCATGTACTCGAGTATGTACTTTTTCGTTGTCTAGACTACCGCTCAATATGCAGACTGCTAATAGTTTCAATTCCGTCATAGTTTTGTCTTTATAGTTCCGTTTTTTAATACACAATCCACTTGAATTGTCATTTATTCAAGTATAATAGATATTAGAAAAACTACAGAATAAAGAAAAGGTAATCCAAATACATTTTACATGAGTTTATTCTTCTTAATGTTCTTATGGGGTGATAAAAACATGTCCAATATATTAGATTTAGAACAAAATGCTTCAGAATAGTCTTATTCCACTGTATTATTATTTTTTATTATTTTAGGTGACCAACTTTTAAAAATATTTTTCAATGTGTTATCGAAAATTGGCGGCAAAAGAATTTTTTTTAAGGTAGAGCTTATAGGAGGCCAATAATGAGATTTTGACAAAAAAATATATAATTAGAAATAGGTAACAGCAATTGAATGAGCTAATATGACGTTATCGTCACAAAAATGACTGCAGTCTGCAACAACTGAATTATTGACTGGTGTTATTTACGGCATTGGTGTTGTAGTCGAGATAACAAAGTTAATAACAGAAAAATACCAGAAGGTATAATATTCAACCAAGTAATTTATATTGGTAGGTAGGTGTAGGTATGATTGTTACATATATAATTTTTTTAATCTTCTATTATTTGTTTAAGGTTTTATATCACTGATTTAAATTCAACTATACCCATGTCTCACTATTAAAATTAAAATATAAAATAATTTTAAAATATCATTGATCATAGCAAAATCTTATTAAATCAAAATTTAAAATTTTTTGATTATCATCTAACCTCTTTATTTTAAATAAAGTAATCATGTTGTTTGTATGTTATCTGTTTAAAAGAAAAAAAGAGTGTGTAATTTTTGTTAATTACGACAACTAACCATATAAACCAGGTTGTGTTACTCGATAACTGCTCTTGCCTGGACAATTTAAATTGAAAACATCCTTTGATTTTCTATGATGTAAGACCACCTTGAGTAGGTCTCAAAGTAACCTAAATGAACCTAACCCTATCTTGAGAGCTACTCAAGATGGTTTTACTTATGAAGTCGAGGGTTTGTTGGTGAATATTTTGGCTTAAATATAATCCGTGAAAGTTCAGATAATGAATAGCCACCTTGGGTCTATGTGTAATGTGGTTGGTAGTTGCCAAAAGTAAAAAGTACCTAAAAGTGAAAAAAAAAATTTAAATAACAATTAATACTGTTTCGTTATAACTTAGTTATACAATTTGATAAGATCAACCTTCGGTTACACTACATAAATTAAACTATCTATTATTATTTAGGTAAAAATATGTACCTATTGTAAATAGTTTTATTTTATTGATCATTTTAGTGAAACAAGTATTACATCAGCCAGGGCATCTGTGATGATTTATGATGACAACAGCAAAAAATGGGTTCCAAGTGGAACATCATCAGGCCTTAGTAAAGTACACATTTTTAAGCATGTGATCAACAATACATTCCGTGTAGTTGGAAGAAAACTACAAGACCATGAGGTAATTTTATAAATTAAAAATGTTATGCTTAATATTTAAAATATAAAAGTTAATTTTTCTTTGGTACCTAAAATATGTTAACATCATAGATACAAATAACATTTGCCATTTGGGTTAAGGTGTGCCCGGGTCTACCTCCTCTCCCGTTAAAAAAAAAATTAGATTTTAAATATTGAAAACATTTTTTTTTTTTTATAAGAATTAGGTAATACAGTAGAACTTCGATTATCCGTCACTCTCTGTTATCCGTCATCGATCATCGCCAAAAAAATAAAAATAATTAGGCGATTAGACAATCGCAATAAACTCGCCATGGTGCCCAACACAGTAACTATCAAGTGTATAAAAATAGTTTGTAATATGTACATCAAATACGTTATATTGCTGCTAAAAATAGAGAGTCAAAAAATCAAATTAAAATTACAGATTTTTTTATAATATGTGTGGTATGTATGTTTATAATTTGTTATATGTAAGTACATACATTTTTTAAAGTACACACACGTAAAAAATATAATAAATGTGTGTATATGTATATACACGTTTTTTTTTGCAAAATTTCCGTTATCCGTCTATTCGATTAACCGTCATAGCCCCGGTCACGTCAGTGACGGTTAATCAAAGTTCTACTGTACCTGAAAAACCTCTTAAAAGTAGTACCTGAGTTTCAGCCCCACTCCCTCTCAAATCTTAAACACTATTTGCGCCTATGGTTAACACTAATTTTGGGTTTTAGTTTTCGTTTAAAATTTAAATCCATTTTTGATATATTTTCTTTACATTAAATAAATTATCAAAATATTCATTAACACTGCTTAATAGAATTTCTTTTTTACTCTGCATCAAATCACATTTCTTTAAAAATATGTTTGTGTTTTAATGTGTTATACAGGTTGTTATTAACTGTGTCATTTTAAAGACTCTTAAATATAATCAAGCAACAACAACATTCCACCAATGGAGAGATAATAAACATGTATATGGTTTGAATTTTAGTAGCAAAGAAGATGCTGATTCTTTTGCACGAGCTATGGTGTATGCTCTTGAGGTATTTGACATAACTGTACTAAATTATTGGATTAAAGTTACAAAAAGGTTTATTAAGCATTTCTTAAATTTAGGTTCTAGATTCTGTATCCAGAAATAATATTAATAATCCTCATAATCATATACCACCTCCAGCACCTCCTATATATCAACAAGCAAATGGACAGTATGATGAAGATATGGGATACAGGTATTGTCATAAACGTATTTTATAGATCCAATAAATTACTGTATCTAATTACTTATTTAACTCAGAGATTGGTGTACAAATAATGTACCTAATCATTTCAGAAGTATGACGAAAGACGATGCTGCAATTATCCAAGAGAGGAGAATGTCTCAGCAAAATCAAAGTAAGCTGCAATTATTGAAAATAATTTAATTAAAATGTTTTCTTAAAACTAGTATTATTAGTTATAATCAAAGACTTATATATTTTATGGAATAAAAATAATTTTGTATTATTTTAGTCGTTAGTACAACAAACGGCTTACCAACCATTCCACCTGCACCTCCTCAGTTGCCTTCATCAGGCCACCATCGCACATCATCGGCTCCGCCAGCACCAGTTCCTCCCCCTCCTCCACCAGGTATGTCTAGCCCATTGCCTCCTCAACCTCCTCCAATGCCTGGCAGTCTACCAAGACCTAGTAGTAATGGAGAAGTTGATCACAGCGAATCTGTTGCTGATCAGACATCCTCATTAGCTATACAGTTACAAGCAGCTCGCTTAAAACGTACCAATAAGGTATGTAATTATATAATAAAACCGTATGTCTGAGATAAAATTTAATTTTGATGTCCTTTGATTTTATTAACACTAAAGCAGCATCCAGCCGAAAATAGTGGCTCGTCTACGAGTAGTGCTAGCAGTGGTGGAAGTGGAAATTACGGGACCCTTGGTAGAAATGCTAACGGTGGCCAAACTGGTATGGCATCAATGATGGATGAAATGGCACGTACATTAGCAAGACGTCGAGCTGCTGTTGAAAAGAAAGAACCAATTGATTGTCCTCAAGTAAGTATTATAGGTTAGGTATTATCTTAACAACAATTTGAATATTATTATTTTACATGAAGCTATATTTTAAGGGCACCATTAGTTAACTACCCAAAATTATGTCCTTACCTTTGATACTTTTGTAGTGTGTACAATTATAATTTCCCGTTAATAGGCATCTGTGCTTAATAAATTTTACAACATATTGTCCATACATGTTAAAAATTTTTTGCCATACTGTAATTATTTAAATTTTTCTCTATAGGATGAAAGTGTATCACCTGGCGACAAAAAAAATTGGAGTCGTAACGATAGTCAAAAAAGCTCATTAAATGGTTGTGAAAGTCCTAAACTTGGCCGAAAACAATTGTCTGCCACTTCCACTGAAGACTTGATTGCATCTAAGTCTTTTGGAGACAATTGTATATCAAATATATCATTAGAGTTACAGACATTAAAACAAGATATACTACGTGAAATACGCAAAGAATTGAACAGAATGAAATTGGAAATCATTGAAAGTACATACATTTTTATTTATTTATTATTATTTTGCTCATTTTACTTCATGGTTTAAATCCAGTGTTGTTTTCTAAGAATTGAATATCACTGTTTTCTTAAATTCCAATGAAATGTTTTTACCCGAGTGAACACTCGGAAAATTATGATAATTTTTCTAATTTTATATGGTTTTAATGGTTTTCAGGCGTAAAAGTAGAAATTAGCAAAAGATAAGTGAACAGCAATCTATCAAACAAGTATCAAATTACTATTATTCATTTACAATTTTATATTGATTCGATGCTTGTTCTTTTTTTTATTAAGTGGACATTTTCGAACTGAATCTCATTTTATTACTGTTATATGATTTAGATACACTCATAGACATTATTATTGTAAACCTATTTATGACTTAACTCATTTATAGCTACTTAATTTAAACTATTTCTTACATAATCAACGTTATTATGTAGCGCATATTTTTTATATCAAAATTGTTTTTTTTTTTTATTTATGTGAGTGTAATCACCTTATGATTTAAGTGTGAACAATTTGTATTATATTATTTATGAAAAAATAAAAAGCATGGTAAACGCTTCATTTTATGTATTTAACTACTCATGTATTAATTTTTTTTATGATGATAATTATTAATTTTGACATTGATAAAATAATTTATTTTAAGTGCTGGGATTATTAAGTATGCACACATTGAATATGCTCAAGATAATGTATCTTATTTATTTGCACTATTAATAAGCATTATAAATAAACCGTGTCATATCCGCGTCAAGGAAATTCCCAAACTATAAAATTGTTTAGTACTTTTTGGTTATCCTTGCTATTCAGTGGACTACTGTCAGTTGTCACAATTTAATAACCACAAGTGAATACCTTATTTTAATTCAAAGTAATAACACAGAATAGATTAAATTTAATATATTCTGTGGTAATATGAAAATATATTTATCAAAACATATTATATAAAAATGGTAAGTTGTTAAACATGATTGTAGCATTTCATGTTATATCAATAATAACTAATATAATTTAATATATTGAATTGGTATACATAGTTAAACAATATACAATTCAACAGACAATTGTGATAAAATTTAAAACAATATACACAACAAAAATAGAAATTAAATTTCTTTATAAATCTAAATTATAGAAGTACAAGGACTTAATAACACTGGCAATTACCATAACCAGTTTGAGGGTTATTAGTTGTATGTAATTTATCCAGTTAGATGATTACAACCAACTCCTTCTAAATCTGTTTTTATAAATATCTCAATAATTTAAATGAGAAATTAAAAAGTAGTTGTATTATCATTATTTAAATAATTTGTGATCTAATGTGTATATGCACTATGTACACCGTGTAGTCTCCAGTACTACCTTTAAGCTCAACTAAATAGCATACTTAATTTTCTTTGCAAATTCCCCAAAGGTAATAGTTATGTATACCCAAAAAAATTGACAGTAGCTATAATTGAATTGTGATAACTAGGAAAAAAAGGTAATCACAATAACCAAAAAGTACATTGTTTTTCAATATGTTTAACTAATTTATCTTAATCACATCTACAGTCTTCAATATCTATCTAATCTTTAACTGATTGAAAGCATGTTATTTAAAAAAGATCTACATGTGAGATAGATCTTGTCTTACACAAGCATGCCACCTGCAATCTTTTGTTAATGCCTTTAGCCCTTGAGACCTAAGACTTACTTGTATTAAAAAAAAATCTTTATAAATTGATCTCATGGTTGTATGCCCAATATTGTATAATTAAGATGTGTTTTATCATATTATAGTCATATAATAAGCTAGTAAATTATTTTGTTATCACTACAAATAATAATCATACTATCATAGTAATAATGAAAAAATAAAAATATTTTTCACAAATTTAAAATTTTTTAGCAATTAAAATATTTTTTTTCTATTATACGTTAAAATATATTAATAACTTTTGGAGTTATTTTTTTTAAATTACTATCAAAAATAATTTATAATGCTAGAAATGATTTTATTTAATATTAACGTTATTTAAGTAAAAATAAATAATTTTAATAACATGAACAAGCATTAGACAAAGTATTTAGTAAAATTGAGCATAAACAAGTTTTGGAAAGTATAGAAATGTTTTTTAAATTAATTAAGTGATCAATAAAAACATGAATTATTCCTTCATAGATTCTTCAGTTGGCTGTGTAGATGGTTTTGGCTGTCCATCATCTCCAATTTTCTTAGTTCCTGATACAATATCATCAATTCGCACTAATAATATAGCAGTCTCGATCGCAGTTTTATATACTTGCAATTTAACTACAATTGGTTCCCATACCTTAAAATCCTTCATATTGGACATTTCTCCAGTTTCACCATTAATACCCCAATACTCATTACCTCTGATTGCATGCTTGGCTCTTAATGATGTCATTGTCCTTATAGTGCTAACTCCACAATTTTGCAAAAGAGTGCGTGGTATCACTTCTAATGCTTGTGCGATAGCTTTATATGGCCATTGTACAACACCTGCTATATTTGAACTTTTTTTCACCAACGCCTGTGATATAGCCATTTCAATAGAACCACCACCAGTAACCAATCTTGGGTTCAACATAATGTTTTTAGCCACATGCAAAGCATCTTGTAAATTCCTCTCAACTTCATTTAGTATATCTTTGCTTGGCCCCCTAAGTAAAATTGTACAGGCTTTTGGGTTGATACATTCAGTAATAAATGTGAAATATTCGTCACCAATTTTTTTAATTTCAAAACGACCAGCTCCAGTACCAACATGGATTTCACGAAGTTCATTTGTTCGTGTCACTATAGTAGCATTACAAGCTCTTGCAATACGATTGTTATCAGATTTTCTTAAACGTCTGAGTACGGATATATTCGCTTTCATTAAGTAATGTTGTGCCAAATCAGAAACTCCTTTCTCAGTACATACCAAGTCAGGTTTCATGGCAATAATATCATTGCACATTTGTTCTATATACTCTTCTTCAATTTGTAATAACCTAGTGAAATCAGTTTCTTTAACAATTTCCACCTCTGTTTGACTTTCACCTTTTTTGAACTCTAAAGAACAATCTAAAAGAATAATTCTAGGATTTTTGATTAATCTTCTCATCTTAGGATGCGTGATATCTTTGTTTAACATAATACCATTTAATAATTCAGAATCTTCAATTGCACCGCCAGGCACTTTCTCTACCTTAGCATACCTTTTTATATCAATTTCAGTACGACCATTCTCTTTAATTTTTACTGTTTTAACTGCATTTAAAGCAATGCTGCAAGCTAAGTCTGACCAGGTGCCAATTAATTTAGTACCTATACATGATTGAATAACTTCAATCAGTTTATTTTCATCATCCATAGGTAAAGGAATACTAAATTCTTTATCTAAAATATTTAACATGTCTTCAAGAGCTTGGCGGTAAGCCTTAATGATAACAGTTGGATGAATTTTTTGTTCCAAAAATTGTTCAGCAACACCCAAAATTTCACCTGCAAGTACTACTACTGAAGTAGTACCATCACCAACTTCTTCATCCTGCGTACGAGCAATCTCAATAAAAGATTTGGCTGCTGGATGCTGGACAGTGATTTCTCTTAGGATAGCATTTCCATCATTTGTCATTACAATTCCACCCATTGGATCCATTAACATTTTAAGCATAGCTCTGGGTCCAATGCAAGTACGCACCACATCTGCAATTGCTTTGCCTGTAATTATAGTTAAATATTAATCAAAAATATGGTATATTATTTAAACTAATGATTTTCATAAGTCAAAATAATATGTTGAGCATAATTCACTATGACACCAATGATGGTTAATACAATAATTCTTACATTTAAAAATTATATTAAATTTAAAAAAAGAAAACTAATATTCTTAATAGTTGAAGAACTGATATAATAAATTTACATAGGTGTGTCTACAAAATTAATATATGTGTTAGATATAAAAAAAAAGAAGCGGGTTGCTGTTGCTCTGCTGTATAAGTGGGTTACTGTAATATTGATCGTATTAAATTTGATTTCAATAATATTATATCATTGCATACAAAAAACGATTCTGAGCAAAGACGATTTGTCTAGGATATTTTATAGTTTTATACTATATTAATTATGTTTTTAATATTTCAAAAAAATAAAAATAAAATAATGTAGGTTGTAGGTACCTATAAAGTAAATTCCAAATTAATTAATCAGATTCATTATGTATCCGAATCACTTGGTCATTCATAGTAGGTATAATATACAATTTATTATTTATTATAAAGTATTAATATAAGTCATTAATGACATTAACTATTAATATAAGAATATAAACTAACTCTAGAAATTTTCAGTACCCAACAATATTTTTAAATTTCAATAAAATAACTAAAAAAAAACCACGTTTGTATAGTTCTTAGATTTTTTTTTACCACAGAATTAATTACTCATGTGGAACCTTGTTTTAAATTTGTAATCCTTAGCTATAAAAGTTAAGCGTTTTATACATTTTTAACAATCAAAGAATTTGTAATTTTTCAATAAAATAAATTTTGTCAAAATTAGAACACTCAATGGTTATAAAAAAATAAACCTATGCAGTTTATATACTTTCAAACTGCTATTATATCAACTTATAGGGATCCTTGTATTAAATTTTCAAGTTTTTTGACCCAATGAATTAAAATGAACTATTATTGACATTTATAGAATAAAAAACTAAAAACAGAAAATTTCAAATGTCGATAAATAACTCAAAAATTGTTGAAATATTTTTAAAATGTTATCAAATATAGGAATTGATGAAATAATTAATAATCATTTGGTATAAATTTCAAGTTTCTACAATTATTCGTTTTCGAAAAACAACAATATAAGATTATTGGTAAAGAGAAATTGAGTGAATATCCAAAGTTGTAATTCAAACACTCATAAAAATTTAATTTGACTTTCTGGTAAGCATTTTTTTATTTGATTAAAGTAGAAAAACTCATAAAAAATCTTGTATTGAATTTTCAAACCTTAGATTTTAAAGATAAATTTTTATGAATTTCTAACTCGAAAAAAATTGCAAATTTTTGTGATTTTTACATATTGTGTCAAAATTCAAACTTTCAATGCTTATTAAAAAAAATTATGACTATGTATTTTTAAAACTTTTTAACTACCATTGTGACATTATATAAGAAGTCTTGTATTAAATTTTGAAGCATTTTTACCCAACGATTAAATCTTATTGTCATTTATAAAAAAAAAACTAAAAAGATTGAAAATTTAAAAGTCTATAAATAACTTATAAAGATTTGAAATGTTTTGAAAATTTTATCAAGTATAAAAAATTACACTATTACCCAGTGAAAAGTTCAGGTGTCTATGGTAATTTGTTTTAGAATTACATCAATATCTAAAATCTATTTTCGTAAAAATTCCCGTTTTTCCTTAATTTTTTTCTGTTTCTCCCGGTGCTTTTGAAAGTTACTGGAAAATTCAAAATTGTATCTACCCAATGTAGCAAATAGATTCACTTTCCAACCGAAAAAGCTATCTACTGAAGTTGAACATCAAAGTATTATTTCGACAACTTATCATGTACACACACACACACACATCATTGTAAAATCAATACTCATCACTCCGCTCAGAATCTAAAACTTTTTTATTATAAAATTTGAACGAAAATTAAAAAATATCGATAAAAGATGTAAAAGATAAATTTTTACCTGCTGCTATATTTTCTTTTTGAACTTTATGTCCAAATTTTCTTTTGGTGTTGGTGTTCAACACTAAAACTGGTGCACTGCTCTGGGACATCATTTTCGTAAAAACGTACGTCGAACGAATAACGATTATTACAAAAGTTTATTATTACAATGAGCAATAAAATATCTTCATCACCATACAAAATTTAGAAGCCGGCAGCCGCTAATCCCAATACAGTCGATTTGCAATTCGTGATATCTGATAAGAGATAACCTTTAATCTTTATTAAATAAATGTGATAAATAATTAGTGGTGGCCACGACAGTAGTGATGACTGATGTACTTCGATAATATTACTTTGGTAAAGTATTTTTAAGTAAGTAATATTATTTATCGGTAAAGTAATAAATATAAATTACTTTACCACTTTGGGAGTATTTTATTTTATTTTTTGTTGACGGCTGAGAGGGGTGATCGGTGTTTGCCATGAACAAATAGGGTGTCCCGCAAGGATTTACCCATTCCGATATCTCACGAAATAATGAATTCTAAAATTCTGGTTTTTTGATAAGATTCACAGGGATAAGAACTACAATTATTAATTATTTCATTTTAGATTCTGAGCGGAGCGATGAATGTATTGATTTTACCATGATGTGTGCTTTTTTTTTGTGTCTGTCATCACGTTTTGGGGCAATAAAAGTGCTTCGATTTTTGACTTCAATAAGCATTCAAAGTTTGAATTCTGACAAAATACGTAAAAATCACGAAAATTCCACAAATTATTTTAAGCTAGAAATTCATAAAAAAATTTCCTTTTATATCTAAGATTTGAAAATTTAATACAAGATTCCTTAAATGTTTTTCAATCTTTATCACAAATAAAAAGTCCACCGGATATTCAAATTAAATTTTTATGAGCATTTGAAATTTAAATTTTTATCACATTGGATTTTCACATTTAGCGATTTCCTTATTTTGGTGTAACTCTAAAACAAATGACTGCAGATACTTGAGATTTTGACTGAATGTTTATATTCAGCAGTTTATATAGGCATTTTCTATATTTGATAAAATTTTCAAAATATTTAGATTTGTTTTGAGCTGTTTTTTTTTTCTATAAATATCGATAAAAAATTATTTGTTCGGTAGAAAAGCTTGAAAATTTAATACAAGGCTTCTACCAACTTGTAACAATAGCAGTTAAAAAATCTTAAAAATACGTAGGCACGATTTTTTTTTATAAGCATTTAAAGTTCAAATTTTGACTAAATACGTAAAAATTACGGCAATGTTCAAATTATCTTAGATAGAAATTCATAAAAGTTTTTCTTTTTAATTCTAAAATTTGAAAATTTAATACAAGGCTCCTAACATATTTTTACAATACCAGTTGAAAAATAAAAGAAATACATGGGCACATTTTTTTTTTATAAGCATTTAAAGTTCAAATTTTGACTAAATACGTAAAAATTACGGCAATGTTCAAATTATCTTAGATAGAAATTCATAAAAGTTTTTCTTTTTAATTCTAAAATTTGAAAATTTAATACAAGGCTCCTAACATATTTTTACAATACCAGTTGAAAAATAAAAGAAATACATGGGCACATTTTTTTTTTATAAGCATTCAAAGTTTGAATTTTGACAACATATTATGTAAAAATCACGAAAATTCGTAAATTATTTTATGCTAGAAATTCATAAAAAATTTTTTTTTTATATCTAAGATTTGAAAATTTAATAAAAGGCTCCTATCATATTTTTACAATAGCAATTGAAAAATAAATGAAATGCGTAGCCACAATTTTTTTTTACAAGCATTCAAAGTTTGAATTTTGACAACATATTATGTAAAAATCACGAAAATTCGCAAATTATTTCAAACTAGAAATTCATAAAAATTTTTCTTTTGAAATCTAAGATTTGAAAATTTTTAATAATCTATAATATGTCCTAGACAGATAAAACGTCTTCGCTCAGAATCGTTTTTCATATACAATGATATAATAATATCATTGGATTCAAATTTACCATTACAGTAACCCACTTATACCCTACTGTACAGCTGAGCGACATCCACGACTTACTCGCCTTTTTAAATTTATTTTAATGTTTTTGTAAAAAATGTAAAAAATATATTTTTTTATTTAATTATTTCAAAAAATATTAAAGATAGCCATTTTGTAGGGTTTATTTTTCTGAAAATATTGACGTTTCAAAATTGTATTTTCATTAATCTCCTGATTTTTAATACTTTTTCTAGTTTTGAAGAAATAAAATATGATTATAATTTATAACTCCATAGTGGGAACACCATAGACATAATAATAATTTATTATTATGTCTATGGGAACACGGAAGGTATTCGACCGTCGTATGGGAATGCAGGCGGCGTGGCGGGTCATATGTTTGATAACATTACAGTGTTAAATAATTCGCAATTTTTCTCGAAACTAAAAAAAATATTAAAAATCAGGAAATTAATGAAAATAAATTTTGCAACTTCAATATCTGCAGAAAAATAAACTCTACAAAATGGCTATCTTAATTTTTTTTGGAAGTAATTAAATAAAAAAATATATTTTTTAAATTTTTACCAAAACATTAAAACTAATTAAAATATGAAATAATTGTAATTCTTATCCCTGTGACTAGTGAGTTTTATAACAAAACCTGAATTTCGAAATCAGTATATCACCATGTTTCGGGAGATATTGCAATGAGTAAATCCTCACGGGACACCCTGTATAATATAATATATTATTAAAATATTAAATTATATTATATGTATATGATGTTTACGTGCAGCACTGATTACTGACAAAGAAAATTATAAGCCAATAACTAATTATTTTAATGATAAATAAATTTTCCAATATTACCGGCAGTTTACCCAAGTAAATTACCCAAAAATAAATTACTTGTAATTTTACATCACTGTGGCCAGTACCTACAATTTAATACAATCGAACTATTTTCCGTATTTTCATCGAACACAATAAGCAAACAAGCAACGTCTACCCATAGGTGGAAATGGGGAGGGGGGCTTAGCCTCTTCCAAATATTTTAATAGCCTCCAACCCCCAATTGTCAGGTTTCATGTGAAATGTGATTTTATTTGAATATAGTTTATTTTAGTTAATTTAGCCCCCCCCCCTAGAAATTTCTATGGATATCCTTCTATTCGTCTACGGCACGAAATGGGAGTAGATATATCTACATCGTGATTACCAGACTAGTCGACTGCACAAGCCACAATTATTTCAATATTTTGAATTTTAGATTAATCGACAATTATCAAAAAAATACAAATCATTTACGAACGTTAAAATTATATTGATATAACGTCAAGAAAATCAATTTGTTAGTAAAGATAGTACAAAATATTGTATCGAACGTCAGTCGTTAGTGAAGTCATTTTGTTTTGGGGAGGAGGGTGACGACAACTTACAAGGTAGATAATTGGTAATCCGATGAGGTGGTCAATGTTTGATACTTGTTGCCGTTAAACTGCTGTTAAAAAATTTGACTATTATCTTGTGATATTTGAATTAAGTGGTTATTTTAGTTATGGGCTACACAATGGATTTAGTGGAATACTAGAAGGAACACAATTTTAGCCAATCTTATAGATTATTTCTGAAAAAATTTCAATTTATTTTTTATTCAATAGTTAGGTTATCTTACTACTTTTATGTATGTATGTATTACTTTAATGTTATAGAGGTGTGTGACTGTGTGAGCAATGAGCAATAGACCCATACCTACTTGCATAGTTGCATAGTATGATAAATAATAATAGGCATAGGCGAAACTAGAAAATTGTATTAGGACAGGCCAAATGAAAAATATGAAAAAAATTGGTGGGCAATACCTTGTCTATCTGGTGCTGCTTATTCCGTTAAGTATAAACAATTTACACAATTTTATTCAAAGAAAAATTTGTATATATTTTTTCATATTACAAAATCACTATAAACAACATTTATACTAAATTAAAATGTATGTAAATTATCAATGTATTGGTGTTAATGTTTTATGCTATAAAAGTATTATTATACATTTGAAAGTTAACATTTAGTAAAAAACTATGCTGTAGCATTGGTCCCAGTGATAAGTTGTAGTTTAATACTTTGACTTAAAAATAAGTCAACAATTTCATTGATCATAAATAGATAATAATAATTAAGTCTCAAAAAATTCATTCATAATATTAGTTTTAAGAATGATTCATTATAGACCTTTTATAACATAAAATAAAATAACTGAGACTATTTTATACAATTTATATTTGAGACTTATCATATTTAAAACAAACTTAATAGAATGTAATTCCTTTTATATGATTCTTCATTTATCAGTGTTTTAACTTTTTTAAATTCACTAATCAGTCGCTATTTATATATATAATTATTAGGTTAACTTTAAAATATTTTACTAATAATTTATTCATAATTAACTTTGGTTTTAATAAATTAAATACCAAGTATAAATATATTTATTATTTGTAAAAATTACATTCTATGAGGGCATACTTGACAATAAAAATTATAGTAAGAAAAAAAAATATATGCAAAATAATAGTATCATTAAATAGTATTAAATTGATAGTTACTAAATAAATAATTGAGATTAAAATGATAAATTAAAAAAATTGTATTGATTTACATACAGGAAAAAAAAAATACAAACTTATTTTTCATAACATGTCATGAATTTTGTTACTATGATAAAATATTTGGTGTAGTATTCTTAATAAACTATAAATAACATGGAACAAGTTAATATTAAATGTATTAAATTCAATGATATCATAAACCTATCTGATTGTTTTTGTGGTTTAAGAAATTAAAACAAATTATTAGTACATCTTTTAGATGTATAAATTACTCAGTTCTGTCCTACAAAATAAATATTGATATAATTATGGCATTCGATTTAGGCACGAGAAAGCTGTTATTTAAATTTAGCACCAAATATTATAAAGTTTAAAAAATGTTGAATTTTGAATTCATCTCAATGGCATTTTACATCACTACTTAAAAAAAAAAAAATACTGATTGAAAAAATGAGATTCAATAATTGAGTTACTAAGTAGTGATGTTAGTTTGGTGGAAATTTAACGAATGGGTGCTAAATAACAAAAAAATTATAAAATGTATTTCAAAGAAAAGTTACCATGTTTAAAAAAATTGATAACATCTGATACATGGGTTAATACATTGTTTTCTTTAAGTTTTTTCTTAAATATTAATAAATTATAGTATCTAAAACAATATGGAATGAAATTAAATAATGACATAGTATTAATTTTACTTTCAAAAGTATAAAAATAAATAAATAATAATAAAAATAGTTGTTATTTAAAATAACTTTTACAATTAAAAATATAATTATCAATTTGAACAGTTCTTGATAATCAATTTGAGCACATATATTTTGTATCCCAGTAGGCTCTTGGATTGGACTGTAGTGAGGATATAGAATGAGACATATTCATTTTATTATCTAAATTAATCACAGATTGATTCATATTAGCAGATGTAAATATTCTTCTATACAATTTAAATACATCACAGATGAATGTTATTGTGTCCTAATATTGTTGAATGCGCCATAAAAGTTACCTTCTGAAGGTAATTGTGGCACCCTGGTACCACGGCGAATAAGAAGCCGTACACACGATCCTCCACTGTGGATAATTTCTATGGCTTCAGAGTGTGTCATATTTTTAGTATTGACTCCATTAATTTCTATAATATGATCTCCTACCTATATAAATATAAATAAAAATTATAAATTATATTATTTTTTTTTTTTTTAACAAATATTATATAAAAAATAAATCATAATTTTCATAAAACTCGTGTGAACCAAAAACAATTTATGGAATGATGACGGATTTTTTAATTCTTAACTGAAGACTAAAAATAACATAATTAAGCCAGCCACATGTAATAGTCAATATACTATAGACTATCAGGAAATATAAAAATTCTTGTTCTTACCAAATCAAAAGACTGAGTTTATTCAACCCTAAACTACATGTGCAATTTGTTTTTAAATAATTTCCCATTAAAAACCCAATTGGTTTACACAGAAATCAATATGGTATCGTATATTAAATATAATATTCTTTATTTACTTATGTTAAATAATTAACTTCACTTGGCGTTAGCTTTGGCCAGTAAAATAACAATCATCCTAATCAGCCAATTGCCCACATAAATATTACACTTGAGGTGTATTTCGTTAGGTAAAACAAAATCATGTAAATACAAAAATAATGCAATATGGTACTTTTTTATGATGCTACAAACATTGAACAACAACTGAAATGGATTTATAATTATTTAATACATAACAAATAAAGGACAAATTTAGATGATAATATAAAACAATTATGTTACATAATAGGAAAATCGGTGTTCAACATACATAGGTGCATGAAGTTGAGGGTTAAAAAAAAGGGGACGGAGTGGCCGAGCGGGCTACAACCATTGCAACTTCGAATTCTGGCCATGAGCGGCATTTCTCTGAACTGGCAACTGTTTGAGGGGCTAGACCGCCACCCTCAACCGGGCATGGCAGAAATTTAAGTATGCCTAACTAGAAATTCTGGCAAATAGGTGGCCGAACTAGGCCTTTATGCCAACATCCAGACATAGTGTCATACGCAAAAAAAAAGTTAAAAAAATTATAAGTCAAAGTAGTCAGTCAAAAAATAGTCATAAAGAAACTTAGAATATTATTCAGACTTAAAGAGCTCGTATTAGTAATTACTAATTATCAAGTCAGTGTGGTAAGACTTTCTAACAAGTCACAGGCACCTACAAAAACATCTACATCCAACATATTCCCTTTAATGTTGTACTAGATACAAAAAATATAAAATTTTAATTATAAGTGTTCAATTTTTAAAGTAACAAGGAATATTTTAAATGCTTGGAGTTTGATACTGTTTTTTTTTTTTTACTGCTTACAGGACATAAATACATATGTTTTTAATAAATCTAATTTTTAACTATTTCTATTGGTGCATGCACAGTAAAATAAAATTTTCTTAAATAAGAATCACTATTTTTGACTGGATTTGGGTTGCTTTATTTTTTCTGAGCAACTTTGAAATTTTCAGTTTTTTATATCTTCAAAATTGACATTTTATGGGACAGTCAGAAGGTATAAATTTTAGATAATTCGTAATTACCACATATTTCAACACTATCTTAATCACACATTTACAGATATTATTAAAATAATTTTTTTTTTTAAACTATAAGGTGTATTTATTATTACCTCAGATTTATAAACAAATATCATTAGGTAATAATAATAATAATCTATTATATTATTTTCAACGCATAATGCTTCCATTCGTTGCAGTAGTTATCTTTGTGTAACTGTTATGATTTGATCTTCGATGAGTTCATTACACGCAATCATTTTTATTTTTCAAATCATCAAGATTGGTAGGCGAATTGCTATATACTGCTGCTTTGAATTTCCCCCAACAAACAGTGTTAAATCAGATGATCAAGTGGACTATTGTACTGGACCATTTATGTCCCCCATCCATTTATGGTCAAAAGATTGGTTAAGGTATTTTCGAACAATATTGCATTATGGGCAAGAGCTCAACATATTTGTTGGAAGAAAAAATTAACTAATTTAAAACTTTCAAGTGTCCTAAAAATGTTAATTTTGATGATATCAAAAAACTATAAATATTAAATTACTCAGAAAAAAAAAAAATAAAATCCAAATCCAATCTCAAAAATAGTGGTTCCTATTTAAGAAATTTTCATTTTACTGTGCATGCGCCAATATAAATTGTTAAAAATTAAAATTTATCAAAAACTTTCTGTAGACAGTATAAAAACCACAAACCAAACTCTAGGTGATAGGTTTGAAATATTTCCTGTTACCTTGAAAATTCAACACACAGTATATATTACATATAGTGAGATAGAAACTCCATATCAATTATGAAACATTAGTTCCAAAGTCACAAAGTTTAGCAAGTGAAAAATAAATAAATAAAAAGAATCAAATTTTTCAACACTTTTTAACCAACATAACTATACTAAAATCTTTGGCACCAATCCAATGTTAATATTTCTCTATGGCCTACACGAATATACATGACACGGAGAATCATGGTTATCTTTAGTGTAAAAATATAGACTTGATGTATTGTCATAGTATATATGTATGAATGTATAATTTAAATGATAGATGGCATAGTAATTTATTATTAACTGAGATAATGGAATTGGTATGGTGTTGGCCAAATGAGGAAAGTGAAAATTATATTGATGATGATGAAGAAAAATCATTAAAAATAATTTATTGATCCGGTTTCAAATACTAACACCCAAATCGTACAATGTTTATGTTAACAGAAAATACTGAAAAAGCAATATGGAATAAGAGTAAATGGTACATATCCATTATTACCTAGGCAACTTAAAGAGGAGTGGTGGAGATCTCTTCAACCAAACAAGCAAGCTATATTTCACAAATTTCAATCATACATAAAAGGTGCTTTTAAGAAATAAAATATACAAGTTACGATAAATTCGTAACAGACAAAACAAATAAATCTTAAGTATAAACGAATTATAATAATAACTATTAAAAATACAGTTTAGGTCAATAGGTATATGTAGGTTATACAATGGACTGGCATCGAGAAATTCAGTAATCCACAATAATGAGACATTTCTACATACCCTTAAACGTCCATCGATAGCTGCAGGTCCATTCTCTGCAATTTGCAATACAAATAGAGACATATTTTGAAATTCACGACCACCTCTTATACTGAAACCAAATCCTTGAGGCCCTCTCGTTAACTCAACTGCATGATATTGTTCTTCTTCTAAATCTTGATCCTACATATTAATTTAACACATTAATTATACCTATATTTAAATTAGAATAAATATTTATACCTTGTTTGACATTGGTAGAGAAACTGTACTAGCAGTATCATCTGAAAACAATATATATATATATATATGAATTATTAATTTAAAATTTTTAATAATAATATATGTATATTTAGTCCAATCACCATTAGGCGTTCCAATGGTTAATGTAACTGTTGAACCAGAATCTTTGATCATGTTTACTATGTCTCCATGCGACAAGTTAGTTATATTTGTATTATTGACGGCAAGGACATGATCTCCGACATGAATTTGGCCATCTCTAAAGGCAGGACTGCCTTCAATAATTCGACCTATGATATAGATTATACAGAAATTCAAATTTATTACTAAGCCTACTATTTATATAACAAGATCTAAAGACAATCATTTACCAATAGTAGGCCCTTTGTTTAATGATGAAATTACTACAAATCCAAATCCTTCTTTATCTTTTTTAGTTAATGTTACATCATAAGGGTATTCAATATCAAGATGCTGTTTTGTAGAATTCGATATATCTATAATTTGAAATACGCATGTGAGTTATAAATGTTATAATTTTTTTTTTTTTAACTTATACTATTACAATTTAATAATCTCAATAAATATTAGAAACAATATACAAAACAATTATTCCCATATAACTATAGTGTATAAAGACCAAACTTATTCAATGTGACTTCAATGTAAAATTCTATTATTTATTAAGTATACATAATACTACTATAACTATATAACTAATATAGTAAAATATACAATACAATATGTTTAGGAAAATATAAATAATTTTGAGGAAGGGAAGAAACAAGTGAAATTCTAATCAAATTATTTTACTAAGGTTAGGTTAGGTAAGCTTGTCACATTTTAGAAAGTTAAAATTATACACTATATTATATGTTATTTAAAAATTTTGAAAACTTCCATAAATACATTTTATTTGAATGAAACATCTAAAATAGAGTACTGAATGTTCCTCTGTTTAATATATACTGTATAAGTTTATTTTACTTACAATTAGGTTTTAAATTGGATTTATGCCGAATACCCAGAGTTACTCGGCCATTACGAGCTGCCTGACCCATCAAATTAATAACATAATCATGAGACGTATTTATAGTAGATTGAGCATCAATACTTATTATTTCATCACCAGTCATTATTCTTCTATCTAGGTCTGCAGATCCTTCAGGAACAATATGACCAACGGATACCTTAAAGATTTTAATGTGTATGTGTTAATAAATGTGAATTTAATTTCAATTTTAAAAATTAATTGTTCAATAAGAGATATTTTACATTATTTGTACTTAATGCATACTATATCAAACAGTAATTATAATATATATATATATTTCAATATTAGGCATATAAATATAACATTTATTTGTATATAAAACAATGAAATATTTAGTTTATATCTTAAAGTTTCAAAAATTTGAAAAAGTATATTTTTTTCAAATCATTTAAAATTGCATAAATTAGAATTAGAATCATATTAATTTTCTATTATTTATTTTAGATTACAGATACTTAATAATTTAAATATTGTTTGATTATTTTCCAAATGACCATAAATATGTATAATCAAGTTTATTGTATCACTTAGAATTTAAATTTTAAAAAACAACCTGTGAGCCTTCTTCTTTTCCGCCAACAATTCGAAATCCAAAACCACATTCTTGTCTTTGAAGTGTAACATAACTGATATTTTGTTTCAAATTTTCATTATTAAGTTGATCAATTTCATTAATTTCATTGTTATTATGTAAATATCTAACAGGAGTAAAAAAGTTAATAATAGATATTTTTCAAAAATTATAATTATGTATATCAATTAATATTTACCTCACTTCGTTTTTAGATGCATTCATTTCATAATGTTCAAAGCTCATACTTTGAATTGATTTAGATAAATGATTAGAATAATGGTCAGGCTGTGAATTAATATAAAGCCCAGTAGAATTATCAGGCTGCAAGTTAATATAATGTCCAGTAGAAGGATCAATCACTCCATTATACATTGACTGAGGAAGAAACATTTGGGTTGATGGTGAACCTACATGCATCCACGAATCACCTCTATGACAATATTCTTCAAGTGGCATACTATTCATTACATAAGGATCAGATGATCCATTTTCATGTATATTATTTTGAATATTAGAAACTTGGGTTCTATTGTCAGTAATAGGAGTTTTGGATCTATTTATTTCATGTGTCCGATCACCATATGAATCCATTGTTGGAGTTTTACTTCTATACATGTTTTTTACGTCTACTTTTTTGTTTTTTACACGGAATTTATCTGGTGAATTAAGAATGCACCGCTGTATAGTTATAGCAGCAGATTCATTGGTTTGACAGTCTTTTAATACTTGAACTACTTTATTATGAGACATGTTACGTACAACAATATTGTTTATATCAATAAGAATATCACCTTCCATTAACTCTTGACATCTTTGTTTATCTAGAATTTTTTTAACCTAAAATACAATAAAAATTTTAACATATTAGATTGAATAAAATTTTTTAAATAGATCATTAACACCTTTTGTCCATGAGCACTGTCTGCTATAGTAAATCCAAAACCCATTGCACCTTTTACTATTGCCATTGTTAAGTATAATGGGGCAGGCATATGCTCTTCTAAGATAAGATCTGTACTATTTGGTCTGGCAATACTCATAATTTCTTCAGAAGCATACAAATCAGGCATCGACTTGACAGACTGGTTACATAAATCATTTGATGTAGATCTATTATCAACTTTCATCATGTATAATTCTCTATCAACATATGATAGATCATCTAATTGCTGGTCTGTCAATTGCAAAATAAAATAAATAAATACAATGGTATTAAAAAAAATGCAAAACAACTAATTGATAATTTATCGTATGTAAAAAATATAGCATCATAATAATTTAAATCAATATTTATAGATTTTATAAACACCGTATCATGTTTAATTATTTATGAATGTCATGATCAAATATTGAGAAAAAAAAGAGTTATTTGAGTAAATATTATTTACTCAATTTTTTTTAAGACAGTTAAATTTCACAGTAATGTAAGGTCAGGAATTGATTTTTAAAAAGCCCACAGTGCACCAAAAAAGAAAACTATTTTAAGCATTAATTTAAAATATTAAAAATATATAAATATCATTATTCTGATACTTAATTATATCAATTAATGCAAGTATTTTGTCAAATAAAGTTTTTTACCCGAATTTCCAACCGCAACAGTTGTAACAACTTCCGTATTTGGATCATTGGGATCAAATGGTAAAGGATAACCTCTACATACATCTAAACATACAGTTTCACCTGGAACAATACCTTGAAATACGCTAACCATATCATGATGTGTATATCCAAGTACACATTTATCATTGACATATACCAGAACATCTCCTAAAAATGCAAATATGTTTTAAATTATAAAATACATAAAATGTATGGTAAAACATAAGATAAAATAGTTAAGTTTTGAGACAATAACTTTTGCAAGTTAAATGAGGTCTTTGTTATTTTAAAAAATAGGCTACTTGTCTAGTTAAGTCTTAGTTGGGAAAAATATAAATATATTACCATGGGCGGATAGGCCTACCGGGCAGCCATACATTTCCCGGTGCCCCGCTTCATACTTCGTTAATGGGGCCCTAATATCATATATTAAATTTTTTTTTCATGTGGGGCCCCTTTTTAAAATTTTCTGGTAGGCCAAAAATGGCCTATCTGCCCATGTATATTACCTTTTATCTATTTAAAAAACGTTAAGAGGACGCCAAACCCGCATGTGTTGTCTCCGTCGTACAAGTGCGTAGCATACCAAATTTTACGCTCAGCAGATCACGATTATCTCCGTTAATTTAAAATTTAGAGTGAATTGACTTATTATAAAAATTAAAGGTAAGATTATTACCGAGGGCATCTCATAGGCTTTTTATTATATTTTAATTTTAAACTGAGTTATGACTATTTTAAAATTGTAAATTATTTTTATATCTAAAAATACTTATTACTCGGTTTAAAATTAAAATATAATAAAAAGCCTATGAGATGCCCTTGGTAATAATCTTGCCTTTAATTTTTATAATAGGTCAATTCACTCTAAATTTTAAATTAACGTAGATAAACGTGCTTTGCTGAGCGTAAAATTTGCTATGCTACGCACTTGTATGACGGAGACAACACATGCGGGTGTGGCGTCCTCTTAATATGAAATTCATTTCTTAGTAACTATTTTTTTTTTTTGCTGACATTTAAAAATATTATTTTTGTTTCAATTGCAACACTTGATAAATGACAAATATGAATTGAATATAATAATATTATAATACATTTTCCTTTACCTGTTTGTAATTTCCCTTCTAACCATGCTGGTCCATTTGGTACAACAGATTTTATTTGGAGAAATTCTTCTTTAGAATCGTCTCCTCCAACAATAGTAAATCCTAATCCACGGATTGATTTTACAAGAGTAGAACGAATTCGTTCTCCAACTAGTTTGTGTGGATTAGTGGTAAATAAATTACTACTGTTACCAGAATCTAGGAAAAAAAACACCATAACAATTTATCTATACAACTTTAGATTATAAAGAAAAAACAAACCTTGTTTTATTGAATTAATGTTATCAAAACTATTTGAGGTATAATTTGGAATATTATCTTGTGCATCATTAATTTGATCTCCTTAAATAAAATATATAATACTTATTGATTGAATAAAATTAATTAATTTAAAATGTTACCCTGTATAGCATTCTTAGCTTGAAGCACAGGATTTTCATATTGTGTTTGTCTATTCACATGATCAATGTAGTATGTGCCATAAAGAGGGTCATCAATTCTTTCCCAACCATAGGGTAGTTCATCATCAGAACAGTCTTCTAATTGTTTCTTTTGAAACTTTGATAACCTTGGATCTAACCAGTGTGATGTACTAGAATTATGACTATAATAAATATATTAAAATCCAATGTTAATACAACAAAAACCAAATACTCAATATGTATAAAAATAAATATTTTTTTATTTATAAAAATCTAGAATCCGTTTATTATTTATAAAAAGGTATATACATATATTCATAGTAAAGCGAGTACAGTAGGGTCTCGATAATCCAAACACAGGCTAATCCGAAAGACGCGGTTATCTGAACGGGCTTAAGAATTATCTTATCGTCATAATATGTACATATGTATGTATTTATAAATAATATTTTCCGGTAATAAAGTTTCTCAATTATGTGGCACAAGGCATACCAATCCATCATGGGAACAATGTACAAAAAAAAAAATAATAAATATTTTAAATAGTAAAATTCATAATTATATTAATATTTTTATGTATTCATTGTCTTTTGAAATTACGAGTTTTTACACGATTAATAAAAATAAAAATAAAATTTTAAAAATTTTAAATTAAAATAAAATTGATGTTTTTTTTTAAAGCTATATGTAATCCGAACAAATCGCTAATCCGAACGACCCGTTTCCCCAATCACGTTCAGATTATCGAGACCCTACTGTACATAGTTTAACTGAAATATTTTACTTAACACACAATTGTGTATAATTGGTAACTACTATGTTTAAATTAATTAATTTAAAAAATATTAAATTCGAGAGCTTTTCATTTTTATTAATAAAAATTTACTAAGTAATTAAAATTAAAATATTTTACTCAACAAATTTATAAAACAATGATAATTTAAATGATATCTGGATTGAATAAAATGTATATGAAATCTATCTTTATTCCACATTAATTTCAAATAATACTCACTCAATAAAATAAACTTCACCATTTTTGGTATAGGCTTTTTCCCATTTTGGAGGAAGTGGTCCTAAATCCAAATTATCTGATAATGTTGAGTCTCTTGAATGATTATATGCATTATTTTTGGTACTAGGCCCATTTAAGTATTCTTCTGAAACGAATTCAAATATAAATAAAAACATAAGCATGGATGTTAAATTACTGTTTATGATTGAATAAAAAACTACAGTACAATACAGTCTAATAAATTAAAACAATAAAACTAATCAGTTCAATTATTATGGTAGAATTGTAAAAAATATATCACAACATTTTAATTTTAATTAACTAATTTATATGGTGACCCTAAATCAGTTTGACAATTCATAGATGAATCACTATGTATAAATGTATTTCGTTTTTACTGATAGCCAAGAGTTATTTATTTACCAGTAAAAATATAAGTAGGCCATCTATAGATTTTAAACTGCCTTTACATCATCAAATAAACATAGCCAATTATTATTTAATATTATTTCTACATCAACTGATAGTAAAATAAAAAGTAGGTTGAAAACACAATATTTTACTTACAGCATATGAAACAAACAAATTAACATTTTAAAAGCTACATTTGGAAGATATTTTTTTGCTTACATAAATAAATAATTGTTTACAAAAAATAATTAAGGAATTGGTTAGAACAGTAATTATCCATAAGAAAAAACAAATTGTTTTCTTACCATTATTCATAGAATGTTGAAGCTTATCTTGCATGTTATCCATATTCACGGTATTTAATTATAATATATTTTTTCATTTGATCATTAATACATTCTAGTTTTTAAGCTAATAATATGATTTATAATCATAGCGTTTACAGAGCAATTCTTCAAAAAACTATGTGTAATTGTATCCAGGAGTTCAGTAGTATATAATAATCATCTAAATAACATAAAACATTTTTGATAAAAGCTTGAAGAATAGGAAAAAAAACATTATAAAATAAAAGTTGTACCTAGCCTAGTAGGTTATCAAATAATTATAGAGTAAAATTTGCATTTAATAAATAATTTCTTTATAACAGGTAGGTACAATTTTTGTAAATTTCACTAATTAATTAATTAAGTCTTTTCAAATTTAATTACAATCAATAAATATGTTTTTTTATTGGTTTATTTACATCTTCTTGTATTTGTGTGTATGTATTTAACTAAACATGATTAATGTTAATATGTGTTGTATTTTTGACAGATATTGAGTTAGTTTATAAATTATAAGACATATTATTTATTTTTTTAATGAAAGAATTTTAATTGTAAATCATCTTTTATTCATACATAGCTTATCATGAAAATGTCAACAAGATTTCATATTAGATATTGTATCTACATTGAGTGTACAATTTCTAAATAACATTGAATTCCTACGTCATCATGACTGAATCTAAATGTTATTACCAAAACAATAAGAATCAAATAATTAATTTTACATTTCTCATCTGCTGCACACGGGACTTTGTCGTTTGATAGTAGGCTCGTCATTGTGACATACAAAAGTTAGTTTTCTCAAGACCTAGTACATCGCTGTACAAGATGTAAAACAATAATGAAATACACTATCCATCACACAACGACACGAGTACGAACTAAAATGCATTATTTGAGTGACGATCGCGATATTTCAACAAACCTACTTACTCATTTCTGTCGCGATTCCAGTATCTCTCTTAGCAGTCTCGAGCCTGTCGACATGTAACCGCCGAAATGAAACGACGACGGTCTCGCACGTCGGACATATGAGGGCAGTATCAAATGGGTGGAGTAAACGAAAAACTGGCGGTTTGTGCGAGAGTAAAAAGGCCGTCTAGGTGCGCGTGCGAGTGTGTGTGTATGTGTGTGTGTGTGTTTGTGTATTTGTATGTGTAAGTGCGCGCGTGTGCGAGGAACGAGAAAACGTAACAGAAAAACGTTTGTAATAACGCACACAAACGAGCGAAAAAATAAAATTGCACAACGAAATAAAAGTACAACAGATATAACAATCCACCGTGAACGGTTTCCGAAACACTTATTTAGGTTTCGATAACACGAGGGGAGTGCCTCCGTCGGGCAACACGGACTACATTAACACTATTAACAGTGGTCACCATGGTGAGCGTGCCAGCAGGTGTCAGCAACCACACAGCGCCAGCAGCTACGTCATTTTATTCCATAGTAATGTCGTCATGGCATCCCCTGATTCTAATCAGTAATCAGTGATAAACATTATAAACACTTTTATATGTGTCAACAACTTTATCTAAATAAGTAAATAATAATTTGTATTATATTATTGTAAGCAAGGTGGATTGATCCACATTCCACCTTGAATACTCTCACCTTTATCGAATTATTAAACATAAGTAAAATTATTAATGATAATAGGTAGGTATATATTTTAAATTTTAAAATGATAGGGTTCTTCTGCGTTGAGTGTATTAAGATTTTAAAATATTATTTTGTTCGAAGTAAAAAATGTGGATGTCGGATCTGTTAAACTAATAACAATAATAAAAAATAAAAAAGGTAAATTCTAAAACTTTATAAACCTATAAATACTTAGATACATCAAATTTAATATTAATTCTGAAAATTTAAATATAAAAAAAATAACACATGTAATTGTAAAATTAAATATAAATACATCCTACAGTCATTGCACTGCTCAGAATCTGATGCATGTAATATTGTAGAAGACTGTTATTGTAATTTTTTAATATGTACATTATGAAGATTTATTGTAAACCGTATGAGTAATAATGTATATATAAAAATGTTTTTGTAGTTAAAGTATTGAACATATATGAACATAGGATGGTCATTTAAAAATAATGTGATAAAGTTTGTATCAATTAATGTTACTAATAACTCATGATATTTTTTTTGAACATCATTGATGATGCTTTCTTAATTTAAAACATTATTGAATAATATTATATCCGAATCTATACTATTAATTTTCATTTTTTCTTTTCATTTTTGTGAATAAGGTCAATTTTTTAAATTTTAAGGCATTTTACTTTTTTTCATAATTGAGAAATAAATGTTGTGTAAATTTTCTGTCATTGTTATATTTTTATATTTTCCAAAAATGGAATAATTAAATAGTACCAAACTAATATAAATATACTTAAAACAAAATTTTTAATTACTTTTAAGATTAAAACCAGTTCTAGAATTCAAATATAAACAGAAATCACGTGTGTCTATAACTGTAATTTTTAATTTTAAAATAAATAAATAATTTTACCATCTTTATTAGTTTAATGAGTATTATTTAAATCTCATTAATGTATACAATTTTTGGGCTTTCTTCTTATCAAATTCTTTCTTTTTTTATAGGTTTTTAGGACGAAACATCTGAGCCCTACCTACTAATAACAATAGTCGATTCTATTGGAAATGAATCAGAAAAATAATCTTATATATAATATTCTAGGTTTCATTTATTAATTTATTATATTATCAATTGTAAAAAAATTGAATCATTTGGTTTTTAAAGAAACATTTTTTTAAAGATGTGTTTTTTGTATTAAATACAATTTTGTTTGTTGACAGATCTAAAAAGTATCATTGTGTTGTAACAAATGTCAATCATGAAAACATTCCAGATTCTCAATGTGAAAAACGATTATGTAATACAGAGTTGTTTGGCAATATCTTTAATTACTGTTACAACTTGGATAACAAATATTCTAAGAAAAAAAATAAAAATAAGACAGAATGAAAATGCTCAACAGTGTGTCAATAATAAAATAATGACAATTCCATTGATTGTCATAACAGGCTGTGACACAGGTCTTGGATATTCAATTGTTATGAGATATTTAAAGGGCGAACATTTTAATAAAAATCAAAATGACAGTAAAATGTATAATTTTTTCAATAATAAAACACTAATAATCCCAAACAAGATTGGGATAGTTGCATTTTGTTTGAACCCTAATAGCCCAGGTGCTAAATGCTTACTTCAACTATCACTTAAAAATACTAATATTCAGTTGTTCGTTAGACAATTAGATTTAACTGATGCTGATTCTATTATGACTGGTGTAAATTTTGTTACTAATCTACTTCAAACAAATGTTGATATAAGTAGCTCACACAATGAAGCCATTTTTTTTAAATATGGTATGTACAAAATTTAAAAAGCTAAATTAATTAATTTAAAAATAAATATATTTTAGAACTACATGCATTGGTGAACAACGCAGCACGAATGGTAATGGCAGAATATGAATGGCAAACTTCAAAAATGATAAAACAGCAATTTGAAGTTAATATCTTAGGTCCAATCATGTTAACTGCATTTTTATTGCCAACATTTCGCAAATATAAAAGTAAACATTCCTAAAATAATTAATAAGATTTTATTCAAATCTTGATTTAATTATATAGCATAATTCTAGTGTAAACATAAATAAAATAAACTACAGGTCGTGTGATAAATGTAATTAGTCATTGTGCATATCTCCCACTTCCTGGAGTATCTATTTATGGTGCTACAAAAGCTGCCATACGTGCATGGACAATTGGAACAAGGGTAGAACTTGATAATCATAGCATAAAAATGATCACATTTTCACCAGGTAACAATACAATTTTTTATGATAAAATAAACAAAAGTTAATGTAATAATTTCTCATTTAAGGATCATTTTATCTTCATTCTTCCATTATGAATGGCGAACAAAGAATGATTGATTATGAAGATATGTGCAATAATATGAATAAAGAGCAATTAGCTTATTACGGTGCTTTTATGGATTCCTATCAAAATTACTTGAGTAAAATTGATGCATATATTAATCCTCCAGAGATAACCATTCCAAGCACTAATAAAATATACTGCCAAATGGATAATGCACTATGGGCAGTCTATCCCAAAGCTGAGTATAATGTACCTGAACCTTGGCGATATAGAATCTATTTTGCATTAGCTTGGACTCTATCATCTTTAGGCTTACATTATTTTAAAGATAAGGTTGTACGTAAATTTGTGGCTACACCACAGTTTCATAATAATATCACAAGTTCAGTTGAAAATATCTAATTAATCTAATTAACAAGGTTGAAATTTATGTAACTAATGTAAAACATTTCAGAATAATATAATGAGTTCAAATGTGATATTATATTTAACTTATTTTTACATATTTTGTATATTATATATTGTAATTAATGTATATATTACATAAAATTTCAAAACTAGATTAGTAATAAGTAATTAAAAATCTTCAAAAATTAAGTAATTTGAATTAAAAAAAGAAAAAGAAAAAAAAGATGAATGTTGAATTAAGTTTATGTGATTAGTAAATGTGATTTAATAAGTTATTGATAATTATACTTATCGATTTCATGTCATGTACCAATAGCCAGTAGGTATTAGGTATATAATGTTATATATACTTAGTGCTTAGTTTTGTGGTTTACTTTATTAAGTACCTAGTCACAGTTGTGTCCTCATTTATAGCCTGTAGGTACTTGGTAATAAGAAAAATATTCTAATTGTTTTCATTTTTAAATTTTTATCAGTGTCATGAAACGCATTATATTATATAATCAGCATTTTGAATTTTTGAAACAGTTGCGGCTCCAAGGGGGAGCCTAGTAGCTGCGGCCCCCTCCCAAGCACTTATTTAAAACAATAATGTATATTGTTGCAAAAAAAAAATTACAAAAAAAAAATCATATAATATTGATTATTGACTATTATACGACACGCACTATTATGTAGATAGAGTCATAGAGGTATAACCACAGACTATATTTTCATATAGTCAGTGGTATGACGGTATATAACATATACAATGTATCTATCTATATTTTGAAGAACTTATAAGACTAAATATAAAATACACTTTATTACTATGTTATTATATTATTTTATTACCTATGTTCCAAACATAAAATTGCATAGCACACATTTTTGTGCGGACTACGGGAATGTTAAGAATATTATCTTGATAAATATTGTTATAATCTTATTCTATAAATAATCTTTTTGTTATAAAGCCCAACCAAGGCCTGGAGCTACCCCTGTTTTGAGATGGTTTTTGATCGTTGTCAGGTTTTTGAGTGTATTTGTATTTTCTGTTCTCCTTTACATAATATTTAATTTGAAGATATCAATAATAATAATTATAGTATGGTGATTTAAAGAAATATAATACACAAAAAATTGTTTCTGAAACTTAGGTTTTTAATTTATTTTACATACAATATGATATTAATGCACATTTTTTTTTCTAAGATAACCGCAATAATGTAATGAGTGTTGCAAGTCTTAAAGAAGCTAAACCTTGCTAATAAAATTACTTATTATCTATTTTGAATAGTAAAATTATGAAATTGTTAAATCATGTCTAAATTTTAATCAATATTTATTTATTAATATGTATTTAATTTTTTTAAATAAATGATTTTTTTTTTTTCATAAATATTGAATATTGAGATACATTTATTAGAAAACATAAAGATTGGATTCTGCATCTAAATTTTATCTGCATTCTTAGTATATTTTAAATTATATGAAATATATTAAAAAATATACTTTTTTCTTCTTGAGATTTGAGAATACAAATAAGTAATGAGTAATGACTAATTCTAAATTGTATCATTGAGTATACTAGTATATATAATCATCAATCAATGATTAATCTTCAAAAAATTATTTGTTTTAAATAAAATACAAAAAAACAAAATTGATTATATAAAAAGACAAAAACTGGTTTTGTATAAAAAAAATTGGTTATCCTTTATAGTTTAAATCTCGAATCGCTTAAATTTGATTCTATAATTAAACTAATTTAAGAATTGAAGAATATTTAAAAAGTAATTGTTTAATTTATTGGCAAACAGTACAAATCTATTTACTCTATACCACGAATTAAAATATACTGGATACCCAACGACCTATATGAACTGCTATTTTTCTTGGACCCAAACTGACTTGCCAAAACAGCTGTTGCAAACTACACCTAGCGCTTGTTATCATATTAGTAGCAACTTTTACAAAATAATTTACCGCCAAATTTCTAAATATTTGGAATTAAATAAACAACCATGACAAATTATATTCGTCAATTCGTCATGTTAATTACTATCATTGGACATTGTTTATAACCAAGAATTAAAATAGACGTACATCTTAATTCATGTTTATTACTTAAATAGATTTCCCATTTTTCATTTAAATACATCAACTGTCGGTAGTGAAGCTGATTTACTTAATAATAAAACAAGAGGATACCTAACTCACCCAGATCGAAATTTATACTTAATACTCAAACATCTAGAAACATGTTTTTCAAAACATGCCACTTCTTGTGATGTGTTTGAAGATACATATAATGAGTTTTTTAGTTTAAATATTGGTTTAAAGTTTCCTTGTTTTGAACTTCAAGCTGATATATTGACTAATATTTTTTCGTATTATATTACTATGAGAATGAGGCAGTATTCTTACTTGGTGAATCAAAACTCAAAAAAACTAAGTAAAACAAAAAAAAAATTATCTAAATTAGTTAAAACATGATTTGTTGACTAATTTAATTTAAGGTTTGAACTGTATATGTATTGTAATTACAGGGTGATTGATTAGATTCTGAACGAAGTGATGAATGTTGTAACGTCATAGAATTTTGAGACTTTTTTATTAGAATATTACATTAATTTTAGGTACCGATTGGCTACTGGAAAACGGGGTGACCATAGACTACGATCGCAGGGAAATCACCCTCTCCTCAATTAAAGACAATATCCCTTTCAAATTAATCAACGACAATGACCCAAATAGCCTTATTAACTCTTTAGAAAATATTATTGCTACTGACGATCATCTCACCATGCATGAACGTCCCTCCCATTAAATACATCCAACTTACCCACTCGAAACAGAAGAAAACATTGCCCTTAACCTAACCTAACCTCCATCCTACAAAATTATAATCACATCTTCAAAGACAAACCCGGCCTCCACACCTTTTTCTCTTATAAATTTAATATCAAACCTCATGACCCCTACAAAATTAAACCGTATCCTATACTTTTCTCTCGCCGTCCCGCCGTACAAAAAGAAATTGATAAGATGATTAAGTGGGGGGGTGATCGAACGATCGGTGTACGCGCCCAACAATTTTGGGCTATCCGAAGGACCACTCGGTGACGTCCGAGAGCGAATTGAGTAATAATACTCTATTGCGGGGCGTAGGTAGGCAACTAAAAGTGGACGACTCCTTATATGTGTTGGGTATGCAATATGAAGTGCATCTGTGACAACGACGACGAGGAAAGGGAATAGAGAACACGGGAATGAGGATGCAACAGTTTAGTTATGGGGAGGGGCTCTCTGTGGTCGAATCTATCTGGTGCAATGACCACAGAGCTCACATAAATTGGCCAACCTTAATAACTACACTTAATTCTATTGAAGTCTGTAAGTCCGTTGTGGCAGATAGAAATGGAGACTGATAATGTTCTGGAAGACTTGGGCGGCCTCCCACACACCACGGCGAGTGCTGGCGGTCTTGCGGAAGTGTGAGTTGATCCACGAAAACCCAACGGATGAGTCCTACGATCGTGTGAGTGACGACAAAGAACATATTCAGTGGATACTAACGTGGTTATCGTCGCACACGACTAGTCGGACGATGGAATAAAGTAAAAACAAAAAAAACGCACCAATGATTTTATGCCTTAATGGCGAAACAAATATAATAAATTTCGTGCCGCATTGGCTACGAAGACAAGTAAAAATTTTACAATACGATACTCAGTTTTGAGATTATTGCGCACAATGCGACTTACTATGATAGAAAAAAATCAAAACATGACAGAAAAAACGACAACAACAAAAACGAAACAGCAATAATTTTCGACGACTACCACAATAATAAAAATCATAATAATAAGGGTGTTGGCCGCAAAACAAAAACAAAAAATAATACATAATAATGATAAATTGATAGCAAACATACGGTAAAAGAATAATCGTATGGCAAAAGCCGACTAATATTTTAAACAGATAACATACATATAACAAAGAGAATAAATAAGAAAACAATTATAATAATTCAACAATTAATGACGGAGTGGTGCATGAAGGAGAAGGGAAACGATTAAGAAGGTAGGTAAGATAAGTAGACTGGTTGTCGTGCACATCAGCGTATAATTTGTTTGGCGCGAACATCACCGCCCACTTTGAAGGAATCCCTTCAAGAAATCGGAAGTGAACAGAGTTTTACTGCGGGTCGTTTCAATGGGCCTGAGGTGGTGTCTAGAGTAGCTACCCTAGAGATACCTCAGAACCTGGATGGAGTTCTCGGATCCGTCTAGTTCGCCAATGAAGAGGGCGAGTCGCTTCTTTCACGAGTACAAGGTCACCAATATGGAGTTCTTGACCTGGTTCTGACCATTTTCTTCGAAGTTGGAGGCTGCTGAGGTATTCGTTCTTCCATCTGGTCCAAAAATGGTGGTGTAGATCAGTTATGAGACGCCATCGTTGATATTTTGACATTGATTCATTTGAAAGATTTGGATCCGGAAGTGAGGATGACGGCTCAAGAGTTAGAAAATGACTTGGCGTCAGAGCCTCAAAATCATCTGGGTCATTACTAAGTGCACACAGTGGCCAGGAATTTAATGTTGCCTCAATTTGAGCAAGGAGTGTTGAAAATTCTTCACTAGTCAATTTGTGTAAGCCAATGGATCGAAGGATTAATGACTTCGTGGACTTAACACCGGCTTCCCACAACCCCCCGAAATGAGGAGATGCTGGAGGATTGAAATGCCATGTAATTTGATTTTTTTACAAATGTGTATGGACGCTATCTTGAAAGGGTTTTGAATGCGTAAGTTCATGAAGGGGGGTCAACAATCGTGATGCACCAATAAAATTGGTCCCGCAGTCACTATGCATTTCCTTACTTGGTCCTCGTCTTGCCGAAAATCGAGTAAAGGCCATCAGAAAGCATTCGGATTCACCATACAATAATCCCCTCGTCACTGTTATAAAAGCCGACAGAACGTTACGTTTATGTTTGGACGCTTGCAAATTAAATACCATCATTCTTCCCACTCGAGACTTTTCCCCTCCAATCGATGCCATTCTAGCAAAATTTAATAACAAATCTTTCTTCTCTTCTCTTAATTTTTCCTCTGGCTATTGGCAAATCCCACTCGACCTCTCGGTTCGCCAATACACAAATTTTCTCTAAGACGGAAGGTCTTACCAATTCTGTGTGGTCCCTTTCGGGTTAAATATTTCCAATGCTGCCTTTGGGAAAGGATGTCCCCTGTCCCTCTCCTAATGACATTCACACCTACGTCAACGACATATTATTATCTTCCCCTTCCTTCGAAGCTCATCTTGAAAGAAAATTTGTCGGCCACTTTATATCCCCTACTGGTATTCTCATGGACCTCGACAAAGTCAAAGCCCTTCAAAACTTTCCCGAACCATGCAACAAAAAAGACCTCCAATCATTTTTCGGCTCCTGTAACTTCTACCGTAAATTCTCTCAAAATCACTCCTCTCTATTACACCCTCTTTCCGATCTGGTTTGTAAAGACACCCCCTGGATATTTACCGAACAAAACAAAATCGATTTCCAAAAAATAAAAATTGGGTTCTCCCTTCAAGTATCATTAACTCATCCTGATTTCAATAGCCCCTTTTGTATCCAAACTGATGCATCATACATAGGGCTTGGAGCGTAACTTTTCCAAATTGACGCTTCAGGCCAACGTAACACCCTGCCAATCGCGAGTAGGTCACTATGTGGTGCCGAAAGGAACTACACAGAGACTGAACTGGAGCTGCTGGGTATTCTGTTTGCCTATCAAAAATTTAAAATTTATATCCTAGGACATCCCATCAATTTATATACAGACCATAAAGCTTTAACATTTCTCTTCTCTTGTAAATTAAAGAATTCCCGTCTCACCCGTTGGACTCTTGCACTCCAAGAGTTTGGCCTTAAAATTATTCGCTGTCCTAGGAAAGACAATCCCATAGACACCCTATCAAGGCATCCCCTAGGTCGCGACGACCAACCACCCAAGGATTCCCCCAGCATTCTACATTATACACTGCCCCCATCTATATTCCCCCCGACATTATTTCAATATTTAACAATATCTCTTGTGAACAACAAAAAGACCCCAGGTTAAGAAATATTATTATTAAATTAAAGGCGAACAATCCACCAGCCTGGAATCATTATTATATTTTAAAAAAGGAAACATTATTTATTCGAAAAACCAGAACTGATGTTCATTGGTCCCTTAACCTCCCTAATCATTTGGTCAAACAAATTGTGTTATTATTTCATTATTATTATGCCCACACTGGTCCCCTCAAAACCGCTCATGCATTAAAGAATATCTGTTACTTCCCCTCATTTAATAAAACCGTCTGTTGTATCGTACAGGCATGTGAGTTGTGTCAAAAATGTAAACCGGAGATCACTCGCATTGCCGGTCCGCTACAACCCATTCTCTCAAATAAGCCCCTTGATAAATTGTTAGTAGATTTTTATGGTCCCCTCCCTACTGGTATTTTCCAATTTTCATATATATTTGTCATAGTAGATAAGTTCACCCGTTTTGTAAAATTATATCCCCTCCGATGCGCCAACGCAAAAATATGTATCAAAAAATTAATCACAGATTATGATCACGGTAGACAATTCATCTGCAAATATTGGCAAACGTACCTCAAAAAATATAATGTTCAAGTGTCCCATACCAGTACCTAGCATCCCCAATCCAACACAGCAGAGCGTGTCATGCGAGAACTTGGTCGAATGTTTCGTACTTTCTGCCACAAACAATTTTCCCTCTGGCCCCAATATGTACCCTACATAGAGTGGACGTTAAATAACATTCGCCACGAATCCACACATCACACTCCTTCTGCTCTTTTTTTACAAAGTAGTCAACATAATCCCATCACTCAATTCATACAATTCCCTAATGAGAATCATCCCATAGATTTCAATAAACAATTAATACTAGCCCAAGAAGTACAACTCTCTAAATCCGAGTATCGAAAGAAATACCAGCAAGAACGTCTCAACCCCACCTTTCTAAAAATTAATGATCTGGTCTTAGTCTGAACACATAAACTCAGTAATAAAATCGGCAAAAAATATCTAAATTTTTCTTATTATATGATGGTCCCTTTAAAATAAAAAGTATTAAAAATATCAATGCCTATGAATTAGTTCACCCAGATGATGATACACCCCAATGTACCCACAATGTCAGTCAACTCAAACCATATTTACCCCCAATAGTTTAAACTGTTCTAAAGTTAAAGATTTCACAAAAATAATGTTTTTCTGTATCCTAGTGTACACGAAGTTGGTGACCCATCTTGTGCCCACGATACTCCATCAAAATGGGGGTTACCCAGTACATACTATCGGTTCCGACCCAGGTATTATGTGTGAGCCGTGCTCAGCACACGAACGTGCTGCAAACATGATTATGAGAATAATCATCCTGGGTCATCTAATTCGTAACTTTCCGCGTTGTCCCCCCCTCGTCCCCTTTTACTCCGTCTATTTTCTGTCTCTAGTACTTCTTTAAATTCGATGCCCCCCCCCCTTCATCCCAGCTTGGTAGGACCACCGTCTGGCAAAGAGTCTGCGACACTCTTCTCGTAAAAAAACCGGTGTTGTAGTGACATCCTGAGCCAGGGAGGACACGACCTTGGACCGATCAGGTGCGGCAGCCTTCGGGTCTCAGCGGTTCGCGTCTACCCATGCCCGAGGTGGTTGGTGTAAAAGCTGGCTTCCTTGGGGGTGTTCGTGTAGATGCGACCGGGTCGATCACTATGGGTTCCACTGTGTCGTGTATATCTGGTATGCCGACTCTTGGGTGCAGAAAATTGGGCGCGGGACAATAGGGCGCGGAAAATTGGGTGCGGGACTTTTAGGCGCAATGAGAATTGGGTGCAAGACAATTGGGAGCAAATATCAATACTTTTTAAAATTCTAATTTTTTTATTTTTTTTTACATTGATATTTATTATTTGAAAAATTTACGAAACGGACTATGGTTAGATATCCACAGTTGTTCAATTCAATTAAAATTATCATTAAACCTTTTTTTTTTTGCACGTCCGGTTAATAGGCGTCCGGATTATCAGCGTTTAAGTATAATTTTATGATTTTTTCTTATTTTTATTTTTTGTAAGACAAAACTGTGCTTACAGTTTTTAACTAATGTAACAGCTTTAATATATCTAATCAAATATACTTGTGTTCATTAAAAAATTATTGATTATAAATTAAATTATTAAAAATTGTGTAGATTTAATATTTTTAAGTAGATATATTGCATAATAGTATTATTATAATTTGAATAAATAAATAAATGTTCTTGCACCCAAATGTACGGCACCTAATTGTCATTGCGCCCAATTGTCACGCACCCAATTTTCCGTGCCCAAATGTCCACGCCCAATTGTCCAGCGCCCAAGTGTCGTACAACCGTATATCTATGATCAGGAGGGACGACTCCCACCTGGGAGCAAAGGAGCCACCAGAATACGCTTCTTGACCGCTCTCTCACTACAACATGCAGGAACTTTCTTGTTAGCCCCCCTAATCCCTGGTAGGTCCCACCATGACTTGTCATGCGTGTCAAAAACTGTCCAGAGTAACTTACGCAGTGTAAGGTCACCGATACTTTGCCTGTACACAAGAAAGTCTGTGTCACAGAATTTTGAGACTTTTTATTAGAATATTACATAATATCATTATTATAATCTTATAATATGTCCACGTCCTTTAATTATATAACTCATAGTATTTCCATAATCTCTATTATTATGCATGCGCTCATTAAATATTATAATGACAAAAACACTGTTATGTAATACTAGTCCCCTGACCTCCCCCACATGTAGTGTGCATCTCGTCGGTGTCGCAGCGGGCGCTCCGCCGCTGCTGTCGGCCGTCGCGGTCGCAACCGCTGGCGCATACGGACAGAGCAACCTGTTTCCCCACTATATGTATTATACGAAAGTTCCCGACGCGACGACACTGACCGCCCCTTTACCCAAGAATATCAAGACGCCGGAACGTCCTACGACCAGTCACCGACGTCTACTGCTGCACTGTCTGTTTTTCGCCACCATCGATGACCGATCATCTCCTGTGTTCGTTTTTGTTTCTGCTCATCGCCATTGACTCTCGCAACACGTCTTCCGGACTCGAAATTTTTGTTATTTGTTTTCACTATCGACGGAATACCACCATGATGGGCTGAAGCGACGTCATAGGCCCGTGGCGGGCGAAGCCATCTCCAACATCGTCAGCTCAGTACAAACAGTCGTCGTCAAGTATTGTTTTCCCCCTAACATTTCCATTTTTTTTTTTTCATTCTGATTATGCATCATCATCATTTCTTTTTTATGTATACTCCGATTTTCCTAAGAGGTGCCCCGGTAACCGTCATGTGGAGCCGTGGGTCGTTTCCTTTTATACATATAAATGTATAATATATTAGATGTAGGTATGTCATACCGACATTATTATGATGATCATTATGTGCTCGGTAACCGCTCGCCGGAGCCGTAGTAGCATGATTATTTTTATTTTTATCCATTACATTTTCTTTGTAATTGCCATGGGCCGAAATATTATCCATTTTATATTTATTTTATTTATTTGATCATATTTCTTATGCATTTGCCATGTGCCAAATTATTATCTATTTTTTCCCCTGTATTTTATGCACTTTGCCGTGTGCCAAATTATTATCTATTTTTTGAATTGTAATTGCCATGTACCTAATGTTATATTATTTTATTCATGTTGTTTAAAACAAAAAATTTACTTATAACCGTGTAAAATATAACCATATGATTACCTTATACTTTGTCACATCTTTTTTTTATTAATATTCTTTTTACTTTCCCCTATTTTAAATAAATCTTTGGGATTCATTTCCCACTGCGTGTATAAAAGCCAGCAAGTTCCACCGACTTGGCCTTCGGGTCAACACGCGGTGCGGCCTGCAGGTCACGATGTAAGTGTTCCCCTTACATCGTGGGTGGTTTATAGAGCCTTAAAAACTCTATAATCTCACAATGTATTGATGTTACAATGATGTGTGTGTGTGTTTTTTTTTTTGTGTGTGTGTACAGCATAACTATATAGTCGAAATAATGGTTCAATTTCAAACTTTGGGGATGGTTTCCGGTGGAAAAGTGAATATCATTGGTGCATTATAAAGGTCAAAAATAAACATTTTCCAACAGTTTTCAAAAAACTCGAGAAAAACAAAAAAAAAGTGACAGAAAAACTGGAATTTTTACAAAAAACCAGTTTTCGACCAAATCGATTTTTTTATAATATGGTTGTGATTCAAAAACTAATCACAGTAAATAATACTTGACATTTTCACCAAATGTTTATGTTAGTGTTATATATATACAGTTTAATTTTCAAAAATTTTTGACTTTTTTTGAGTTATTTATAGACCACTGAAATTTTTGATTTTTATGAGAATTTTTTTTTGAAGTGTCGGTAAAAAAATTTTGCATGACCAAAAAAACTTGAAAATTTAATACAAGGTTCCTTATGGTTTTTTCTTATTGTAGCTCAAAAAATTAAAAATCGTAAGTCACAATTTTTGTGTCAAGGTTCCTTATTAGTTTTTTTTCAAGTAGCTACGGAGAAAACTCGAAACATCATTATAGGAAAAATTTTAAGTGCGTTTGAATTTTAAATTTTTACGATAAAGCGTAACGATTTATCCTCAAACGATTTTAAATATTTGTAATTATTCAAAAAGTATAAGTCTTAGATACTTGAAAATTTCACAAGTTATTTATATTAGCATTTTATTTACATGATTTAATTTTCAAAATATTTTGACTTTTTTGAGATATTTATAGACAACTGAAATTTTCAATTTTTCCGAATATTTTCTTTTGAAGTGTCGATAAAATTTTTTTGGCTCTATCAAAATACTTGAAAATTTAATACAAAGTTCCTCATAATTTATTCTTATATTGATTAAAAATTATAAAAATACATAGGCACAATTTTTTTTATTAGCATTTGAAGTTCAAATATTGACTTAATACGTAAAAATTACGGCAATTTTCAAATAATCTTAGATAGAAATTCATAAAAGTTTTTCTTTTTAAATCTAAGATTTGAAAATTTAATTCAAGGCTCCTATCTTATTTTTACAATAGCAGTTGAAAAATAAAAGAAATATATATGCATATTTTTTTTTAAAAGCATTCAAAGTTTGAATTTTGACAATATACGTAAAAATCACGAAAATTCGCAGATTATTTTAAGCTAGAAATTCATAAAAAAATTTCTTTTGAAATCTAAGATTAAAATTTTTAATAATCTATAATATATCCTAGGCAGATAAACCGTCTTCATTCAGAATCGTTTATCGTATACAATGATAGGTACCTATCATTGCATTAAAATTTAACCTACCCTAGTCAGAGGTCCACCTCACCCCCAATGTACAGCAGAGCGATACCCACTTTTACCAGCTTTTGTTTAACTTGTTTATATCTATTTCATCGTGGAAATTTATATTTTATGATGGGTTTTTTCCCGTTATCTTTGATGAAACTATATATTTTTATGAGGAAAATTAACTTTTTCAATTTTTTTACTGTAGGTAGTTATATTAATGAATAATGATATTAAGAAGATAAAAATATATTTATTATGTTATTTTTGTTTACCATCTTAAGGTATTCAGAAACATTTATTGAAGATATTAAATTTATGTTTTTTTGTGTGAAGATGAAAATTATTCAATTTTACTTAAATTTTGAGGTGTGCATAGAATAAAGAATTTTCCCAGGATTTTGATGTTATTTTTTTCATTTCCATAGGGAATTACTACGTGTAATTTGTATAAAGTTAGTCGCAACAAATCATGAATTTAATTGTTCCTCATTTTTTGTTAAAATATTCCACTGAAACACAGACATGATACATGAACAATGAACATAATAATATATCTAAATATACAGTTCAAATATTGTATCCAACTATATGCTTATATAGTTATATATATGAATACATTATATTTTTAAATGATTAGATATTATTAATAATAATTATTGTTGATTATAGAAATAAAAATTATTTAAAAACAGAAATTTCTAAAATATAACACGTGTCTATATTTTTCGAGTTTATGGGAATAAAAAAATATGACAAAAATAATAATAAAAATAGGTAAAATGTTTATAATTACAAATTATAATACCTTCCTATTGGCTATTAGTTATTACCTACCAACAAATATTTTTTGGCGTAAGCAAAGCGATTAATGTATTGTTTTAACAATTATGTATCTTATTTCCAACGCGTATAAACAATTAATTAGACTTTCTAGTAAACTTTTTTTTGTTAAATGTAGAAAAACTTCCCAAAATAGGTACCAATTATATTCATTTTTTTTATCAAAAAATATGCTGTTGATGAAAATTGAAACTTTTTAAATTTCCTAAAACGTGATGATCGACACAAAAAAAAAACGTATCATTGTGAAACCTATATCATTCTTGGTTCCGCTTAGAATCTAAAATGACAAACAAAATTTTTAAGCTCGCATACTCAATTTTAATTTTGAAAATGTGTTAAATTTTGTCGTATATTTATAAGCAGTTTATTTTTTGTGAAATTCTTCGCCTTTTTTGTCGATGTATTCCATCAATCGTAGATTATTAGGCTCATATTGACCATTAGGTGATTTAATAGTACGTAAAAATTGTACTACTGAAATGGCTTGCATTTCATCGAAATCACTAGAGTCTGCCTCTGGTTTAGATGCCAACAGTACAATGAAATTGATTGCTTCTTCAAGATTATCCATGAGATTTGTGTCATTAGCTGGGGCAGTTTCGTCCAACCATTTTTCGTAATCGTTTTGCACTTGTCCTACATGCAGATATAAATATTAATTATAAAATTTTTTAAAAAATAATTTAAAAAAGTTAAGTATTTAAACTAAAACGTTATAAAATATTTACAGTATAGGTACCCAATGAAAAAATATTGATGATAAAATTAAAACCATTATGTCTATATTTAACCATAATGCTATATAAAAGTATGTATTTGAGATTTCAGAGTTTTCTTTTTTAATACTAACAATTTTTTACAATTAATTTTCCTGCAGAGTATTCGCACAGTCCTTAATCGATAATTTTAATAAACAAACATAAATTGTTCCCAACAAAAAGAAAAAAATTGTAAATTGCATCCAACACATTTCAGGCATATATTTCTATGTGGTGATTTGTTTCAGCAAACAATTAATTAATATAACCTGTATTATATGTAGGTACGATGGCCGTTTAACATTAATCGAAATAGTGGCGTAGTCAGGAGGATGAAGGAGGCTTTATCCCCCCTGTAGACCATGTTTTTTTTTCGGTGCGTACTAATATAATTTCCATGGCCATGGCCCACCCTGCGAGCTGTACTGTATTTGTTGTATAGGTATATTGTGACCTGATAATTTTTTTGTCATGAAACTTAGATAATAAAATTACAAATTATAATTTTCAATAATAATAATTAATTAAATGGATTTAAAATTGAAAAATTTAATTGGTTAAATATTTTAAAGTATCTCTTGAAGTATCTAAATCATAATTGAATTGGCCCACCCTGCCAAAAAGGTCTGCGCGGGCGTAACACGTTTCCACCAAAAGTAGACCTTTCTTTTTTCCACCTAAGGTGTATCTTTCCCTTTTCCACCAATATCCGTTACCACCGAATGAGATCAACCAATAATTAAACCACGGTTAATTTACCAAAATAATTTGTATTTTACGCTTATATTAAAATCTTTAATACAGTAATAAGTTTATTTAAAATACTAATGCTGGATTGAAAAAATGATATATTAGTGTATTTAGTTATGTATATATTGTATCTAAATATCTAATTATATAACTATAATTGGTTGATATTTTTTTTTCAATCGTAGAATATAGTAGTATACAATTGTTTTTGTAAAAACGTAGTAAATAATTGTATTTGGTGGAAAAGGGAAAGATACACTTTTGATGGAAACGGGCATCGCTCGTCTGCGGACGCCTATGGTTCCATATAATAAGGTATAATACTAATCGTGTCCCGGGTTTTTCTCGAGCACGGTTGAATTGCGTCCCTATTATGGGCAGAATACTCGGCTACAACTATACGAACTACTAATAGTTGTGAAGCTTTTCATTCGAAGCTCAACGCTATGTTTTATAATGCTCATCCAAACATTTTTCAATTTATAAATATTCTGAAAAGGTCACAAACTGATATTTATATAAAACAACGGAGCACTTACTTAAAGAACCGTACAATCTCGATAGTTAATAAAAAAAAATTTTAAAACAAGCAATGGCAAATTTTCAATCAAAAAAAAAAATTAGTAGATTCGAATTCATAAATTAATTTATAAAAAATGAAAAAATATGGGTGAGTATGTTTAGTTCTTAATTTTTTTTTGTTTGCTTAATTTTTTATAGAGCAGTAAAATAGTAAATAATAATAAAATATAAATTGTCTACGCCTATATGGCTATATGTATATAAATGTACAATAGTGTTTAAGATAGATATTGATGAATTCGGTGTCGCTTAGATAATATAGGTGCAGTTTATTATAGATAGTCATTTTAAAAACCAAAAAATGACGGACGTAATTTACTATACTTGCCAGTTTAAAAAATTGAAAAATGCATAATGCAATTGACTACACTAATTTTTCACTGTGGGTGCCATTTACAATCGCTCTATTGAAATTCACACTCATCACACAAAATTAATTACGATGTACAAAACTTTGAATCAAACTATTATTATTTTTGTTTAAAAAGCTTAAGTTATATAACTGTTTAAGCTTGATTAATAGCTAAATATTTAATAGTTAATATTATTATTAATATTAAAATATTACAATTTGTATGCAAGTTATATTATTTATATATTTATACCAATATCTTCATTCTCAATTAGACATTTGTCAAATAGCGATTCCTGAGAAATTTTTGGCAAATTTAAACTTCTTATAGGGGTTATTATTGGTGGTGCTGGATTTTTAACAACCGACTTTTCAGTCTTAAATTTATTCTTCTCCATATCCTCTACTCTGCTTATGATATTTCGATATTGATCAAATTGGAGTACTTTATTTTTTTTCTCTTTTACATCTAATTTGATTTTCAAGAAACCACCGGGTCGAGGAGTTGGTCTAAATAGAAATAAATTATGTATTTAAGTGTCACACTGTCTCACAACAAAAATTTAAGTATAATTACGTGAAACCCATTTCTGTAACTTTCTTTTCTTCGGGTTGCTTAGTCGACATTTTTAAGTCTGTTAATTATTTTCTCTTAAAATGTATATTTAAAAAGAAATGTTCAAGTACTTAATTTAGATTTAATAAACGGTTTAATATTTTACCTGCTAAAATTTCATACGACGCTATTAGTTTATTTATATAAACATTCTAGACATATACATGGTTATACATAATTTTATGTTTAGCCAGTACGTAAATATTAATTTTTATAATTATTATTTATTATTGAAGCTCACAATCATAATAATTATACAAAATAAATATATTTTTATTTATTTAAAACGTTATTTTATTTTTTCGTATAATAGGTATTATTAACTCATAAATTATTTTTAAATAATGTTTTTTATTTTTATTTTTTTAGTTAGGTACCTATATCTACCTATTATAATTATGACAAAGGCTATTAAATGTTTTATTGATAAAAAATGTTGAAAAATATTATTATTTTTACTATTTTCCATTTCAATGGAATGGTAGCTGGTAAATTTTACATATTTCCGACTAGCTTGAAGTAAACAATTATTGGTTGCTCTGAATAGTAAATTATAACTAGACTTGAATATAAATCTATTTATAATAATATTGTCTGATCACTAAAAAAAGATTGACTCTCGTAAAATAATATGAGAGAGGTAGGTAACTACTTATATGATAAGTGAGATCTGAAAAAAAAAGTTTAATAGAATTATTAAAATATAGGTATATTATATTATTCTTAAAGATACATTTTTATTTATTAAATAAGGTACTTATACAAAATAGAAAATAAAGAATCTGACGTAACTTATAACTTATAAGTTATTATGACATTCGAAAATCGCAGTATTCGAAATATTTTCATCATATTATACAGTCAAATATGTGCATAATATTAAGGCGATGCGTCATAGTGCATAGACACTTAGGCAACATATTGTTTCTATTTCCTATATCTAGGTATTGTAAATTTTTACAGAACAATATCGTAAATTAATATGCGGCTGTGTAATAACACACCTAGGTACTACACACTATGTAGTCTACATAGTCGATTATTATAAAAAACATATATTTTATAGTTGTAATGTTTTATCTTATTTATACATTCTTGTTTAGATAATAATATCAAAAATTACAACTGTATGTAGATCTGTAAACTGTTGTTGGGTAATATTTATGACTTAAATTTACTTCATGTTCGAACGCGGAACGCTGTGCGACAGCATAAACTTGCTCCGGACGGCAGACACCACAGCTGCGTGGTGGCGGAGATAAGTGTCGTCCAGCAAGTTCCCCCTCCCCCCACCATCACCCGGCGACGTTATTGTCTTATATAAACGCTTAGCAAAACACGTGTAGCTCTGTTCGTTTAAAATGTAGAGTGAATAAAATTTAAAGGTAAGATTATTATTTAGACAACCTCATAGGCTCATAATTTAATTTTTAAGCAAGTTATGAGTATTTTAAAATTGTAAATAGTTTTTACATAAACTACAAAAAGTTATTCGTAAAACTGATTCCACAAATACTTAGTAGAAAATATTTGTCCCTCAAGTTAGACAACTCAACATACACTGTTTCATATGTTATATATATATATATATTTATTTACCATCAGTTATTAGGTAATAGCCAATAGGTATCTATATTTTATAGCGTTTATTAAATTATAATCAGTTCAGTTTATTGTTTAATGTGAATCTACTGTTTTTTTTTATCTGTTACACTCTATGACTTCACGATACCGACTATATACCGAAAATATGACAGTATATTGCATATCCCAATAAACATCACGGTGAATATGAACAAATATAAGACCCGGATCATATCGAGATCCTAATCATACATATAGATATATATTTAAACAACTATTGGATTTAGTTATTTCGGAATCAAATTATCGAGCCTTGATCTAAAAGTCCTGATTATAGGATTTGTCAGTTATCAAAAATTCGAAAAATATTATAATATTAATTTTAAATTATAAAATTAATGTTAATAAATAATAATGTTATGCTTATGCTAATATATTCATGAAATCCATAAAAACATTTCTTTATAATTCTAAGGTTTGAAAATTTAATACAAGATTTCTTACAAGTTTGTCAAACTTTATCATAATATAAATATCCACCAGAAAGTCAAATTAAATTTTTATGAGTGTTTGAAATTAATTAAACGACCAAAAAAATGTCCTCCGGAAAGTCAAATATTTTAATAAGTATTAATAATAAGTAATCTGGTAATCATAATCTATAATATCATTGGATTCAAATTTAATTCCATCTATTACTTAACCGACTACATATTGTTACAATAGCAGTTGAAAATTAAAACAAATTCATACTTACAATTTTTTTTTATAAGCATTCAAAGTTTGAATTTTGACAGAATACGTAAAAATCACAAAAATTCGCAAGTTATTTTAAGGTAGAAATTCATAAAAAAAATTTTTTAAATCTAAGATTTGAAAATTTAATAAAACATTCCTTATAAGTTTGTCAATCTTTACCATAAAAAAATGTCCACCAGAAATTCAAATTAAATTTTTGTGAGGGTTTGGAATTAAAATTTTTACTCTTAATCCAGCGGATTGATTAGAATTTAGGAACACATTATTTTTCTATTACGCTTAAACCATGAACTTAAACTTAAACTTATAGTTAACCTACATAACCATGCCCTAATCATAATAATGAGTGATTATGATAAAAGTCAGTTATCAAATTTATCAGTTAGATAATTATTAAATGTTTAAAATACTAATAAAATAATCAATAATAATTTATTAATCGCCGATTTTTTAATTATTCTTAAAATGGATAATAGTACGTCCTTATTTGATTTGTTTTTTGGTTTAAATCATGTTCATGAAAGAAATAAGTCTTTAGATAAACAAAAAAAATTCTTCATCATCGCTTGTCGATTTTAATTCTAAAATACGTATAACCAATTTTATGTTAGTCACAAGTATGTATGACGATTTGGATTTTAAAAGTCATTTTAGGCTTACAAGGAGTTCAATTGAAGTAAGTATAATAGTTATGGCCATAATGAATTTGAATTAAATTGTATACTTATATAATTTTGTTATTTAAATATAAGGTTTTAATGTGTAAAGTAAAACCATTTTATTTTCTACGCATGACCAAAGTGGGAAAATAAAAATTTTTATTTGCGCACCCCTCAAACGCTACATACAAAACGCGAGTCAAACTCAATTGTGAATTGTGATGGAATTACTGTAGGTTGTAGGTATCTATGTCCTATGGTAAAAACTAAAAATAGAACAATACACAAAATTAAATTGAAATCATAAAGTTATCAGTACCTAATACAAATTTGGCGCGTATATTCTTATCAAATCAATCGGGTACGTTACTATCCAGCCGGAAATTTTACGATTCCTGATAAAACAATCCGGTTGATTACCTCCCCTACAGCGGATTGAAAAACTGCTGTATTTAGGAACATCTAATTCCAGCGGATTACCAATCTGCCGAGTTTCGGAACATGAGGATTCCTAAATTCTAATCAACCGCTGGATTGGGTGATTAATTTAGGAGCACACGGACTAATAAACACAATGCAAGATATTTAATTTAAAAATATAAAATAATAATATACCAAGGTAGTATTAAAAGATTATCTACACGGAAAACTGTAAAACTTATCATAATATGTACTATAGTTGTAAGTTGTAGTGTTTCACATATTTTCTGCGTCATAGTTAACTGATATAGTTTATACGTATTTACGCATAATTGGTAAGGTAATAATAGGTATGTATAGATATATATAGTTTTAATTACCTTATAGTTTTTATTCGGTCTAATATACGTTAATTATAATACATTAATATAATTATATATGTCGTCGATGTTATGCTAATATTATACATTGTTCAAATATTAGAATCGAAGAAGTCACTGATGAAATCCGACAATGTGTATATTAGTTTCTGCTTGTAAATGAAATTATAATTACTTGGCATTGAACAACAATCGACAAATGCATACATGAATAACAACGATTTATAAATATTAAACTCGTCTTATACCTTGTTAGACAGCTGAACGAGAACATAAACGCCGCATACGCAGTCATTGTTGTGTGTTTTTGTAGTATGTATTAAAATATATTAACATTTTACTTTGGTATTCCACTAAATGATTATTTTTTTTTTCAGATTTTTTACTGAATATTCTTGTTCTTCACCAAAAATGTTGAAGATTTTCAGTTTCATATACTATTGGTATATGCGTTACTTGTTGGTCTCCGAACTGTATTTAGTAGAAAAATGGGAAAGGTGTTTGATACGTATCCTTTTTTAAATGTTATTTTATTACTACCGGTAGGCGGTATTGATAATTAATAGTAAAAAACCTTATAAAATCAGTATTGTGAGTGCATTTTTAAAGTTTCAAAAAACTATTTATTTAAACAGACATTTTAAAATAGGCATTATATAGCATGTAATAATTATAATTTTGGTTACCTACCATAAATGTTTATATTTCTATCATAGATCAGATGTATATTGTATAATCATAATCAGAGCTCGGATTCTATAGCATTTTCTACTAATTATTATTTTTTTAACGTATACAGATGAAATAACCAATTAACTGTAAATTATAAATTTGTTTATGCATCATGGATTCCAAATAAAGATTATATTTTGTTAATTTATCTAATAAGTAAAATATGATAATTTGTTTTAAAAAAAAAGTATTCTTTATTTTTACTTTTTAGTTCATTTTATTGTGCATTGTGTGTAATTCATCATTTCCATTTATTATAACTTAGGACGTGTTATCTGCATGTGTTGTCTCCACCTTACAAGTGTGTAACAGCAAATTTTATGCTCAGCAGATCAAGTTTAGTACCATTAATATAAAATTTAGAGTGAATTGTTAACCTCTCATAAAATTTAAAGGCAAGATTATTATCTAGTCAATCCTTTAGAGTTTTTATCATATTTCCATTTCAACTAGAGTCAAGAATATTTTAAGATGTACAAACAATATATGATTTAAAAATACACATAACACGCTTATAAATAAAAATATAATAAAAAAAAACTACGATATTGACCAGATAATAATCTTACCTTTAAATTTTATAAGAAATTAATTCACTCTCAATTTTAAATTAATTGAGCTAAACATGATCTGATGAGCATACAATTTGTTATGTCACGCACTTGTAAAATGGAGATAGTACATGGGGTTGTCAGTCCTTTTAAAGAGTTTTTCTAGTGATTTAAATTCCAGATCGTTATTAAATGTCAACTAGGTACTCTATTAATAATTTAAGAAATAGTCATACTAAGAATGGTAAAAATTATTTGTTCATTTAATAAACTGTGTGTAATATGTTAACAAGCATTCAAGTTTTAAAATATATTAATTAATTGCAATTTAAGTTTATTTAAATAAAAATTATTAAATATATAAAATGTGAAACAGTATTAAATAGCATTCATAAAATACTAGAAAAATGTAGATGGTTTAGATGTGTACAATTATTAATCAAAAATATATCAAACCTAGAAGTTCTGAATCTTATATAAATCTATATTCAATAAAATAAGTCTCATCTAATATATACAGTTAAACAATACATATTTTGGTGTACCAATTTATTTGATAAATGATAAAAGTGAAATGCAATGTTGGTGCATTGAGATTAACCGTAAGATAATCAAATGTATTATTAATTCATTAGTCAAACAGTCATTATGATATTTTAACTACTTATTAATTGTTAAATATTACATTATACAATATTTATGGTAGATTTTTAAAAAAGCTGAGTTATTTTAAAAATTTTCTTAATAAATTAAATTCAGATACCATAATGTTTATATTATTCTTTGGATTGTGGTACATGAATAAAGTATTTATTGAATTTATTTCAAATTATTTAGCATAACAATAAGTTAATATAAGACTTGCTGTCAAGTTGTAAAATCTTTAAAACATGAAAAAAGCTGCATCCATGAACAAGGAAATATTTTCAACCTTAATATACAACAAATATGGTCATTTATAAAATAAAGAAAACATTTATTTTTATTCCATGATATTGTGTATTGATTTAAAAAGACAAGCCAATACACAAATAAAATCTAAATATTCTAGCATACAAATAGTTTAACATAAAAATAGTTCAACATAATAACATAACAACAGTTTTGGTTAATTAGATACCTAAAAAGATATTAAATTTTGTGCGTAAGCAAAACATAAAGTATGTTCTGTAGTGTCGGTTAATGTTATAAGCGTTATGTGAATTTTTGTGATAACAATGTTTTTATCTAAAATTATAAATTATATTATATTTTAATTAATATATATTACAGTAATCATAATTAGTAATAATATTTTTAAATTCAGTGTTTTCTTAAGTATGGTTTGTTAAAATGTAAAGAATTAATATTAAATGTTATAATAAGAAGATATTCATTCTTGATAGTAATTAATAATTAATAGTACTAAATAATGCTACAGTAGTAAAAAAAAGTGAAAAGGAACTTAAAAGAACTATAAGATCACTAAAATGAGAAAGATTCAAGTATTTTTAATTATTATTTATTTAGGTATATTTAAATTATGTAATCAATAACAAAATAATACTCTATTATAGAATATGAAGTAATATGATAATAGGACATATTATAGAAATACAATTTTTTAAAATAATTTAATTAACTAACAATGTAATTCTAGGCACTAACCATAGGTTTCAATAATCTAAATATCCATAAACAAGGTTGTACTTAATTAAATTTTTTCTAAGAAATATGAAAATGTTCAAATTATTTTGTTTTTTTGTTCGTATGACGTTGTCACGGACGGGAGTAGACACGAAGTCCTAGTTCGGACGCCTATTTGGCAGAATTTCTATTGGGGGCATCCGTAGGTTTCTACCATGCCCGGAGTGGGGGATGGCGGCAATTGTTCTCCAGACACCGTGACTTGCCTGGAGAAAAATGTCACCTGATGATGGAGGATCAAACCCGGTCCGGCTGAGCCACAGCCGACGCGTTAGACCGCTTGGCCACCTAGTCCCCGTTTTATGTAGTAATTTTCATACTATAAAACATCATGATCTATTTATAAAAACACCTCCCAAATTTGTATTTTAAGTACAGCCTTGTTTACAATTTATAACTTAAAACTATAATACTTGAAGGAATGAAAATAATATATCAATGATATTATTTATGAATATCCGACACTACAGTTCTAATGTTTTAAAGTTACACACATTCTTAAAATACAAATAGTTCAAAAATGTTAAAGTAGTTTTTTCCACTAATATGACATGCGAGTAACATGTTTTAAATCTTCAATGTCAACCAACATTGAATCCTTTGCCATGTGTAATTCATCTCTTTCTAGTAATAAATTCACAAGGCTTTCGTTTAAGTCTAAAAAAAATATAAATATATATACTTCCACACTTTTTTAGATTAACAAGTTGACATATACTCACATTCAATGTAAGAATGTAGATCATTAACAATAACTTGTAATTGTGCCAAGTTCAGACGCATTAAAAAATGTCTACTGACACGTCTTCTATCATTGTCTAACTTCACTCCAACCTAAAAAAAATATATAGTTGATAATAGATTAAAATATTAGTTGAGATTAAATGAAAATGTATATTTAAACTGTTAACAAAACTTTTTTAGTATGTATTACATATAATTCAAATGACAAAAAAATATCTTTAAAAGGACACTACACTGACATTTGTTGTCTTCTTACAAGTGAGTAACAAACTAAATTTATGCTCAGCAAATCATATTTAGCTTTGTTAGTTCAAAGAGTAAATTAGAGTAGATTGATATATTATAAAATTTGATGGTAAGAACATGATCTGCTAGTACATGGGTTGTTTTTAAAAAATATTTCAGTTTTTAAGTTGAATATTTTTAACCTTGCTATTATATATACGCAAAAATGTATTAAATTGAACTATTGTAAAACATAAACATATAAAATTATAAACACAGATAATGTTCTTACCACCAAAGTTTCATAATAGATCAATTCACTCTAAATTTTAGTTCAAAGCTTAACATAATCTGCTGAGTGTAAATTTGGTATGTAAAACAGACACAACAAATGTCTGTGTAATATCCTCTTAAGAGGACGCTACACCCGCATTTGTTGTCTCCGTCTTACAAGTGCGTAACATTGCTAAAACTGTTTCGCGCGGGAAAGAACCGAGAAAGATACAGTTATAACTAAGAAACGAAATTTTCACCACATAAAAAGGAGAATTTTGACTGTGCAATATCGTTTTTATTTTTTCGATATCACTTATACAAATAAAATTCTTATTGTTTTATAATATATTAATTTTGTGTTTTTTAAGCATGAATAATTTTGTTTGTAGTTCTGATATCGAAAAAATAAAAAACGATATTGCACAGACAAAATTCTCCTTTTTATGTGGTGAAAATTTTGTTTCTTAGTTATAACTGTAGCTTTCTCGGTTCTTTCCCGCGTGAAACAGTTTTTGCAATGTTACGCACTTATAAGACGGAGACAACACATGCGGGTGTAACGTCCTCTTAACAAAATATGATTAGTATAATATTATAGAACCATACTAAAATACCTCATAATTAACTAAACTTTAATCAACTATAACCATACACAGGACGAAATTGGACAAATTTGGCTAACTGAGTTTTTTGTGCTTTATCGTCACACTAACAAATTTAATATCAATAACACCTACAACCATATCTGTGCAAGTCCAACACTTAAACTCCTTTTTAAACACATTATCAGTCAGCAACCTGTAAAGCTATGACTTAAACGGCCTAAAATTGTCAGCCCACCGAGTTTTATTCTGTAACTCGCCTGGCCAATCCGGTCCTAACCATACAATATACATGTTATAATAACCATACTTTACAAAATTGTATTTAAAATAATATATAATAGGAAAATAACCAACATCTGAATATTAAGTTACACAATATAATAACTTACTTTTGAAAGACTTTCTTTAATTACAGCTGAAATTACACAATTGCGCTGATCTGAAATCATATGTGCTCGTGCTCGATTCTTTGCCAAATTCAAACCTTGTTTAAGTTCAGCCTAAAAATTAATTTGTTACTTAAATATTTTTAAAAATTTTTGTACACCTAAAATTCAGTACAAGGATTTAAAATTGAAAGTCAAATATTATACATACAACAGATTTTAGCTTCTCATCTTCAGCTGAGATGTCACAGCTATTAATTGGTAACTCCGTATCTGATGATTGTTCGTTCATAAAGCATAGCTGTAGATTAGAACCTATAGAATCGAATTTTATAACATTATGTTTATGGATACAGTTCATTATTTAGCTATAATTTAACATGAATTTATTAATTATTATTTATATACTATATTTTGAGTAAACAAATAAATTGTGATACAATGTACATAATGCAAGTCATATAGGTCAACAGTAATGCATATACCCATTCAGTGGCAGCTAGTGATATGGTACACAAGAGCATGTAAACATTGTAAACCACAAAAAAAATTATTTAAAAATTATTAGGTTCCAATAGTAATATTTAATTGATTATTATGCACATAGTTTGTAATAAAAAAAGTTTTGCCGTTTTTTATGTTAAAAAGTGTCTATAAATGATTAAATAATTCATGGAGCATAAATTGTTTGTAATCTGGGAGGCCGTGTAAATATTAGCTACATCTCTTGACACGTCAGTTAGTCATATATTATAGTTTAGAGTGCATTTAATGTGTGTATCAGACCTATTTTTATCATGCATACAGCCTCGATATTGCATTGTTTGTTGAAACAATAATGCACCAACGCACCATAGTCCAATGTATATAATCCATTAATTACCACCACTATGCTCTCATGTCAACTCATAACTAATAACTTATTAGTATTAAGTAATAAACTAATAACTATTGTAATGTCAACAATATACTATAAAAACAGATTAAAATAATATAGTTAAAAAAATTAATATCTTAGGCATTTTTCTGTACTCCATCTTATGTGAACCTCACAGCTGCCACTGTACCCATTATAACCATATAGCCAGTATAGTATTTTATAGTTTTAAATTGTTTTGAATGAAATGTCAACTGACCCACTTCTTGAATGAGTATTGTTTAAGATTTTAAGAAATATTTCAAAGTAATATTTCCACATAATAAAAATAATGAAATCAGTTAAAACCAGCACAGAACATATATTACAAATTTTTTGCAACTTATAGTTCAATATAAAATTTTACTCACCATTTTGTAATCTAGATTCTAAACTTGATTTTTTTGTCGACATTCTTGTGTTATGATAACCATCTACTAATCGTTTACGAATTTCTTCGCGGTCATTTTTTTTCTGAAACAAATACAAATTTTCAATATTAAGAAAAAAATTTAAAACAAGCATATTTTAATCAAAACTTAAAGTTGTTAAAGTCTGGTTATTATAATACTATATTCAGTTAATTAAAATTGTGTTTTTATTCTAGCAATTCCAGGATACCTATATGGGCTATGAAATAAATCAAATTTTCTGATATCAGATGCAAAACATTAAGGTACTTAGATTTATATCTATGTCAATTTCTTAAATACTCTTCCACTATAATATGATCAACATCAAAATCAATTTCAATCAAAACGCTTTACCATATTATAAGTTTTGGTGTCTAAGGAATGCGTATAGTTGCTGTTGACCACTCCGTGCTCATTAACCATAGACATGTCGGTGAACTTGTGTATGAAATCGTTGTCTTCGTAATGGCTCGCAGGGTTCTGATATATGAAACAGCCTTTTTCCAGCTCTAGACACTTGTTGTTGTTCGGATAATAGGCGGTCTTGTTGTTGTGGCCGATCAGCATACGTTTGTGGGACTGGTTATCCTGATACTCGTTGTCATACAGCAGCGACTCCTTCAGGGCTATACCATTGAAATAAATGTTCTCTTTGATGTAACGACTGTTCGCTCCGCCGGACTTGCCATAGTATCTGGGTCGCAGTTTTTCTTTGAACGTTGCCACTAGTGACGAATGATCCGACATTGTACGGTGATGAATGCACGACACGATTCGATCGTTAGACGCTCCAATGGATATGTCCCGTTACGTTTGAACGGGACACATTCAAAAGCCGTGCCACCGACGTCGTCTGTTAAAGATGATTTTTGTTCGACGGACTGCGAGTGTCGAAGGCCAAGGCCAAGGCGGCGTAGACGCTACCCAGTAATAATTATTATAATCATTAATCCCGACCGCCTTATCAATTATCAATGGAAATGTTTTTTTTTCTCCTTCTTGATAGCGGCAAGTCAATTTCGGCTTGGAGGTAAACGAAACAACATTTACCAATAATTGTCTTAATAATATATATTATAATATTATTTATTACGGAAGAGTAATATTTTTAACGTATTTGAGTACGATATTATATTTTGATACTTCTTAGTTGCGTTTTCTATTTGTCAGAAATCGCGAGCACACGAATATTGTGTTATTATCATATAATAATAATGTTGTTTTGCAGTCGCGCCAATAACATATAACCGGGTAGTCGTGTACTTGCACACATGCATTCACGACGTAATGGAGGATATCGATTTTTGGGGTGTTTTAATAACACTCGAGTGTGTATACATATATATATTATATATATATGCACGTCCGTGTCTTAATAATTGCGTGCTGAATTGCGGCGGACGTGAGTTTTCGGTTACACCCACAACTCGTGAGGGCGGCTATGTGACCTTTATATAGTGTTTCAAAATAATATTATAATATTGATATTTCTATAAGAAAATTGCAATAAAATATTACGACTTACAAACGGCAATAAGTCATATAAATATTATATTATAATGTGTTATCGATATAGTTTTATTTTTAATAAAGTACAATATGTACATTGTCATATCGAGTACCTACATAATAATATACCTATACTATTATATAATTTTAATTTATCAACTCATTGCCTATTCTATGGTTAAAATTTCAAATTTGAAATAACTAAAATAAAAATAATAAATCACATTTCATTAAATACTTTATTAATTACTTATTTATTTAGTATATATTTATTTTTATATAGTTATAAACAATTAATTGTTGGTTCAGAGCGAAGTGTATTGGATCAGTAATAAATAATAATGCTTCGATTTTAAATTTTGAACGATAAAATGGTTTATATGGTAGCAAATTGGATTTTTGTATAGTTGACAGATGAGGCATCAATGTCACAAATTTCCCAGTATTTTTAAAAATAACCCAAAAAACATTTCTGATAAATTTGCAAAAATATGCAGAACATGTATGTATGTCTAAATATCCAAAAATATGTTGTATACAATTTTGATATTTAATCGGTAAAGTAAAGGTTTATGACTTTATGAATACTTATTCACTACATGTACAGGATGTTTAAAATAGCAACATGCATTTTATGCGAATCCTGGTCTTTACTTATAGGTTTAAGAGAATTTCGAGTTTTATTAGTTATTTATAATAAATTATTGTCGATTGAAAGTTATTATTAGGTCAAAAATCTTGAAAATGTAATACAAACGTTCCTCATATATTGTTGTTAGTGAAAATTAAAAAAAAAGTTAAGCGCAAATCCACGATAATTTTTATGAGTGTCTGAAATTAAATTGTTGATAAAATTCATCAAAATTCTCGAAAATTAGCAAATTATTTCAAGTTATAAGTTCATAGACATTTTCTATGCATACTTCTAAGATTTGAAATGTTTGTATACAATTCCCAGTTTTCCTATACATTTGACAAAAAAAAAACAAAGTTTACTAGAAAGTCAAATTATTTTTTTACAACGTTTGAAATTAGATATTAGATATTGTATGAATGGCAATAAAATCGTTTAATCTTGTATCATCATTAATATCTAGTGCCTTTTACACAACTACTCAATTATTAATTGATAGTACGCGCTTGGTAGTTATTTATTTATTACAACTGTTAGTTTAGAAATACAATTTAAATTTAATTACATAGTCAAATTGGGAATATTTTAAAAGTAAAGGGTGCAAGCGTACACCTTGACCCTCCCACCACAAAATTACGACACTGGTGCTTTGTGATCTGACTTTATTAAGTACCTAAAGCTTGAGAATGTACCTAATCTAATATATATTTAACTACTAACAATACTACTGATTTTTATTATTATATGAATAATTTGAGACCTTCAAGGTATTTGGTGTTTTAAAATAAATTTCATTCCCACTTTTCGCAAATGTTCACCTTTTACAATATAATAAGTTACAAATATAATATTGACGGTTGTTGAGGAAGGTCGAAATGGTCGAATGCAGTTTCGTGGAACATTATCGAGTAAACAATAGTTTTGGTTATGTAATAGCACAATGCAGCTTATGCTTGCGGATTATAATATACAGAATAATACAATGATTGAATATTAATAATAAAATATAAATTATAAACAATTATTTTGTGTGCCATTGTAATAATATTATTGTATTATTCAAAGTATATAATTGAGATATGGTTATTTATTGGCCATGATAAATATAGTAATATCAATATGTCAATAAATAAACAAACACCTATGTCTACGTAGAAATGTTAAAAATATAAAGAACGAAAGAACTACAAAACATATATTGGTAATTGGTATCTAAAGGCTACATTTAATTAATAAATACATTAATTTGTTATATTTATGTTAATAATTTCCAGGGAAATATACGTATCACGTACGCTTATTTAAAGTTTTAAACCCTAAATGCACCCAATACCCATATAATATGTGGCCAGCAGTGGCGTAGTTAGGAATTTAGTATGGGGAGGTGGGGATTATATGTTTTTAGGAAAATTTTTAAGCCTCATACAGTAACCTACACCACTAAGGCGCTAAACATAAAATGTTAGCAGTAAAATAAAAGTTTTTTGGGAGAATCTATCCCCCTCAACACCTCTTGATTACGCCCCTGGTAGCCAAGTCTGTATGAATAATTTAGACTATATCATATAGGCATATTAACTGATTAATATGTCTATGGCCTACCTATATATAGGTAAAGTACAAAAATACTAAATAATTTACGGTACTATTATGGCGGTATTTGACATTTATATCTCATTTATTTGGTTGTAAGTATTAGTAATGTAAAAATGTCTACACTCATATACCTTACACAAAGATTTAAACTACATATTTATACAAAAAATATTAAAATATGTAAAATGTAAATAAATAAATATTTTACACCACATAAATTAAAAAACTTAATATTTTTATTTCGATATGTGTTGCAGACTATAGTAAAAAACGTATGTTTTTATTTAAAAAAAAAATTCTATTGAATTTATCACCATATTTTATTATCTAATAATCCCTTAAGGCTTTCTTTTTAACATCTGCGGAAAAAATAACATCGAATGATTTAAAGTTACAAGAAATTATGTATATTTTTAAAATATCATCTAATTCTTTATCTAAATTATTATCGTAAACATAAATATATAATTTTAAAATTTAATTTGTCATATTGCTACTTATTATTATTACTGCTTTATAACCCAATGCCCTACAAGGAGGGTGTGTACAAGATGGGCTGTTGAACTTGAATTACAGTGTCCCGGATATTTAAGGGGCTCATTGAAATAAATATGTAATTTTTGAAGTTTTGAAATTTTGATATTTTAAATCATATTTCATACTGAATTAATTTTTAGGATCCGAAAAATATTTAGTACAGGAGTCCAAAATTTGATGTTATTGATATATTTTGCATTTTCTTTTTAATCAACTAAGAAAAAGTTCTTAAATCCAAATTATTATTAAATATGATGGTAGAAACAACAATGTATATTAGACCGTTAAATGAAAGTAAATGGCCAGTTGCTCACAATAATTGCGAGTGGGCTGAAACCTTAACCTAGCAGTCCAGACTTGTATGTAATACTATAATATTTTATTGAGAAATTATAATTATAATTATAAATTATAATCATATTTACTAAGTTATATAGGCAGGGGCGGGACTATTTAAAAGGCCACTGTGCTTGTATGCACAGTGCCGCATCAACCGGGGGTGCTAGGGCCACTAGGGGTGCAAAGAACCCCCAGGCCCCCTTTAAATCATAACAATGGGCCCCGAGGCCAGTAGCCGAACTATTTGAAACTTTTTTTGAAATTGAAAATTTCAGTGGTTCATAAATAACTCAAAAAAAGTCAAAATATATTGAAAATTAAATCATGTAAAGAAAATGCCAATCTTAATAACTGGTCAAATTTTCAAGTATCTACGACTTATACTTTTTGAATAATAACAAATGTTTAAAATCGTTTGAAGATAAATCGTTATCGTTACGCTATTTCGTAAAAATTTAAAATTCAAACGCACTTAAAACTTTTCCTAAAGTGATGCTTCGAGTTTTCTCTATAGCTACTTGAAGGAAAACTTAGTGTTGTATTTTTAATCCTTAGTTATAAACATAAAAAATTTTAGGATTTTTCAACTTCAAAATTACTTGCAAATTTTCGCGTTTTCGACAGATTTCGTAAAAATACGCGTATAAAATAAAATTGTGAGTAACGATTTTTTTTTTTTTTTTTTTAGCTACAATAAGAACAACTCATAAGGAACTTTGTATTCACTTTTCATGTTTTTATGGTCATCCAAATTTTTTTACTGACGCTTCAAAAAAAAATGCTCATAAAAATCGAAAATTTCAGTGGTCCATAAATAACTCAAAAAAAGTCAAAATATTTTGAAAATTAAACAATATATAGATAACACTAACATAAACATTTGGTGAAAATTTCAAGTATTTACAGTGTTAAATTTTTGTATTACAACCATATAAAAAATCGATTTGGTCGAAAACTGGTTTTGCGTAAAAATTCCCGTTTTTCTGTTACTTTTTTGTTGTTGTTTCTCTCGATTTTATTTTTAAACTGTTGGAAAATGTTTACTTTTGACCTCTATGATGCACCAAGGATATTCACTTTTCCATCGGAAACCACCCTCAAAGTTTGAAATTGAAGCATTATTTGCTCCAAGCCAAGAGATGTTATATATATGATTTATGATTCAAATGTTAAATGTATGAAAACTAGGAATTTTGTTTAAAAATATAAAATATTAGATATGTATAGAAAATGTTTATGAATTTTTAACTTGAAATAATTTTTCAATTTTCGAGATTTTAATGAATTTTATGGGTTCAGTATGTACTATTTATGAGAGTTAGTTCTGTTAAATAGTTATAGGTACACTAACTGCAAATATTGAAGCATAAATACAATGGTGTTCTTTTGTAAAATTACAGAAATATTCATCTGAATATAAATTTCCTTGTTTTTTTTCTATAGATGTATGTAAATTACAATAAAATGCAATTTCAAATTGCGAGAACATAGTTTGCAGCACTTGCAAAATTATTTCCCTAATAGATACCTTGAAAATAATTATCGTTACTTTTCATTACTTACGAATCCTTTGTTAAGGATTACCTAGACAATAATGTAATATCTGGGTAATTAATTTTTTACATTTTGGAAATATATATTAGTCAAGGTTAAACTAGGCCAATCAAATGTATAACAAATATAATAGAGATGACAATAGAATAATTATTTTTTTACTGGTACCTAGTTAAATTATAATTGTGTAAAAGTAGATTAATAGAGTCAAGATTTTGTTTAATGCAGGCATGTTAATCTCGAAGTATTAAGTGTGCCAAATATATTGAAAAGCTTGACTATGAAGGCCACACATACAAATTTAAACAAAAATTAATATTAAAAATTTAAGATAGTGTGATATGGCATTAATATTATATTTCTTTTATTATTATATTACGTTTTTGTTCATTAATATTGGTAGCCTGCACGGGCCACAATAAATTCAAGAAAATCAGCTGAGGACTGTAACTAAATTTAAGTGGATGCAGGTTATCTACTTTATAAAAATGTATTGTTTTATTGTTTTTAAAACAGTATATACAGGTATAAGTACTTAACTAAAACTAAAAAGTTGACAAATTATTACAAAATTTAATCTTTTCAATTTTGCCCGTATATTTATTATACTTTATACCTACGTGGTGATTTACCAAGCATACTCATCTCCCTTTTTTAATAATTCATTTATTCAAAATTTGATCTTTGGAATTTTTTTAAACCCCTTATTTTCAAATTTGTTGAACAACTAAGGAGTGTCTTGTGAAGATCCAAGTAGAGTAAAAGTAAAAGTATAAGCAAATAGGTATAATATGAGGAATATAATATACATGTCATGATTTAGTATGAGGAAGGATGGCCTCCTATTCAATCATAGAACCCACAAGAAGCAAAATCATTATTCAATAAAAAAATGACGGTGGGCATGTTTGTTAAATCACCCTGAATGGCTGAATCTACTGTAAGAATAATAAATTATACTAAAATTAATACGCGTTTTAAGTTTCAAACCAAATAATGAGATAACTGACTTTCCAATTAGGTAATTAATATGTTCTTATTGTATAAGCTATAATATAATATGTAATATGTTATGTAGATACTATTCCTACTTATAGTTACCACTGCCTGCTGTTACAGTCTATCATTAAATTACTTTCCCTATTTGTATAGTAATTATTAATTATAACTGAGTTTTAATTATAGTATTTAATATTTATTATAAACGCCAATAAATAAAACAGAATTGTATGCAGATAATGCTACTGGGAATTTATACAGCGGGCTCCTTGATTCACATTATTTAATCATTCCAAAATATAGGAAAACCAATTTTTTTTTGCCATTAAGACATTATAACACTTTTATGGTACATAAAGTCCATAAAGAAATATATATATATATATCATACGGTTTCTTAATTGTATAATAAACATTATAAATAATTATAGATATCAATTAAATATGTTACCTACCACTTTAACACTTTTTTATTTGAGTCATTTATTAAGGAAATATTATTTTTTTTACCAATTATTTATACATTGTGTAATGTCTAGTTATTAATTTTAGATACTATCTAATATAAGTATATAGGTAACTACTTATACTAACTATTATATAGGTAGACAGGTAGTTATTATTTATTATAATTATTAGTAACTACAAAAGGTCTATAGGAACCTAAATTAGATATCTACTTACTCTGAAAAAAAACCGAAAACTTGATATACATAATATACTTTATATTTTTTACCAGAGTATTTTTAATTTTAACAAAATAAGTTTTTTTAAAACATAAATTCTATATCAAATTTTAAAATATGATAGATGTTTTTTTCGTTCAATACAACAGTAAATAGTACCTAGATAAAAATCACAAGCGAAAAAAAACATAAGTCGTGTTAAAATTAATAAATTATAATTAACATAAATTAGAAAGGTATTTTACTATATAAAGTAATTAAAAACAGGAATTGAACATCATTGACCACTGGCCATTTTGCGATGTAGGCTATAGCTATTTAGTTTCCACGCAGATTAAAAAAAAAAATCAACTGAATGTCAGAACTCGAAGTATTTAAAATTAAAATTAAATAGGTGATAATTAAAGTTATTATTTGTATGATATAGTTGAATTTTAAACACAATAAACTTTTAACTTTCTGGTAATTTTTTGTACGATTTAGTTAAAATTTTAGTTATGATAGTTATTCTTATTATAGTTTTTACATTACGAGTAAAATGTAAGCGCGTGGCCCACATACAAATAATATGTGCCACTTGTCACTTGTGTATATGTATCTACTATCTATACCTACTACAGTGTTAGTGTGTAACATATGTATAATGTACATCGTACATTATACTTATAATTTGTATATATTAAATGATGCTGTGATGGTTTTGTAAACCTAAATAGCAATATCCTAATGATATTGTTGATATTTGGTATTAACTTTATTTTTTTTGTGTATTATGTACTTATGAATTACATGATATTAAAATGTTTAACTTACATCATTGTTTACAACGCCATGACAATCGAGACTTTCGTGCGAATCATAAGTCAAAGTGTACAAGTCCATCACAAACCTTGAATCTTTTTTATAGTGCCTTTGGTCGTATCGGAAATTGGTCGGGTTCATAGACCACGGATTTACTAGCATACTTGTAGCCATTTTCAGTAAATATTTGATTATTTAGAAAAACTTATGGTAACGTGTAAAATTAAAATGTACTTAATATTTATAGTTGCAAAACCAATGTCAATATAAACAATTCAAAGTAAACAAAATGTTGTTGCAAGTCTTGACGTTACGATTATTTGTATCACACTAAATGTATTTAGAATGAACCACTAGTAGTACATTAACTGTGGTTAAGTGAAAGTGCGAAGAATAACAAAAAAATAACCAGAACTAATCAAAATGTCCTTCTAGAATCCGTTGCGACTGGTCGCAGTCTCAATTCTCGATCGACGATAACATTTAACTAACGAAGAAGGAGTAAAAAAATCCATAACAATATATCACTCTTTGTCAAAAATGACAAATATAAATACCTACAGAAATTGTTACTGAATACACTGATTACAATGTAATTCAATATTTATTATGTGATTCAGTGGTTGTGTAAATCGCTTTCTCTAATGTAGGTGGCTGTATAATAACTATATTTTTCTTTATAAGAATAACCTTTTTTAATATAGGCACTAACTATACTAAGTAGTAAGTATAAGTATAATAATTTATACTTCAATGATTATTTTATATGACAACCTTTATAATACACATTACACATAATATTATTACTTAAATTATAATTTACATCATTAGACATTAGTGTATATTCGTGATTTAAACGAATTTCGTAAAAATTTGAAATTTAAACGAATAGGTACAAAAAAAGAGTATCACAATAAAACTAGTATGGGCATAAACATTCCTACCGTTCACTCGGTATATTTCAATTGGTATTTAATTTTGAAAGTGATCAAAATGTTCTTTTTTTTTGGAATATTTTCTTTAAATCGAGAACTGCATTTTTTACCTCAATAAAGTCAATTTTCCGTTTTTGTAGCTGGTTGTATAATATACTTATATACTCGTATACCTACGCGTGGCTTGAACAATCTAAAATATAAATTTTCTATCATTTTTTAATAATTAATATTCTACGTAGGTATATCACACGCCTGATTAATCTCAATATTTTGATTAAATGTGTTTTTTCGATTGCTTCCATCATGCATTATATTAATAAGTAATAACTAATGATTTTCGAACACAGTATTAACCTTTGAAGTTCCATCTATAATATTCGATCATCGCTGATCGTAATACTATGGGTAGCAAATTTACCCAAAACGGAAATTGTTTATGGAGAATTAAAAAAAAAAATAGATGATACATCAGTCAAGTTGGAAAAAAAAGTCGTATGTCACGATTTTGTGCAATAGCTTGACTTTTAAAATTGAATTTATTTGGTAGGCATAAACTGAATAGAATGTATACATTTTTCAATTTTTATATCATCTCTTATGAGTTTTTGAATACCGGAAACTCGACAACTTATCATAACAGCTCCGTCATAACTATTGCAAGATTAATTTGTCGTTATTGTTTTTTTTTATCTCTATAGAGTAAGTATGTTTTATATGCACTCGGATAATGACATTTCATCATGTCCAGAAGGATTAAAACAGCACCAAAATCTTTCAACTAGCTACAGATGCCATCAGATAAAACATATCGGCTGAATGTTATAAGATTTATGGATATTTGACAATGTGCTGATACAAATGTTGTTTCTTCAGATATAAATATATAATACTATAAGAAATTAGAAATCAGAAAGTTTTACATAGGTACCTAACTTATTTTTTTATGTCAACTTAGATTCTCAAGTGGTAAGCACGAAAAGTTAATGTTCGAACGTAACGTCCATATCCAACAATAATAATAATAATAATACCTAAAAGACTATAGGCAATAAATATTAGGTACAATAATATTACATTGTTACATCTTATTACGTCCTATAAGACGATTCACATCGAAAAGATGATTAGTTGGCAGTGGCTATAACCGAAGTTGACAACGATATCCCAGTAAACATTTTTACGTATATTATCCGTTAAATATACGTTTATAATTTATGAATCAACGTATAATACTCCTAGATTTTTAGTTCATAAATGGTATAATTATGGGATAATTTTGTGTCAAAAGATAACTATTTAACGAATATTCTACGTTTAGTATCCGTTTATTGTGCATGTATAATCGATGTATATTATGCGTAAGTATTAAGTCGTTTTTTGGGATATTTTGCGTGTAAGTTTAATATACATTAAGCATATACAATAGATATTTTTCGTATAGATTTAGTAGATATTTCGAGTACACAATAGATATTTTTCGTGTAAGGTTAGTATATAATTAGAGTATGCGGTGGATATTTTTTGTGTAAAGTTTGTATATTTTTGAAGAATAGAATGGATATTTTTCGTATAAATTTCGCGTACAAAATAGATATTTTTTGTGTAAGGTTAGTATATATTTAGAGTATGCAGAGGATATTTTTTGTATAAAGTTCGTATATTTTTGAAGAATAGAATGAATATTTTTCGTATAAATGTAGTATATATTTCGAGTACACAATAGATATTTTTCGCGTAAGGTTAGTATATATTTAGAGTATGCAGTGGATATTTTTTGTGTAAATATCATATATTTTTGAAGAATAGAATGAATATTTTTCGTATAAATGTAGTATATATTTCGAGTACACGATAGATATTTTTTGTGTAAGATTAGTATATATTTGAGTATGCAGTGGATATTTTTTTGTGTAAAGATCAAATATTTTTTAAGAAAAGAATGGATATTTTTTGTATAAATTTACGATTAATATTATTTGTATACATGCAGTACCTATATTGAATAAATATTTTATGTGTAAGCTTTGTATATTAGATTTAAAGGAGGATTTATATTTTGCATACTAACTTAGTACCTATGTTAAATTAATATTATTTAGTTCATTTAAAAACCTGTCAACAGAATATTTTAAATATTTATTTGGACTCTTCAAAGAGATACAATCTTATAACTAATGTTAATTGATCAATTTATTTGTGCATAATCTGCCTATAGATTTCTAACAATACTGGGTGTTTTGTTGATTTTAAGAAACAATAAACATTTCATATTTAATATTTATAAGCAATTTTTTTTTAATTTATAGTGCAATATTAACTAGCTAAAAATTAAATGAGATAGACATTTATACTGTTACAATATTTAATTTATTATAATATTAAATAAATAGATATATATATATATATCATTTTCTTTTAGGGGCTTGTTTCAGCCAATCACTGATATAACTTTTTATTGATAATATGGACTCATCGGGAAACATATCTTTAACGGCTTCTGTAAAAACAAAATAAAATCATTTGTTAATCATATTAGTTTTAAAATAAATAGCACTCATTTTGAACATCAATAATATTATAACAATTTTATCAAGTTGTTGGCTACCTATATTGAACTATCATCACAACGTTTCCTCCATACTCTGCGTGCACAAAGAAAAATGGGAAAACTTACAGGGAATAGAGTATATAACATTATAGCAATGTTTTTCAATTTTACTAAAAATATATTAATAATAAAATAAATGGTATATTTAATATTGAATGTAAACTAGAATTTGATTTTTTTTTTCATTTACCTACCAATTAAAATTTTAGAAATTTCTAGACGACCAAAAGCCAATTTATCTCCTCTTCTTCCCTCCATATTGATTTTTTCTGCTATTCTATTGTCTACAGTTAACTTCATCATAAGGTACGTAGTACGTTTAGCATCGAATGATTTTCCATGTCTACGTAACATATACCCCTATACAAAAAAGTAGACACTTATAGTTCACTGACATTTTCTTAAATAAATAATGACTCAACTAATATTTTTTTTTGTTCTGCATCCTCCTCGAGCTTGTTCAATTCTTCCAAATCTGCGACGGGTACTTTGAGTAGTGACAAATCATATGAATTTGAACTTGTGGTTGTTGATTGATGAATTCTTATTTTATCTACTATTTCCATAAGTGTTTCTTGATTTTTATTGACATCAACTTTAATAATATCTATCCCTTTCTGTATATTTGACATATTTCTAGAAACTTAATTAAAAATATGATGTCAGGTAAGTTTTAAATATTTTTATATTACATTTTTGTGGATATGAAAATGTATAATGAAATAATTACCATTCATAAGAACATGGCCTAAGTGCTGAATACTGTTCATTACATCTGATATAGTAATAATTTGTGAATTTTCGATACCACCAACTTTATTAGCACCACCATCTGCATTACTTATAATTGAGTCGTTATAATTGAGTTTTGTGTTAGCTTTAAAAATAATATTACAAATTAAATCATTTAAGACAGTATTACAGTAATTTATCAGCTCAATAATTATTAATTCAACTTACATATTTCATCTGTGTCAAAATCGATCTGGGTTAACTGGATTTTATTTTCTGACATCATACCAGTAGAAGTAATAAAGTGGTTTTCATTCATATTAAACATACCTAAACACAATATAATGTAATGATATTATTTATACACTATTAATTTGTGATAAAAAGACATCTAGTAATATAATACTAGATTACTTATATTGTTTTACCATTCCTACATCAAAGAATGAGTGAATTCAATTTAAAAATCATAATTAACATTAGTAAAATTAGTACATTATCAAGACTAACTTAAAATAACTCGGCAATATGTAACAGGTAATGCACATTAGCACAAATTATTTCCATATAAAATATACAATATATTATATGACAATAAAAATTACTTTTAGGCACCGGAGCAACATTTAATTGTAACATTTTATTTGAAAATAAGGATTGACTTGTATTACTGTCTTCTGAGCTAGACCGGGTTTGCACTACAATTCATCACAAAAAAATTAATTAATACAAATATGAGTAAATTAAAAGTAAAATGTAATGTTGAAAATTAACCCACTCAAAATACGTCCTTTTTGTTTTAAGTTCTTTGTTAAATTACTTTCATCTATAACAATCAAAGAATCATCAAAGTGTTTTTTTTTAAATCTTTTTCTTGGCTGTTGTGTTATATCTTCTAGTTCTGTGGTGCTGGTATCACAAAATGAAGTCAATTTTTTTTTCCCTTCTGAATATGATTCTACAATAAACATATTACACATTATAATAAAATATATTCAATAGTCTATATATTTCTATAACATACGGAAAAACTTTTTAGGAACACAGAAATGTATTTTCCACAAACTGGAAGGTTGCTTTTGTGATGCAGACAATTTTGATACATTACCATGCATGGGCCAATGACATTTAAATTGTTTTTCAGATTGATCTGCATTGATCCAGCTGCAAGGTACTAGTTCGACCGATTGCTCATCAATAAACTCAACTATGACAAACTTATTTTTTTTTAAATTTTCTATTGTAGCCAAATATTTGCCTTCAATACAAGAATCTGTAAATTATACAAATTAATTAATTAATAAGAATCTGAATTTAAAATAGATTAATAACTATTTTACCAGCTATGTTCAATAGTTTGCCACTTCTTTTTGTCCAATTTCTGTCTACGATAGCATAATTATTAGCTTCTTTTACTGCTTCAACTAGTGGCCAGTAAAATGTATAATTGTTACCTATAAATGGGGTGTTGTTCTCATTATCACATTTCAACCATGTTATTGGAATACAAATTATGTTGTTCTCCGAGGCTAAAACAACAGCATATATTTGAGGATTCATTCTAAAACCAATAAAATAAATTATATTAATTTCTAAATTTTAACATTTGTTTAAAAATATGTCAACCTTTTTAATCAGCAATATGAAGAAATGAACACACATAGTAACTAGATGTAATATTTAAATCTTCTGATTTGGGAAAATAACAAGCTTTAAACTGAATACTATTGAGATCATACAATTCTAGTTCACTTAAGATATTACTGCACTCCATCATCCCAACAGCAGTTGAAGGACATGGAATTTCATAAATAGGGATTACATATTCAAATCGTAAACAAACTAGAAATACTTGACCATTTATAGACAATATGTTTTTAACAATACAAACTTTTCCATCATTCACAACTACACAGTCATCTTTTTTTTTACTTCGACGTTTTGAATTGGAAACTCTTAAGGTAAATTTTTTAGTCATTAAAATAGAATATTGAATGACTGATCCACTAGGCAAATTATTTGGAAGTGGTCCAAAATAATGGTGACCGTCTAAAGCCGGATAATTAATTAAAGATGAATTAACGTCAGAACTCTTGCAGTGCCATTCTTCACTGATACGATTATATAGCTGAACTAATGGAAATCGTCCAGGTTTCACTATCTTTTTCAAATGTTGGAGGTAATTTTCATACGGAAATGATGAGAATTGATCAACAACTCCATATTTCTTAGCATCATTTGCTAAATGAATAACTGAATGTACATTATACGATGCATTACCTCTTCCATAAATAATACAAAATGTTTTTAAAAAATGTTTCAGTAGATCACTTGCAAAATCATTTTGATCATGAACTGTATTAGGACATGCTAAAATTCGCATAGCTATGTTTAAAAACAAAAAATTGTTGTAGACAGGTGTACTCAAAATATTTTTAAAAATAAAAGGTCCTGTATAAAAAAGAATTTGTCGGAGTTCAGTTGCTTTGAATGTGTTAAAATTATTAAGATCAACAGGAACCCGAGCAAAATCAGAGGATAGCCATTTGGCAACAACTTTCATTCGACTATTAATAGAGAATATTTGATCTCTAGATAAGCGAACAGAACCACAGGAACCCAAACTTCGTGAACCCTTAACAAGACAATTTATTATTTTCTTCATAATACCGAGGCAACACAAGTGCATATAATCTAATGGAGTACATGACACTGGTCCAAAGTTTGGTATGTTTTGTAATGGAGACTCTCCTATGTGATGTTCTTCGTTTGAATGTTGAATAAATGAATTGTCAGTGCGCAATGGTGCAGTCCAATCAGGAAAACATACACTATTGTTTAAATGAATGCCTTCTACTTCACATTTTTCACATGCATAATAACCAGTATGACCCTTAATTTGTTTTACAAATGCTCGAGCCGGGGCATCAGCAATTATTCCTTTTAGAGTAATAGATACTGTTGTATGTCCAATTGTAATACCATTCCGTAATAGATCATTAAGTTCTTCAATGAAAAGATTAAGATACTCAAAAACATTACTTGGTTTTTTAGTACCAAAATAAGCTCCAATAATAAAAGGCTTAACACATTGTTGTATACAAACACCACACAATATTGGCCAGAATGATTGACCTCTTTTATCAATTGGTAAACCGTCTATATTGAACCATAATTCAAGTACTGATTGTTGACGCATATAATAATTCACACTATGCAAATATTTTAATCCTTTACAAATTCCAAAATGAATGTACTCTCCTCCTGCTATTTGATCAATATTCACTTTACCAGATAAAGGAGTATAAAGAAGTGTTCTATAATCTGAAGGAAGATCTTGTAAGGATGCAATATCCTTAACAGATTTAAGTAATTTTAATAAAACAGAAGTTTTACTTCTTGAAAGTCTTGATGAAATAATAAAAGATGCCAATTTTGATTGAAATGTAGAATTATTGGAGCCATGAGCAAAAACGTTTAATTCAGTGAAAGATTGATTTTCAACATTGTTATTAAATTCAGTGAAAGATTGATTTTCAACATTGTTATTACCTTCAGTAGAGCTCAAACTACTGAGAAACACAGTTTTAGGTGAATTTTGAACCACTAAAGTATCAACACTAGACAATGAGACTGGAACATGTACACTTTGTTTTTCTCGCCGCCTTTTAGAACTCTTGGTCAAACTATAACTGGGTTTATACGCATGTTTTGGCATGTTTTTAGCATTTACCCAAGGTTAGTCTAGAATTTACAAAAAATTAAATTAAATACTATTGAATGCCAAGATAATGGTGCTTTTTTATTTGTTTTATGGTGTTTGAAAATACAATGATGTTTTCTCTCATCATTAATATTGATGTAAAAATAAAAAAGGTAGGTATTGGTAATATATTTTTTTCTGTATAGGCAAATAGTTTAAATATTTTAATTATCCTAAAATATCTATGAATACCTAATTTGTTTTAATTTCTTTAGGGTACTTAACTAATTATTGATAAAAAATTCTCTTATAACAATTTAGGTATACAGCATAATTAAATAAACAAATACTAGGTAAATAAGTTTTTAATTTAAGCGACACTAATGTATAACCAATTGGTTCATATGTCATATCAATTACTACATTTATGCATGTACATTATCAAATTGCATAGTTTAATTTAATTAAAATCTCCAGTTGTTTTTTCCCTAACAAAAATTTAATTACTGTACCTACCTACTAAGTGTTTATTAAAAAAGTGTATTATATAATTTTTAATATACATAATATTAGGTAAACGTTTGAAATATTTTAACCATTTATATTTACTTAAACAAAGACCTAACCTGACCATAGGTTACTATGTTATTCCCCCTAACCTAGGGGGAATGACAGGTATGCAGCTGCATACCCTAAACACAGAGCCTTGTTTCCAGACGTACCAAAGATAAATAAAAATCAATACTAACAATATTTGGTTTTAAAACATGAAACTATAACAAAACAAATTTAAGTCAACTTGGTCGCTAAAATGCTTCACATTTGGTGTCTATGGTTAAAATATTTTGATAAACATAGTATTTTTGAATAATTTAGTAGCATACTAAATAAGTTTGAAGTGATATCAGTCACAAGTGACGTGAGCAATCATTTTCTAAATTAACTTTAGTGAAATCCAAACTATGAAGTGCCTCCTATGCTTCAAGGAAGATTAAATAACTTAATTTTTTTAACTGCTATGAAAGTAAACCCCCAAAGACATCATTGATCATTTCAAAAACTCTACCCAATGGTGTTATGATCAATAATATAATTTTTGTTTAATTTATTTTTTTGTTTATTATTTATGTGACTATGTTTTTGTTTATTTATACAAGTTATAAAATATGGTTCTATGTATTGCTCAAACCATTTTAAGTTTTATTAATTTTTATTTAGTCATTCAATTTCAAAAATTACATATTTAATTAAATATAGTCAGACATTTCAATATTTGTGTATATTTTTTCACCAGAATTTTACATGCTTAAAATAACTTTCAGGGGGTGCCAGTGGCAACTTTCTCCATACCCTGAAAAAAAGGGCTGCGCACGCCTATGCACCTAACCATGAGTAGTACTGTGGAGTGTGGACTTAAACCTAGCTATCATCATTGGCGCAAATAGGTGGGGGCTTGGAGGGACTTAGTCACCCTGTTCAAAAGTCGGTAATTAGTACTGAGCATATTATATAATTTTTAGAAAATATTTAAGGAGGAACTTTAGTCCCCCCAAAATAATTTGTCTATTTGCACCTATGGCTATCATTACAATAATAAACATTTAAACATTATTAATTAAAAGCACAATAAATAGCTGGTATTATAGGTACAATAAATTTATATTATTACCTATATTAATATTTTTTTTCATAATTTTCATAAATTATTTTACTGATTATTAATCTAAAATCATATTTGATAAATCCTTTTGTACCTACGACTTCGCTGGTATGATTACCTGGACACATACTATTCATTAATTTCGATATTAATCGAAACTATACAAATATAGGTACCTAATATATTATTTTAATAGTAATTATTCCGAAAATGTATAAACAATAAAATAACGCCGAAATATATATTAGGTATACACCGAGGTATACACTATACACTAAAAGATTATATGTGCAATTAAAATCGTAAAATAAGCCATTTAGATAACAAATACATATTGCCATATTGGCTAAATGTTGAATATCAATGATTATTGTGGATATGTATCTACGGTTTATTATTTGAAAAAAATATTATGTTAGCGACATCGCAATTCGCGTGTACGCAATACTATGTAAAACTATAATGCACTGTAACTAGGTACCTATAATATTACAGTTTATAAAAGTTTTTACCTTATTTGAGTCGGTATTTTCGTTGACTGGATACGTAAACAATAGTCACTATAAATGTAGTCTGTAGACGTAAAACTGTGAACAGTGGATGCATAGACGTGAAGATGACAGATGTGTACAAATCGCAATGGAAAATGGAAATGTCGGTGTGTTTCTCCGTGTCGGGTGCATGTAAGATGTGTAAACGGCCAATGGCTATAATTACGGTTTAGTCGGTACTTGGTATAGCGATCGGCGGTGGTGGGAACGCCGATTCACAGATAACAAAGTTTCTATCACGTAAGCGCGTTTAAAAATTATATTGATTATTAATGGAATTACCCAGTCGTTTCAGGCATCCGTGTTTTGGCTATTATATATTTAGCTATAGGTTGGTTGTGGCTTTGAACAGTTTATACACCACGGCAGTAATTACTCAATTATAATACAATTAATACTACTCAATTAATTGACGATTCCGTCACTCGGTTAAACAAATTTGTTGTTAATTTATTTTAAACTTAAGAGGATGTCAGCGCACTATTCGTTTTCTCTCTCTGGCCCATGCGCAACATAGACATAACGCGCTTACGCAAAATCATTTTTTCTATGCGTTTAAGTAGTCTTAGAGTAAAGTCACCTATTATAAAAAAGATATAGAGAATAATATTTTTGAAGGAATGACATATTGATTTTATATTTTATTATTATTTGACTTAGTATTCCACTTTCAAAATAAATAAATAAATGTTGTAAATTTAAATGATGTTTAAATTGATTTGAGACAATATTTAGACAAATCGATATGTCATTCCCTCAAAAGTATTATTAACTATCTTTTTTGTAATAGGTGACTCTAATCTAAGATTACTAAGATAACTAAGATTACTTAAACGCAAAGAAAAAGTGATTTTTCGTAAATGCGTTTTGTCTATATGTTGCGCGTGGGCCAGAGAAAGAAAACTAATAGTGCGCTGACATCCTCTTAAAAAATACAAATCTATACTCCGTTTCAACTTTCAGCAAGAAATAAAGAATATATTAATCTTTTTTCTATATAGAAAAATATAAATAATAATATATCATATGATATACCGTTTTCGCGACTGGTTACGTCGGCGGCGCGCATCCTCCACCAAGAACCCCGCACGGTTCGCGACGTTCGCGCTACCACCGTCAGCATATACAGCCGGTTCCAATTAGTACAATATACGTGTTTATACTCTCGCGCTAACCGTTGTTTACAAATAAACTATAAAGTTATTTGAAATCGGTGTATGCTCATCGGACAGTTTTGATCGGTGACCGTCAGATGCGCGAAAGTGGTATATTATTCTCTTTTGAAACAGAGTATATAAATATATAATTATAGATAGAATTAGCTGGTAGGTAATCCTGGTATATTTGCCCTCTGTAACTGTTAGCAAATTTTAATTGTTTTGTAAATAATCTTACGTATGATTCTAGAATTCTAAGCTTATGTGAAGCCTGTGAAGGGTGAATATTCAATTTTAAACTATTAATAAAGGTTAAATAAATTATAACAATTCGAATGGTTAACGAGAATATATTATCTTATATATCAGCCATAGTTAATAGACCCGATAAATACGTATAATGCATGGTAGTTGAAACTACCATGGTACCATATACATCAAGATTCAAGTGATTTAGTAATGTATAGTAAATGTATAACTGTATAAGTAACGGGACTAATAATTTTGGTGAGGACCTTTCGCCCAAAACAATTTCATATTTTTATTCAGATTTAGTAATTTTTTAAATATATATTTATTAAACTAATTAACTTACGTATAGTATATTTGTATATTGTAGTAAAAAATCACAATTAATTAATAAAACAGTACTTATTATATTTTTTTTTTTTTTTTCATTATTTTAAGCTTCGACAACTATGGCCATTAGCTGTAGTGGTTTTGTTTGTGGGTTGTTTGTTGGGTTATCGGTAGGGGGAGGAACACGTGTGTGTTGGGTTTGGCAGAATTTTCGATTGGGCACCCGTAGGTATCTGCCATGCCCGGGTGGGGGATGGCGGCAACTTATTATATTTGTTATCCAAAGATTATAAAATACGTTTTATAGATAATAATATAGAAAAAATACATAGTTTTCTAATTTGAATATACAATTTGTCGCCATATACGCAATAAAAAAAAAATTATAGGTATATCTTTTTAATATAAACAATGTTTAAAAAATTGTTTTCTGGATTTTGACTCCTCACATTGTCTTATAAGTGTATTATAACATGTAATGAAATATTTATTGTAAAGTCACACTCTTTAGAAAGTATTGATATTGATGTCATTATGTCAATCTTATTGATTCATATATATATATATATATATATTTATTTAGCAAAGACCATTATAATTGTGTTCCGGGAATAAAGTATTTAAGTCTTTTTTCATATGATATAAATTTGAAATTCGTAATAAGGTTTTATTTATTTGATGATGCCATTTTTGTTTAAATATAAAAAATGAGTCGACACATTGTGGCCCCTTTCAACCTGAGGCCCGGGGCTATAGCCCCCCCCCCTTTATCTAGCCTCGACTTTACTTACAACGAAATTACATTTATCAATGCTAACCATCAACGTAAGTTCGACCCAATGTCCCAATGGCAGCTATCTTAACATAATTAGAGAGAAGATTTAGGTTTACTTAACAGTCAATATTTTGACAACAAAATTACCAACAAATATTTTACACAAAAAAAATGTATGTATATACGTATCGTCAACGTAAAATATACGTTAATAGTTGCCTACGTTTCAACGTAAGTTCAACCAACCAATAATAACCGTACGATCAACGTAGAATAAACGTAATTTTATCACGAAAAATGTACGAATATGTATATACGTTTCGTCAACGTAAAATATACGTTAATAGTTTCCTACATTTCAACGTAAGTTCAACCAACCAATAATAACCGTACGATCAACGTAGAATAAACGTAATTTTATCACGAAAAATGTACGAATATGTATATACGTTTCGTCAACGTAAAATATACGTTAATAGTTTCCTACATTTCAACGTAAGTTCAACCAACCAATAATAACCGTACGATCAACGTAGAATAAACGTAATTTTATCACGAAAAATGTACGAATATGTATATACGTTTCGTCAACGTAAAATATACGTTAATAGTTTCCTACATTTCAACGTAAGTTCAACCAACCAATAATAACCGTACGATCAACGTAGAATAAACGTAATTTTATCACGAAAAATGTACGAATATGTATATACGTTTCGTCAACGTAAAATATACGTTAATAGTTGCCTACATTTCAACGTAAGTTCAACCAACCAATAATAACCGTACGATCAACGTAGAATAAACGTAATTTTATCACGAAAAATGTACGAATATGTATATACGTTTCGTCAACGTAAAATATACGTATTTCAACGTATATTATACCGTTATTATACGAATTATTTCTACGTATATACATACACCAAAGTTATCCTTATTATACACGTATATTATACGTGCTATGTTTACTGGGATTATACAACTGATGCACTATAATGATTCCAATCAATCACAATATAAATAGAATTTCCTAAAAAAAATATTTTGGATTTTGAACAAAAACTATTCATATATATATATATATTAATTTTAGTATTTTACAACGATTGTGTGTGTTTATGTAAATATTTAAAACAAATTTATTTGGATCACATAATATTTCAAAAAAATTTTGAGTACTTTAATATCTTTTATTAAACCGTATAGGACATAGGTAATGAAATATGTTGCTATTATAATTTTTCAATAGCTGGAGTTAATTTGGCAAAACTTAACTTATGAATATACTTTTTTTCTAATCCCGGTTTTATAATGTATCTAGTCTTGAGCATTTTTTATACGAACTGCAGCATTGTTTCTATCTAACATGAAAATAATACGGTGTATTAATCCGAAATTCTTACAATGATAAATTATTAAATTACAATTTCATATACAATAAATTTAAATATAAAAAAATCCATAAATAAAATTTTTTAAATGTACAAATTAACTTGCTATTCACGTGTTAATGGGATACTTGAGCTTGACTTTTGATATTATTGATTTGATATTAGAGACTGCAACTCCTTAAGTCTGATACTATATTTAATTTTGTCTGATCTTTGTTTTTTATTACTGTAAGATCTGAAAACGTTGTTTCACACAAGCAATAGTGGATGCAAATGGTAAAGTGTTGATACAGCTATTTTTGTCAGTTCTGGGTATTCTGATTTTATAGAAATTCAAAATTTTTCACTTGTAATCTCATTAAACCATATACTTAGATTTTCATCGGAAAATAACTCGATTAGTTCTTCTTTCATAACTAAACTTAATTCAGAATGCAATTAATAACTATTTAATAATCTATTTTCAATATAAGCTATCGGTAAGATGGTTAGAATATAAGATTATGCTCCTCAGCATATTATTGTAGAACAAAATAAAAATTAACTTTATTTTATTTTTAAATAAAATGGAAAAATCGTTTCGTCTATTGTTTTTGGCGACTCCCAGATTGAAAACCACTGGTCTAAGGCACAGTAAGTCGGTAACTATCTACAGCTGCTGCGATCGTGATTACATTATTAATTATTATTGTATTGTGGAATGGAATTGTGTTATCATTCATTATCAACATTGATGCAAATCGCAGGCACAGCTGCTGCTGCTGTAGTTTTCAGATACGTATTTTTCAAAACGGAAATAAAATCTAATATAATATTAATTAAATTATTCGTGGACACTTGGAACAGTAGTAGACACTGAGCAATGTGCGTTGGTACTGTTTAGACAAGAATATTAAAATAATAATTATTGTCACTGTTTGTAAATGTAGTCTATTGATAACGATTTGGCGTGGGTATTAAACATTTTGCTTTAACTCTGTACGGTGAATACATTGTACTTTAACTCGTTGAATTATTCGGCGACTGGATTTTTGATTTTTGATTCTAAACGTTATCCCACTGAGTGCGTTAATATCTTTTAAATTTAATTTAGTTTTCAAGTTGGTTGTTAATCATGCAGATCAATGACGCAAAAAGCATAATATTTTATAATGGGCCAACTAGAAGATCTTCTTGTGGTTACTGCAAGAAAGAAAATTCCAGCTTTAGCACTGGTTAGCATAATATATTATACATATTTTGTCGATGCTTTTACCTTAAATATACATAATATGATTGATTGATAGGAATGTGGGCTTCAAGTCTTACAGTAGGAGCATATCAAGATATGATTGATCGTGGGTGGCGCCGTGCTGGCAAGTATTGTTACAAATCATCGATGGAAAAGACTTGTTGTCCACTTTACACTATCAGGTATAATCTGTTTTTTAAAAAGTCAGATAAAGAAGTATAAAGTTATAGACGTTTGCATGTTTTAAGACTGCTGTGTAGTTTTTAGTTTTTATTTATACCAAACTAACAATATGGAAATATAAAAATAGTAACAACTTAAAATATGGTTTCTAAAAGAATTGTTCTTGACTGGAAAATCTACCTTGGTATTTATTTTAATTAAATTGTATTCTATTTTAAACTTGAATGTGACTAACTATCAAATTATTTCATTAAAATAGATGTGATGCTTTAAATGTTGAGTTATCAAAGTCCCAGAAAAAAATTATAAAAAGAGTAACTACATTTTTAAAAAATGGGGAATGTGAGAAAAATCCAGTTAATACTGAATATGCTGAAAGAGAGCCCATCATGAAATATGAATTAGAAGGTAAGTTGCACCTTTAATGAACAAATTAATACATAAATAATTATGATTTATTATACTTCTAGATATACAAAATCATGATGATAAAATGAAAATTACTAACACTGACTTATTTGACGAAGATCAAAATTCTTCTGTTATTGGTTCTCATAATAGTATTTTAGCTGCTATAAATAAAGGTAATCAAAATTAAAAAAAATCGTAATTGTGACCATTGAATTATTAAACTAAACATATATATAATTGATAACAATTTTTCAATACTTTTAATTTTATAGAAGATAGCAAAATGGTTGTACCTCTTAATTTAAGTTGCAACTCTGAAATTAAGAAAGAAACCAAAAAAGTTAAGCCTGGTATAGTTTTTTTTTTTTTTTTTTTTTATCTTCTTAGCTACTGTTAATAATATTAAATAATATTAATAAGATAATAATTATCAACATTTGTAAATACTGAAGGCGAAGGAGCTAATCCAAATTTGCCGATTTCAAAAAAAAAAAAATTATTACGTATTCAAAAGAAACTAGCCAAGGATCCAAATTTTGTACCTAAAAATTCAGCCCCTCAACAAAAGTGTTTGGAAGAATTTATTGCAGAGAATGATTCAGTATCTACTGGTGAAGATAAAAAGTTAAGAGTAAGTAGTCATATTAATAGGTTAATTGAGAAATATTTTATGTAATTATAAATTTTATTCATTGCTAATTTTTAGGTACCTTCTTTTAGTGGTATAACTAACTGACTAACTGATTCTAACTTAATTATGTGACTAGTGTTAATAATAAATTAATCATTATTTAACAGTTAACTATTGAATTATACTTTTTTAACTTAAACATTCAACATGTTTACTTAATTTTAAAATGCATTCATATACGTCCAGCATAGGTAGAACTATACTCCGGCCACTGAGAGAACGCTATTATTACGCACATACAATTGATTGAGCTCTGTGGTGGTTCCGTGTCCAAATTTTTCCCACTCTACCACCTAATTGCTGTGGGAATGCGCAAAAAGAGGCAAATGATTGCAACTCAGAAGTGTTCTATTAGTGGCCGTAGTATAGAAATAATTGTTATAAGACTGAGCCACTAAATTGTATAACTTATGTACTATTTTCCTATTTACCTGTTCATGATATTGCAAACTTTCATAATTTGTTGATTGATATTTTTTAATTGAGCATTAATTTCCTGTTTTCAAAGATATCCAAAAGATAAATGAAGTCCAAATTCATAAATTGTATGTAAAATACTGGAGTATTAAGGTACTTGCCTATATTATTCTAATTAAGGCTGTCATTGAAGGGCATAGGTTAAAAAAAAATATAATATAATATTATTGTCTGTGCGTTCCACATTATATTTAATTTTTTTTTTAAATAAATACTATATTTAGAATTTTAAATACTTTTAATAATAATTTCTGATAAATAATCATGATTATCATTTTACTAAAAAATAAATCATGGTATTTATTTTTTGTACTTATTTTCAACTTTTTGTTTTTAATATATTCAATATTTTAAATTACATATACTGTAGTTATTAATACAACATTATCTATAGTTGAATAAAATATATAGTTTTAGTTCTGGATAATACACACATATATGCATATATTTTATAAACAAAATTAAAATTATTTACTTTAATCATACAATTATATTAAATAATAGATTTAAATGATTAACATGTATACAAATACACATACATTTTAATTTACCAACCTTATATTTACTAATTATACAGTTAATAAAAATTAATTTATAAGTCAAAGCTTAGAAAGTAAAACTACAATCATTATGAAATTTAAATTAAATAATCAATATTAAATAAAGTTAAAAAAAAAATAATATATAATAATTAATTGAGATAAGTAGTTAATTAATACTTGATTATTTTTTTTTTTACTCAAAAATACAAATAATTTTTATGTATAGATATAATAATTAAGATAACCAATTTAAAAAAAGTAATCAATTTTAGATAAAATTATTAATGATGAAATCTTCAAGCAATTCTTTTGAAGATGAGTTTGCAGTATACCAAAAATATCAAACTATTATACATGATGATAAAATTGAACATTGTTCGAGAGAACAATTTATTCGATTTCTTATTGATTCACCACTAAAAGTAAGATTTTATTTCTTAACTTATTGAAAACTTTGTATGTATAAGGTGTCCTTGGTCAAGACCGGTACAGAAGCATTTGCTCAAACTTTCACTGCTGGAGCTGCCCTATTTGCCAAATACCAAATAGCTGTGCACAACGACAAAGTAGATGACTGTGATATGGAACAATACTTATCATTTCTTGTTGATTCTCCTTTGAAGGTATCAATAATTTCCTATGGCAGTAGTGTCGCATGCTATTTACACAATAATTGTTATCTACAAATTTTAATACACTATGTTGTATGGTATCTACACTTGATTGATTGTAATCTTACCTATATTATAAATTGACACACTTCATGAATCAATTATGAATGTCAAAAATTGTGACACATTTTTTGGTTTAAAAATTCATTCAAGTTCTGTCAATATTTAGTGGCGATGTGAACTTTTATTTCAATGACACAGTTAAAATTTTAAAAACCCACCACCCACATTTATGTCAACACCAAAATATTTTTAAAAAAGATAAGAGACTAAAAATATTTGATTGTTTTCAGTGTACAGGTATACATGTGTTTAACCTAACCTAATCTTAAAATAAGCTCTTAACTTCTACTCAACTACAAATGTCAACTTTCAACACTCGCCAACCCACCTACCATTTTTTCGTCATTAACTTCAATGTCCTGTAGATTAGATATCACCTCTAACTTAATTTTGGTGAAAAACCATCTGTGGCTTTTTTTGAATAAATAATATTTGTAGATATCATACGATATGAACATTTATTGTGTATATAGCATACCACATTACTACCTTTCCTAGGACTAAAATACCACGTCATCTGTAACACAGTTTTTTTAAAAAGTTTTTTGGTCCAATCGATCCACCAACTTGACAAATGCTTCCAAGTCCAACACACCGTAATTTTTTTATTTAATTTTATTAATTTTATTTCTAGGAGGAAAAATCTAAACATCCTGATCATCCGGGATATGGTTCATTTCATCAACAATACTGGCTTGGTGATAAACTAATAGCTGTTGGAGTAATAGATATTTTACCAAAATGTGTATCATCTGTATATTTATTTTATGACCCAGATTATCATAGTTTAGTGTTGGGAACTTATAGTTCTTTGAGGTAAATTCAAAATTGTTAATAATAAATAATTACTTTAAGATTGAAAACAATTAATGCTAATTATGTTTTAGGGAAATATATTTAGTTAGACAATTGTATCAAATGTCCCCAAATTTGAAGTATTACTATATGGGCTTTTATATACACTCTTGCTCAAAAATGCGCTATAAGGCAAAATTTCGACCATCTTATCTATTGTGCCCCCTTAAATACACATGGCATGCAATTGACAAATGCATTCAAAAACTTGATAATGAAAAGTATTCAATATTCAACGAGTCTGGTGACATTCAAGATGCTGATATTTCCACAATAGATAATGTAAATATTTATTGGAAATAGACAATAGTGTACCCATTCATTAATATTACAATTAATAGATTCCAGTATTGTATCGTGGTTCATTGATGCCTTATTCAGCGTTTAAAGTCATTGGTAATAACAAAGATGAAGAAGAACGGGTTCAAGAATATAAATTATTAATTGGGCCTAAACTAGCAAAGAAATTAATTTACTGCATTATGGATTAATTATCAATAGTTTCCATCATTAAAATATTGATCTGAAATTTTTAACATTTTATGAGTTATGTCAAAATGTATTATTTATTTAGTTTTCAGTCTTTATTATGAATTAACATTTATATTATATACAATTATAAAACATACTATCAAGTTAAAGTATTTGAAACTTTAAATTTCCTAATAATTTTTTATTTTTTTGCTAATTATGTAAAAGTATTTCTTAAAATTTAAACTGTTTCTGAATAAAATAGTTAAGTAAATGTAAGAAATGACGTCCTTTTCTAACTAAATTGTAATAATTATTTTTAATTCTCATATGGTATTTAGTAGATATCAATTTTTTTTTTTAAATTTAAGTTTCAGTGAATAGAAAGTACCATCAATGTCTTATTTCCTTAAATGTTTTCATGATTTTTATTTGGGAATAGTAAATATCCAAAAATTACTTCCTTAAAAATAATAAATACTTGTATCTGATAGTCAAAATAAGTGCTGCAAAATATTATATTTTGGTCAAAGCATTAAACATTTTTTTTTTTTTTATTCGACTTAGCACCTTCACTGCAGATGACATAAAATAGCGTCATTTAATATTGTTTAAATACACTGAATGATGTCTTGTACCTTGTTATTAAATGCATTTCAATTTGGTTAGTGCTACAATTTACCTATTCATAGTTAGTTTGTTTTGCTATAAGTATTTCATTTGCATATGTAAGTAATACATTACATTTTAATTTTAATTTTTTTTTTTTTAATATCTCAATGTTTTAAGCATCACAAGTATACTCAAATATGATATGCAGTGAATGTGTTAATATTAATAATAATAATAAGGATTTAACATGTTATTAATGACGCCCACCATATATAGTTAACAAATAAAATAACTTGTACATAAATATATTATCAGTTATTTTATTACACATAAATGTATTAAATAATATAATATGAACTTAAAATAATAAACTATAAATTTCAAAACATATGACTATTTATTTAAAAGTATCATTGTTTTTTATTAATGGTATCAATTGCCCTCTTCTGATAAAATGTATTAATTTTTTAATCATATTCAATTTGTATTATCTGTACTAGTTCTAATAACACAATTTGCTATATCTATTAAATCTTAGATAACCCACTTTTGAGCATACTGACTAATCCATCAAACATTAAAACTGTCTTGGTTTAGGACTTCCGCGGAGGGGCTGCGAGATGACAATTGATTTATGTTGGTTGAGTGGGTAAACTTAAATGAAATAGACTTAATATTTTACAAACATTTGCAGATATTGTTTCTTTAGAATATGTAACCAAGTCTAAAATAAAAATAATTTTTTAAATTAAACTAAACATTGAATGGTTTAAATTGTTTATATTAAATAAATTGACAAGACAAAAATTAAATGAGAGCAATTGACTCGTGTCCAAAATTATATTTAAAGTTAAGTTTACTAAAATACATAATTATAGTTTCAAAAATATATATATATTTTTTTATCCTTTAAAGGAACAGCCATTCACGCTTTAATGAAATCTTCACTTGTAATACTATTTAACCATTGGTTGTTAATTTTAAATAAACTGTTAAGATACAGTTCTGAGTGTGAGCAATTCATTCATGTCCAAAATAATATTTAAAATTAAGTTAACTAAAGTACTTAATTATAGTTTCGAAAATATTGGTTTTTTATCCTTTGTAGCAACAGCCATTGATGCTTTAATGAAATCTTCACTTTGTAATAATATTTGATTCCAATCTGCCTGTAAATTGAATATTATTTTTTATATTAGTTCACCAATAAACTTGAATTTACGAATGTAATAACATTACTAATTGTTTTTAATAAAATAGTGTAAACAGTAAAAGTATTTATAAGTCAAATAGGTATTAAACAAATTTAAATTTAGTAATGAGTAATTTTAAATTATTTGAAGGTATTGACACATTAACTCTATGTGCCTGCAAATATTGTATATTGCCAGGTGCGTCTTTTCATGTCATTCCAAATTTATATTGTTATTGATTTGTAAAAATATTTAAAATATAAAAATATATACTACATCAAAACAATGATAATGAGTCCACTACACTTTACTTTTTTTTTATTCATTATTATAGCACCATGAAAAAGCTTATAATATAAAACCATATTAATTTATGGTCGCTGGTTGTTGTAAATTATGGTAGTAACGATCAAAAATGGACGCTGGTAGGTATATGGCGGTTAATGTGTTAACATAGAAAGTGTGACTTTGTTGTTTAAGCTTTTATTAAAAAACTAGAACAGTGAGTTACTATTATTCATTTTTAATACTCGCTAACTTACAATATGATCCAATCCTTCTTGAACAGTGTGATCTCGTGAATAAATTATGCTTCTTTTGGTCATTTGGACTCCTACAGGACTTTTGCTGGCTATGTCTGAAGCAATGTTCATAACATTTTCCAACATACTAAAAATTAATAACTATATAAGTACAAAGATAATCATTGTGGTGCATAAATTCATTAGGAGTACAAAAATATATAATTTGCTTTCTTAAATTACAATAAACTTTAAAAACAATTAAAAATCAGTAGGTAATTAATATGTAAAAGTAAATCATTATCAAAATTACCTTTCTTTAGTTTCATAAACTTGAGTCACAAAACCAATACTTTTAGCTTCTTCAGAATGAAATTTACGAGCAGTAAATGCTAATTCATTGAATGTACTTATACTCCCAATAATTTTTTGCATCCTTTGCAATGTACCAACATCTGCTGCCATTCCTATTTTAATAAACATAAAGTCATTAATAAATGTTCAACCAGGCTAAATTTTAAGATCTTAACTTAAAATTGTTGATCAACTTTAGTAAAACAAAAAAATAGTCAAGCAACTAAAAAGCAATTTTCCATAAGAAAATATCATATTATTATAAGATAATATTTCAAAGTCTAACAAACCAATTTCAGTTTCTTTTAGTTGAAACCAAGCATCTTTTGTGCAATATCTTATATCTGCAGCTGAAACTAGATCAACTCCACCGCCAATACATCCATTATGAATAGCAGTCAACACAGGTTTATCACACTGACAAATTAAATTAAAATGTTTTCATTTAAAATTTGAATATTTAAAAATAGATATTTGCTTAATAATAGGTTTATACATATTTAGAATAAATAAATAATTTGTTTATTTTTAATAGCAATTTTGAGAATAATTATACGAATTACGAGTATTAATAAAATATAATAATACTTTTTCAAGTGATGTGAGACAATCTTGATATGTCTTAATAAAACAATGTAAAACTTTTGATTTTCTTGCAATGTCATCATGATTTGCAATCTCTTGGCCAAGATTCATGATGTCAAATAAATCAATTCCTATTGGACAAAAAAATAATAATATGTGAATATCATACCTTCTCAACACAATAAAAATTTGTTATTGAATATCTAATGATCATAAGAATAAGTGAATTATTTTTTATCAAAATGAGATTATAAAATTAATTTTGAATAAAATATTAAACTCTGAGCAGTGGGGAACAGGCCAATTCTTTTTATTCCCATGCGACACACTGCTATTGAAACTGGTTCTTCTGAGGTGGGGATTTTCAGAAGAACATAATTACATTGATAAATAGTATGTTATTTTACTGGACAGAATATTAGTCTAATACATATGTATATTATTAGTATTCAACATTTAAATTGTACCTGAAGTGAAATATTTTCCATTAGCTGAAAGAACAATTACTCGGCAATCTGTGTTCTGATTTAGTTCATTGAAACATTTTCCTATTTCCCTGAAAATAAGTTTATAATATTGGTCACATGATATACTTTAATTGTTTCTTAAGACTTTCATCAAATTTCTCACTAAATCTCAAGAACACAAATTATTTTACGTTTTAATTTACCACTTATGTTGTATAAATTGAATTGTGGCAATGTAATAGATTTTTTCTGTACTGCATTGCAATTATACAGTATAATTTGGGTTTTCTCAAGGTTTTTTTAGGGTCAGAGGTAAATTAGTGTAAGGGCATTTTGACCATCATAACATGGGACGATAAACTAAGTGCTCATTAAAATTAAAATAATTCTTGCAAATGTATTTTTTCAAACCTTAACCAACCAAGCTCATTTAAATTCATGTACTGCATTACATTTTTAACAATATTATAACAATGTATTACCAAATATACTAAAAAATATAATCTATATTCTATACCAAGATAATAAAAAACATTCATGTTTTTCATCTAAAATTATTGTCTACACACAGTCCTCTATACCATAGAAAATTGAGCATTGTTATTGTAATTGAACCACTAAATAATAAATTATATTATAGGAGTATTATATATATGTGGTTGACACAAGACTTTAATGGGGCCTTTTAAAAATATACCAAAAATTAGCTTGAGGTAAAATGGTCCCATTGTCCCCTTCTCCCCCCATCTGAATGACCATAATGAATATAATCACATAAATTATAGAAAATATTAATCGATTTATAGTTCATTGTTTATATCACCTATGTAGTATGTATCTCAAATAAATTATGTAAAATATATTTAAGTTATATTAGTAGTAGTTATAATAAGTAGAAAACATGTACTTATTATAGGTTTTATTATTATAATTATATGATTAGAACACAGTTTGTACTCTAGTCATAATAAAAACGGGTTCCCTTTAGAATTTTAATTGCCTGCATTACTTAACTTTATAAGTATAATGAATAATGACTATCAAACTTTCTAAAATTAGTAAATAATAAATTCATAAGATTTAAGTATAGATAACAAACTTATAGTTTGAGGATCTTAGTGAACTTTGGTTAGCCTTGAATTAAAATAAAAAAGAACTACTAATAACAGAAATATCAATGTATAATAATTTGATTGGGTCTTGTAGAATGTTATAGAAGAAATAAATTGAAACTTCCAAATCCAAATGGAAGTATTTAGTGGCTCTTAAACTTTCTACTAGCTTAAAGCTTTAAATATCAATCACAGGATCACAGAATATATGTACACATTTTAAAATATTACTTACAGCCACATTGTTTTGTTCATTGCATTAGCTTTTTCTGGTCTATTTATTTGGACACTATAAACATGCTCTTTGGAATTTTCAATTTTTAGTGTATGATATTGAGACATTGCACTAATTTTTGATATATCTAGAAAATAATTAAAACAAAAAATACATTAGTTTGTTCTTATTAAATATTAATAACAATTTTTAATTTACTTCGGAAAAATGAAACTCCTTTTTGGAATTTAGAGATTCCTAAAAACATGGTTAATTATATGAACACCTATGAAATAATGTTATGTAAGTATTTATTAGTAATGGATTTTACTTTTGTATGTTTTAATTAACTCAATACCAAACAATTTAATAAAATATCATGAATCGTAGGTATTTATCGTTAAGTGTTAAGTACAATAATGAGTACAATACTATAATACTGCAAGGTGATATATGTTAACTAGTAGTACTATGAAATTCAGATTGTAAAATTATTAATTGGGACGTTTAAATCAAAATATACAATGATTTAAAGTATTTAGATAAAAAATAATTATGTCCAATGATTGGACTCAATTTAAAACTTTCACTTTGTTCACGGACTTAAGATCATGACATTGCGGCACAAATGATTGTGCATTATTCAACAAATACTTTGGCAATACAATTCAAATTGTTCTATAGTAATCACGACTTTAGATGATATCTAAAACTGTGATAATGATATCAATATATCATGGACAAATAATTAACAATAAAAATATATCCAAATAAGTGATTTTGATCAAAATATGGAGATGTCTCATTGTCTCATAGCTCTTGTTGTTGCCACTTATTAATACCCTGCTCTTAAATTATATTCAATTCGTAAATCTTTAAAATAAAAAGTGTTGAAATTTATTTATGGCGTTGGACCTCTCTCTCTCTCTCTCTCACTAATGACATTTTCCATAAGAGTTGAAGAGAGGTAACGATAGAATGGATTTTATATCAATTTTCTTTGTCTTCAAAACAAACTGCTCTAGCATTTAGGAAATACAGTATTTTTCACGGGCAAATGTAAACTGGGTCCTAAGTTATCTTCTTTTTTTTTGTTAACTTGACTCGAAAATTTTAGGTTTAAAATAGGTAGATTGTAAACTCATTCCGAAAACATCAGGTGATAAAAAAGGTCGTACGCGTATGAAATATAATAATAATAATAATATAATAATAATTTTTACCAGCCCTAAAAGATCCGTTTTCAAATGAACATAGATTTTACGCGGCTCACCGAATTCAACTCGGTAACTCGCCGGGCTTGTATGAAATGCCTAAATATTACTCCTTAAAACATGTCACTCTCCAGCCCCCTTATTATATAATATAGGATAATGAACAGAATGCTGCGGTACATCCTCCGATCACCACTAAAATATTTCCTCTTTATCGGTCTCCCTTGTACTCTTATAAGCTCACATTTTTTACATATTAAAAAATTTGGACACCCCCTTTGAAAACTCTTGGGTACGCACCTGATAGATGGGATCGGCAGTTTTAAAATTGCTGCTATAACCCTCTTAAATTTAAATTTGTTTTAATCTATAGGTGTTGAATATTAATATATATTAGATTATAAAATAGAAACCTTTTTTTAGTTCCTATGTCATCACGTTCTCGAACTTAGCGGCACTCATGTAACAGAATTCAATTACATCTGTGACCTGTTCAATAGTTATGTTGGATGTTTGCTGAACGTATTGTTGGAAATGTCCCACCATTTATTGGATCTCCATTTATTTTAGTAATTGTTCGAACATCGGAAGAAATTTGCACCGAAGTGTACCGAATATTCTCGCTCTCCTATACTTCTGGCCTCCGGCTATCGCGTCTGGCGATAATGTTGCTTTCGTTGAGTCGCCGGCTTAAGTTTTTTTTGTGCTTTTTCCGCGGTTGAACTTGACGGACGTCCCGTTGTTCACCGCCCGAATAACATCGCGGCCAAGTTATTGATCAGTGCTTGCCGTTTTGCATTTATATTTATGTCGTTCGCCGTTCGCCTAAGGATGTCGTCGGTAACTACTAATGACGAACCTTCATTGCTATGCATATGCTCATATGTATGGTTGGTCAAGACCGCACGTTTGGTACATCGCAAATCTTATGGGGAACCTTAAATTAAATTTTCAAGTTTTTTGACCTAATGAATATAATTTTATTGACATTTATAGAAAAAAAAAAATGGAAAATTTCAAATGTTTATAAATAACTTAAAAATTGTTGAAATATTTTGAAAATTTTATCAAGTATAGGAATTAATAAAATACACATTTAGTGTAAATTTCAATTTTGTACTGTTATAAGTGTACACAATAAGAATATCGGTACAACAGAAATTAGATTCACTTTCCAATCGGTAAAGTTATAGAAGTTGAAAATCGAAGCATTATTATTTATTTCGACAAATTATCGTGTACACAGACATATACACACAAAAAAAACGCATAACCTATATGCAATATAATTAACTTTTTCCTAACACTATAGACTTAAAATAATCATGTAATTTATTTTGTAAAAATGAATTTTATATATATATATAAAAAAAAATAAAAGTTAAAAATTTGAAATAAAGATAATAGAGCTTATAATTAGTATATTAGATTAAAATTATTTATAAATCAAGTTTTATAATATAAGACATGCATCTATAGCGAGCAGCGACTTAACTAAAGTATAATTTAGTAAGTTGAAAAAATTAAATTTTTTTGAAAAATGTATTATTCATAATTATTTTTAAAAAATGAATAGTTTATCACACTGAAACTGAACTGTAAAATATCTTAATACAAATCTCGCCAATTATATACCATTAATTTAGAATTTAAGTAGTTTATTTCAAGGGTCTTTAAATAAAATCATTTATTTGCCTATTGAAATTTGAAATCTATCAATATTTTTTAGTTCAAAAAATCTATAAACTGAAATGTTTTAAATTTCTTTGTTCATAAAGTGGACATTTAGAGTTATCTTTTTTCATATTAAATCTAATTGACTATCTTGGCTATATTATATAATAGAAAAGTGCCTTGCTATTAGTTAACTGAAATACTGACTACAATACTACATCACCACTTGCAAAAAATTAAATATTTCTACTATTACCAACTCCAAATTTTTATAACATGGCGTATATTATATTATGTTTGTATTCATAATTTTAATGTCTCAAATCCTACGTTGTTCGAGCGGATCGTATAATACTATTTTATTTATTAATTAATTATTATTAATTTAAGTATTGTGGTTACCTACTAATTATTATTTTTATCTATCATAGAAATTATTATTATCTTACGCTTCGTCTTGCGCGTAAGTTACGATCGAAGACGACGCGCGACGATCGCGGTGATTGTGTACTTTTGACCGGAGGTGGTGTAATATTGATAAGACGGTCGCTGATAATTGTTATGTGCGCATCTATTATCAATATTATCATTAAATTATTCCAATCATTTAAATTTGAATTTTTTCGCGGATAATTTACGTACGTCAACGGGTCCTCGATCGCGCGTTGATCACAAATTCCATTTTTCGCTGCTTGCGTCACGAACAGTGGTCTCGGTCATATCCGTACTACGCCGATCCTGCCTTTGCCTCGATCTTTATTACTGCGACACGGCCTTTCCAGTCTCTAGACCGGACTTGACGACGACACGCGACTTCCTGTATCTTTTACTCTCACATGTGCTACTTCTAATGGTGAACGACTGCGAGATGAATGGCACGGCCGTGGGCGACTCGGAAGAGACGGTGGGACCGTCGACGTCATCTGCTAGGTCCAGTAAGCGACGTGTACGCGGCACCACCAGCCGCACGGTCACCTTGCAAATGCTGTTGGAGACAAATATACTCGAGCCTGGCAACTCTGTCTTATCACTCGAGTACATGGTATATGGAACAATCTTTCCGTCTCAGTGCCGAGCGGCATGCGCTTGCTCATAGTTGATTTGCATGGTTTTCATTTTCAATTCCTTTCGTATAATTCCATTCAATAACTGTTAATAACATTAAATGTATACCCTTTCTGCAATAGCTTGTGATTGATTATATATTAGGAATATATTCTGTTTACGTTGTGTTGTTTTATTTTATTCATTTTTGTTCTCTGTGTCATAAGTTTGAACTTGAAGATCACATGTCGATCATACATAAATAACCATGTACTTGTTGTTGACTGAAATATACTCCCTGTTGTGCTTTTATTCAATCATTTTTAATTTTTTGAGCTTATTATTGCTGTGTGAGTAAACTGTCAAATGGATTGAATATTTTTATTCCTGTTTTTGAAATTGGGTTGAAAAGTAATTTAATTTAAGGATGTATTAAAGTAAGAAATAAATGTAAGTTATGATTTTTATTTAAATTATAATCTTTTAAAGGATTTTTGGTTTACATAATTTTGAAACTACCTAAATAATTTTTTTTTAGGGTCAACGATTTATGGGAGATTTATTACCAGATGGCAAAATCCGATCAGTTGAGACATTAAACGAATTTGCATCTCCTAGTGCATGGGCCTACAATTGTAAAAGTATAATTAATAAAATAAAAAAAGCTGGCTGTGGTTGGTCATCAGTAAGTTCAATTCATAATAAATACATCAAATAGGTACATTCTTTAAAATGTTATAAAAATCCTTCTTGCCTAAGTAGTCTAAATTAATAATACTCTATTGTTCACTAGGTTTTTAGTAATTTTATTTTGATACTTAAAAGAAATATTGCTTTTTTGATTTATATACTTTATATTATATATCCGTACTCATAGGTATAAAACAGCTCATTGTATTTTTCTATATTTTAAAAGTAATACACTATTATTATGTAGGTATACAAACTGTCCAAAATTTCTGATTATTTGAGCAGCTTCGATAAGAACAGAAGTTATGTATTACTTTACCACAAGATTATTCAATTTGGTTTTCTAAAAGAAGCTTATAATTTTTAATTTCACTGTGCCTAAACCTTTTAAAATTGTTTGGATCAAACAATAATTGATTTTGAATTTATTGTTGAAATATATTTTAAACCTACCTAAGTATATTATTACAAAATTTGGTTAGATTTAATCTCAACCACAATAGGTAACCAACACAAATGCATCTAATTATTTTAGTATTAATTTTATAACCTAACCTATAATGGCTTAGAAAATATGTGATCTACATTGAATTCCCATTTCCTATTATTAAAATAGAATTTATTTTAGTTATTTAGGCAAAAAATACTAAAATACCTTTAAGATGAATATTGTATAGATTGTAACCTTTAGAAATAATGCCATTTATAGATATTAATTTCAAAGTATAGATACTTATTTATAAAACATTATGTCTATTTTCTATAATAATTAGGGAAAGTGGAGGGGTGGGTGGATGATACTATAATGTTATACTCATAGACATTTAAATCAATATTTATATGGTTATACTTCCCATTGCAATCAATATATTTAACAAAGTTAGTATCTTGTGTCTATAATAGTATAAAAATCAATGGTTTTAAATTATAGTAACTTGATACTTTTTTGCTTATCATGTTATCCATTTGGTTAAACATGCTTCATTGTTAACAACAACGAAGCATGCTGTATACAGTGTATAGTGTATAGCAATTTGTTATACATATAGTCTTAATTGACAGTACAAAATAGCCATTCTAAATAGATAAAAGTATTGACAGTTGCTTTTGGTTTTCTATTGTGTTTACTTTAGTGAGAAACAATTTTAAGACATAATGGTGTCTTCCTAAATAAATAATATTATTTTCTAAGAGTACTTTCTAATAAATTGCTGTTGTAGTATGGTTGAATAAAAACTATTTTAGCATTAAAATTAAGTATTTAACCAAGCATAGTTATTATATAGTTTTAAATATTGATGAAAAAGTAACATAGTAAAGTATAAACTTAGCTTTATGAAAAAATAAAATTATAGGTAGTACTATGCACGTAAAGAAATTTTTTTTCTGGCCTTAAAACCATTCTGTAAAACAGATTTCCCTCCATCTTATTCTGTTTTTAACTATTTCTCTACAGTTTGCTCTTGATTCTACTTCTTTAGCTTCTCCTCTATTCACACAGTCTTCCCATCTGAGGCGTGGTCTGTGTGTAGCCAGAATAATTTAATTTGTGGGGTTGGGGTTGTTTTAATTTAATATTTAAATACAACTTGTGCCTCCCTCGGCTGTTCATGTGCCTAATATATTTTTGGATTATACGTCTGAGGGGATGGGCAGTGCCGTAACTAGCTCTATGTGCGCCCTTGGTAACCAATGTTATAAATTTAAAATTAATTTTTAGTATTTATATATGATATAAAAATTGCGACCCTAGCGCGATCATTTTAAACTGCGCCCTTGGCCACCGCCCACCTTGCCAATGCCTAGATACGGAACTGGAGACAGGTGTTTTATTACCCAAAATATCCCATTATTAATGAACTAAAATTATTTACTTTTATAACACCAATTACATAATATTGTTATTCAAAATATGAGAACACCTATTCGTACATATATACACGATGTGAGATTGGTGGAGACAGCTGTGTTGGCTGATAGTAGTAGGGATATAATACACAAATTCAAAGTGTTTTCATCTACTGATTGGTGCACTCTAATTTTAATAAGAGTATGGTACTAAAGATTAAAGTACATTGTATTTCTAATAGCTTTTCAGTTTCCAAATGATGTTCATAACTTTCATATTTTATGTTCTTATGTGTTGTGCATACTTGTGTCATGGAATGATCAAAAAAATATTTAAACAAACATTTTAAGTGTGGTCCATTGTCATATGACCCATGATCTTTGTATGATGTGATAGGCAATTGAATAAAAGAATATGCACAATATATATATATATATTTATATATACTAACACTTTTATTAAACAATAAATTTGTTATTAACTTATTGAGATATGAATTACAAATTTTCAAATTAACTATGTAATGAAATACAAATATTTAAAAAGTAGGTTTTGTCTAATGTGTCCTTGTCACATCCTTCAACTGTCGACTTCCCTTCAACGTTCGCGATCTATCTAAAGCAGTGGTTCTCAAGCTTTTTTGACTCACGGCACACTATTATCCATCACAAGTTGTCACAACACACTCAGTGTAGTGGAATAAAGCACTGTTTTCAATATTTTTACCAGCATAATTACAAATATCAGACATTTTTTGTGGCACACCTAGTCGATCTTGTGGCACAGTAGTGTGCTGCGCCACACCGGTTGAAACTACTGGTCTAAATGTGATGTTTAGCCCTTTCAATCACATTGGTAATTTTGTAAACTTGATGGGTTCACACATTGACAATTTCATATGTTCAACATATCATGGGCTGGGGGCCTTGGATCCTTGCTAATTTAGTTAATATGAATGCTTCATCACTTACAAAAAAAAAAATATGAATGTCGATAAAAAATTGTTTCCTTGTCCTATAAACTTGAAAATGTAACTCAATATTCCTCATTAGTTGCTATTAAAGGAAATTTAAAATAAATATTAAGCATAAATCAATAATAATTTTTTATGAGAATCTGATATTCAAATATTGACAAAATTTGTATAAATTACAATAATTAGTAAAACTATTTTGATTCAGAAATTCATAAAATATTTTCTTCTTATATCTTAGATTTGAAAATTTATTACGAGATCCCTCTCGAATTCGTCTACCTTTATCAGAAAAATTAAATGTATACCTAACCGAAAAGCCAAATTAAAGTTGAATGAGCGTTTGAAGTTCAAATTTATAACATTAGATATTCACTAAATTTATCATGGAGCGATTTTCTTATTTTTATGTAATTCAATAACAAAATACAATGTAAAACATTGTATATTTATTCTATATTTGATTATGTTTTGAATTTTTTTTTTCTTTTAATGTCCATCAAATTTTATTTGTTAGGGTCAAAAAGCTTAAAAAATTAATTTAAGTCTTCTCACACTTTGTTACAATAACAGTTTAAAAATATTTTTAATACTTAGGCAAGATTTTGTTTTATAAGCACACAAAGATCAAATTTTTGGAAAATTTATCAAAATTAAAAATCTAAATATTATTTTATTATTTAGTAATAACAAATTTATGAAATGTTACTTTTTTATACTTGAGTAGTAAAAATTTAAAATAAGGTCCCACATAAGTAATTTATTCTTTAACCAAAAATTCTAAAATATTACATTTTTTTTTAGTTATTTTATTTAATTTAAAAATATTGTTTGGGGTACTTTAAAATTTTAGAATAGGTTTATTATAATATTTCATACATAATGACATTTTTAAATACAGTTTTTTTGAGAAAAATTAATTTAACCTTCTGTATAGTACTAATTGTTAATAGTAAAATAAATTATTTTAATCACAATAATATACTTGGTATTTGGTAATAACAGGTTGAAAGACAGTTATCGCTTAGAAACGATTTATATCCTTGAATTAAAATTTAACACATTCATTATAGTGACTCTCTAGACACCTAATGTACAGCAGAGTGATACGCGCTTTCCCAAATTATTCATTTCATAAATTAAATGTAGAGGTATTACAGAAATTTTATTACAATAAATTGTGTAGCTTTTTTTCTGGAAATTAGGTATATTGGTATATAACATGCTGATATTCTTTTAATTAAAAAGTGATAATAGTAAATTAGTAAATAATAAGTATATTGAAAACATAGGCTAATATAACAAGTTATAAAGTAATTAAAATTTAATTTTGCTTATATGTCTCATACCTCACATGTTACAACATTTCTACCTTATAATATTTATATGCAATTTTTAGTTGTACATAATTGTAAAATCATTACACTTAAATTTATAAAGCTTAATAAATTATAGGTATTTAGTATTAAATAAAGATATTTGTGTATTTTTATTTTTATTTTTAATGCATAGATTCGTTATAAAGGAAAGAAATTGGATGCATATAAGCATGCATACTTTAGAAAACGAGAATCTTCAAGTATTGAGCACAATACAGTTCCAGGTAAGAATTTAAATATTTAATATTTTAGTAATACTGAAACCTAAATTTACATATTTATTTAAAACATATCAATCAATCCAGGCCGGTTTTTATCACTCATCAAGGGGAAGGGGCTAATTGAAAGTTCAAGAATTTATTTAACTATATTTTAAATCTATGTACAATTTTAATTCCCATAATATTTTTTTACTCATATGTAAATCATTTTTTTGACGTGTATACTCGTATGTCTTATGGCTGTGGTTATTCTATAAATTTGTGCGACACCGAGAGTGTTTCAATTACGTTATCTTGTTATATTTTTATCCATTGATGACTCATTATACTTTTTAGATTACTTTTAGATTCTAAGTGTGGCGGTTATAATTCATAGCTTATAATAATTATATTAATTAATTACTTCCTATGTCAAATGAAATCAGTAGTCTTATGATATATACATTTACCAACACATTTGTATGAAGTGTGGATACTCTTACTTTTTTCATATATTTGTTTCACAATGATAAAATATTTTAAATAGTTATAATGCTTAACATTTTCATCTAAAACCATTTAATCATCTTTAAAATATATACACATAAAATTAATCACAAAAATTAATTGTTTATTTAAAAAATATTTATATTATATTATTATGGTAGTGATCTAATTATATTATTTTACTTAGCCATTCAGAGTATTTAAATGCCCATAAATATTAAATAACCATATTCTTCAATGCCAATATTTCATAGTAACTATTGATATATCATAATACTTGCTTTAGAAAAATAGTTAGCTTAGTCCCAAAGATGAAAGGCAACAGTTCCCTCTTAAACCTGTCACTGCAATCAACTGTTAAAGTTTTGCTCTTATAATTTCTTTTCTATGTCCCTTATAGAGGACATATATTTGTGATTATGAGCTCTAGACATATTTAATCACAATATATTGCTCACTCATAACTCACTTGAAAATTAAAATATAGCAACAAACTATAGTACTTACAAAGGTATTGTCTGTTTTAAGTTTTCTTAGTAAGTTAATTTACTTTAAAGTTAAATTTATGAATATAGAATTGGTATTCAACCTCAAGTTTGGTACCTATGTTGTATGTATCTGTAATGAATACAATACTTAATAAATGTGAATGTGATGTCCTTTATCACTATCAGGATTTCTAATATTCTTCATATATTTGCTTATTTTATTTAAACATGGTATTATAATAAATGTTAATAAAGAACTGTTTTTAGTTGAAGATATAGAAACTGATGTGACATATGCAACTCAAAATGAAGTTTTACCATTGACTCCATCAATTGAGTCACCAGTTGCAAAAGAACCTATCAAATTTAGTGAAATTCGTTCTAGATCTAGTAATCAGTAAGTTTGTTCAACTTTATTGAGTTAAATTCTTTAATGCATAATTATTTATAGTGTTTTATAACAATTTTTACTTACATATTTGAGAATATCTATTTATTATTGCTTAATTCAAACTTAAGAAAATTATGAATTATTCTAAAATAATTGAAAAATATGCGTAATAGTTTGCCACCAGTTTATCATTTTAAAATTTACTTAAACATTTTTAATTCTAATGTATTTCTTAATAACTTTTCTTATATTTTGTATTTTTATTTAAAAATAATTAATATAATTATTATAGTTTAAATGATAACAATTTTTTGCAGAAATCTCAATACATTAGTGGAATGTACAGATTGGTCTTATATTAATAAAGTTCAACCATTTCATGTTAATATATCAGCAAACGCAAAATTATTACTAGATTTTCACTGTCATCTGATGAGTTCAGAAGTTGTTGGGTATCTCGCTGGAAATTGGGATTTTTCTACACAAAGTTTGTATTTTATCAATTAATCTTATGTAGATATTTTTTTCAATCTATACATTTTATAGCATTGACTGTGAAAAATGCATACCCATTCAGAAGTCGTCTACATGATGCGGAACTTACTTCATTGATTGAAGAAGAAATACGAAATACGTTTACAGCCAAAAATATGGTATTAGTTGGGTGGTATCATTCACATCCTGAAACAATCGCTACACCCACATTAAGAGATATTGAGGCCCAACTTGATTATGAAGTGCAAATAAAAGGACCCACTGTTGAATCGTACATTCCATGTGTTGGAATCATCTGTTGTAAGACATTTTTTACTGTTCAACCATTACTTTGAAAAATGATTAATTGAATACTATAATTGTTAATTTAGCTCCTTACGATAAAGGCAAATCGACTCTTGATTCAACTATCACATGTTATTGGGTTCTGCCATCATTTGAAAATGAAATACATGATTATGGACGTCCAATGAACATGCATTATACTACTAAACCAGAAAAATCATTAACTCTAGATATTGTTATGGCATTAGTAAGTTATATCCTATAACAAATTTAAATTTAATTATTTTGCTTTAAATGTTCTAGGTTATCATCATGATTATATTATATCAATATTTATAGAAACACTCATATATTTCCTTTTTTCAGAAAAAATGTGTTGATTTCAATAAATATGATCCAGATGTAATTAATTTTAAAGATAAATACAAAAATGATGTGACTTATTTGGAAAAACTTAAGGTACACACTACATTAAATTGTTATAAATAATTATTAATATTATTCAATATTTTCCTTTAGATTTCGTTAATGGATAAATTTCCAAAAGATGATACAATACACAGATTTCTATGGAATTTCCTAAGTGAAATAGTTTGTATTGGTAGTTCAGGTGATACCGCCAAAAATAATTTACGAAATTTGATTGCTGTAATCTCATCACGTCAACTCTTGCTGTCAACATCAAGTTTCCAAAGATCAAATGCTTTGGTTGAACATTTAGAGTCTTATTTGAAATCATGTAATGCTAATAGTTTGACATTAGAAGATGTTCCTACAACTAGTGATGGGTCAAACATAACTTCAGCAAGTATTGCCAGTTCTCTATTTAATGATTTAGATTTTTCTAAAGCCATGTCTTTGATTGGGCTATCTCCGTCACGGTATCAAACAGATCCTTTAAAATAGGTGTAAAACCTTTTAATATTAATTTTTATTTAATTATTGTAGTTGCTATTCATATTAGAAATATATATATTATATATATATATTATGTGTATTAATTAAAACACTTCAACTTAATATCAATAAAAAAAATTTTTTAATAAGAACTATTTTTATTATGTCAACAAATATTTAAACATTTATTGTATTTAGTTTTTAAACGAGGACGTGATACCCGCATGTGTTATCTCCATTTTACAAGTGCATAACATAGCACATTTTATGCTCAGCAGATTGTGTTTAGCTCTGTTAGCTTAAAAATTAGAGTGAATTGGCTCTTATAAAATTTGACGGTAAGAATATTATTTAATTATCGCATGGGCTTTTTACTATACTTTTTTTTTTTTTTTTATTATTATTTAAGAGATAATATACAATCTATACAATCTATACAATATAGCATAATAAGTATACATGAAAAGACTTGATTAAGAAATCACCCTATGGTAACCCTGTAAAATTGAAAAGATTGGAAGGTGGGAGTAAGAAGGCAGGAAATTTTACTATACTTTAATTTTGAAATGAGTTTATAATATTTTAAAATTGTAAATTTTTTGTACATCTTAAAATACTTATCTCATTTCAAAATTAAAATATAGTAAAAAGCCCATGAGATTGTCAAATAATATTCTTACCTCTTAATTTTATAAGAAGTCAATTCACTTTAATTTTTGATTTAATGGAGCAATAAGTGATCTGCCGAGTGTAAAATGTGCTATTTTAAGCACTTGTAAGATGGAGACAACACATGCGGGTATCACATCCTCTTAAATCTCAATGTAATTTAACAATTCCATTGATTTTTTTTGAAAAATGTATATCGTTGAAAAACGATGAAATTTGATTTGATTTTATGGAAGACATAATGAAATTTCAAGTTATTAGTTATTAGATATTTTATTTTCAAAATTAGGGTTAAATGGAATCTACATTTTCCTCCCATGGCATTGTTTTTATTTTAAACAGGATTCTACGATCAAACAATTTTGTTATTAATTTGTTATAAATGATCCTTACCATGTCATACAATCTAATTTTATTTAAATTCATAAAAATTTGTAATAATTGATTTTTGGTGTATTTTTCTTTTTTTTTCCCAAATAGTTTTTAAATATTTTTTGTTTGTTTAACTATTTATACCAGTATTAGACAATTTAATAATGTAATATTTTGCAACCATGTAAGTAAAATTTCATCTTCTTATATATATAAATACATAAATATATAAATGTACTGCGGAGGGATTACCGTAGAGCCCAAAAAGATATTATTTATTATTCAGTTATTTTTTTCATTTTCTTTTATAAAAAATGTCATCTATTGAAGAAATTACTGTGAATGGAATGTTGACATCTCAAATAGTTGTACCAATCATTGGTGATGACACTAGCCTTTTCCGTTCAATTTCCTTTCATTTATATAAGATTTAAGAAAGATGCCAGGAGATCCGAAATACAATTGTTGCGTATGTCTCTGATAATTGGAATACTCAACCCTCCTGAACCCACTACATTTATTAATATTAAAAATTGGTTGTCCTATAATGCTTCTCAGGAATCTTAGTCCACCAAAATTGTGCAATGGGACACGTCTACGGATTATTGGTCTACAAAAGAATTTGATTGAAGCTATTATTATGACTGGATCTGCAAAATGTGAATCAGTTCTTATTCCTCGCACCAATTATAGTATCAGATTATCCTTTCCAATTCAATAGAATGCAGTTTTCTGTAAAAGTATGTTTTGCCATGACATTAAACAATTCGTAAGGGCAAACCTTAAAATTTGCAGGGATCGATATAAGAGAAGATTGTTATCCACATGGCCTGCAATTGTATGAGGCATGCTCCAGAGTCAGTACGCCCACGAGTTAAGTTATTTTGGCACCTACAGGAATTATAGCTAATGTAGTTTATAGAGAAATATTATATTAATGATAAAAATCATCTTAATAAACAATATTAATATAATATGACATATTTTTTTAAACAATCTTTTGTAAATTTAATTTAACTAGACACTATTTAATCCTACCAGATAACAACAATTAATAAGCTCGGTAACGACGGATAATTCAGCTAGTAACTCATAAATGATTTAAATATTCTCATTTCGCCATACAAAAAAAAATGGAAAGGTCCCTGGCAATCGTTAGGTTGGTCAACTCGACACTGGAAACAGCACATTCTGGGAGTTCCGTAAAATAACTGTTTAGTTTTGGTACTGTCACGATTGGTTCATTAAAATAGCTATCATTGTGGTCGTGTTCCCTAAACATGTTATATATCCTCCATTATGTTGTCAATATTCACCATGCATGTAAAATCTATAGTATATTGTATAATGTTTAAAAGGTATGACTATGCGTTTGAACAAAGGCTACCATCTCAATATTTCAGTTCATATAAAGAGGTCCAAACATTTTATGAAATAAATTTTCCTCACTGACAGTCCATTTATTGTTAAAATTAAATTCCCATAATTTAATTATATTATATATAAGTCTATGGATTAAACATTATTTGAGTCTTTATGATCTACCTATCTAAAAACAAGGTTAAAAAGTATTTATTGTTTGCAGTGTAACATGTGAAGGTTAAAAAATTATTTTTATAATAAACCTAACCTAACCTAACAAAATATTGAATTATTTTATTCAATATCTAAAAATTCAAATTAATGTAGGAAAAAAAATAGAACATTTAAGCCTGAATACCAAGACGAAATTATCGATCGACCTAATTCAATCACTAATTATGGATACAAATTGCAAAGGCGAGCACTATAGATTCGTACTCTAGTTATTTACTTATTTCCTATAACGAGCATCATTAAAGACAATCCAACGTTATCTGGCACAAAATTCCTTTGTAATAAATGTAAAAATTTTAAATCTATTCAACAAGATGATACAAACAATAAAAATAAAATCTATGATCTATCTTGCGTAATTGCACTAAAACAAAAACAAATAAAAATACTACTTAGTAACTTGGCGTCGTGGTAACCAAACGGTGTACAAAAAGCACAACTATCATTCCAGCATAACACTATATTATAATCAAATCAAAGGTATCATAGGTTGTGACTCTTGAAAAAAAATCTGTAATTACCGGAACGACAATGACTGCGAACGTGTTTTTCGGTTCTTCGCCGTCGTTGGAGATTGAGCCGAAGTTCGTGTTCGGCCTGAACACCAATGTGTCAGGAAACTGTCTATACTGGAAAAACGACGTGATCGTGTATCCGGCTATGTCAGTCATAGTTATCTATAATATGAAGAACAACACGCAGAGGTTCATCAATCTCGCCGAAGGGCCGCGGAAAGTCATCACGGCCATGGACCTTAACTCCAACAAGTATATATGACATATGATCAGGCATGCAGGTATCAATAGCCGATTTTTAACAACTAGATCTGAATCTTTATCAGAAATCAACCTCATAGTTGAAAATCAAAGTATTTGTTCTACGACTACAAAAAAAAAAATTACACATTATTGTAAAATATTCATCGCTCCGCTCAGAATATATATAAAAAAAAAAAATAATAACTTATATTAATGAACTTTCATTGGTTGAGATTGTGGAGGGGAAGGGCTTAGCCATCTCAAAATCATAGAACATTTCCTCCACTTCTTATTTTGTAAGGAAAAACTTAAGTGTTTTAAGTCCCTCCTCTAAAATTCAATCAAATTTCTGCGATGGAATTATATTGATTTTATATATATATATTTTTTTTAATGATGTGTAGTCGGTACTTGATAGTATAGGAAAGTAAAGTTGAAAATTGTTTAGAATTAAATATTCTTGTAGGTATTTTTAGAAAGTAAAAATTAAAAATTTCTAGTACTTTTCTAAATAATTGAGAAAAATAAAAAAAAGGGGGGCTCTGAGTATTGTTGTGCTGTATAGTAGGTAACGGGTATGGATTCTTACCAATTAGCTATTAATACTACTCAAAGTTAATTTTTTCTATCACAAAAAAAAAATATGTGTACCTACGTCATTATAAGAGTGTACATATACCAGTTGCCATCAAAAGTGCCTTTTTATACCAATTCCCTCAAAACTATTTAGAGCAAAATGCACAGTTTTTCTTCAGCTAAAATATGTACCAGTTGCCTGTGTTAATAATTGTAACCAGGGCCGAAACTAGGAATTCCCTATGTAAATGGTCTGTTGGTCTGTACCTCTTTCATATTACCTCTTAAAAGAATTTCCTTGTAACCACATAGTAAAATGCATTCAATGATTGGAATAAATTTGTCTCTATTTTGTTTAATTATTTAAACTCTTACCAAATATCAAAATGATCTACAGGTATAAGTTACTTTTTAAGTATTTTGACAGTCTGGTCGTCTAAAGCTGAACAGTAAAATGTGTTGTTAGTAATTTTTTTTTGTTTTTCCCGATTGTTAAGTATAGTATTCAGAGGTAGCAACAAAAAACCCATGTAAAAATATCCAAACTGGGACATTTACTTTTAAATAAAACTTAACAACAATCTCACCTTATTATAACTTTGAAATAAATTACTTTCTCATAAATCATAATCAATGATTATTGTAAAATTAAACATAAAAAATTAGTTTTTCTTATTTTTATGGCAGAACAGCCATAAATAATTTTGTTATACCTAATTGAGCTGTCTTTTCTTTTTCAATAGACTGATTATGTTGGAACGTGATCTTTTCCAATCGAGTTTCGCACTTAATTCTTAATAATTGATTCTTTAATCTATCACTTAATTTTAATTTTGAGGAAGATCCTTCGAAGCAACTTTTACGAGTAAGGTTAAATACATGCATTTAAAACATCACCGTATGTAGTGCTAAAATCATTTTCTAAATAAATATGACAAACTAGATCTTTTATTCTTTTTATTTCTGAAGATTTTTTTCTTCAACTTTTTTATGGATGGTAATAATTGACGCGTATCCAAGTATGACGAGTATCTAGAATTGAGTTGATGAAATTTTAACGACATACTGAATTTTACATTGTATCTAATATCAAAGTCATAGAGTAGGTAGGTACTCCATAATATACTCTATATAGACAATAGTATCTAGTTGGTATAAATGTATAATGGTATCGGTATGTATTTAGTATATTGAGATAAACATACGCTGATACTCACATTTAATTATCCTGATCATCACTGCTTATATATAAGTACTCGACTGAATGACTTGTAGCCACGTATTGGCTGTGGCGACGATAGACGAAAAAGACGTTGTGGACGGATTAACGAGGAGTGGCAGCGCGAGACCAGTGGTCAGTATTTACGATCTGCATACGTTGGACTTGAAGTACGTGTTCCAGGAACCGTACTACAGCGATGGTGATGAAGACGGCGAAGACGAAGACAACGGACCACAAAAGACTTACCTGCGGCGATTCTCTAAAATTCAGTTTTTATGGGACAACATCTTCGTGGCGGCCCTCGTCGTCGGCGGCCATGAGGGATCGGACTGTACGCTGTACTATTATAGCTGGAGAAATTCGACGGTCGAAACGTACGTGCGGATCGATGGCCCCGTGTCCGACGTAAGTTATACATTTTGAAAAATGTGTGTTTGTGTGTGGGTGTGTGCGTGTGCCGCCTATAAAAACACTAAAACATTTGTTTTCTATAATTGAAGATTTATTAATTAACATTTGTCTGTCTGTCTATAGTTTGTCCTTAATGCATTCCCATTTCTGGACCGATTGCGACGAAATTTGGTACAGAGATATGTTAGGCTTATGGGCAGAAGATAGGCTAAGTTAAAATGCGATAGGCCCAAATATCATTCAATTGAATGTTTGAATTGTCAGGCTTTTCTCAATAAACGAATAAAATTGTATAATGATAAACTAAATTGAACATCGTTGTAAGATTATTACTTAGTATATTATTTTAACCGTTATCTATCTATATGTATGAAAATATATTGCTAACATAATCATAAGAAACGAATTCAACGCACAGTTTGAGACATAGAAGAGGTAGGATTTTTAACGGGTTACGAAGTGCACGGGTTCAGCTAGTCACATATGTATCGTAATAAAATGTATTAGGTACCAATTTAGAAATTGTAATATATTATATTTAATATCGATGTCTTAGAGTTGAATGAATAATAATGTATGTTACCTATTTTTAATTTTATTAGAGCCCATAATATTATACACAATGTTATATGTATATATTATCGTAGTTCATTATGTTTAAGCTATTTAAATATGACATAATATAGGTTCAAATGAAGAAATATTTCGTAAAAAAGAAGAGTACCTATAAATTAGCATATTATTTTATTTTTAATCATAAGTAATTTAAATTTAATAATTATCACTTATTAATTTTTTTGATTGTATAGAATTAATGCAGGTAGGTATATTAAAACGATTTACTTTTTTAAGCCACCCAATTAATACTATATACTTACCTATGTTTTAGATTCCAAAGGGACCGTATATAACTTATTTCAGTTGATTACTGTTATTTAAGTTAACATTAAGTTTTATAATCTTATAAGTAAAAAAAAATGTAGATCTTGCTCATTTGCTTATATAATATAATTGTCCACTTATGATTAACCAATAACCGTATACCTAAATCCAGCCCTGATCGATTGCAATTTGCGGTGCCTACATAGTTAACGCAATAGGTGCTATCTACCTATCGTTATTGAACTAGCTAATATATTAATATGATTAATATTATTGTCATTTGCGTTCGCGTCTTCACAGATGGCGTTGAACCCAATCGACACTGCAATATGCTGTTTCGTTGGAAAACAGTTGTTCCGGTTGATGACCAAAGCTGAGACGGATTGGCAGCAATATGGATTCCGCGAAGCTGACGGCATACACTTTACATGCATCTGTTGGTTGTGTGGAGACAGGTACTATATATATGTCTATAGTCTACTGTCTAGATACAAATAATAAATTATAATAATGTATTGTCATAACTCATAAGTAATAACACTAATAACTAATATAAAATACAATATTGATGATTGATCAGCAGTGGCGTAACTATGGGGTAGCGAGGGGTAGCGGTCGTGACCCCAAACATTTTTATGGGGTGGCAAGAGTATCATTTTGTTACCCCAAAATTATTTATATAATTTAGTAAAAAAAATCCGCGTCAGTGTGTATTTACTATTTATTTATCTTTAAATACCTAGTTATCAAGAAAAAAATACGTTATTTGTGAATTTTCGGGGTACCACACGATTGCGTACGATGTTTCTTTTTGAAAACACGATTGCGTACGTTACACGATTGCGTACGATTTACTGTGCATCGTTGCTAAATTAATGTTTTTATTTTTGATCAGTAAAATTTAAATTTTGGAAAAATGACTTAAGTTATGGTACCGCTTAAAAATCTCAATTTTCGATAAATACCTATGTTATAATAATATAGTACACAAAATAAAATAATTAAATGTTAAAATAATATAATAAAAAATAGTTATTCAATAATAATAAAAAAAAAAATTATGGAAGTAACCCCTGTTCTATAAGTTCAAAGCAAATGGCAACAGTGCTTCAAAGCTGCAGACAAAAATCGTACGCAATCGTGTTTTACTGGAATTTTCGTGTTATAAAACTGTATAATAATAGTATAATGATAAGTATAATATAATAATAATATATAAGTATAATGATTATTTTAAAATAATTTAGGAGGAAATTATGCGTATAAGTGGTACTCATCACTCATTATGCTTATTGGAGAAGGTGAAGTATTTAAAAGTGTTCGTTACCCCAAATAGTTGCTGTTAGTTACGCCACTGTTGATCAGCGTTCCTAAAATATTTTATTCAACACGACCCCTAAATGTCTTAATATATATAGGTATGTTATAAATAATTAGTATAAATGGACATACATTTGTTATTATATCTATTCTGTCTATCCATCTTTTCTTCTTCTTCTCTTTCCTTCTATATTAATTTCCATAGCCACTTAATTACCTTCCCCTCATGTATCATAAATATACATTTTATAACATACCTATTACCTGGAATTATATTATTCTATTGCAATAACATTAATCATTAAACACCAAAACTTTATGACAAAAAAAATTTACTATTTGATTACCTATTATTATAATATTTTTTTTTAGTTATAAAAATACAACCAGTAATCTGCTATTTCGCATGACTCACATTTATTTGATAATCATATACATTTTGATGGCATATCTCTGTAGTATTGACACTAATACAATGATGCACTGTCAATGATTTACGAGCATTTTAAGCAAGTTAATTAGGTTAGTTTATACTCAACTAATCTTTACAGGAATATAAAAAATAAAAAATTCTTAAAAAAAAAATGTGTACACGAACTCATATTCAAACTCTCAAAAAATTAAGTTCCCAGTATCAAAATAAAAATAGCATTTCCAAGACAATATTATAAAATACGAATATGCTATTACCACTGATAAACATTAATTATTAGTATTTTTCTCTTTTGTAATTGTAGAAAAATAAAATCAGCATATTCATAAATATACCCAACAACCCAACTAATACATTCAAATATGAAACGAAAAACAACGAAGATTGTTAGATGGGATCAGAATTTTATATTTTTTGGAGTCTCGTAATAGGGAAGGGGTTAACTATTTTTGATATCGCTTCTTTTTTATATTATTTTAATTATTATGAATTTCTACGTGCTTTCTAAGCGATTTTTCGGCTGTTTTTGGGGCATAAACTCCAGAATTCTGATAATGACATTTAAGAAACAACAAAAAAGATTAAATTTGTGAAATAAAAATAAAAAGTTGAAAGAAAAGTTTTAAAATATCTGTAAAGTGTACTGGCGTAGACGTGTTGTTAACAACAACTAATTTTTTTTTTGACATTATCAGAGTCACTTTAGTAAACTTGTTCTTACGCGGGCATTTACTATTGCATGTGTAACAAACCATATGATTCTTATTGATTATGTACGTATGCATTCTGTGCGTCTGTATAGATGTTTGGCGGGCACCATTGACGGCAAAGTCATTTTGTTCAAGAACGGCGAGCTGCAAGCTTTGTACCGCGTTGACGCGATCAGTGAAATCGACGTGACAACGATAATGGCAGATGTTCATCTGTCTTTGACCACGAAGCCCGTTGATTTATCACGAAAAGACGTCATACGGAGCTGTTTTACATTTGAATCTGGTCTAGTGCTATTGGTTGGTGACTCTACCATCTATCATTTTGGGAAAACGGATGAAGGACGGAGGTAGATACACATTACACATTCACAATCACTTGGGCTTAGATCTATTTAATCGATTCTTAAATGGTGAAAAGTTCAGGGAGGCGGGTGCACCACTAAGGTGGTTATTAATGTGATGCTGAACATGTTGGCATCCGTTACCTGAAATCAAGAAAACATTTCATGAGATAGTTTAACATCTAAGTTGGTTATGGGCTTAAAAAGTGGTGATTGAAAAAAATGATGGGGCCTTTGAGTCCGATATTGAATTTTATGTCGCTGTTCACGTGATAAGCTGATTTTAATTTTCATAGGTACGAAAAAATCGATGTGTTCATTAAGGAAGAGTACCGATACTTGCAGCTGGAAGAAGTAAAGGGCAAGTTACCGATGCATTACATAGAGAGTACTTGCGTTAGTCCCAATGGCAAGATGTTGACGTTTATCACGAAACGGCCTCAATTGTACCAGGCACTTCTGTCTCATCTGGATGAAAACGATGACGTATCAACAATGCTTGTATGGTGATATAATCATTCATTATTATGCTGTTGGTATTATCACGGAACTACTTATATGGCCGACAATTATAGTGAGGAAGTCTCAGCGCTATTAAAATTATAGGCCATTTATTTCCACACCAATTTTTTTGGTTTTGCTAGAAAATCATTCATTATCTGTGATTCAGGTGTATAATTGTCGCCATTTTCTGTTTTTGCATATCCTGTGAATCGTATTCACAATCTGAAAATGTAATCTTTTTTTACTTCGGTTATTGCATCGTTCAATATTTTTATGAATTGATTTGACAATTCCTTAAAAATATTTAATTAAAATCATTTTTCTTGAATTCCAAAATTAATTTTTGAGATTCATGCAGAAATTCAATAAGTTCGAACTAAGATTGTGTTTATTTGATGAGGTAAGGTTTATGTATTTAATCTATTTGAAGCAATTAGAGTACAAAAAGGATAAACTTCTCAATGTATAAGCCAATTTTTTTCAACAAATAAAAAATTATTAAAATTTACCTTTATTAAAAAATAAAAATAAGTTTTGTTTAGGTTTGTGAACGACACTGAGACGCATTTTTAGATAGAGAAACATTGTCTAATCATCGTATTTTACGATATAATTATATAATCAATATACATTATGTAATAGTGTAGCTAGCATAATATCTATGGATATAATACTACTATTTTTTACCTATACAGAAATTTAATGTATTCCACAATCATGAGTTTGGTGTATTTCTGTTTCTCTGTCAGAATTTGCCCACCATACCTGGACCACTCGGCGTGGACATGCATTATGGCGTCGTAGAGAGCTTATCGACAAGTTTGTGGAAACCGTTTCTGATGACATGTGGAAAATTGGATTACACTATCAAGGTGTGGGATTATGTACAGGGCACGTTGTTGCTGTCTAAACACTACCCAAAACAGGTGTGCATCGTTTCAATTCACCCCACCGGACTGTATTCTGTAACAGCGTTTTCGGATCACATAGAGTTCCAGATGGTTCAGATGGACGATCTGGTGCCGTTAAAAATTTTCCCGATCAGGAACTGCACAGCGGTCACGTTCAGTGGATCCGGCCACAAGTTCGCCGTGGCTAAACCAGGCTCTATAGACGTTTACTGTTCGCTATTGTTCATAAAATGTTTTTCGTGCCTTGGCCACTTGGGATCTGTAAGTATCATATTATGTATTCATGCACGAAGTATCAAATACTGAGCAAAATAGAGTATCTACGAATTTTGAATCGTTAAAAAAATCCTTTGATATGATCATTTAATGAGATTGACTTAGTTTTATTGACAAATAAAAAGGACAATTTTTTTTTTTTTTTTTTAATTTCTAACATCTATTAATGCTCTAGAAATGAATTATACTAACAAGTTTAAAAGTAAAAAAATTACAAGAACTAATAGATTGTTAAAATGCGTTAAATTGTAATCCATATTAATTGGTTTAAATTTGATCAAGTTTCGTTTTGAATTGTTAGAAAATAAAATCAAATACCATCAAAATTCATTATAAAATAAGTTATTATATTTCAATTATAGTGATGTTTTTTTAATACAATATGATAGATAACCATTAAAATTTTCAGCTAAAAAGAGTTATGTAGGCTTTGTTTTAATTTTACGACATTTAAATAGTTTGAGCACATAAGAGCATACTTAGTAAAGTTGGAATAGGTACTTAAGTCTTTATTTTAGTTATAACTCAAGGTACTAAGTCCAATAACAACTATATAGGTAGGTAACTATAATATATTAACTATTTATACGATGCAAACTTAAATCTTACTAGATCGAGAAATTGGTCTGGAGCAGTCACGACATGAACATAGTCGCTTACGACATCTTTGGTGCTATATGCACATTTGACACAAAAACCGGAAGTGTAATCACGCATATCGCGCCCTACTCAGGAGCGGCTTATACGGATTTGGCAGTTGCGCAGGATGTTAATCAATTATTTGTCATTGCCAAGGACGGCAGTCTGAAAGAAGTCTACGACCGAAAGGTTTTTAATTCTATTTACGTTTGGTTTATGAAGACGTTACTCTAAATTGTGTCATCTCCATAATAATATCTGATATAGGTAGTAGGTACGTACTAAAATGAACCAAAATATTTTCTACTCGCACCTATATAAATTTTTAGTTCACTTTGTCAATGAAAAGTACGTTGTTATCGTCTATTCAATGTTATGGTATTATTTTGTGCTACGTAGATTAAGTTAAATTTAAATAACGTGATATAAAATATTATTTATCAAATAATAATTTTCAAATTTAAATATCGTTAGAATTTACACAACCGAAGTGTAGACAGTATTATCTTTTTAAGTTATAAAAATTAGTAGATATACTCAAAAATTAGTGGACAGTAAACAATTTAAAATTTAAATTACATATTTTTCTGTTATTTAAGGTTTTGATTGATCAATGATAACAATAAATTCTATTGTGGCGTCATAATAATTTAAAACAGCTTTTTATTAGGTGTCTAATTTGTATTATTGAATCTTTTTTTTAAGGTTAAACGTGAAGTGAACTTTTATGGAACACCATTGAATGCAGTATCTATTTCTAAGTCAAATTTGATTTTATTCATAGCAGCCGAAAATGGCGTTATATTGACCGTAATATTACCTATGGGAATTCAAATTGAATACAAAGAATTCAAAATCCACAGTCATAGCATCAAGAAGGTATGTTAGGTATGAAAGTTGTCTTTGGATATAATAATATCCAAAATAATATATATATATATATATATATATATATATAAATATTTTTTTAATTAAACGGTAGTAGGTAGTCTAAGACAATTTGGAATAAAAAAATATGAAAATTTTGGTAAAGTAATAATTATTAAAAGAATGCCACACCAGCATGTGTAGTCTCAGCCTTACAAACTTGTAGCATAATAGCAAATTTACGCTCAGAAATTCAAGTCTTATTCCGTTACCTTAAAAATAAGAGTGAATAGACCTATTATGAAACTTGATGGTAAGAACATTATATCTGTGGTTTGTTGGAAGTTTTTACGATAATTCAGTGAAGTGAGTTATGAGTAATTTTAATTTAATTTTAATTATACACACATAACTCTCTTAAAAATTGAGGTTCTATATAACTAAGGTCTATTCTTTCTAATTTTTAAGCTAACGGAATAAGTCGTAAACGGCTGACCGTAAATTTGCTAAGTTACGGGTATGTAAGATTGATACAACAAATGCGGGCGTGGCGTCTTTTAAACTATTTTATTAAGTACAATGTATGATATTTCAATATTTGGAATATACTTTACCTTAAAAAATATATTAGCTTATTAAAAATTTTAAAACTATTAAAATTAAAAATATTTTGAACACACAAGACACTTATATTAAAAATATGTGACTCATAATAACCCGTTAACTCGTAAGTTTTTCATTAAACTTTCATTGTTTATGATAATAAAATTGTTTTCTGCTGATTGATGTAATAAATATTAAAAACATAAATTATTGTTATTGTGCTATTATTGAAAAGTGATTAAAGAATTGTTTTGTTTATCGATCTGTACCAAACTATTTATGAAGATGTATTTGGGAACCGACGGCTCAGTTTTAGTTTCTTGTTCAGAAGATTCGAATATATGTATATGGGAAGTGAAAAACACAGCGAATAAAACTAGGAAGATTGATACACCGCTTGTATATACTGATGACATATTAGTTAACTTGTCACAGTACGATAAATTGCATGAAAATATCAAGAAAATTGAAACAGCGGTGAATAAATTAGAGAAAGAAAATGCGATTAATGTAAATACAACTATTAAAGCAAAAGAAGAAGAAATTAAAAATATAAACAAAGCAAACATAACAGAATATTATGAAACCATAAAAAAAAATGAAGTAATAACCTTTATATTCAATATGGTACAATATTAATATACCTATGTTATTTAAGGAGGAACAAGAAGAACAAAAAAAATTGATAAGTAAACTCAAAGTTGAGTTAAATCAATTAATTGAAACAAATGAGCAGAGTAAAGTCAATTTAGAATCACACTATAATGCAAAATTAGTAGAAAAATACAAAAAATTTTCAATTCTTGAAAACAAGGGATTTATATTAACTTCTGGATTAAAAAAGTAATTGTTATGATTTATTAAACTAGAATATTATTATCATACGGTTAAATTAGAAATTTAGAAGCTCAGCAAGCTACATTAGATCAAGAGTTACAGGAGACATCAAGTAACTACGAGAAGCAACTTAGAGAAAAAATTGAAGAAATATTACTTGTATACTCTTTATTAATAGCATGTGTTAAAGAATTTTAAATAATGATTGCATTTCAATTTGTTTTTAGTCGAAGGAAAAACTGATCAATGAAAAAAATATCACTAAAATGTTGGTGGATTATACTGAAGATAATGTAGATGAAAATGTTTTATGTATAAAAAATAAATTTACCAATAAGCTGAAAAATATGAATGACTTATATTCAAAAATTATGAGTACCTTAGCAGAAGACAAGATAAAATATCACTTGTATGTAGTTTTAGTACGTGTTGATAGGCACACTAAATATCAATTATAATATTTAATTTATAATTTATAAACACTGTTAGGTATGCTATAAGTATCGAGGAACTAAGGCAGTCAGCGGCACTCCTTGAAAATGATATGGAAGAATTAAAACTGGCGGCCGATAAAAAAAATAATAGAATTTTCGTTTTGACAAGATTGCTGAAACAATCAAAGGACATTATACCGCAAAAAGATTCCCAAGTTCTAGCTGTTAAGCAACAAATGTCACTATTTGTTAAAGATTTAAATATGCTTAAGGAAGATATTATTGAATTAGAACAAACCACTGAACCATTAGAGTTAGAAATACAAAATATGAAAAATTTGAATGATCAAGTAACTGACAATTCTTCTATCTATGTATCATAATGATTGTCATTATTAAGTTGTAGGCAGCTATTCAAAATACAATATGATTATTTTTGTGTATATTTATGCAGATAGACATTAAACTTGAAACTGATATTAATGAATTGAAGCGTTTAAATACATTTTTGGATGAATTAATAAAAAAGAGGTATGATATAAAAATTGAATTACATCAAAAAAGACAAAGTTTAGAAAAGATGACAAATAATATCAAACAAATGGAAATTGACTTGCGTTTGGCTTCTCAGTATTATCATAATACATCAGAAAACAAAAGATTATTTACTGTAAGTTGAATGGTTTTTTGGAGGTAAAAAATAAAATGCATTAATATTGTTTAGGATTTTTTCAATAAAAACGTAGGAGAAACCGAAATTCGAGAAATTGAAGAAAAAGAAATGAAAGGGCGAGAAGAGTTTTCAAAGCAGGATAATTTTTTGAAACACCGTATTAGTAGTTTGAAAGATGCGTTGAACGAATTTGGAAAGAAAAATGAATTTTATTATTCAACAATGGAAGAAAATACGAATCTCATTAACGAAATTAATACTCTACGAAAGGAGGCTAATATGTACTTAAACAAGTACACCAATTTCAAATATTTATCAACAATGAAACGAATAAATGAGTTAACAAAAAAAAAAAAAAAAAAAAATGAAAAAGTGTAAGTAAAATATATATAATATAATATTATGTTTGAAGTGTATTTCATCAGTTAAAAAACTAAAATTACACTTTCTTAATTTAAAAAAATACTAATCTAAAAATCAATACAGTGGAAAATATTAAAAATAATAAATCAAAGGTGTTGTATTCGAGCTAGGCATGTATGCGGGGGGGAGGTTATGGTTGGTAGTTGGGCTCCCCCTCTGATTTTTTCCCTAATATAATAATATTTCTATATACTTATTTTTGAACTAATGATATAGTCATTAAACATAGTCACATGAAAAATAATGATCAAGGAGGAAGAAATTGTTTTAGTATGTTATTGTACAATTTGTATTGATATATTTTATAAAATTATAATAACGTTATTATCGCTTCCTTTTTAATAAAACATTATTATTTAATGGTAAAGCATTTAATTTCGCGTGTAAATGTTTTTAACATATTATTATGTTACTCATATATATATACGAGTGTATATAAATATTATACCTACATAATATTGACCGAAAAATATTCAAAGCAATCACACACGAACATTAAATTTGTATAATGTTCTGTGGTGTCATCAGTTTTTTGGAGCGCTAATTAAAGTTTGTACATATTGTAACACAATCCAAAACTACCCGTGTTTTCGAAAAACATGAGTCTGCGGAAACTGCGGTTTCCTGCTATGCGTATGTTTACGACTTGAAAAAAATATTGTTTTGTGTGTCAATTAATTATTATGTACCTTTCATAATATTATATGTGTTTATATATGGCGGTGCATGTGCGTAAATGTATAAAACAAATATTATAAATCAAACGGATGTATATACAAAGTAAAATGTTTCATCTAAAATTGTTATGTTCTCGTAATTAATATTGCTTATACGAAACTGAGTTTATGTGTAAAAATGGCATACAATAATAATTAAATTGGCAAATTAGAATTGTTGATTTTATATAATTAATTTTAATTTTTAATTCTCGTGTATAAAAATAAGTTAATTAATTTTTTAAAGGTAAAATACGCAAGGTAATGTGTACATAATTATCCGGGTGATGTGAACATTAAACAGTACCTATAACTTATAAGTGAACAATATTATTTATTAAATGTTTAAATGTAAATATTATACAATATATGTAGCCTGTTTACCTAAATAATCTTATTACCTAACCTGTATGTAATCCATTTAAAAATGAATAGTTCATCCATTACCCGAGTTTGATTGTTTTGAAAATTATTTATTACCCGTGTTTGCACATTATCCCGCAACACAATATACACACACTGCAGTACAGCTTAAAACTAATTTAATTTCGGTTAGTTCATACCGATATAGAAATATATACTATATATATATCATGAAATATATTTTTAAGGCTATTAACCAAACAAAATGATAATATTTTGAGCATTTGAATGATAATAAAAAATATCGATAACGGGTTTTTGTATAAAACAGTGAGATTCAAGATGTGCGTCGTGCCTCCCAGAGGCGTCGAGGTAGTTATGGCAAAGAGAGCCGCGTAAAATAACTGGAAACCAAAATTGATATGATATATAAATATTATTTTTATTCATTAAAGAGATTATGAAAATTTAAAGTTGCATTTTTATAATACTAAAATCGTTATTATAATAATTTATTGTCCGAATCGTATCCGTCGACCGTCCCGACGGCCCCGTTGATAATAAGTTGCCAATAATTTATGTGTGAAGACAAAAGGGAGCTGTGGAATGAAAAAGTTAGAATACTTCTGGTATTACTTAAGGAAGGTTTAGGTAGGTACCTACACTGTAAACATGTTAGCCAAGACACATAATATGTATATATACGTACATTACATGCATATTATAATATCGCTGCAACTCCTTTGCGCACTTTTAAAATTTTTTACCTGAAAATCGACAATTCCCGTGTGCACTACGACATACACGTTCACATGGCATCATGGTAGAACAATGATAGGCACAAATCATACAAAAAAAAAGGATGATTTTAAATTAATAAAATATGGTTGTATAATGTATGCTTGTAAGTATAACACTTAAACACTGTATACTTTTATTGGTAACTATACGTGGTAAATATAATATCACAGTTGAATATATTTGTAACTTTGAAATAGTGGTATTTATATATTTTGTTTCACACATTATACTAATTATGAATTATTATCCATAAATTGATAATTGAGATCTGCTTTATTTATATATTTTTTTATTGATCATATAGGTAGTCATATGATTCTCCAAATCAAGTTTCTATTTTGTTTTAAAATGAAAATTTGTTTCCTCTACAAGTTGATTGGTATTTTTCGTCCTGAGTCTCAACTTTAATAGTCAGACGACTGAAGTAGGTATCTAAAAGTTTTGCTCATTATCCTGAAATGAAGCTCGAACCATAATGTCAACGTTCGTCGGATGGTTGATAGTGAACTTACTGAAACGTCACACGTCATACTATATCTGTTGTAGCCTATAGGGTATGGCAAAACGATTATTTAGTTTATTCTCCAATTAGAAAATATGCAAAAATTGGAGTTTTCCAAAATAAATTATCAAGTTAATGTTTAATATGTTTATACTTATACAGTTATATACACAATAATTTTTAATGCATCTATACGAAAAGTTCTCGAATATTAATCAACACTGTTTATTTATCCGATATTCAAAAGTACCACAATTCAAAAAAAAATAATTGAATGAGTTAGCTATAACTGAGTTTGAATAGTCAGATGGTAGATACTTATATTACTGATTTTTATATTTTCTGTACAACATTTTGTCCATGTCTTACCTAAATTGAATGGTTATTGATTTAAATTTAAACTTTTTCTCAAGTAATGGCATTGTGAATCAATCATTTACACATTATTATCTTCTTAATTAATAATAATTGAACAGGTAATTCTTTTGTAACTAACTAGAAATGCGTTGATAACTGAAATATCCGGAATGGCAGAATTATGTGGGCAGGTAAGTTATGTACGAGCATCTATTAATAACTATTTTGTGGCACTTCTGTAAAAAAAAAAACTAAACAAAATGTTAGGTAAATTGTTGTTTAAAATATATTTTTATAATTCTAAAATTAAATACTTAGAACAATACCTAAAACCTTTTGACTATTTTGGTAGAAAATTTAAACTAAGTAGATATATATAATATATAACTTTTACACCCACCTTGTATAAAAAAAAAAAAAACCACTGTATTCACTATAGTACCACCTAGCTAAATTACATTTATATAACTACTTTTATTTCTTTTCTAGGCCAATGACCTATGTATTCGAGGCCTTTATTTATAATAAAAAAAAAATTTTCTTTTTCAAGTGTTATTGTTTCCAATGCTAAAAATTGTTGTGAAAATTTTTTTTTCTTCTTTATAAACCCTAAAAGTTTATTATTCTATTATTCTGTGCGTATGTTCTGGTCAACCATGCTGATATGCTTGTGTGCAGTTGCCACTTTGCCAGTTACTTTGTTCGTCTCTACTGTTCATATGCAGCATCAAAAAATGTATATCTCTTTGGGACCCGTAACATTGTTAAACAATAAAATAAAAGAAGCGTTATGTATAAATCTAGATTATATTATTATATACCTTTGTAGTGTATAGAGGTCTAGAAAAAATATTGATTGCCAACGAGATACTATATGTAGGTATATTGCCTCTAGGCCAGTATTTTTATATATGCTGAATAACAAATAACGACTATCTACTAAGCATAGGCCTGGTGAAATACGCTAACACTTATGTTATCCAGAAAACTATAATCTAATTTCAAATAACCTATTGCATTTCATTGAGGAACAAATTTCACTAATATAATGTTATGTATTGTGTCCCAATGTGGCAATGTCACGACTAAAATCTGAAATCCCATTGATATTAATATTTAATAATTTAATATAAAGTATATAACATACCTAATATTATATAATTTTAAATTGTATTTAAATCGTATACGGTACACACAATCTTAACCCAAGAAAATAGTAAATGCACATAAAACTATAATACAATATGGTATTGTGTGTTGTTATTTTGTACGAGTTATTCATTGATGATATAGCTGACGATTAACTCTAAAAATATGTGTATGTATCTACCTTTAGCATCAAAAATAGATAAACATTAATCATTATGGTTTTGAATATTAAGACTTTAATAGATTGATAAAAGCCTTTACATGAAAATTAAAAATACTTAAATTTTCGTTGCAATGGTCCATATCTAAATCATTGGTTTGATAACCATTAATAAAGACCAACATTATATTTTAAAATATCTTTTATATAACCATGGTGTTAATGAAATTTCTTTATAAGTATTTTTTCTTTAATGTTAATATTTAAAGAGGGTTGAATGCCTTGTCAAACGTTTAACGTGGGTACTGGGCACGTTGGGTCGATGTTCGTTAGGAAGGATGATCGAATCATCCGTGATACCTATTACGTGATATTTGAATAGCTTGTATATCATATAACACTAGTAAGATCTGACTTATATTATATCATACTTATCATACAATTTACACCATTTTAGTTTTTTTTTTTACCAGAAACTTGTAGGGAAATTTATATTTTCATATAGGTTACATAATAATATTTTTTCGAAAATCCATACTATTTATTTACTGAAATCGAACATTAAATGTACCCTAACATTCCATTATGTCACATATTGTTTATCACCTATTGAATAAATAATAATTCTTGTTCAATAATACCGTACATTATATTGAATTTGAATGCGTCTGGTCTCTATATAACTGTATCTATATTTAAAATAATTAATACAGAAATGTGTTTTTGTAATAAAACTTGGGTGAAACGCAAGTAATCTTGTACTTAAATTTAAGTCCAACTATACAAAACTAAAAATACTAAAAAAATACAACATCATAAAATTAAAAATTAATTTGAACGTGTATTCGAGTGCTAAATGTATATTAAATGTTTTGAACTTGTAAATTAAAAATTATCAATTAGGTATTTATTAATATTTGGCGAATACAGACAAATTACATCATTATTATGTACCAATAAGATAAACATTATGTATGTTTTCCAGTATGTATTATGGCATACCTACCAACTGAAAGCTTCAGTTTTAATTTTGCACATATTTTTAAATTAAAATAAAATGCAGTTTATACTTAACTAAGAAATTTAATATGTTCTTTTTTTTAGTTAATGAATTTTCATATAAGACTACCATTGAAAATAAATACCTTTATAGTAAAATAACCCTAGACTTGGATTAGTATACGGCTTCGATGAGTAGGCTTTAGGTTTCAATTATATTATAGCTGATATACAGACCATTTAAGACCAGGGAATGTTTTTGATGTAAAAGTAACGTCTAGCTTTTATTAAAATTAATTTAATATTAAAACATATATTTTTATTTGTGATGGTTTCTAAGTCGCAGATTGCGTAAATATTTTTTAGACTAACTTTGGAATCGGCTAATAAGATAAATCAAAAACCTATCATAATGTAGGCAAATAATAATATTATTTTAATGTGAATATTTTATAATGTCTTTTATTTATGACTTTAACAACTATAGAATAAAACCAATATGAATAGTAGGTAATCCTTAGCCGCTTAAGTACCTATGTGTAAAAAATGAACGAGACGATGAATTTGTCTATAATCATATATATTTTATGAACCATTCTAGCTTAGAACTTACGCGTGTGGTCTGTAATTTACTAATTATATATTCTAAAGAATAAAAAATTATGTACAACTAATACAAACTCAAATGGTTAACTTGCTTAATTTTGCGTATGAGTGTAATATTGCGTGTTTCATTGTGTACATAAACAAAAACCATAAATATTCTTAAGTGGCGGTTATAATATAATATTATTATAGGAAAAATTGAAAAATGTATGCCATTAGTATTCGTTTGAGTATAGATTCGGAACAACGAAAAACTACGCGGATTGGTATAAGCCTAGATTGATTGCCCATGTATAGTCATATTATGATCATGTCAAAATAAATAGATATAAAAAGATGTTACAAAATTAACACTACATGACAGACATTATCGTTCGTCGAAGTATACGAACGTCATCAATATATAATAAATATATATGAAATATAAAAAAAGAGGTGAAAAAATCTGTATCATTTGACAGAACCGATAGTGAAGCACCCTCATCTTCATTCATTAATACGTCCCCCGGAAACCCGCTGAATATTTATATGTTGACATTTGACGCCAGTGGAGGCGACGGCCGTTATATAATGCGCGAGTCTCCCGCAGGCAGTGGTATAACATTATAACCTCTTCAACGTCAAAAAGATGATGGAATATCGAGGGGCACACGCCATTGACTCCTTTCACGTAGTTTTACCCTATCTGTTTCGGTTCGTTTTTCTCGGCCGAGAAAAAGAAAGGTAGACCAGCTAGTGAGACGGATGAGAGCGGACTCGGGCGATGACTTAAACTTATTAATGACTATCATGTATACACGAGAATCCAAAAAGTATAGCGTATAATATTATAAACGCTTCGTCGTTTAACCCGAAACCCATCATCGTTTGCAGATGAGTGCGCGTATAATGAGAGGCACAACACGCGTGCAAGAGATAACGCACCCACTAAAAGTATGAATATTGTCGTTGTATAATTATAAATTATCTCAGATTTTAAATTAGAAAAAAAGGAGGTCATAATATAATTATATATTTAGGTTATTTTGCCTATTAGTTTTAAAATATTCATTCGGGGTTTTCTTTTAGGAAGTCGAAAGTGACGCTAAATTTTTATGTATAATAGTATTAGTACTAGAATAAGTACAGTAGGTACCTATACATACTCAATAAAGTTAATGGAATAGTCACGATACTAATGATAGTAATTTTTAAAAAGTGGATTTCGCTCTGCTGTACAGTAGGTTACAATAGTAGGTTACTGTAATGGATGGTATTAAATTTGAATTCAATGATTTATATCATTGTATACGAAAAACGATTTGAGTGGAGATGGTTTGTCAGTCTAGGATATGTTATACTATATTAATTAGATTGGTATTATTTCAAAAAAAAAAAAAAAAAAAAAAAGCGGGTAAGTCGTGGATGTCGCTCTGCTGTATAGTAGCACTGTAGTCTGTAATGGATGGAATTAAATTTGAATCCAATGATATTATTATATCATTGTATACGAAAAACGATTCTGAACGAAGACAGTTTATCTGTCTAGGATATATTATACATTATTAAAAATTTTCAAATCTTAGATTTAAAAAGAAAAAATTTTATGAATTTCTAGTTTAAAATAATTTGTGAATTTTCGTGATTTTTACTTATGTTGTCAAAATTCAAACTTTGAACGCTTGTAAAAAAAAATTGTGCCAATATATTTCTTTTATTTTTCACCTGCTATTGTAAAAATATGTTAGGAGCCTTATATTAAATTTTCAAATCTTAGATATAAAAGGAAATTTTTTTATGAATTTCTAGCATAAAATAATTTACGAATTTTCATGATTTTTACGTATGTTGTCAAAATTCAAAATTTGAAAGCTCGTAAATAAAAATTGTGACTATATTTTTATTTTATTTTTCACCTGCTATTGTAAAAATGTGTTAGAAGCCTTAAAATGAGTTTTATATAAAAAAATTTTTTGTAAATACATATTATTATTTTGATACGTACTATGTATAATTTAGATTTGACTGATTTGGAACTATGTGTGTAGTACGAAAATTTGAATACTTTAGGGACTAGGTGGCATATACGCATATATAGTCCTATAAGTTAATACTTATTTTTATTTATTACTGCTATAACCAAAAGAACCGGTAAGAATCATGTAAAGAAAATGCCAATCTTAATGACTGGTAAAATTTTCAAGTATCTAGGACTCATACTTTTTGAATAATAACAAATATTTAAAATCGTTTCAGGATAAATCGTTATCGTTACGCTATTTCGTAAAAATTTAAAATTCAAAAGCAATTAAAATTTTTCCTATAATGACGCTTCGAGTTTTCTCTATAGCTACTTGAAGTAAAACTTATGGAAAACTTAGTGATGTATTCTTAATCTTTAGTTATAAACACAAAAAATTTTATGATTTTTCAGCTTCAAAATTACTTGCAAATTTTCACATTTTCGACAGATTTCGTAAAAATTTGAACTATAAACGCTTATAAAAAAAAATTGTGCCTATGTATTCTTATAATTTTTTAATCACTTTAAGAATACCTTATGAGGAACTTTGTATTAAATTTTCAAGTATTTTGATAGGGCCAAAAAAATTTTATCGACACATCAAAAAAAAATTTTCAGACAAATTGAAAATTTCAGTCGTCTATAAATATCTCAAAAAAAGTCAAAATATTTTGAAAATTTAATCATGTAAAGAAAATACCAATCCTAATAACTGGTAAAATTTTCAAGTATCTAGGACTTATACTTTTTGAATAATAACAAATATTTAAAATCGTTTCAGGATAAATCGTTATCGTTACGCTATTTCGTATAAATTTAAAATTCAAACGCACTTAAAATCTTTTCTATAATGATACTTCGAGTTTTCTCTATAGCTACTTGAAGGAAAACTTATGGAGAACTTAGTGTTGTATTTTTAATCCTTAGTTATAAACGCATAAAATTTTATGATTTTTCAACTTAAAAATTACTTACAAATTTTCGCGTTTTCGACAGATTTCGTAAAATTTTGAACTATAAAAGCTTATTAAAAAAAATTGTGACTTACGATTTTAATTTTTTTTAGCTACAATAAGAAAAACTCATAAGGAACCTTGTATTAAATTTTCAAGTTTTTTTGGTCGTCCAACATTTTTTTACCGACACTTCAAAAAAAAATTCTCAAAAAAGTGTAAATTTCAGTGGTCTATAAATAACTCAAAAAAAGTGAGAACACTAACATAAACATTTGGTGAAAATTTCAAGTATTTAAAGTGATTATTTTTTGAATTACAACCATATAAAAAAATCGATTTGGTTGAAAACTGATTTTGCGTAAAAATTCCCGTTTTTCTGTCATTTTTTTTTTGTTTTTCTCGATTTTTTTGAAAACTGTTGGAAAATGTTTACTTTTGACCTCTATAATGCACCAAGGATCTTCAATTTTACATCGGAAACCACCCCCAAAGTTTGAAATCGAAGCATTATTTCGACTAGTTATGCTGTACACAGACACAAAAAAAAAAAAAAAAAAAAACACACACATCATTGTAAAATCAATACATTCATCACTTTGTTCAGAATCTAAAAAAAAATGTAAATATGTCTAAAATAAATTCCAAATTAATCAAATCTAATTCATTATGTACCCAACTCACTCAGTCATTCATAGTATAATGTATATACAATACAATTTATTATAAAGTATTAATGTAAGTCATTAACAACATTCACTGTTAATATTAGAATATAATGTATACCTATTCTAGAAATTGAAGTCCCCACGGGTCACGAATAATATTTTTAAATTACAACAATATAACTAAAATTGTTATTTCACTTATAAGTATTTGCATTATTATAAATTAAATATTATATTTTTTGTATTCACAAAATATAGAATTTTTATTTTAAAAATACAGTAGTAGATATTGTACACTGCTTTACAGTATTAATATATAGGTAACACTAGATTGTTTGAGTAAGTAATAATTATTAATGATTACTGCTGTCTGATCTGGTGTGTCCAACTCAACAAATGAGAGTCATTCAGAGGTGTTATTTAATTTAAAATGTATTATACTTACCTATAACATGGTCCATTTAGTGAAAAAAATCGATCGTCCAGCGTGCAAGCTTACCCTAGGGTAACAGCAAGTATAGTAAGATCGTATAGTAGATACCATATAGGTTTTTGGTTTTTCGTATACAATATCGACTCTTAATATTATAAAAAGTTACCGTGACCCTAAAACAACATTACGCGTGTTAGCATCGATATTTCTTTAACTCCCACCCAGTTATAATTCGTCGAAAGTCGTATGTATGCAGTATAGGTTTATTATTATTTTGCAGAGTAAAAAACCGTATCAAGTCCGGCGATGACAACGGCCGTGCATTGCCCGGGCGGTGCGTTAGTACCATAAATATATTATTATAAAACGGTCGTATATAGTGTGTATGCCTATTATTATACGTGTTGGATATCTGTCAGGATGTGTCAGCCGGGCGTGCTTTTGCTGACATCCGCGAGACGCGACGCTAACAAAGGGCCCACGCCCCAATCGCAAAAGAGACCCGTTAGTGCAAATAAGGCCAATAAACGCGTGTATACTCGACATATATAATACGCACGGGAGTTGGTACATTGTTATTATGTATAATATAAAAATATATACGTTCGGAATAGCATAGGTGGTATATACATTGTGTTTTTGCTTCCATTATATTATTATATAGTAGGATATAATAGAAAATCAGTATGCATATATATAGCGTATATATATAAGTGTAGTAGCTTCAGTAGAGGTGTATATACCATAAAGTGGGTTTGATTGTATACACATTATACAGTATAGTACGACCGTGGTATAGTGCAGGTAGTATATCAATATTTTAGTAACAGTAATAGTATACCTGCATAGGTGTGCACAGAATTTGGTTTCACGGGCAACATATATATACGTGCATATAAGTGTTGTAACCAGAATTTTTTTAGAAGGGGGGCACACACTGTCTAAAATTTTTCGTAGTTAGTGTACATGATTAACGGCGATAGTGATTACTGGCATAAGCTTATTGAGTAATAGTAAAGAGTATTACTCTATGCTGCATATTGACAAATTTCATTGTTGTATTGATAATTAGTTTATCAATAGCTATAAATATCATATTATCATAACTACAGTAAAGTATACTGTTAATTTGACAAGAATTTTGTTTGTTAATTAGCAAAAAGATGATTATCAAACAAACAATAATTATTGTCAATATAACCAGAATTATTTTTAATTATCATCTCATCATAATTACAATTTCACATAATATGTTGGGGTGTTGACCAGTTGCCCCCCACTGCTGTTATCGGAATTTGAAATTCAATAATATACCAGTTGCCCTCAACTAAATATACCAGTTGCCCCCAACCGAATGTACCATTTGCCCTCACATGTTAATATATACACGAATACAATATATAGCATGTAAAATAGGGGAGGTGAATATACAAATAATAAATAAATTATGAAAATCAATGTGATAATTCGTCAAAAAACATAAAAAACAACTATAAAATGATACCTTTGTAAGTATTTAATTGTAACAGTGTTAATGCTGAGTGAACTTCAGAAATAGATTTTGGTAGTGGTAGAAGTGTTTTTCTTCTCACACGATAAATGCTTCTGCGAATGGACTTTATACATCGTTTAATGTTATATCCACGACGTTTGATTGAACTTCTTCACGTATTAGTTTTAATGAGCGTTTGGAAATTTCATCCACAGCTTTGCACCAAGCAGGCTATTATTATTTTAAAAAAATTTTCATTTTATCCATCTTATTTGTATAGTATATTATATTTAATATAATATTATATGTAATTCCAATCATATGAATTTGATTCAATCATTTTATACTATTTTACTTTATTTTCATAAATAATTTTATATTTTATTTATTATTTGTATATTCACCTCCCCTATTTTACGGGTTATATATTGTAATCGTGTATATATTAACATGTGAGGGCAACTGGTATATTTAGTTGAGGGCAACTGGTGCATTTTTCTCTAGGTAGTTTGAGGGGAATTGGTATAAAAAAGGTACTTTTTGGGGGCAACTGGCCCAAACATGCCCAATATGTTGGTTTGACAAAAATCTTGTCGGTTAAATAGCAACAAGATAATTGTCAAACCAACCTAGTTTTTTTTTAATATGATCAGGATTTTTCTTTCAGTGATCATTAGAATAAGACATAGTTCAGTATGAGTTCATGTATCAATAGAAAATAAGTGCTCCCCTGGATACGCCACTAGTATACATATAATATACATTATATATCTCAATCCGAGTATCCGAACAATTTTTCAGTTCTTATGTTTTATTTAAAAATTAAGACTTTAGGTACGGGAGTTAGTCGCGTGCTCTAGTTATCGAGGTATAGAAAAATTCGATAATGTTTTTTTTAAATATTTTGAGGAGAAGACGGCTATTCTGATTATTGGGGAGTAAGGGATTTCGTAAAAAATACCGATAGAGATAAAGAATATAACATTATACATGTATAAACAATATATGATATGCTAAAATAATCGTTATACGTCACTACTTTATTGCAAAGGAGAAAAGTCTTAGATACTGACATTTTACAAAAAGTAGGTATACATTACCTACTCGCATTTTAAGCGTCAATACAATAATGATAACTGTTATAGATGTATGCATGCGTCTTGAAGAATGGTCTCTCTAATTCTACAAATAATTAATGAATAATATTAGTCAAATGGTAGTTGACGTACGGTTTCTAAGGCGCGTCATGTCATGGGTAACGGCAGCAGAGTTAAGTGTCCATGGCGTTAAGAGGACTGTTTCTGTCTTACAAAATATGTAAAACATTGTGAAAACTGTTTTTCGCGGGAAAGAACAACTCAAACTGTAATCCAAGATAAGCAACCAAATTTGTATACTATAAAGAAGAAAATATATTTACTGTGCAACGTTGTTTTTAATTTTTCGATTTCACAAGATTTGAAAAATGTTCTTATTGTTAAAGAATTCATTATTCTTGAGTTTTTCAAAATTGAATACTTTTTTTAGATTCTGAACGAAGTGATGAATGTATTGATTTTACAATGATGTGTGTTTTTTTTTATTATTGGTTATTTATAGACCACTGAAATTTTAAATTTTTTTGAGAATTCTTTTTTGAAGTGCCGGTAAAAAAATTTTGGACGACCAAAAAAACTTGAAAATTCAATACAAGTTTCCTTATGAGTTGATCTTATTGTAGCTAAAAAGAATTAAAAATCATATGTCACTATTTTTTTTTATAAGCGTTTATATTTCAAATTTTTACGAAATCTGTCGAAAACGCGAAAATTTGCAAGTAATTTTGAAGTTGAAAAATCATAAAATTGTTTGCGTTTATAACTAAGGATTAAAAATACAACACTAAGTTTTCCATAAGTTTTCCTTCAAGTAGCTATAGAGAAAACTCGAAGCATCATTATAGGAAAAATTTTAAGTGCGTTTGAATTTTAAATTTTTACGAATTAGCGTAACGATAACGATTTATCCTGAAACGGTTTTAAATATTTGTTATTATTCAAAAAGTATAAGTCGTAGATACTTGAAAATGTTATCAGTTATTTAGATTGGCATTTTCTTTACATGATTTAATTTTCAAAATATTTTGACTTTTTTGAGATATTTAATGACAACTGAAATTTTCAATTTTTCTGAAAACTTTTTTTTGAAGTGTCGATAAAATTTTTTTGGCCCTATCAAAAAACTTGAAAATTTAATACACAGTTCCTCATAAGTTATTCTTAAAATGATTTAAAAAATTATAAGAATACATAAATACAATTTTTTTAAATTATTATTTGAAGTTCAAATATTGACAAAAATAAAACCATGAATATTTTTTTTTTGTGTCTGTCATCACGTTTTGGGGCAATAAAAGTGCTTCGATTTTTGACTTCAGTACTTTATTCGATCATAAAGTGAATCTAGTTGGGACTTTGGTGGTCAAAAGTAAAAAATTCTTATATATTTTTCTAAATAATCGGGATAAACAAACTAAAAATTAAGCGAAAAACGGTTAGTTTTCGACAAAATCGATTTTGGTTATTGATGTAACTTTAAAACAAATGACCATTGATACATGAAATTTTCAAAAATTTTTACTTATGTTGTACTATTCATAGGTATATGAAATTTTCGATAATAATTATTAGTTTTTTTAAAATTAATACCGATAAAAATTTATTTTTTGGGTAGAAAATATTGAAGATTTAATACAAAGCTCTTAACATATTGTTACAATAGCAGTTGAAAAATAAAAGAAATTCATAGTCACAATTTTTTTTTATAAGCATTCAAATTTTGAATTTTGACAAAATACGTAATAATCACAAAAATTAGCAAATTATTTTAAGCTAGAAATTCATAAAAAATTTTCTTTTTAAATTTAAGATTTGAAAATTTAATACAAGATTCCTTACAAATTTGTCAAACTTTATCACAAAAAAAAATGTCCATCGGAAATTCAAATTAAATTTTTATTAGCATTTGAATTTCAAATATTGATAAAAATTCGTCAAAACCATGAATATTTGCAAATTATTTTGTAGTTCAAAATTCATAATATTGTTTGTATTTATATCTAAGGTTATAAAATTTAACACTAATTTTTCCATAAGTTTTGCTTCAAATAGCTATAGAGAAAATTTGAAGCGTCATTATAGGAAAAATGTTTTGAGCGTTAAGAGCCCCAGACTGGGACTTGAGCTTTTTTCCACGGTTAAGTTTTTGTTTGAATTTGGATACATTATACCAAATATGGTTACATAATTTTAACAAAAACAAATGAAATCAATTATATATTTATATAGTTATATTTTAGTATTACATTACTAGTAATTTACTTATAAGTAAATACTAGCGTACCAAAGAATGGTGTAAATAAGTGTATGGTACGATACGTCATTACCGAAAAATAAGATAGTATTATTGACCCGAAGGAGCAATTGAAAATTAATCGTTGAATACTTCATAAAATTGCGCCTCCTATTAACACTTGATAGATAACCCAGTGTTCTTATGGCATGTGGGATGGCAAGTAGGCAACCTAATGTGCACAATGAAGACTATGAATAGGACAAGGGACGAATGAAATATAAATTTGACATGAGAATGAAGAATTATTTAGTTATGAAAACTAGGGCGGCGAGATTTGTTATTGTAATGGGGAATGGTTAACTTCTAAAAAAGTGGGTAATATCCTACATAGCTATAGTCTTAACTCCTACACGATATAGTTTTAATTTTTACACAAGCGTTTATTAAAAAGTTTTAAGAAAAATAATTTTTGAAAAAAGTCATATTTTTTTTAAATATCAGTTTCGTACTCATGGTAGGTACATTCGAAAAAACCAAATCAAGAACATACACATCACACACATACACACAAAAAAATAGTCATTATATATCGTGAAATAGGCGTCCGTTGAGTTAATCCAAAGTTTATTTTAAAATTAATTATTGATGATTTGTTATATTGTAAAATAGGTGTTAAAATTATTGAATAAGATGAAAAACTCATACAGTTTAAAATAATATTCAAAAATTATTCATTAGTATCATTAACCTCAAAAAAAAAAAAAAATAAAAATAAAAATATAAACCCAATTATTTAATAACTATTTAGAATTAAGATGAGTAAAATGACTAACAGCTAAAACACAAATACAGCTCACAAATATATTAAGTATGGTATTATAGACCAAATTGTTCGATTTTCGTTAAGAAAATAGTTTTAAAAAATAATGAAATATAATTAGTGCTGGAAAAGGGAGATTATTACTTTAAAAAATATGTGGCTATCACCACAGGACATTCATTTAGTAATATACAAAATCTAAGTATCTTAATTATAGCTATAATTAGTTAAAAATTCTAAATTTTATATTCTAAGTAAATTCTTTATTAAATAAAATATATTGAGGTGAGTGTGTTTTGTTAATCACTTTGTAGATACTATATAGTTATGGCTCAAATAAAGCTGTTAATTTTTCAACCATATACATAATAATCATATCGAATTCACAAAAATTATTAAATTAAAAACAGTTATAAGATATGCAAACAATTTTTTTATCTAGGTAGCAAAATATCTATATTCAAAATGTTGAACATTTTTTGTTCTACTAATTTGGTGCGTAATCGTGCTATGATTTTTCCAGTTAAAAAAAGAAACCGTATTGCAATGTTAAAGCGTTAACTTAATAATGATACAATGAATATTACTCAAAATGTACATTTTTGTTTAATTCAACTTTCTACATAACAACTAATAATAATGTAATACATTTTATTGAAATGCCGTCAATTAAAATAGTTTTATACCTATCCAGTACCCATTAACCCATTTCCTACATATAAGTATTAGACGTATAATTTATAACATAATAGTCAAGTAAATACATTTTTTAAGTATTTATTGTTAAAAAAAAGTGTTTCTTTTTACCGATAAATTATCACGGTAATAAAGAGCATTAATGTAATAATATAATGGAGACATAGAATTATATGTGTGTGTATATGTACGTGTGTGGTGCAGCTGTGTGAGAGTGTGTGATCAGTGAGGTCGATTTTTTTTTTTTTAAAGAAGCAGTACAGTGGCCAAAGGTGAAGGGAAACTATAAAAGGAAGGGATTGCAGATTGGAAAGCTATAAAATTGAGACGGTCCGGAAGATAAGATACGAGGAGGTATATGTACGTATCCGACAATAAACCCACCCTATATAAGTCCCCTAACCATCGTTGTAAACGCTTTATGTACTTTACAAAGTACCGATGGCCCTTCTACTCTGTACCGTGCGGTATACCATATTTATTATTAGTTTTTTCCCCTTTTATTTCAGAATCACCAGTTATACTTGCTTTATTTTTTACGTCAACAGCTAATGTTTTGCGTTGGATTTGATTTTTACAGCATTTGATGTAAACAAATTTCACATACATAGTAGTGTTAAATGGTATTTTTTTTTTAAGAAAACATTTTCGTAGCTTTTTTATAGTGCGAAACGTACCTATTATAGTCACTTTTGTCATATAAGTATAGGAACTTCTTCATCGTGTATTTGAGTATTTTAAAATAATAGTTTAATAAATAGGTATGTAATAAATTAGACATACATTTTATGTTAATATTTTAAACTACGATTATAGGTAACGTTAAATGTAATCAATATCATAAATTGAAACTATTTTTTGAATTTTAAATGTTACAAAATATGTATAATTTGAAAGATTATTTTACCCTAATAATTTGTATATAACAGTAGGCTTAGATAGTTATTCTAGCTAGGAATGCCTTAATTAATAATAATAAAAAAATAAATGAAAAAAAAAACATAATAATTTAATGTAATATATTCAGATATTCTGCTTTTGATCATAGTTGAAGATGTCGAAGTGCTCCACATATTTCATTTTCATGTTTATGTTATTATTGATAAATTAATGCGAATGGATACTATAATTTTATTGAATATTTTAAATTTTAAATTTGATATTTTACCTAATTAATAACATACGCTATTTCAACAATATTAAACAATTTATAAATATTTATTTTTAATTATGCGTGATTTGTAATAATAAATGGTAAAGCTAGTGACGGTAAAAGTTAATAAGTTATAGTTTATTTATAATCTGTGGCTTGTGAATTGTCATATCACAAACTTACAATAAATATTAGGATAAAAAAAAGCGTTCATAGAATTTCTTTCAAACTTTTTTCTTTTTAATTTTATAATCATTTAATTTTAAGCTTAGTATATTAATTGTTTACGATATAACTTGCACTATTTAATTTTTATTGTTATATCAAAGATATAATATTTGTAATCACATTTCAGCTGCAAATAAAAATGTACCATAATTATTATGTATTTTTGTCGCCACTCGTCATATAATAATAATAATAATGGTATTTAAAACATACTGCACTGAATAATATTACGACATAACTGGTTAAACATGGCAAATTAATAAACCTTAAACAATTAACATTCCGTATTAAAAATCATTTCTATGGACTGCTACTATATAATAACGCTATTACAAAATCATCCTTATAAATGATTAAACCACGTTTATTACGAGGGGTCCTAAATATCCCTTTCCTACATTAAAGAGGGATTTCATTGATGTGTTTTTAACAGACCCAGAGAATCACATAGGTACTTTTCATTCATGGCGTTGTGAATGAATCGTATTAAATTCATGATTTATCATCAACGATTATAGACCACGTGCATAAAATAAAACAAATGGTTTAAAATTATGAATAGGTACAACTATTACTCATTATAAACTTATATTACATTGTTGATACCTTGGATTTTAAATTGTTTATATTATACCTACTTGGATAACATGTAGGTAATATAAATGGCATGCATAAGCATTATACGAAAAGGTAACGTAATAAAGCTACACATGTTTTTAATTAATATTTCAAAATATATTCTTAAATTACATTATAGTTGTCATCAAAATTAAAATTGTATTATGTATAATATTTATTATATCAGTGCAACGTAAATTATTATAATTAAATATAGTTATTGCATCATAAACCTTCTCAATTGTTTTTATGAATATTTTTTTACAAAATTAAACACTATAGATTTAAGACGATTTACATATACACAATAATATATTATATTATAATAATATAATAATATAATATACTTATAATATATTAATATATTATAATAAACAAAAAAGTATAGTACCTGCACACCAATTATAATATCACATATTATTTTATTATTATGATATGATGTGTTCTATAAAATATCAAAGTTTTGTTAAGTAAAGTGGTTAATTAATCTTATTCAGCAGTGCCTTATGTTTTACTCTTTTACATACGTAAGTTAACTGTTAAGTTATAGAACCCAAAACATCCCCTTTAAGGCTGAAAAGATTTTATCATTATTGTTATTGGTATTGGGGTATATGCAGTCAATGTGCGCTTTAGGTAAATCCATGTGCTCCGTTTACATAGGACTACATAGTGAACCAAAATAGGTTTTATAAATTCCATACATTTGTGTAACTCTATAGTGACACTTATGTTCTCGTTAAAAGCTGACTATATTGTGAATTGTTTTTTGGAACTGGTGTTTCAGTCAGCTTATTATTTAACAACAGCATATGTAACGAAGACACGAATACTTAAATAATTTTATTTTCCATACGAATATTTAATTGATGGTAAATTATACATACATAATCTAAATGTACTTGAAATATGACAATTTGTTCGTAAATAAATAAATATATATATATATATATATATAAAATATATATTGAAGATTAAATTATGCGGTTATGCCTCGTAGTTATAAAAGATATTATTTTGTACCTATTAAAAATATATATTCAATACTCATATTCATAATATACCAATCAAACTAACATAAAATGATAACATTTGTGCAATAGATATATCTGAGTTTCTCGTGAGCTTGAGATGGAATTTCTCACTATTTTGAGTTTTCATCAACGTTTGTAATTGTATTTAAAGATGTAAATTTTTTTTTTTAATGTATGGAATGGAATTAATTTCTAAACCAAAAATAATGTTTAAAATTGTTACGAACAAAACGACTTCACACATCACCCGTCAACTGCATATTGTATAATGATGGCGTTAGCAAGAACAAAAAACTGCATTTAAATCGGTTATCTCCATATAATTAACGAGTAATTCCGAGTGCTCGTATTTAAATAACTATTCAAATAGACCGATTTGTAAAATAAAACCAAGTGGTCGGGTTATATTATTATGATGCTTGTTAAACACGTACGGCGGTTGCTGAGGATATTACATAAAATCGCAATTGGCGGCGAGAGAGTGTATACGGACGGCATCGCGAACGGTTCCTGCACGGCGGCGTCGGCGGTATACCGAGTGCGGTGGGCGAAAGTTTATCAGTTGAACATACACAACAATGACTTCCGACTAATGAACTAATCCATTAAAGGGCTCATTTTGTTGTTTTAACGAGTCGTCGGGACGCGCGGGTAAACATTTTCTCTCTCTTTCTACATTTCTCCAGGGAGAATATTATTATAATAATAATAATTTGTAAGCTAAACCGGCGAAAGGGTTAAAGGGGGCCACACCGCCTGCGAAGTCCGTCCGTTTGTTCGTCTCTGTGTGTGCGCATTATTATAATATATATACACACGCGAACGTGTGTATAAGTGAGGAATTTATGTGTGTGTGTGTGTGTGTGTATGTGTGTGCGTGTGCGTGTGTGTGTATACGTGCGCTCGACCTCGCTTATTCTTGAAAACTGGCTGCGGCGGTGGTGGTGGCTTGCTCGGATAGACGTGGTTATGGGACCTGTGCCAGTGGCGGCGATCACATCAGCAGAGCAGCACCCTCTTGCCCACTACCCTCTGGCCTTAGTCCTCTGTGAAATTGGCCCTTTTCATTTTGTTTATCAGTTCGTGTCACACGCCGGTAAACGGTCACTAAACGGACTTATATATATACAATATTATGTATACATGTTTATACGTGCTGCCGTGTGCGTAGACCGAGGGATGGGGTCAGTTCTTCTTTCGCCATTTAATTTTACACTGGACACCGATAAAATTAACACGTTTTTCCGGACCCTTCGCCACTGCCACCGCGACGAAAAACCCATTCGCACAACCTTAGCACACGAGCGGTGACCTCAGCCGTTGAAATGCTTCGTAATATTTATGTCTAATACGTTTGAAAAAATGCACGAACCTATAATAATAAAAAGTGTATTGTGCATGTATAGTACCTATATAGCTGGGAGTTTTATCAAACAACAAGAGATCCTAATATGTAAGTTAAAAATAAATCACTCGATTTGTAATTGCACACAAAGCAAGTGGGTAACCTACTAACGAATTAACAGTATAGTTTTTGTGGGAAATTCTTGCTGGTTGAAGTAAATACGGTTTTTAAAACTATAATAATATATATTATTGAGTCACGTATTTCGAAAAGGCAATAACCGATTGACAAATTATGAAAGCTCGTAAATATTGGAATATCGTATACTAGTCTGGAGTCTGGGATGGTGTTAATTTTTAAATTAATTAAAATAGATATCGAAACCTAAAAATATGCATTTAAGTTTCGATTGCTTAATCAATCAACAAAATATAAATAGATACATTACACACATATCTAATTATCTGAATAATGTTAAATTATGTATATTTGCCAAGATGTATAATACATGTAGAAATGTATATAATTTTTTTTTTTTTTGTATTGATCGTTTACAACTTCGGCAACAAAGGCCATTAGTTATTTTATTTTTTACATTAGTTTGCTTACATTTTTAGATTCGGTTATAAATATGGGTTTGCTTGAGGAATTTACATAATTTATAGAGATTGATATTGATATTTAAAAATAATTAGTTATCAATTCACTCCTATATATTATCATAATAAATACGATTTTGCTGTGATTTATAATGTTTTAATGTATAATTATCAATATTTACTTATATATATTTTTTTCATTCATTTAAATTATAAGCTCCTAAGAGCTTAGACTATAGATGTGGATTAAAATATATTTAACGAATTAGTACATACAAAAATACAAATTAATATGAAGTAATACAAATGCAGAATGCAGATATAAAAACGTGAAGCAAACATAAATAATATTAATAACATATAAATGTAAATATAAAATTATGTATAGCTACTACCTTAGTTGTTCAATCCTTTATTCTAATAAAAAAAAAATATTAATAATATCAGTTTTAGATTTACGGTGAAAACAATTATAGTACTATGTACGTATAACTATAATATTTAGGATTTACTTCCTGTATCCATTCATTTTTCCATCATCAACAACTGCAGCCACCCTCGAATCAAGTCCACCACTCATTCACTCACATGGCGTATATTTTAAGCTTTATTTCAAAAGGTGGTTGTTTTTGAATAATATTTATTACACACAACATAATACAATCAATTAATTACTTTATTTTTGATTATTTGGCAATAACAATCGTTGTGCTTTGCTTTAGTTTCAAAAAGTCTTTATTTTTTGGTTTGTTAAACCTATATATAATTTATACTTTTTTAAAACTAATAAATCGTGTTTACCCTTCATTAAACACAGTAACAATAAACAAATAGTACAAATGTTTCAATAAAATCTGGTTCTTATTTAAATATGATCCCATATTTCAGTTAACAACAGAGAACATTTTTTCAATTTAAGTTATGTAATTACAAAAAATAAAAACAATAATGGAATTTGGAATTCAAACACTAAATTAGTACGAGTATATAATATTGCAATATACTAACATAAATATTATTTATTTTGAATTAAAGTATAATGGTATCTCTCATCTTTTAATTTTTAATTTTAATTAATTTGTTTTAAAAATTGTCATCAATTTGACAATTGTAAATTATATTTTATTTGTTATATACGTAATGTCTTACACAAAGATAAGTAATAATTTATTAATTGTTTTTTTCACTCTTCAATATATTTGCTTAATGTTGGTTCTACATACATATTGCTTCGTATATATGTTTATTTGATTTGGGTACTTAAATATAATAGGTAGGTAGTATGACGCTTTATATTTATTGTATATACGGTTTTATAAATGATAAATATATAGGTACAACTTTGTAGTATCATTGATTCAATAAACATATTTTAATGATCTAACTAACCATTAAAAATAAACTGGTTGGTTTAATTTAAACTTTTTTTTTTTGAAATCAAAAATATGTTTAAGCAAGAGGTTAACGTATACAATTTCTATATTCTTTTCGTTTTTTCGTTTTTTTTTTAACTAAAATCATATTTTATTTAACAGTTTTAATTATACTTTGCATTTAAGTATTATTCAATTACTTATTTACATACTTAAAATATATCTGAATTTTAAGTCATCATTATATTTTATCACTGATTTGCTTCAATTGCACTAGCTAAGATGTTTCAAATTAGTGTTATCAACACGTTTGAAATATAATTTTTGGCGGTGTTCATTACATATTATATGAGCCCTTAGAGACTCATTATTGTAGTTAATAGTGGGCGTTGTACCCCTGAGATTCTGGTACCTACTTACTTCATGGACATTCGATTATAGTATAGCTGCAATTATTCAAGAATGAGTAATGTACGAAGTCGTTTTTAATATTAATTGAGACAATATATTTTGGTAACCGGTAACTGGTAATAGATGGATTAATTATGTAATGCTTTACACTTTTCTTATAAAAGCCTATTAAAATAATTCTAAAACATCGTTTAACAATTATGTTTAGAGTGTAAGGTTATATTACTTATATAATCATACCATATACATTTATGAATGTATAGGTATTATATAAATATTATACTCGTAATTTTATTATTTGTGGGATAAATTACTTAATAAATTAAAATACTAAAACTATAGAGACTAATACGAGTTTTTTATTATTGAAAGAAATTGCATAAATACAAGTAATCATAATAATCACCATATTTGAAAAATTATTTAAAGTTTCTAATTTCACTAGAATATGGTAATATGGTAAAGTTGTATAAAACGGAAACTAAGGGACTTATTCATTTCTTTAACGACTTACTCCATTTTCATAATTTGTATTTAAAAGTTTTAAAAATAAATCTAATATTTTAATGTACTTCGTATACCTGAATTCAATTTATAATCTATGATTATACTTTTACTGTGTGCTAACTGTTAACCAATAACTTTTATTTTTACCTCAAATAGATGGTAGATAAAAAGCATAAACTCTTTAGTAACTTAGCTCGCTTTACAAAGGGCGAAAATATTTTAATAATCACGGTAAATTTAATATGATTATATTTAATATGAGCTTTTATTGTTCAATATTATAATGATGTATATCTATATTACGTATACGAAGAATGTCGAATTTTCTATGTTATTTAAATTTGCATGAATCAATCGATAAAATCAACATTTTTACATAAATAAAGATATGAACATTTTGAATAGTTTTTAAAACAAGATTATGTATAACATATTAATATTCAGATTCGAGAACTCATTCTTATTCATTTCCACTTAAATAATAAAAAAACTGCATGACAATGCATGGAAAGTACTTCTGGAGAAAGTTCCGTTTTTGCAAGGTTTTAACCATGTATTGCGGAACTTGCCATCAAATTAAAAAAAATAATTTAAGTTTGAATAAAAGTCGATACTCAAAAATATTATATGCATCCATACATTTCAACATATAATATTATGCTACCTACAATAAAATAAAATGAAAATGATGTCAAGAAACTGAAGAAACCCTATATATGCCCTATCTTAATCACAAGCGTTCGGGTTTCTTTCACATGTATAATATAGTCAGATAATTCAAACATTTTCATGAATATAGCTCCTTTTTTATCGTTTGGTAACATTGCATTTTTCTTATTTTATTATCAGTCAACCATCAGATTTATTTTTATACATTTAATATTTATATTTTATAAAGTTACATTAGTTGTTTGACGCTTAAAATAACCGAAAAAAGGCATCTATAAAACACTTAAATATTATGTAATATTTATTCTTAATGTTTTTTGTTTTAATATTCCCTAACGTTTTAAATTACAAATTCTCTAGTACCTAACACCTTAGTACATCTTAAAATGTTTTATTTTATCTGTTTAGTTAAATAAAGTTAAATAAATCTATGATTTAATTAGTATTCTGGTTTTTGATTTTCGTATAAATTTAGATTTTCTTTAAAATTAAGATAATATATTTTTATAATATTATGACTAATTCGACAATATTTCTGATTTGTATTTATTTAAAGAGAACATTGCATATATATCAATTTCCATTTGGATTGGACTGATTAGAGTATTTTATCAGAAGCCTTTTTTTACCAATTGTTATTATTAAATATTATTTTATTAAATCTAGTATATTAGCATTAGGCTTTATCTTAGAGTTAATTTAATCCTGGTATAGAAAATTTACTACAGAAACAAGAAAATTTTCTTTAATATATTAAATTGATTATTTAACATTATAATGTTTTATTCATTATGTGCATAACTTCTTTCGTTATATAGCTGTATAAAAAAATGTAATTTTCATTAACACGTTAAATTGGTAATATTCATCGTACCTAATGATTATAGTTGTTTAGTATGTATCAACCTTGTAAATTTATGCTATTAAAGATTCAAAAACCCAAGACATCAGAATTCTCTACGTACAAAGACCATAAGCGGACATTTCGTTGAATTTTTAGATGACTGCTGTGTTATGCCCAAAGTAAAGTTGCTCGTACGCCGATAGTTATTTACATACCCTACGGATGTCCATACGATTCAATTTTGAGATGGGTGGGGGGGAGGCTTATCTCCTACCACGATTAAGAGGATATGCAATTTTATCTACGAAAATTCAAGGTTGTATAAGTATTATAAAGACACTTTACCATATTAATTATAATAATGTCACCTATCCAGCATGTACGATATCTGTGCTAATGCCTAATATAAATGTGTGTAAGGTGTTACTTATCTGTGGCTTAAAATACCCACGGAGTAGACATTCGATATTCGAATACGTATCCACTTTTCCTGAACCACCAGCCAATTGAGACTTTTCCGCGAAGGGTCTTGCTGAATATTCGAGTAACACGCGTTCAGGGGAACATTTTTCTTGCACGTATAATTCACCAGTGTCGTATCACTCAACCCTGCCGGCGTGACACGGTGGCGGTGTCGTCGTCTGGAAAAACGGATTCAGTTACACTTATTGAACGCCATATAAAATACGTATATATAATGTTTAGGGGAGCGGCGAGCAACGGTCGTTCTGGACATTTCTAACAGAAATTACGAAATCAAATTATGATATTTGCGGGGTATTGGCAAACACAATTCCCCTCCGGTTTGTATGTTTTACCGTATACAGGATATACGCCACACGTTTACATTTCGGGAAGGTACGTGTGTGGCGTATCGCGTATGCGACAAATTATCAGCAGGTATAGGTAGGTATATATTAAGAAAAAAATTCTTTTACTCTAACCTCAATAGTGTCTACTTTTTAAAGGCACTGATTGTTGTTTTCCTTGATGTTTAACTCGACTAAATTCATATATTATGTTCTTTTACGGGGTGTGCGCCGAACTTAACATTTCAGAAATAGTAAATTGATAATATTTTTAAATTAACCATTATACATTATTTTATTTGTATTTACTTTTGTTTAACAATACGAGAACTGTTTATGTAATTTCATATTTTTATGTACCTATAATAGATTTCTAAATTATAGTTATTATTTAATTGCCACCGTATTATAAAACCAAACTTGTTTTCATATTTTCATCTTGTGATTATAGTTAAATAGAACACTGGTATAATATTTTAGAAAATTAATTCTTGTAGGTTATCTTTTTGAAAATGTGTAGTGTATTAATATCGATATTAGATACTAACTAAACAAAAGTTACCTATGATAAGACTTTGAAGTAAATGTGTGATATAGATTAGCATTTATATAGAAATTAAATAATTTTCAAGACAATTGTAGAATCTCAATACTTGTTGTTTTCTCACTGTTGTCGTTTATAAGATTGAATTTTTCGAAGAATTTCAATTTAATACAAGCTCAAGTAATGTCATGTAAATTTATTTTAAATTTAAATTAGACTACCTATAAACTTTGACTTAAGTTTAAACAATAGATTTTTACTTAAAATTTATGTTTTCTGATAGGTATTGGTTATTAATATTTAACTCTATTAGGAATTTTGAGTTGGATACTATAAGATGTGTACCTATTCTATACACTACTATATATAACTATAAATTGAAACATGAATATTATTATTGCTTTCTAAAAATAATTTCAGTTAATAGTTATAAATTATAATGTATTAAAAATTTAAATATAAATTTACTATAAATTAAAAAAAGACACTACAAAATATTTAAATTAGATTTAAAACATAGCCAATGTTATGTATAAAAAAGTTGATTTACGTTAAATGAAAAGTATTACGGAGAAAACAGTAGTTTACGTCACCTAAAAACATAAATAGCCAATAGGTAATGTTTCATTAAGGGTTTCTTAGAAGTAATCCATGTCCAAGAATTATTGTAAAAATAATAACAAAATAGAAAATAAAAAAACATATTATTATATACATATTTTATAATATATATTTCACGTGATATGTATGTATTTTTTATTTTTTACAATTTAATAAATTGTCAGTGAACATTTTCAATAATTTAAAGAGATGATATAAATATATATATTAAGTTTATCAAGACTTCAATAACGCAGGTTTTTAGCCTAAATATAGGTACATATTATAGGTGTGTTTTACATCAATATTATATTTTAATAATCGTTATGACTTATTAGTAATTAAATATTAATGTTGAATAATTAAGTACAGTAACTTTAATTAAGAAATAACAATGATATATATTATCCATACACTAATGATGATAATGCATGTATAATATTTTAAACTACAATAATATAAAACAATATAATTATTCGTAATTCATTATAACAATCTATATATGTTGTAAATTAATGTTAGTATTCATGATCATATTTCTTTTTAAATTTTCATAAGCAACCTCAGAATAAATCTATTAAAATTAAAACGCTTTACCTGTGTGCTAAAAAAATAATTAAATTTTTTTTTATTTTAATAGAATATTTATTACATATAAATTTATTGTGCTTTAAATCAATGATTTAATTTTGTAAATAATGTTCATAAAATATTGTTGTGTGATCACGGTAAGTTAACGGTTTTGCCTCTCCCAAACTCGATCAGGGCAAACGTATCCCTTCGGAATATTTTAAGGCTTAACGTGGGGAAGTGAACACCTCTATTTTATTGCATTTGGCCACTGAAATTGACATTTATGGAGTGAAAGACATTTCTCTTTCAGATATCGTATTTTCAAGGATGACCCCTAATTCAGTAGGTTTTGAAAGATTCCATAACTTACCGAAAGTAGATTTTTTTTCTTATTAATGCGACGTAAAAAAATAGTCAATAGAATGTGTTTGACAAATTAGTTAGATGCCTCCAAATACCATATTTATTTACAATCTATTATCTATGTACGATTATGAAAAGAAAGAATATCGTGTTCGCGGGTTTTCATTTATATTGAACATAATGACTTAAAAAACACAGTGGAATATTACAAAACGACGGAGTTTCAGCTGTTATCTAACTCAGCAAAACATGTTAATATCTTACGGATGAATGTATTAAATAATATATAATTTAAACATTGATATAGGTATCTACCTACTTAATATACCTTGGAACAGTCTACTAGTATGTTAGTATTTAGGATTTGTATACTATTTAATATTTTAACTAATATATCTCAACAGTCTATATAGATTATAATGCCAATATTATATAAATTAATCAACATTTGTAAGTTGGAAAGTTTTATTATTTTCACGACGTTTAATTACTGGAATCACACCTAACCAATTGACTTAAAAGACGAGACAATTATCTATGTTTAAAATTTAAAAGAAAAGTAAACTTTACAAATAGTTAACATATCTCTGATTGAAATTATTCCACAGTGAGTTGAAACAACATTTCATCCATTATTTATAGAACTACTATCACGTGCATAAATAATAATACCTATATCTAATAAATTGTATTGCACTAAAATATGTTTATAAACATATATAAAATCATCTGTTTAACAATTTACAATAACTTATTCTCGTTTGAAAAACAAAGTTGTGATTCCTTATAATATAATTGGTACCTATAAAATTATCTAAGTATATAAAATTATACATTCAAGTGCATACCTGATGATTCTAAAAATTCTAATCTGAATGAATCGATTATTAATTGTAAACATTGAGATGAGCGAGTTTCATGAATGCAGCCTGTATAATGTACAATATTCTACTCCGGTAAAAATTCGCCAAAAATCGTATTGATACCCAAAAGGTACCTATATAATATATATATATATATATATATACCTATACAAAATCACGACAGTGTGCGATCGTTAAAAGAAGGGTTCCGTGGACTACCGTATAGACTTGTGTGTGTACGCATTATATGTATATGTACCTATACAGAGAGACGCCAGAGAAAAAAAAAGAAAGAAAGAGGAAGAAAAAAAAAGTAATAGCAAATACAAAAACAACCGTTCGTGGCGGACCACGAGATCTCTAAATGACTGTATATCGGGTTGTCGCGCGAGCTGCTGGCAAATAGAACCGAAGTCGATGGCCTTTTGGGGTTTGCGTCCGGCAACGCCCTCGGACGCGGAAACGCTGCAGCACACGCGGGCGCGAGTAATGGACCTTTGACCGAGTGAATAGGACCGTCTGGGGACCGTTCGGGGCTTCCTATGCGTCACATACACAAATCGTTTAGTGATTCGGTTATTCAACCAATTCCGGCCGATGCACGTTTATAGCCCGGCGTGCGATTGCGATGGGACGTCCCCATACGTACACTCATATGTGCGTATATACTGTAGCTCGTCCACGACAATTGTCACTGCCCTCACCGTAGGTCGTAGTCACTGTGCACTGTACGTATATATATATATATATATATATAAATGTGCAGACGATCCTTATTCCGCTCCGTTTTCGTTATACGTATTATGTTTTTTTATTTTATTTTTTCTCGCACGTCTGTTTTCGCCTATCTTTCTCTCTGTCTCGCAGTTGTTTGTTTTGTTTTGTTTTACTCGTTCCACACGCGATTCCTTTGCAGTGTATATGTGTACGTATGACAATCATACCATTATAGCTATATATTGACCAGACGATCGAGCCCTCGATGACGGTGACATTGGCGGCGACACCCTTCTTCATCGGTACATTATATTTTACCAGATATACGCAACTATATAAATAGGGTCAATGATATAGAGAATTAAATAACTGAGTAGCATTGATTCCGTTCAATCAAAACTCACGAAAAAATAATATTTGCTTGTGTTTGCATTGCAGTGCACAGTACACGGATTTTAATAAGCCAATAAAATTGTGAGCTAAGTTACGTAAACAATTATACGAAGATGTAAAAAAATTATTTTTTCTTGTATTTGCACTTAAATTGTGGCGCTACGAGCGAGTTACTTATAGAACTTGATGGTGGTCTTTACCCTCAAAAGTAAAAACAAAATTATCAAAAAAAAGTGAAAACAAAAAAAAAGGGTGAAATAGGTAACCTCTGCTTTAAAGTAAATGTTGAGTGTATCTCATCATTGCAGATAGTAAGTCAATTTAATGTATATTATGTTTAATTAGAATTCAATGATAAATCATTGCATACCAAAAACGGCTCCGATCGAAGACGGTAATTAAAGTAATTAATTTCACAATTATACATTGATTACATTTTTTCCGAAAATATATTGCATTAATTATTATATTCATATCATTTATTTATTATTGTTATTTAAATTTAAAGTTATTATATTTTTGCCATAGAACTGTGTAAATATAGGTTAGTGGTAAATAGACATTAATTTAAAATTAATCTAAATGTTTTGAAAATGTTGTTATGAATGTATATTATTATCGAGTGTTTGTGAATAATATTTTTGAATTACAAAATTAATATTAAAATTATTATTCTATGTTTGAATATCAAGTTTTTTTGAATTTAAAGTTCAGATGTTTAAAACAAATCGTACATAATATATGTATCTTAATTTTTTTTTCAATTAAATTAATTATGGAGAATCTTGTATTACATTTTCAAGAATCATTTTAAGAATGATAGGGCGAACTTTATGATTGACATTAAAAATAAAATAAATACTGAAAATTAAAAAAGGCGGGTAAGTCGTGGATGTCGCTTTGCTGTACAGTAGGTTACAAGTGATTTACTGTAATCGATGGAATTAAATTTGAATCCAATGATATTATATCATTGTATACGAAAAACGATTCTGAGCGAAGACGGTTTATCTGTCTAGGATATATTATAGATTATTAAAAATTTTCAAATCTTAGATTTAAAAACAAAATTTTTTATGAATTTCTAGTTTGAAATAATTTGTGAATTTTCGTGATTTTTACATAGTTGTCAAAATTCAAACTCTGAATGCTTGTAAAAAAAAATTATGACTACGCATTTCTTTTATTTTCAATTGCTATTGTAAAAATATGATAGGAGCCATGAATTAAATTTTCAAATTTTAGATATAAAAGGAAAATTTTTTATGAATTTCATCTATCATAAAATAATTTACTAATTTTCGTGATTTTTACGTATGTTATCAAAATTCAAACTTTGAATGCTTATTAAAAAAAATCATGACTATGTATTTTTAATATTTTTCAACTGCTACTGTTAAAATGTGTTAAAAGCCTTGTATTAAATTTTCAAGCTTTTCTACCGAACAAATACATTATTATCGATATTTATAGAAAAAAAACTAAAAAAGTCGAAAAATTAAAATGTCAGTAAACAGCTCAAAACATTTGAATTTCCGATGGACTTTTTATTTGTGATAAAGACTTAAAAACTTGTAAGGAATCTTGTATTAAATTTTTAAATATTAAATTTAAAAAGAAAATTTTTCATGAATTTTTAGTTTAAAATAATTTGTGAATTTTCGTGATTTTTACGTATTTTGTCAAAATTCAAACTTTGAATGCATATAAAAAGAAATTGTGACTATGAATTTCTTTATTTTTCAACTGCTATTGTAACAACATGTTAAGAGCCTTGTATTAAACTTTCAAGCTTTTTTGCCTAACAAATACATTTTTATCAATATTAATTTTAAAAAAACTAATAATGGTCGAAAATTTCAAATGCCTATGAATAGTTCAACTTAAGTCGAATTTTTTCGAAAATTTCATGGTGGATAGAATATACTTATATAAACATTCGGTGAAAATTTCATGTATCTATGGTCATTTGTTTTAAAATTACATCAAAAACCAAAATTGATTTTGTCGAAAAATGAGTGTGCGTAAAATTTCCCGTTTTCCCTTAATTTTTAGTTTGTTTTTCTCGATTATTTAGAAAAGTATTAAGAATTTTTCACTTTTGACCCCCTAAAATACCAACTAGATTCACTTTTTGATCGAACGAGGTACTAAAGTCAAAAATCGATGTATTTTTACTGCCCCAAAACGTGATGACAGACACAAAAAAAAAACACATATCATGGTAAAATCAATACATTCATCGCTCCGCTCAGAATCTAAAATTCATATAAAAATCTTAAATTCCTATATTGTTTTTTTTTTTAACTCAAATTATTTAGTACAATAATGGGAATTTTTACTGCTGTCTTTCTCAAAGACCAAATAATTTCACTTCATAATATTATAAAATATATTTCTAATATATGAAAATTAAAGAATTTTTTTCTATATATATAAAAAAAGGTCACTGCTCAGAATCTTAAATAATTATAAGCACATCATAATATAATATTTTGCTAATATTTCAGTATCGCTTATAAGCTCGCCAATATATCAAAAAAAAAAAAAAAACTGCAAACTTAAGAAAATTGTATTTTTATACGTTACTACTTATATGCCGTTCCACAGTAACTAAAATAATATATTATTCATTCTAGTTTATCAATAGGCTTTTGAACCCCCTTTTGGTCAGTAACATCTTGATGTATGCACCGCAGTCGTAGACCATTCGATTTTTGAAACGTGGCAAATGGCCATGTCAATATTTCCGTTTTTCCTTTGGTGTCCAGTAACGTAATTATTTCGCCAGACCTTAGGGTAAAAATATTTGATCAGAATACCAAATGCCATGTATAAGCTCATGTGCATTTTTGATGCTGTTAACCTCTGACAAAATATGGACTTGAATATGATATATCTATGGACTACGAGGGTGATATTTTATGAAATGTTTTATAGTATAAAGATAAAGAGTATTAATTTTGCAAAGTCTCAGTAATAGACCAAAAAAAAAAAAAAAAAAATGCAACATTATGTCATTTCAAATTAAACATTCAATTTATAATATTCACCAAACAAGTAAATAACATAAATAGGTAAATAGGTAATGATATATATTATGTAGGTTGTACTGTTGTAGGTATATAATAAAGGCTTTTGACATTTTTCAATAAATTGGAGTTTTCCAATTGACCGAAAATTCGTTAGTGTTAATGAATAGTTCAATTTGAATTATTTTTTTAGAAATTATTGCTTATTAAAAAATTGATTTGATTAGGTAGGTAAATCAAATGTTTGACAATTAAAAACTATAAAGTTTTAAGTCAAATTTTAAGGCCAAAACATACATTTTACAAGAATTCATTAAAAAAATTTTTTTAACAAATATGATTTGGTATATTTGAATAAAATACCTGAATAAAATACAAATGAAATATCAAATCATATTTTATCTGGTTTTATTTAGAAATATAATTATTCTTAATTTTAAATTGATTTATTAACCGTACCTAATATAATATTTCAATGGCCAATGGGATAATGGGATTATATGTAAAATACAGCGAACATGTTAAAATGCTTTTATAAAAGTTGTGGGCAATACATTTCATAGATATCGATGGGTTCTTGTTCTTTTATTTGTTAAATTATGGAAATGTCACTGGGTGCCTTCAAGTAGTACTAAAAACCAGCGACGTGCAATCATTTCATTTTTTACACTCAACTCCACTGGGGGTTCTTAATTTTTGTAGGGGATCTCTCTTTTTCCTTGCTTTTTTTTTTTTTTTGACCGCGCGCTTGTTGTTTGATTATCCTTCAGTCCACTCCCTTTCTTTTGTGGAAATAACTGGGGGAAACCACACGTGACAATTGGTCTTGACGAATGAAACCACCTTTTTGACTGTGAACGATCATCTAAATACGAACACACGCATGTACAATATAGTATATTAAATATACCCGACCGACGGATATTTGCTGACTAGTCTTTAACGTGAATAATAATAATGCAATATTGTAATGCATCAAAGACAAAAGCACACGACCTTATCTAATAAAATATGTACACACACTGACCGTTGTAACACTTGCGTTTAACTGTTGTAGCCCTCTGTTCGAAATCCCGTGTAAGAATGAAAGATATCGACAGGAGAACGGAAAAAGAGATTTGGTTTTTTGTTTTGTATTTTATTATACATTTTTGTCCTGGCCGGAGACTTATTGCGTTTCGTTGTCCGATTTTATTAATATTTTATTGCGCGAACGGACCGTTTGATTTATGTCCAGCCGTCCCTGCAGTAGTGTCAGTATAACTTGTTGTTTTAATATCACCTCCCCTTTTCCTTCGTTTTTATTTTACTACAATGTAGTTATGTTGAATATCGTTTTAAAATTAAAATATTAGGCATAAACTCAACTGTTATATTCGATGTACCGGCTTAATGTTAATTCATCGAAAACACTCGATCGTTACACGTTATTTTATCGCATCAGAAAAAAAAACATAAGTTTTTGCGTTAAGATATATTTTATTTACTGCCTACAAAAGTGTTAAAAATATATTTATAATATTTAATGCCAACAACTCTGGTGAAATTGTTGTAGGTACTTCACACAAAAAATACTTTTTTTGTTCTATCCATAATGGTATGTTAGGTTCAGGTAGATATATCATATTATTATATAAAAGTTTGACAAAAACCTTTAGCTATATTAAATTGGTACCAAATTAGGCATTTGACATTATTTTTGTGAATTCAAATATTCGCCAACGCTTTGGAGCTTTGGTAAAATGTATAATATAATATTATGTATAGACGTATAGTATAGTAGTTATAGCTCAATACCTTGATTATTCAAGAAAAAAATACTCACAAGTAGTTGTATTGTTGTAATACAGCTTCAAATCGTCGAGTGCAGATTCATATCAACGAAGTTGTCAACCACTTTACCCCATAGGTTCATCTAAAATCTTTTTGTTTCACCCTTTACGAATTGAAATAATGAGTGAACTCATACGTGCCTGTACGATGACAGTAATAGAGTTCTATATATTGTACTATAGACTCCACGTCTCCACCACGTGTCGCACACAGGACACCTCCGGTGCTTTTTGAACGGCAAATAAAACACACATATTATATTATACTGATATTATGTGCTATAGAAAAATTAGCTCTCGACCGTTTCTTTAGTTAATATAAATTGTGTACTGAAATGGTACTTTTCATTTACATTTTGAGTGAACGATATACAGGGTGTCCCGCGAGGATTTACCCATTGCGATATCTCACGAAATAATGGAAATATCAAAATTCTGGTTTTATAATATGATAAACTGGGATAAGAACTACAATTATTTCATTTTTTAATTTATTTTAATGTTTTTGTAAAAAATGTAAAAATATATTTTTTTATTTAATTATTATTCCCAAAAATATTAAAGATAGTCATTTTGTAGAGTTTATTTTTCTGAAAATATTGACGTTTAAAAATTTTATTTTCATTAATTTCCTGGTTTTTAATTTTTTTTCTAGTTTTGAAGAAATAAAATGATTATAATGTATGACTATTAGGAACACGGAAGGTATTCGGCCGGCCGTATGGGAATGCGCGCGGCGCGCCGGGTCACATGTTTGATAACATTACGGTGTTAATTAATAATTCGCAATTTTTCTCGAAACTAAAAAAAATATTAAAAATCAGGAAATTAATGAAAATAAAATTTTGAAACATCAATATCTTCAGAAAAATAAACTCTTCAAAATGGCTATCTTTAATTTTTATGGAAATAATTAAATAAAAAAATATATTTTTTAACTTTTTTACCAAAACATTAAAATCAAATAAAGTATGAAATAATTGTAGTTCTTATCCATCCCTGTGAGTCTTATTACAAAATCAGAATTTCGATATCACCATTATTTCGAGAGATATTGCAATGGGTAAATCCTCACGGGACACCCTGTATAGGTATTCGGTTTGTCGATATACAGCGTTATAGATATAATTAATGTATAATATTGTAAGTTGGTTGATGAAATCATAATACAGTAACTCGTATTTAAAGAAAATTATTTTTGGTAGGATGAAATCTAAATTGTACGTCTACAGGGAAAATATTTTAAAAATACTCTTTGATAAAGTATAATAACGTATATAACAACATATTATAATCTATGCTAGAAATGAAGATAAACTTATATAAATTATGATCGTTAGAACTTGGGACTAACTTGTAACTAATTCTGAAAACACTGATACTAATATTACATATTAATATTAGTATAAGTATTATGATAATAATGAAATATACGACATACTAAGAGTATATTTTTATGGAAGTTTTATGGGTGCATTTTATTGTATTTCCGCTTCCTTTTACAATATACCTATATATTTTAAGGAATTTTACTTCATATTTTTCTTGACTGGAAACTTAAAAGATATTATTTAATATTTTAATATCAGATTCTTGTTACAACTACACACATATTATTTTCACTATGGTTTGGTATAGTTTTATGACAATAAAATAATAGGTAGTAAAACTTTTTACCTTAAACATTATAATGCACTTTACATTTCGTTATTATTTATTGATAAACACTGGTATCTTTTAAACTTTTTCTCTTATACCATTTGTCTCCGAGAAATAAAAATAGCTGTTAAACTTTATATATTTGTTTTATAGCAAAAATAAGATTGTCTACTGGGACTTAATTATTTATGTATAGGTGTTGTTATTTATGTTATACAAAAACAAAAAATGGATGAGGTAAAAAATTAACAATAAATATTTGATTGTTTATATGATTTTAATTAATTTATATTCTAGAGATTAGAGTTATTCGTAGTTATATTTGTTCAAAAACATGTGCAGAACCTTTAATAATAAAAATAATAATAATAATAATTTATTATGCAACTGTTTAACGCGTGATAGGTGAGTTGATTCCTAAAACCTATTTTATGTATTAGTTGATTCACGGGTCATTATTAGGTATGTACGAGTTGATTCCCGAATCATTAAGAGGTAGGTATGAGTTGATTTCCTATTGTTGTATAATCTCATAACCTGCAGATACCAATTTATAAAAACAATGTGATAGACATTTTTACCAGATTACTAATTTTTTTTAATAAATAATAAATATAATATAATAGGTATAACACAAAAAATAATTAATAAATAAAAATTGAATGATTTTCAAAATATGAAAAAACTAACATTTTTGAGAAACTTGTCAGCCAACCACCTCGTGGTGTTTCTTGGGTTATGCTAATAGGCTAAATATTTTACTAAACATTGAAAAAATATATAATGACTCGGGAATGGTATCGGTGCAGGTAAAGAGGTACTCGGGAAATTTACTCGTACGCAGCCGTTTAAAGCTACGTTTAAATAAATACCGATCAAAAACGTATATATTACATTTTTAACAACAAATTTATGTATATATATACAGTGTTCACCGATTTAGGGTTTCTCGGCCGGATTTGTTTGGAATAAATTGATTTTTTTTTTACAAACTGGTGGTATATGAATAGTGAATACACATTTTTCAATACATTTCAAATTTTTTTGAGAATTTGGTCTGCGCATGCGCAGTAAAACTTTTTTTTAAAATAGCAATACTTATTTTAACTCCATATTCGGATAGGCCTATCTTTTTAAAGTAATTTTCATTTATCAACTATGGCTCTAAGTTAAATATTGATTGAATAAGAACCGTGTCTATTTTATTAAATAATACATTTTTTAAATTATTTTTAAACATTTATAATTAATTCTTATTGGTTAATTTTGGTAACTTTGAACAATTTATTTAATTTATTGTGCAATTATAAAATAACTATTGTTCTCTTGTATACCAGTTGTACCTAGTCGATTTTTAATAAATAATTTTGTATCCATATTATGTTAGTCTTGTTTTTAACATTTCTAAAAAAAATTCGTACAAATATTTTTATTTTTATTTTTTTCGTTTAGAGTTCGATAACATGAACTGGAAAATCATCATCAATACTGTATAATATCGTAATAAATGATAACACTGCTTGGATCTCTTGCAATGTAGAATACAATACGCCAGAGGTTCTTGATCTTTTTTTGCGTTGGACCGGAGTGGTATTGATGAAAAGGGGGTTTTCAATACAAAGTATTGCCCTAGACCCCTTCCTCCCTAAAAAATACCATTTAACACTTTAAAAGTCGTATTATAATACGATTATTAGTTTTCATATAATTATTAATAACTGCAGTGCTGTCATATAGTTGTACTACTTATAGAAGTTAATGTAAAAAAATAAAAATAAAAACATATAAGCTATAGGTACTTATAAGTTATACCTATCACTTGAATCTTATGAAATCAAATACGCTCGGACATCAATACAAATATAATATAATTACATTTTATAATTATATAATATTAGGTATATAATTATATAATTGAAATAAAACTATAATTACAATAAAATCTTCATACTACCCATATGGGCCCTAATCTTGTACGTTCAACGCTATGATTTTTCCGATAAAAAAATATAATATTATCGATTGCGATGGTTGAAAAAAAAGCGTAATACTATTATCGGCCATACCTACCAATATACCGGGGACAAACGTGGCGAGACGACTGCAGTGCACTATACTCACTCATGTCGTGTTTATCTATACGTCATATAGTATTATGTATGCTTGCGACAGATGCAAAACCGTATAAATAATAATAATAATATTATAGAATACCATATTATTATATTGTATGACGAAAATAATATTATATCGAATCATCCGCCACCGCGTTCGTTACCGCGGGCATCGGTGTGGGCATTCGGGTCGGACGGCCGCCGAGGTTTCGTGCGCAGCTACGCGCGACGGAACGCGATTAGTTGATTACTGGGCGTTCCTCCGGTCGACTTGCGCTCCCCAGATCCGTTTACGGTTTTTTTTCCATTTTTTTGTCTTCCCTTCTTTCTGTTCTTTTTTATTCACTTTTATCGTGCGCTTTGTGCGCGCCTTATTAAACACAACAGACGTAGCTCGCCGCCCGACGACAAATTATAACCGTATACGCATTACACCAATATTATACACACATTTTTTGCGCACATTAAGCATGAATTACTATATAGGCATGGTACGCGTATCGTGTTATCCAACAGTCGCCATCGAGATTTTTAAACGTCAAAAACCTCATCGAATTCGATCCAATAAATAACACAAAGTTTTGATCACGAAATAAAACCGATCATCATATTATAATATATTAATATATACATATAATATAATATATTATATTAATATATATATTATATAGGCACCTTGCGAATCACTGCAGACGATTAGAAAATTGGTACGAGTCGTAGACATGATTTATCTCAGGAATGCGATGTAGAATTCGTCGTCGCACATTGATACTCGCGAATAAGACGTCCAAGATGTATCGTATATCGCATATGGCCTCCCCTAACGGACACCTTCCAATATAAAATTATGAATACCTCCCTGCAGACGTTTTCTTGCGGGAACCTGCTACAAACTTTCTACAGTCTGAACCCTAGCGAACACCCTCGAATAATATTGGACACAATTTCAGCGACCGAGAGTGCCCGGTACTTGGAGGTTTCACTGTATACGAATATTATTCACTTTATCACCATAATAGATATTATATTATAATACTTTTATAGTTTAGAAGTTTTTCGTATATTATAGATCATTTCGTATAGGTATTTCGTCCTCTCCGTTGCGGAGTGCATATTAAAGAGGAAAAAGGGTACAGCAGTTTGATTAAGTGAAAACTTTAATCGGCTGAAAAGTTTACAACAACAATAAATAAAACACACAACATAAATGTACTTATAAGTATTATATTTAGCTATCCAATGACAGTAATTAAAATTTTTAAAGTTATATCATAAATTCATAACATACACTTATTATTTAATATTTTGTACAAATTTAATATATACCTATAAGAATAAGAGCAGGGGTGATTTAACGTTTATTATTTTAAAATTGCACAAAGGAATATTAAAAAACAACGTATGTTTCGGATTAAATTATTTTTTTAATTACCTACATTAATGTTTATGACTTACTTAATTTATTGTTGCGAATATCCAAAAATAAATTAAAATTGTTGAATGTTGATATCTTATATTCTTATCATATGTTCATATACCGTGTGTTCAATTTTAAAGGTAACAGGAAATATTTCGATCGTGTGACCTTGAATTTGATTCGGGGTTTTTATACTGCATATAGGACTTATAAATACATATTTTTTTAATAAATTCAAATTTTTAATTTTTTTTTATCAGCGCATGCGCAGTAAAATAAAAATTTCTTAAATAGCAACCACTACTTTGGAGACCGGATTTCGATTTCTTTATTTTTTCTGAACAACTTTGATCTTTACAGTTTGTTGATATCTTCAAAATTGCCATTTTTATGACGGTCGGAAGTTTTAAAATAGTAATTCGTAAATATCGCATTTTTCAACGGTCTATCTTAATACTATTAAAAACAAATTAAGATAATAGTAGTAGATCATTTAGTAGTTTTAATAAAAATAAACTGTTATAATAATACCTATAAATACCTATAAATTAAGATAGACCGTTGAAAAATGCGATATTTACGAATTAACTATTTTAAAACTTCCGCCCGTCATAAAAATGGCAATTTTGAAGATATCAACAAACTGTAAAGATCAAAGTTGTTCAGAAAAAATAAAGAAATCGAAATCCGGTCTCCAAAGTAGTGGTTGCTATTTAAGAAATTTTTATTTTACTGCGCATGCGCTGATAAAAAAAAATTAAAAATTTGAATTTATTAAAAAAATATGTATTTATAAGTCCTATATGCAGTATAAAAACCCCGAATCAAATTCAAGGTCACACGATCGAAATATTTCCTGTTACCTTTAAAATTGAACACACGGTATATAACCATATATTATATAAATTATTCATAACCTGTAACATATATACAATTAAGTTAATTAAAATGTATAATCATATATAATGATTGTCGGCTAACATCGTTAAAATAAATCTTTGATAGAATAGATTACTTTTGTGTGTAATTAAGTAGTTATAAAACGGAAAATTGATTTATAATTTTTGATAAATTCTGAAATACTTAATACTAGCATCACTAATTTTAACACTAACATATTTTGTGCTTAAAAAGCGTAAGTATATTTTTGTGAAGCTTATATAATATATGTGTGTGTGTGTGTGTGTGTGTGTGTGTGTGTGTGTGTGTGTGTGTGTGTGTGTGTGTGTGTGTGTGTGTGTGTGTGTGTGTGTGTGTGTGTGTGTGTGTGTGTGTGTGTGTGTGTGTGTGTGTGTGTGTGTGTGTGTGTGTGTGTGTGTGTGTGTGTGTGTGTGTGTGTGTGTGTGTGTGTGTGTGTGTGTGTGTGTGTGTGTGTGTGTGTGTGTGTGTGTGTGTGTGTGTGTGTGTGTGTGTGTGTGTGTGTGTGTGTGTGTGTGTGTGTGTGTGTGTGTGTGTGTGTGTGTGTGTGTGTGTGTGTGTGTGTGTGTGTGTGTGTGTGTGTGTGTGTGTGTGTGTGTGTGTGTGTGTGTGTGTGTGTGTGTGTACGTGTATTTACAATATATATCTGTCTATGAAATTTGTACTTAATATTAATAACAATTTTAAATTTAAACTATAGGGAGTTTCAATTTAATTTTAAATTCTCAAGCAAAAGATAATTTTATAAATTTGGAATTTTTGAATAGGTAGGTATTTATCATTGAGCATATAGGTTATTGGTAATAAATATAAGTAATTCATTCTAAAGAAGACAAGTAAAACTAGATATCATTTAATCTGTGCGCACGTTTTAACCTCTTCACTCGGCTTTTGTTAACTATAAATGATTATAGTCACTAGTCAATAAATTATTTGTTACCTATGTGAGTATTAGATATTCATCCGTAAAAAAATTAAGTTAAAAAAACAAGTAGGTTTTAACAATCCCATATACCATTGATAGAAATCATGATAACTTAATGAAACTAAAATACGTGTAGGATATCTGTTATTGTTATTCATATAATTAATATAGTCTGACATTTCTATCGACTCTTATAATATAATATACGTCGTTTGCATATCACGTATATGAAATCTATATAATTTATTTATGTCTAAAACTTTTAAATGTGTAGTATAGAATATTAGAATTTATAGAAGAATATCACGTGAATCAATTGAAAATATAAGCTTTGAGCAGGTATGGTATATTATGGTTTGACATGTTATATAGTTCTATCCTATTCTTGGCGTTGTCAGTTATATAGGTATATCACATACTGTTTTGTATGCAAAAGAATTTAATGTTACATAATATAATGCTTGTTAGAGGAGAGTGATGTGAAGAGCCTATCAATGGTATTATATTATATATCACAACAGTTAAAACTACTTTATAAGCATTTTATTTTTTAAATATAGTAATTTATTTAAATTATTATTCTTAAATATCTGTAAAGTTAGTACATCAAATGTTCTTGTAGAATTTTTTTGTTTGTCTATTTTGTTCTTTATTCTATATATACTCAACAAAGATATCTAAAATTAATGTGCTCATTTCTTTGACAAAATCAATTGGTTTTTTTTAACCAATTTCAAAAACATTTGGACTAATTTTAAGTTGTTTTTAACTATTTACCTTTTTTGATTTAATATTATATCAATGTATCATTATTATTTATCTTCCAAGAATCTTGAAAATTTTAATATACATTTCCTCGTTATTTGTTAATATATTAATTTTAAAGTATAAAAATATATTGATAATTTTTTGTTATAATCGTTTGTAAATTATTTTCAATAGGTAATATAATTGAAATTTTAAAAATTCAAGCAGGTTTCTCTGAATTTTCTCTTACAAGAACTTAAAAATATCGAAACTAATATATTTAATTAATTTGATATATAGGTATTTTAAGTTATATTTTTGACAATATTGGATATTTAATATTTAATATACGAGTTTCTTTTGGTTTTATTATTAAAGGTGTTCTAATGATTTTTTCTAATTTAATTTCTTGTACTGTAGACCTTAGCACTTACTATAGGGTATATCATAGTAATCTAATAATTTCAATCATTAACTAATTCAATAAATTCAGTTACCTGCTTAGTTGTTCCTTTAATATCTAGACATGATTTACATACTATATACCTTATACCTATTAAGTATTAATAATATTATGACATATATCCTTTGAGTGAAGTCTATTTTATATGGTTTTAAGTTAAAATTCAATTAATCGTCTATAATTTTATAATAAATTTAAATTTAATAGTTTATTCGAGTGACTCAGATTTATAAGGCGTTTTGTATAATGTATAATAATATAATGTGAACAATATTTTATGATCGAAAATATATATTGCAACTCGAGTTCCAAACTTGTTTGGTTCTTATATTCACTGAGGCTATTATTAAAACAAAATAAAACTGAAAAGAAAACGCTGTGGAGTATTTTTGTTTGAAAGATTGGGTAAATTATGGGTATGCGTGTAATGATGCGAGACTTATGACCAGCGTATATAATGTCGCGCGTTTGTATACCCAAATGGGAACGAATAATAATAATAGATACCATTGGGTATAATATAATATATGCGCGTGTCGGTCATAACTAATCCCTTACAATGTCTTTTTAGACAAAACACTGTCAATAAAGTGGTCAGCCGATGTTTTAACCGCACATACTTTATGATTGAATTTGTGTGGCTGATAAAAAATGTATATAATATTATATGTAAAAAAAACAAATATGTATTAGGGGGTTTGTTTTTTTATTATTATCATTATTATTTTTGTTTAGAACGGTGAAATGGATTCTGGACCATCTTGGTTTTCGGGAGTCGAATCAAATACAAAGCAAAAGAACTGTTCGTTGTCGTGTTTAAGTTTATATATCCCAAAAATATTCACGGCTCCGTAGACCATAGTCAAAACATTGACAGTTTAATGTGATTTAGGAGAAACGTTGGTGTGCAACACTTGTTTATAAAACGACTAAAAACGATAAAATCTGTGATATTGTTGTGTACCTAATTATTTTATGTTAAGACACATTTCATAATAATGCGTACATTATATATGTTCATACATGTATATTATGACGAATGAAAATATTCGTATTACGCGTTACAAAAAGATATTGGCAGTAGTCAATCGCGATTTAAAAAAAAAAAATTTAGAATTATTATGAGTCATATTTTATTTCTAATATAGTGTTGCACATTAAAATCACTGTATACTTTACGACAATTGGTATTGTACTTACGATATAATAATTTTAATATGAATGCGTGTCTACACAATATATATAATACGAGTTCGCCGTATTGATTCATTTGTTTAGTCTGTTTATTTTACATCGAAAACCAAGTTGGGTGTATGAATACCGTATTCTTGTGCACATTAGCCTATCACTATGATGTTTTAATACACGAAAATACATAATTGATTACATTCTTCAAGATATTAGCTTTAGTCGCTTTAGTTAGCTTTACAAACATATTTATTATTATATTATAAATAGGTAGGTACCAATAGTTTAATCGGTCCTATTTAATATAGTATAATAATCAACTATGCATATGATTTTAGGTCGGAAAGTGAAGATTCTATACTATATTACTATGTACGAGTAATATAATATTTATAAGTAGTTATGAATTAGATAAAATAAAATAAATAATATTAATTTATATAATATAAATATTAGGTTTGTCTTCCACCATTTGTTTAGATAACTATTAAAGTATTAACCATGTATAATAAAGACGTGGATAGGATAAAACGTATTTTTGTTAAATGTCAGTTTTGCGGTTCAACATATATGTATCAGAAATTGAGGCCGTTTGTTAACATTTTTGTATAGTATGATGATTATAATCATTTATAATTGATCATTAATGGTTGATATAATCATAGATATTAGTTAGATACTCTATGAAGGTATATTTATTTAGCCTCAATCGGTATAATAAATTTAATTTATCACTGAAAATCTATCAATTCTTTATTGTCTCCGTATTATTTTAAATAATATGTATGTTTATTATGTATTTATATGTTAACGTACATTTTTCATCAACTAGTCAGGTAATCCAGTTGCTTGATTTTAATTTTTCCCACTAATGTGGAGTGAATCAACTAAAATTCTTAGTAGAGCACATTTTATTTTATAAAATCGATAAAACTAGAAGTCATGTCTCATGTAGTAGTAAACTTTCAAGTTCTTGTTCAGTAGATATTCACTGCGGAACTTACAGATATTTTTAAAGCTTTTGATTTTGTTAAAAATCATGACTTTTAACACAACAATTTTCACACTCTCATGCAATCAATATCATTGAAAATATCTACAACCCTCATTTTTAATTTCAAAAAAATTACTTCAAAAATAAAATGTTCTGAATTCCCACTATTCCAGGCCATTCAACAACATAAATATAAATGATCAGATCACCAAAAATATAGTTGTTCTATCCATACATCCATCCCTTTGTAAAATCATCACACTCAGAATATAGGTACCAAACTTAATAAGAAAAAAAAATTAATGCGCCTAGTTACATTGCACCGTCAACGGTTGTATCATTATCCTTGACTTTATGACATCAAACAAAATCATATTGGACCTTTCCTCTCGAGTTAACCAGAAAGTTTGAAGTATCTAGGTATAATTATCTGAGTTAGAAGAGTTAGAAGAATCTGAATTGGCCACACAAAACAGTCACATAGGTTCTTAATGACAAAAAAGGAAGCCCCAATAAACACTTATTGTGGGGTTCATATCAACATAAAACATATTTTAAATCCCAATCATATATCAGAAAGCAGAAATATATCTACATATATATCCAAGAAAGAGAAAAAATTTTAATTTCTGGAATCACCGGCCAATTTGCTCAATCAGGATCTTGTTTCTATCTTTGTCATTATCGAATTCAACTATCCGACTATATGCCTCCAACCAAATTTGAAAACACACTTAACCATTTATATACTATCGTATTCGTTAAAAGTTAATACATTTTGTTTTTGTTTTTGTTATCTTTGTTTGTATGAATAAAAATAATTTGTCGATTCATTTAAATATGCTCTATGGTTGAGGATTATTAATAAAAATTATGAAAAGATTATATAAATTATCATATGCTAACCTTATAGCTAGAATATACGCCTATATATAGTCTAATCTAATTTTTATTTGAATATTTGATAGTTTTGTACAAACAAATAAATGATTCATAAATTATTTTCATTAAAAACTAATTAAATTTACGACAGAAACTAGCATAATATATTTTGTATGATTTATAAATATGATTTTATTAATTCCCAGTTTTTAGGTATAGAAGGTGTCGTCTAGCTATGATCACTGCTATTACGAATATATAATCAAACAATTGATCAATTTATGTGTTTATTTTCAACCATGCACTTCATTAAATTTGTCAAAAATAAGTAAGAATAAATGAACTGATATGGTTTGATAAGCAAACATTTTGTTTACTGAATTATTATTGTTTAAATATAATTTATAGAGTTTAAACATAAATAATGTTATTGGTTATTTACTAGGGTGCTATATTTAGGAGATTGTCCAATGTCCGCCGAATGTTTAAATCTAGAGCATATCGGTGATTATTCAATAACATATCGTTCCACAACATGGATATATCACTATAAACCCATTTTTTGGGTTTTGTTTTTATAATGCGTACTATATACAATCGGAGATATCAATTTATTGTCATAATTTATTTATTAATATTGATTAAAAAAAAAAAAAACATAATGATATACTCGATAAAAAATTATGTTTAATCGATAGCTGTATAGTAATACCAATGTATTTTATGACAGAAATAATTGATTTAGATTATTTTCTAAAGATTATACTACAAATGAACATAAAAGTTATACACTTATACATTAATATTACATATATAGAGTACTTTTATATAGCATATATACATTAGGTATCCGGTATATATCATTAATTTATAACGAGTAATATGTTTTCATTAGATTAATTTGAATATTGTTTAGAGCAAACAGTTCAAATATTATAAAAAGTACATTTTAAGTTCTTATCTTCAAAATCAAAATACCCATTAAATTAAGATCGTTTAGACTGCAGTATTATAAACCATTATATAGTAGGTTCGTACCTAATTAAAAGATCACCGACTCACTATTTGATATTGTTATTCTGGGAACATAATATACTATATGTATAGGTACGCCGTAAGCATAAATACATATATTCAAAGCAAATGTCCTTACAAATAATATAACTAATACATACTTCAACGGAAGTTTATACCTAAATGGCTATAGGTATATGTTTATATATATTATATAAGTAACAATCATCAATGGTAATGGGTATTGGGTATAATTTACCTCTCAATAAACTGCAATAATCTACTTCCAAACGAATGAATAATGGGGGAAAAAAACCACTGAATAATGAACAATTTATGGGGGGAAATGGATTCGTTTTATATAGACGGTGCATAAATAAAACAATTTACCAAGATCAAAATATTTTTAGATACCTGACTACCTGTATAATATGAATCTAGGACAAAATATCCAAGGACAAAATATCCACGGACAAAATATCCAAATTTATCCGTTTTTACGTAAATTAATAGATTACACTTTACTTTCTAATAAAATTAACTCAAATACCAAATTATTTAATTATAAAAATATACCTAATATATAATAATTATATAAATATAATTAATATATTATATAATAAATAAATTACGTTAGTTGTAATAATATCACAAAATATACTGCACACACATTAGTCAAATAGTCAAATAATATACTACACTATTTTCTAAAAATTTAGAAAATTGTTTTTAAAAATTTACTAATTAGTAATTACTAATTATTACGAATTGTAAAATAAATTACATTAATAGTAGCTAATAACATCATAAACAAAACTCGCTAAGCTCAGCTCATGGATCGACGCGCAGTATACATACACGTACATTTTTTTTTAAACATTTTTAAATTTTTAGAAAATAGTGTAGGTAGTCATTTTTTAGCAAATTATTCTTGTATTCATAAAAACAAATTGTTTTATATTTTATTTTATATTATTTGATTATTTGACTAATGTTTGTGCAGTATAGTTTGTGATATTATACTATAGTAACGTAATATATATATTTAGGAGTTAATTTTATTAGAAAGTAAAGTGTAATCTACAAATATACTTAAAAACAGATAAATTTGGATATTTTTTCCGTTGATATTTTGGCCGTTGGATATTTTAGTTTGGACATTTTGTCCGTGGATATTTTGTCCTTGGATGTTTTGACCGATTCCCATATAATATATGCATTCTAGTTTATTCATAATTGCACGAACAACTTACTGTGTTAAATTTATATGTACATAATAATATGATAAAAGTTTAATGAATTTACTTTGATAAATGTACAGAAGTTTGTTTCCGTAAAAACAAGTGAATGATAAAATACATGAGCGCGAAAAACTTATTTTCGTCAAAAATTGTTATTTTTGTTTTTTTCACATTTATTTGCATCCTACAGCAACTCCTTTAGGAGGATTAACTAACCATTATTACCTAACCGTGAATTATTTTTCCTTAATCATGAATCAAATTCGAATATTTGAAATTGTTATGTATACTAATGACCACGTTTTAAATAATTCTAGACTTATTGGTTATTATATTTTTGAAAATAATAATGTATATTCATTATGTACCTATATCAAAATTATAATGAGTGATTTATAAGTTATTTTATCGTGTATACTAAATAACAAAGATAATATTCTTTAAAAATGTTTTCAGAAAATTATGGAATATAATGTTATTTCTAGCATTATCAGTATATTCAATTTAGTATTTATTTTATTATAAATTATGCTCTGATAATTCTTACAATTTTTTGATAGTAGGTTGTAATTAATTTGTAAAACTTTCAAATTATCTAAGCTCCCATATTTTCCAAACCTATTATCGTTATCTTTTGTAGAAAAATTGAAATTTCTCAAAAACTACTTATTCGAATTTTGATTGGACATATTTATAAAAGTCGTATGCTTTACAATTCACATGTAAGAAATGTAATTCTCATTTGAAAAATAAGCTGGATTCAGCACAAAAATCAAGCATAAAATTATGAATATTTTAAAATAATACGGTTTTTAAGTACCTAGGTAGGTTACTCTATTAAAAAATTTCCGAAATTCATAAATTGAAAAAATGTGTTTGGTCGTAGTAATTAATAATCACCGTGCATAATTTTACTATTGCTGGTTGTTACAAAACAATATAATATGAGCATTCAACAAAACATTCGAACAACAGCAAAGTCCCGTAGATACCTATTATACGAATCGTTGCTCACTATCGAACCGGATAAAACATAAGAGGTACAGCGTTGTTACAATATAGTACATTTTTTCGCGGACACTCACACGGTCGTGATCTCGGGGTTGACGCAGCACGGGATGTGGCCAGAAATGATTATTATTATAATAGCTGCGGTCACAACGTTTGCCTTTTCGGAAAGTTCCGGAAAATGTTGCAGTTGTAGGTACAGTCCGATGATGTATTTCATTATTGTATCATCGTGTCTTCCGTTACGGTACATAAGACGACCTGTGTACAGTGTATAAACATTATCATTATTATTAATATTTCTATTACTGTTACTATTACTATTACTATTATTATTATATAACAATACGGCGGAAAACTAATAAAATGTCACGGACTCGCGTGCGTTTGCAAAGCCGCGGTAGAGGTACTGGAGGAGAACGCGACCGACCGTGGAGGACCCTTCGGCGCAAACGTGATGTATCAGTGATGTAAAATCGGAAAAATTTTCAGCTCGTCGTGACGTCACGACGCGTTTCACCGTATTCACGCTATACATACGATTTATATATACCCTCTTCGCAGCGGTGGTGGTCGTCGTCGTGTGCGCCGCGTATACATATTATTATGAAGGGTAGTGTCGGATTAGGGGATGAGCGAGACGAGGGAGGGTTATGCGGCGGCGGTGGGGTGCACGACGTCGCGGGGCCACGCCGCAATGCACTTGACAGACAGACACTGTGGCGTAAAGATATTCACGCACAGATTGTCCCCACGGCGGTGTACTATGTACCAGCGGTAATAGACAATAGTATATTATTGTATACCACGTGCACGTTGCCGTTATCGTAATGATTATATTGTAGTGTAGCCGTCGGCATTGGCTCGGCACTAAAAATTTTTGGGAAACACTTTGTGGTGTATACAGTATGAAGCCTGTTTAATTTAATATTGTGGAATCTGAACAACGTGGAAATCTGACGTTTATGAACAAACGTTACGGTCCCGGCAAGTGTACATAGAGTGTAGAGTCCCATCCTGTATCGAATGGAAACCTGTTTAAAATAGAAAAAAAAAATCTACAGGTCTTAGTGTATAAATAAATAATAGATGCTCAGATTTGACTTTTGAATTTTCATTCGATTAAATTCAATTTTTTGGTTTATGTATTTTGGTAGAAACTTATGAACGCGATGACTTGTGGACGTTTTAATGAGACTGCGGTGACTGCTACTTGCCACTAAAAATAAATCCTTCGCCACAGAAATCTGACAATGGCGCTATAAAGATATATAGCCCATTTACCGGAATGAGCCTCTATCTCGCAAAGTTATATAGTAGTACGTGTTTGTAAGATTGCAGGTGTTAAAGTCACATTACGTGATGGAGTCTAAGAATGGACATTATGATTTGCAAATGCAGTCTGCGCAAAATATATACAAATAACCACGTCAATAATATTATATAGAGGCCAGAGGGTCTGGTGTGGCTCGATGGTTGGCTTCAGTCACTATCATGTTCTGAAGTCAAGAATCCGCCGGAGTTTGTAGATCCTGGATGTGTATAGACGTATATAGTGACCCATCGGTTTTTTAATGATGATTCCTTGCCTCAACCAACCATTAGAAAAATGCTTGTCACAAAAAAAAAGTTATAGGTATAATTGCCATTATGGACATTATGTATAAACATATAATCGACGACCAGAGCTAGACTGGTTTGAAAATTGTCAAACGGAAAATATATTAAGTCAGCTCATAAAAAACCAAAGTTGAGTTATTTTCAATATTTAGCTTACTTAGCTAATAAATTTACCCAGGTTTAACGGCTATATACTGGAAGTTGTACTTACCTGTTAATATTTACACACACAAAAACAAAATTAAATTTCTGATAACCTAAACAAATAGATTGGACTATTCATTTAAAAAAATTAATTTGCCATAATATATATTTTATAGTTGTGAAAAAGAAGATGTTGTATTTTGATCAATATGGACCAAGCGATCAGACGCTATTGCAGTGTATCGTTAATTTGACGTAATGTTATTCAATTATATTGTAGTGATAATTATTTCAAAATTTCTAAACGGATTAGAAGTAGTTAGTAAAAAATATAATATAAGACAGTAGTTATTAGTATTATAGAATACTCGCTGTTGAAGCATCAACGTAATTTTTTTTATGTTTACGATTTCTGTTTTCGCATTTACAACATTCACCATAACATGTATATGATTTTGTTTAAAATGGGTTATACTGTGATTATTAATGTATAATATTTTTCCAATGGTATCCAAAGGCACACCTATAAAGCTATTTTTAGTAGATTAATATTTAAACCTCTGTTTATTATTAACATTCATTGTTTATTGGTTATTATAGTTACCTAACCGAAGTTATATTTATTGATCATGTATTATCATGCTCACCATTATGAAATGTATTGTTGCAGTCTATAGATCATTCATTGTTATACCTAATCAAAGTGTTACTACCAATAGAATACATATTTTAAGTGTATTTGGGATATTATTTTCCTATAAAAAAAAATATGTTTTACATTCGACAAAGCTATTATTCTTAATAGAAAACAGGAATTTGATTTTGGATATTAATTTATATTGCTTTAACCTTAAATCTCACCATATGCTTTTATCTGTAAATTTTCAACAGAGGTGTTAAATAATACCGACTATACGATTTTAATTTTTTTAACTTTTAATTCTAGAATGTGCATGTGTGCTAAATTATTTGAAGTTATTACCCAATACCTATACACAAAACTACAAACACATAATCTTTCAAAGTCGTGAACGTGAAATGATTTCGGTGACAGAATAACAAATATTCATTTTTTAAGCTGTTTTTTAATTACGTATAATTATTCCGTAAAAAAAATTTAAAAACACGACATTATATACATTAAATATTATATAGTGTGGATATGTTCATTTAAAACAATAAGTCGTGTTGTGAAGAGTAAACAACTTGCGTCAATTATCGATAACGACACGGTGCAGCGATATAATATTATATACTATATATATATATATATATATTGTTTATATATAATATATTACATGTATACATTGCTATACGATCGGGTCCAAGGTTGACAGTAAGTCCGGTGCGCCTAACGCCTAACACTAGTATATAATATATATATAAGTACGTTAACACACACACACACACGATACGCGTATCGTATAAGTACCTAATATACATTATTACGAAAACTATATAGGCACCGTGGCCACCATGTAAAATCGAGTGACCTATAATATGTATATGCATGTATGCATGTATGTACCTATGTATAATGTATATGTGTCATACCATATATATTGTACCGTATACCTAGATTGAAGTTTGCGGTTTGTGCGTTAGAAATTTCACTGCATATTTAAATAGGTACTCGTATAATGATCGCAAAGGAAAATAATGAAAGTGATCAGGAGTCGAACGATAAATTCGGTATTTTTTCACATTGTTTGTAATGTTTTCATAAAAATAATACTATAAATATTTTATAAATTACCTATATAATAATGACAGAAAAAAAATATTACTATTTTGAGACTGTTTAAGTTAGGTTCATGAAAATTTTTATCTTCAGAGTTTATTATAGAATTTTGTATAGTAATTATTTGTTTATAGGTGAAGTTATGAGTTTATGACAATATGATATATGTTTTAGTGTCTAGCTATAATTACAAATATATCATTGCGGTTTTGAAAATAACCGTTTTACTCGGTCGTTGGTTGTATAAGTTTGTAAAAGCTAAGTTAAGAGGATGTCGTCCAACAAGTGTTATTTGTATCAGTAGTGTAACTGAAGCTCAATCAAGAGGAGGAGACAATTTGAATACCACATTATTTTATTACCTATTATGTAGGCTATAACCGTGATAAAAACATAATCAATTAAAAACTCCAACTACATTCTAAGCTACGCTGGTTTCCAGTTTACTAACGCATAATACCAAAATGTAGGTACATCCCTAGGGATCTCAGTCTCAATTTTGTGTTGTTAATTTAAATATTAGTGTGAATTCATCTATATTTTCAAATGTTGATTCTGTATTCTTTCTTTGCCTGTCAGATGTTTACGATATTTTAATGTTCAACTGAGAATATATGAATACCTATATGAATATATGAATATATAAAATAATAATATTACAAAATGCTCATAAAATATTTCACTGAAAAATTAAAATATCGTAAAAATCCAACGAGAGGACATAGATAATATTCTTATTTTTTAAGTTTGGAAATATGTCAATTCACCATAATATTTAAGCTACTCTCATAAAACCGCTGAACTAAAATCTTGGTATCTATGTTATATACGTTACTACGTTAGTAATATTGAAACAAGTGCAATAGCATCCTGTTATATATATATATATAATAGCAAAAATATGAAAAAATAAATAAATAAATAAACGATATTAGATAAATAACTAATTCAGCTTTTTAATTACCTATTCCTACGTTAAAAATCTTATAAAATCATCAATTTCCACCCGTAAATGAATGTATTACGAGCGTTTCAGTTAATTGCTGGCGTGCCACATAAAGTAATATAATACATGACACTACAAATACATATTATACAAACAGAGATCGATACAGTTATGAATGTGAGCCATGTTATCGTACGGTGTACATATATTCACAAACATATATATTACCTACTATTACATGTATTTATAATATTTATGCTAAATAATATATCAAAACATTTTCAAACATGATTTTTTCGTGTGTGATTTTTCGTTCGCATCGTGCATGACGCCTATAGTACGTACCTACAACCTACTATATATGCGGTGCAGTTCGATCGATTTACGATATTATTTGCGTGCGTTTATGGACAGCGAAAATATAAATAACATCAATCTTAATATTGCAATACACGTATAATAATGTGTTGGACGTATTAGTACATACCTAATACTTAATAGTGTAGTGTTAATTCAATAATTTAATCAGCGTGGTACACCTTTGCCTCTAAAATACCGATTGTGTACCGGAGCGATAACGGTTAACTAATAAGCACGTCCGATTTTTGAAAACCGAACACATAATATTTATATACAATATTATATACACATATATTATATTCATAATATTGTGTGATACTCCGACACTCTGACGACGTGATTATGTATTATTTTTATTCATACTTTATGTTTTTCGTATGGGTGGGCAAACGTTTTCTGCAGCGTCTGCAGTTGTTCTGCCGCAGGATAGGTCGTGTATTTTTTTTTTTTTTTTGTGCACAGCATATCATACATTGTGGCTCGGGAGAGAAAATACGCGACACAAAATGTATCAGGTAAGCACACGGTGTTATTAGATTGCAACAATCAAATATTAGGTATACGTTTGTATATGTATAGGGAATCGTTTTTTGTATAACAATACCCGTTCACGTTGTGTAGCCCATTTTTCATACTTTATTAACATCAACTTATTAGCATAATTCACATATCAATTATTATTACCATCATCAATTGCAGACGACAACCCTACACAAGTATAGGCAGTACAATCGTGTAAAACAATTTTTAACAACTATACAACGATTACATATAAACAAAAATAAAAATAGAACGAAATAAACAAAATATCTTAATAATAATAATGATATTAAAAAAAAAAAACATTAATTATCACCTAATTCTAATAAAAAAAAAAGACTGATAGAAATTGTATATGCAATTTCATTACCACTTAAGGAATTTAAAGCCCGTTGTTGAAATATATAGAAATAGAAGACAAGTTAGAAACTTTTCGCCGATGATGGGAATAGAATATATATACACATGGCATGTTATACCTACTGATTAATGGATTTTATATGATTTTACAAAGTCAAAATCCGTATGCTTTTAAGTTATATCAAACACGGAAAGAAGTTCTGAATAGTATATTATACTTCAGTTTTCGTTAAGCGACGATATCGAAATAGGAAAAAAAAACGAAAACTCGTATTATTTGTTGATTGTTGCTCGATGTTATCCGGATGAGTATATATTTTCGATCGTTAAAAAAAATTATTTCTTAATATCAACTAACATATTATTTTCTGTAGATAGATAATTGCATGAGCCAAATGCCTGACAAATATCATTCACGCAAACTATCCACGCCATTGAGACATTGCAACTAACATACTATCTATATAAACTTTAATATAGTTTATAAAAATTACGCATTAGAGTAAGTTTAGATATTTTATATAAAAATTACACTGACGTTTAATATTTGGAAGAAGTTAAATGAACACAAGAGTGGTTCAGTGGTAAAGTGTAACATAAAATATTATAAGTATAATATCAACCCCCTTAGATCTTAACGTATCCAAGATCAATATTACATATATATATATATATATATATATAGGTATCTACATATATAGTCTTTAAATTTCAAACATGGTAAATATATGTTTAGAATTTTAATTATCAACGTTTCTAACTGTCTTCTATTTTTATTTAAAAAAAAATTAATAATAATAATAATAATAATAAAAATATAATAATAAAAATAAAAATAAAAATGTTAGCACTATTTACTAAACAGATTTATGTGCGTGTACATTACCGTGGCGTCGGCCAATAAATATATGCGAAACCGCACTTTGTACGTTTCTGCGCCCAGTTTAAGTCGCGTCTTACAATTACTTAATTTTAACTTTTTTAATGTTACTTTAATAACGGTGTATTAATAATAATCATAATCATAATAATAATAAACAAATTATAAATTTATATATATATATATATATATGGAAAAAAAACATCTGTACACAAACGAGTGTTTGGTTTTTGATATTTAGTACTTCATAAACATCTAACATTTACATAGCTTATGTACAACATATATTGTTATATGCGAGATTGCAGGGTCGGATTCAGAACAAAATCAAGAACAAAAATTTGGTGGTGCGTATTATAATTATTGTAAGTTTTAAACAGGAACGTTTGAAAAAAATTGTCGTTTTAATAATATTTTGTTATTATTTTATATGCGTACTGCGTAGCGTACATAATATAAACCGAATAATCTATAGGGAAAATCTCGAACCTTTGTAGCAGTGTGTAGCATTATGATATTATATTATAATGTGGTTGAAAAGTGAAACTACTCAAAGCGGTCAATATGCCGTAAAAGAAGTATGTTTGGAAATGCGCCAACTGCGATGGTGTTTGGAGTGAAAAATATTTTTCATATGGTTATGGCGTACCTCGAATTATAATTATCGGAAAGAAAAAAAAACGTTACGTTGTTGGCGTAATGGCGTCGGTGTTCAAAATAAATAATTATATGTACGCGAACATAGTGGGTGTGGTTTTTATTCGACCACGGAATGGAATAGTTTTACAAAATTATGGTAATTATTAAATTGACATCGTACTGAAAAACAATGCTTATATTATTATGTTTAGTTAAGTGTGTATTTTTCGTGTAACAAAATAATATCGTATGAACCGATTAACAGATGCTGTAACAATTTCGATTTTCCAGGTAACTATAAAATTTTTTAAATATTACATTGGTTATGTACAAACAATATTACTATTTTCGCGAAATTCAAACACGTAAGTTTAATAGGTTAAACACCTGTGTAATATATACCGATTTATTATAATAATGGCAAAAATAAAACAATCATTACTGTACAGTGTGAGCGAGCAAAGTCTTACACGTCTTTCTCGATAGGTACGATTAAGTTATACTTAAATTTTATAAATATATAGCGTAATAACAAAACATACGTACCTATGTACGAGTTGGTATATTATTATAATTAATATTACTAAGCTAACACCGATCATATATTATATAATATTATTGTATACGTTTATATACTTATCGGGAAAAGTCTTTTGGCGTTGAGAAGAAAACATAATTATTTTTACTGTACAATAACAAAAAAGAAAAAAAAAATCGCATAGGCACTATTAAATATAAATATATAACTACCGAAAAAAAAAAACAAAACAAAACAAATTACTTTATTAGTCTTATCCTTTCGTTATCGAAGTTAATCTGTGTATGATTTCAAGTTCGCGATGCTCGTGAACCGTAATTATTGTTGGCGGACGTTGGTAAACACCTGCAAAAATAATACTCATATTGTATTTTATATTATTTGATACATTGTATTAACTGTTACCTTAAAAATACGAAATTTGCTATTTTTTTATTTAACGTACCATTTTAGCTAAAGTATTTACTTACAAATTAAATTAAAACTACTAACAAAATATGTATATACGGAAAATGTATCGACCGACAATCTATTTTATGTCTAGTATACAAAATATATCTATAAAACTTATGTTTTGATACTAAAAACTATCGCTTATATTCAGAAATAACAATTTTTTTCATATTTGGATTATTTTTCAGATATGCCAAATGGATATCATCCAGACAAAAAATTAAAAAAGTTACAATTTCATTATAAATACATGCGTTGTACCTACAATCATTTCAAACATTTTGTAATTTATATATTATAATGCAATTCGTTCAAAATGTTTTACACATTTTGTTGGTTTATTAACTGCCTATATACTTGAAACGTGGAATATGATACTATTTAATATTAAGTTTTTATTTTTTTTGAATAAAAGATGATCAAAAAATGTTAAAATTACACGTGATACGTACACGTTTAAAACTTAAACATGATGTAGTCGTAGTAAAATATGATAGGTAGTCTATTTTAAAGAAAACATCTGAAAAATCACGGGAAATGTGTAAAATATCTAGATAAGTTATAAATTATATAAGTATAATATGGTTTATCGCCTTACTCGGTTATTGCTGCGCACAAAGTACCTACCTAGATATTTCATGAAATAACACCATTTCATTGTTTAGCGTTTACATGTGTACTGTGTAATATGTTTCCTATACCTGCAGTGTTAAATAATATTATATAATAATATGCCTGTAGGCTGTAGTGGAAAATCTCCACCCTCACTCAAAAAAAAAAAATTGTTTCTCTCTATTTAGACTCCCGCAATTCGCAATTAGCGCATAATAGTGCCTACACGCGCGCCAGTCTTGAAGAACTATCGTGGTCTGAATGGTGAGTCGTTACCGATGGCCAATTCTCGGGCGGTCAGTTAACCACCACACTAAACTACACCGCCGAAGAGTGTGTGCTGTGTGTGTGTGTGTGTGTGTGTGTGTGTGTGTGTGTGTGTGTGTGTGTGTAAGTCCGATACACTTCACCGACATCAATCGAACGATATAACTGTTTCCCGCGCGTAGTCCGTGAACACACACACACACACAAACACACATATAATCTATATATATATATATACACACCATACTTGTACGTTAAGTTTCACCACCCCGTCGCAGACAATGTTAAACGCCGCAAAGAGATAGAAATCGATGGTTTAACAGACACACCGCGTGTTATAAACCGTACTGCTATATGATGTATATATAGCGATACAGGGTGATTCACTATAAGCACGCTAACCCTCGTTTTTCTTTTGATAGCGAATTTATTCAAATTCAGATTTGTGATACCTATACTTAACGGTCGCGTGTTCAAGTATTTAGATTTTATACTATTTAAGGAATGTCCTGCGGTGATACAAATTTCTTTTATAGAATGAGTGTCAGCTTTTTTATTATATAAATAGTTATTGTATTATACACAGATGATTTTTTAATCATTTTAATGCATCCAAATCAAAAATCAAAAGAGGATAATATCACAGTTATGAACATGAGTATACTAAGGATAATTGTCTTTAATTTTACGATGGTATGAAACATAGGTAATATTGGATTTAGTATAATGTATTAATCATAAATTTTTACTTATTTATTATTTAATAATTATTTATTAATACTACTCATTTAACTTTTCAAATCATTGTAGCTCACATATCTTCCAACCCCAATATATTACCTACACCTATTACCCTCGGCAAGCAGACAATGTAAAATTGCTCAAAAAATAATCGTTTGAATTTTGATTTTGATAGATCAACATTATCAAAACAGCCATCTAACAGGAAAAAGAATAAACCTCATTTGAAATAATTGTAATAATAAAATAAACTTCACCACTGTTGCCAGGAAATTTCTAAAGTAGTATGAAAAATTTAAGCATTTTAAAACAATATGATCCTTAAATATACTAGAAAATTTCAAAAATCAAAATTTAAATAAATTCGTCGTCGTCGAGAGTAAATTTGTTTATGCATCTTGTATGCTTGGCGATTTAGCGTATATCGCTACGGATTTTCAACTATTATCTTAATGTGATAGGTATTTAATTTATATTATATGTATAATGTTGAAATTGAATTACTTGAATTGAATCCATGTGGTCATATTTTTATACGCGATTAAGCTAAATATCAAGTTGTTTATAGTTCTATACGTTCGCAAAATCAATTGTTGTGAGTAAACAAATTCGTTTTATCCGAGGTAATACTTTGGTATAAGTATCTGAGAATAAGCGCCTCAGTAACAAATTACTAAACAATTAGTATTTTTATGCCACATGCAATCAACAAATGCATCATTCGAACTTCGTAAATATAAAAATTTACATCGGTTACTACGCCGATGCCTCAGAAAATACCCTCGTATAATACACGTATTATTATATTAAATATAATATGAACTAAAGTTATACATTTTTAATAATCAGGGACCAGGACTTGAGCGATTGTGAATCATCCGCGTTGAACGTATAAAAAACATAGCTATAAACAAATACGTATAGGTACCACAAGAGAAATGAAATGAGGAAATTGATTTTGCTTTCATCATGAAATGATTAACGATTCAATTTTTTTATTTTAACGTTTACCAATGATTATTGTTAATAAATAAATTTCCACATGTATAATAATTTAAACTTGACAAATAAAGACATTAGATTCGTGTATATAATATATATCAGTATTCTAAAGGTATCAAATATTGTTTATTTTTACCATAACAATTTTTTTTTAGTCATTATTTTATAACTTTTTTTAGAATATTTTAGTCTGGTCACATTCAATTTAATGTATATCTGAATAATAATATTAATTTTGATTAATTAGTAATGGGTAATAAATAATAATATTATAAACTATGTTGATATCTTATTTGTGACTTTTTATTTTTTATATTTTTACTGTCAACAATTTATAAAAATGTTTATTTAAAAATATTTCTACAAGTTTTTAAAGCATATTAATTATTGAAATAATCATTTTTCAGAACATGCTTATTATTATAAGCTTATTTTTTACAGTGTCATAAGTCTTAATTTTCAAAATTCAGCTAGTATAACGATATTTTTGAAATATTATATTGTAGGAGATTCGCTGTTCCATTACCCACATTATATTTTAATCACTACATTAAGAGTATGTAGGTACTGTAGCACACCATTATTTGGCTGTGGACAATAATAAATGACAAAATGTTTAAATGTAATTTGTTAACCCTAATGATGCTACTGTGCCTACTATTTTTGTACAATATCTATTCAAAGACTTAAGTGCCAACTTCGTAGAAAAATAAATTTTATACGAACATATTATATAATGCACCTGATGTCTTGATTGAATAGATATAATATATTATTATTGTGATTACTCGTTTAAAACGGAAATTATTATTCTATTAAAACTCCTATACGATCGATCTGAGTATATTATCATTAATTTACTACACTTTTAATTCGAGAGTGTTTGCAAATAAAATAATGATTTTATAATCAAAACTAAAAAGGTTATATATATTAAGTGGAAAAAATAGGATAATAAGTATTTTTAAGTAGCCATTTTGAACAAATAATTTTTTACTAAAATAGATGTGACTCTTAATACGTATACTCTTACAATAATAAACATTAATTTATTAAAGTGTAATATTAGGTATATTATAGATTTCTATGTCGAATAATGGTAACTTTAATTTTAAATAATGTTCTTATGATGATTAGATTTTTTTCAATGATATAATGCATGTTTCGTAGAATTTCCACACGTCCAATCAAATATGTTTTACTGTAACTTGTATAGTAAACAAAATAATATGTAATAGGTACCTAGTTATTTTAAAGGAATATATTATTCGACTAATGGTAATATATATTTTTTCATATCTCAATAATATAACCTGTATGTCGAGTTAAGTATAGACTATAATAAAGTCTAGTCGGAAGATTTATCATAATAATTATAATTAGTCTGTTTGAAAACTATTAAATTATTTATATTTAAATTATTGTCTAGGCTGGTAATATTTTCACTTGAGATATTATTATTATTATGTGATGCACTTGTGTTGAAGTCTGATACAGTTCCGCGTGTGTATTCTGCATAAACGCCATAAACCATATAAACAAATTGCTAATCATTATTATTTCGAACGAGACCAGCTCGTGTCTGCGACTGAGTGTTATTATTAGTACACATTATACAATATATCCAATAAACGTTTTTTAAAACTACTTTTTACGAATTTGTTTTGACTAAACAATCTAAAAACTACATGTTGAATATTGCAGCCGGTTCACAGGTTCGGTTACGCAAAATGGTATATTATTTTTGTACATAAAAAAAAAAAACTTATTGTACATTTATATCTTATATATTATTATCGGTAAGCTCGGTAAGCAATATAATATTCCTTGGTGTATATCACATCAAATATGTAAAATTCCTATGGGTGACATGTTCAACGGAAATTTCAATATCACTATATAATTGTGCAATGTAATAGGTAATATTTTTAATTAGGTGGGCCTATATAATATGAGATACGCATAGTTTCTTATTTAATTTACTTGTTTTTAAGAGTTGTGCAGCCACTTGTGCAGTCTATATTCTTGAAAAGCTATTTTGAATCTATACTCTATCGACAAGCATACGTGACACGTATAACCACTATATAATAGCCGTCACGGCGGCCAAAGCGAAATGTTTAATTTTTTTTTCTTATTTTACCAGAGTACGATCGATCAAAAAAGGCCTATAAGTATTCGTTTGCAAACGAAAAACTGCTCTCTCACACACTCCCTCTCACTCTTTCTTCGACAAGACAAGAAAATTTCTCGCGGTTATGACGTATTACTATCGTATATAAATACCTATATAGGTACAGATATAATAATAATTACGTGAATTCACTCGTTTCCTGTAACATGTATATATATATATATATATATATATATATATATTATATATTATATATTATGCATATTATGCATTCAATGCTACAGCACACGCGTTACGTATAAGTTTGTTACAATGTTTGCGTCTCGAGATTACATTATTATCGCAATACAAAACATTATAGTACATGCATTTGAAAAAAAAAATACCGCAATTTAGATATTCTCTCATACCTTACACATATTGTAAGAAACAAACTAGGACATGATGGGGGAGGAGGAGTAGGCATTTGTATGTAATCAGTACCTCTAAGTATTAGATAATATAATAGTATGCACAAGATGCATTTAAATATATACAGAGTGATTTCTCTATAGATGAACACTCATTATTTTGATAAATATAATTTTTTTTTCCTTTAAATGTTTGAAAACTCACATTTGTTTACCCCCTTTTTTAGTGATTAAGCCACCATTAACTTTTGGTTTTCAAATGGTGACCTACCTGTTAAAAAAGTTATAAATTAACAAAACATTTTTTTTTTTATGAATTTTTAGGTTTACATTTTTATTTTTCATTAATCCAGGGCTTATATATGTATAACTGTCCAAAGTTAGATATGATTGCTAGATTCTGATTTATTTTACGTTTGTTAAAAGTAAGAGATAATATAAGTAAATAATGTTCGTACAAACCAGGGTAATGAACGAGTATGTCATTAACTTTTGTAATTGAGCTTTTAATTACCACTGTAGTATAACACTTGATCAAAGTATTATTGACAATTTATTTTAATATTTTATCCATTTTATTTGTATTTTCAATATATTTAATATGGGAAAACTCAAATAAGTAAATTATTTTACACTTTTCTACAGATAATATCATTTTTTTGATAGGTAAGTACTTATTTGTTATAAACAAATACCAATCATATGTTGTTGTTTTTATGGTTAAGTAATGCTGACCTGAGGGAATAATATCTTGTGATCGCTATTTCTCCACTAATCCACCATAAGTAGTCAATTAAGATACTTGGGTTTAAAAATAGGTACGTTAGAAGGTTGATAAAGTTCAATTTTTCTTATTGATAGTAACATATCGTACAACTTACAAGCATATGGGAATAATTTCACACTGCTTGTTATGTCATTTAAACTTGACAAATATAGATGTACGTGAACATTTCGGTCGTAGCAAAGTTTCAATAAGTATTTTATCAATCGTTTTAAAGTTGCAGTGAAAAACCAGTTGGTAATTATGATAGAGATTCAAAGTTAGTTTAATATACATTAATAAATTATAAAATGAACTATATTACCATTCACCACATTAAATTTACTAGTTTTAAAATTTCGTAAAATTTTAAATGCGTTGTTCTTGGTATTACCAAATTACTTAATTGTGTAGGTACAATTTATACACATAGACAGAAAATATAATATCATAGAGTATATACTATACTCGTATAGTATATTATGTAGGTATATTTAATCACAGAGACTTATTTGCCACATAACTAAAATAAATTATAAGTAATTTTACTTATATTTAGAATATGATTTTGAAATGATTTCATAAATATAATAAGTTGGTAACAATAATAATCTATTAAGTTAATAGAATTTCTATAACATTTTTGTTTTTGAAACATAGACATAGAAATGATAGAATACTTTAAAGTCGTTTTTACTTGGGAAATAGCACAGATTAATACAAAGATGACACTTTATTGTCTGATTGGATTACAAGTTGTGTTCCTAAGTATACGGGACTCTAAAAGTTCAAATTGTATCCGTAATCTGATATGATGTTGGCAACAACATCCTACAAAACAACAAAACCATAAACACTTAACTGCCGAGAACTACCAGGAATTGGCAAAATTATAATTTTATTTATTTACTGTGTAATTATTAGTCTAATGAAACAAAAATATTACATAGTAATGCCTATAATCACCAATAAAATGTTTTCATTTTTGCTATTTCATAATAAAGAAGGATATACAATTGCAAACAGATTAAGGATGTATGGTTTACACTTTTAGAGTCCCATACCATACTGTCATAGGAATATAATGGGCTGAAAGCTGATTGAGTGTTATTTCTATATTTGTTTGTGTTCATACCTCATAGACCTTATAATATATTTTGTGAGTGTCCAACTATAGCTATACCTACTATAGCAATTAGCCTAATATTATAGTGATTATTAAAATGTGTGGACAACTGGCAAGTGTGAAGAGTCATAAAAACCACTTCCCTCAAAAAAATTTTCAAACAGGTTTATTTTATGAACGGATTGTTAAGAATAAAAAGCATAAACTTTCAAATTGATATGAAAATAGTTTTATGCATTTTGAGTTCTTATCATTTAAAAATCTGTAGTAAACATAAGAGTTTGAATAAATGATGGAATAAAAATATAAGAATAATAAAAACGTATACGACGTATAGAATTTACTGTACCACAAAAGTTAATACACTTTGTGAAATATTGAAGAGTGATGTTTGATAAAACAATAAAAGTGATAAAGTGTCACTAAAATTTGGGGTGTTTCACCGAGCATGTTCAATCTTATTTTTTTAATAATACAAGCATAATATTATAACACAATAATATAATTTAGGCGTCTATTCAAATTCTGATCTTTAAATACCTTTAAAAAACATTTTTTCTAATTTTTGAGATTTATGTAGGTACTATTTTAGGAGTATTCTGTGGCGATACAAACTTCTGTTCATAAAATTATAATCACCTTGCTTTACTGTAAATTGTTTAGGGGAGGATTTTTGACATGCTTAATTTATTTAAACATCATTCATATTAAAATTGTTATAGATAATAGTCATCACCTCGAATACTAAATTTTTGATTTTGATTTAGGTTAGTCAAAATTTAAAAAAAAAATGATCTACTAAAAAATTTTCAGTGGAAAAAAAAGGGGTGGGTTCTCATTTCAAAAACAGAAGTTTGTATCTACACAGGACACTCCTGTAAAAACATCTCAAGAATTTGAAAATATAAAATCAGATTTTGAATGACTGCATTATTAAAGAAAAAAGAAGATGAGTATGCTTGATAAAATCACTGTACCTATATATAAATTACCGCATGCAACACTATACGCACACATGTGTTACGTAGGTGTGTATATATATATATATATATATATGTATATAGGTATTCGCGTCTTGAGTGTGTCGAGATTATAATATTATCATTACACGCGTAGTATAATATGTTATATATTATGTAGGTATAAAAAAAAATTGCAATTTAGATATTATTTTCCCATAGGTAATAGAATATATTATAATACAAGAAACACGAACGCGGATGACGAAGGGGTAGGGGTAGGCTCGTCCGCGGGTGGACGTCATATGTAATCATTGTGTACCTCTTATATATAGAGTGTACATAATAAGATAACATTTATGTAACATATTATACGAGATGCATACCTATAATAACATATAACTATATGTATAATATATATAATACATAAAATAGCTGCTGTTTGACGTATGACTGATAACGGTTCGGATGATGTGTATATATATAGCATATTATATCTTTACTCTCGGGCCCGCGCGTGTGAAATCGCAAACAATAAATTATATTCGTATATTATATAAGTATATATGTATATATAAATCTGTGCCTATATATTTTAATGGCAGGTCGTGGTCCATACATCGTCATTATAATGTAATATGCCTATATACCTTCCAATATATATATATAATAATATTGATAATATTGCGCAGAGCGCGTGTATTTGCGCGAATTTTTTATTAAGTTTTTTTTTTTTTTGTGTTCGCACGTCGTTTTCGGGGAAACTGAAAGAGAGAAAAAAATGATATCGAATCAATTGCCGGTCGTCGTGCGCGTGCGTATGCGCATATATCTATATATATATATAATATATATGTGTGTGTGTGTATGGATAATGACCAGACGTCTTCGGCAGGCTCGTTTGTCATCGGTCGCGCCGGACCTGCCGCGCGGCAAGTACGCATTAGCCGTTTATTGCAGACGTCGTCGCCGCCGTTGTCGGTGCGGCGCGGCCGGGGAGGGAGTGAAACTGACAACACGCCGCCTTAACGATTGGGAGGGGGAGGGGGGAAAGACTGCGCACCACTTGTCGAGGTGATTGCGGGTTCGGATGACCGTATATCGCGTACACGAACGATATGAGCGCTGAACGGGAGAGCATAATATAAGGGTGAACGGCATAGTCATGACACGACGACGACGATTATAATATTATATTATATTGAAATATTAAGAAATATATAATAATAAGTATATATCATTGTTGTTATAATAGAGACTAAGAGAGTGAGTTTTTTGTATAGCCTCTTTTTCGGGGAGGAAAAAAATGGAATTTTAACGCATCCTTCGAGTATATTATACGCAGTGCACGAATGTGGGACGCCGGGAGGACTTATAATAGCTGTTACGGCGGAGAAGCGCCATTTGCACTCTTCAGATTTTCTATAGATGTCGTTTATACAATTTAATTTCAGCTAAACGATACAATATTGCATGTGTTATTATATAGATGATTTCCACCCACCGGAAAAAAAGAATATGCACGGCTGCCAATTCAAAAGTTAACAAATACTGTTATATAATAATATATAATATTATCATTACATATTAACATTGAATAGATATACTTATACCATAAGGTATGACATTTAAGTGTGACATAATAAACTAAATGGTCCTTTGACTCAAATATGAGAAGGCAATGCCTATAGTGGGATTCGCGAATTGTGAAGCCTCTCAAAGTCCATCGTTTATGTTTACTGCTGATATGAAATCATAACAAACTTTTTCGTTTTATATTTCAATGGTACGCGGAACATAATATAATATATATATTATATAATATAACATAATGTATGGAACGACATTGGGCTTTTTGCTCTTATTCTAAATACGCCTCAAATATAAAGTCCTAAACATGCTTACGTGTAAAGTAAATGTGTAATATTTCAGTACCTTTAGCTTTGCATATCAGTTCGGTAGGTATACAACCAATTTACCTACCACTATAAAATTTTACTGCAGCATACCTATACTATGAAATAATAATACAACATACCAACCCAGTGACGTATTTTCAATAATTTACTGTGGGCGGGGGGGGGGGGGGGGGAGAGGTTAAAATTTTTAAAAATCACACGATAAAGCTTATTTTGTTTCATCTTACTTAGAGACGCAGCGATATTCCACACCAAAATAACGCGCGATCATCTATATCATTTCATAAATTATCAGAAAATTCGTAATACAATATTGATTTATAACATTGAGTAACTATTATTTTTTTTATATTCTCTTGCAGGGGAGGGTTTGAACCCAGAACCACCCCTTCTACAAATACCCTACTGTATCAACCTAGAATTCGACGATATTAACTTTTGATGGTATAGATTGTCGGTATAAAAGTATCTGACTATTATTATTTATCATTGTGTACATATTATTCGCATGTAAAAAAAAATGATTATCCCATTTATTATAAACATGTAGGGTTTATGCTGCTAGACTCATTAACCTATATATTTGTATGTGACCTATATAATTAGAATAAGCACCACTCACTTGGATATCCAAAGCGCAGACGCGTACGACCTCCTCGTCTGTCATAGGTAGAGCTCTGGCGAGTTGGAACTACTGTCGACGCGCTGGGTAGCGGCCGCGGCCGCCGACGAGGTGGACGACGACGACGATGTGGCCGCGACTGCTGCTGCCGCGGCGCTCATCGATTCCCTGGCCGCGGCAAGCGCGGAAAATCGCTGCTTGTACATGTCGCGTTCCTGCGTGATGCGCGACAGCTCCGACTTCATCTTATGCAGCTCGGACGCGAGTATCTCGTTGGCGTTCTCCAGCTCGATGCGTTGGTTCATCCGCTTCGTCCGGCAGCTCTGAGCGTACCCGCGGTTTTTGAGCGTCCGCCGCTTCTGCTTGAGCCGGGCGACCTCCTCCTTGGAGATGCCCTGCAGCCGCTTGTTGAGATCGCGCACCGGCAGCTGCAGCAACAGCGCGTCGTTGATGAAGTCGTCGGACGACCCGCCGCCACGCGTGTATGCGCTGCTGCCGCCGCCGCCGCGGGAGCTGACGGGCGACATGACGCTACCGCTTGACACGCTCAGCGGCCGGCTCTGGTTGTGGGGCGCCTGTCGTTGGGCCGAGAACAGCGGCTGGTAAAGCGAACAGCCGTTCCCGTAATTGTAGACGACACTGTTGGACGAGCCCGGGCTCAATAACCCTTGCATCAGCTGCAGGGACGGGCGACCGAACGACGGAACTTTGCCGCCAACTGCGGAGCAACTGTTATTGCTGTTACTCGGCTGTATTACGGTCAAGTGTTGGTGTTGTACCATATTCCACTCCGGCACCGCCGAATCCGGCTGCTGTTGTTGTTCTTCTTCATCGTCTTGTTGTTCTTGTTGTTGCTGTTGTTGTTGTTGTTGTTGCTGCTGCTGCTGCTGCTGCTGTTGTTGTTGTTGTTGTTGTTGTTGTTGATGGTGGTGGTGGTGATGGTGATGGTGGAGCGGGTGGTGCTGGTGCTGGTGCTGGTGCTGTTGCTGCTGCATTTCGTCGGAGCCCACATAGCTTGGTCGCAAGTCCAAAGGTTCTTGTCCCTGGCGTAACGACTGCGTTAACCACATCATTTCTTCCATAAATACCGGTTGCCGAATCGGCGTGGACGGCGGTGGTGACGAGCTCACCGGCGGCGTGTCGGGCGGCGTTCCCGGTGTGTTCGGGTACATCATGGAACCGACGGACGCGGCTTCAGCACCCGACACTTTGACCGCGGGCGCGCCTCCAGTTATCAGCACGCCGGCGGCTGCCGCGGCCGTTGCCGCCACGTGACCGTGTATCACCATTCCAGCACCGGCGCCACCCACACCGTCAATTACCTGGTTAAGAGCGTGCTGGTGTCTGATAAGTGGATGGTGGTGTGGGTATTCCTGTTCGCAACCGGGTGGCGTGAGCAGGTAATGCGGCGGCGGTGGCGATGACTGCACCAACGTCGCGGTGGCAGCTCCTGCGGCTGCAGCAGCTGCAGCCGCCGTGGCCGTAGGACCGTTATTGACGCTCGTGATTGGCATAGGTGGCAGACGGCCACCAACGCCGGCGGTACCTCGGCCACCATTGCAAGGCGCGTGCTGTTGTTGTTGTTGTTGTTGCTGCTGCTGCTGTTGGTGGTGCTGGTTGTGATGGTGATGGCTTCCATGTTCCTGGTGTGGTTGGTGGTGATGGTGGTGATAGTCGGACGATTGGATCTCACGTTTCACCGTCGTCGATACATCCAAGTGGTCGAGCACGAATTCGTTGACGTACTCGTCTGCCAGACGTGGATCATCAGCTTCCATGTTGATGTGTACGAAAACTGTAGTGTCGTGCGAGAGAAAGCAGGATAAAAAATATCAAAAACGATAAATAATAATCGCAGTAAGGACTTAAAATCACTTTGCTGTTACGAATTCGTATTAAAAAAATCACGGAAGATAGTGCATCGCTATAGCACCGATGTAATTCGTGTGTAATTAACGATGATAAAAGCAGTAATAATTCACATCGCAGACGTTAAGACTACGAAATAATCTAAACAACAGTCACGATGATACTATAATATGCGATGTTCGAATGTTCGCCGTATGAAATATTAATTATAAAACGAATAAAATGTATACCGCGTGAGGCGTACGACACGCGCAACGTGTTCGGTGTGAGTCGCGCGACGTCAGGGTGCGACCGGTGCAGTTTCTGCAATGCCGACGGTGGCCTCAGGTTCGGTGCGCGCTCCCGATCGCCGACGCGGCGCAGCGCCGGGTGCCGCCGGTCAGTGGGTGGGACGGCGCACGCTCATTGGCCCGCGCGCACTGCGTTCCCGCCCCCCGTCGGCGGGGTACGGGGCCGCGACAGACACCTCTCGGCCACCGCCGCCGTCACGGCGCAATGATAATAATTAGATCGGCGGCAACGCTGGTTATTTATTCTTTTCCGCTTTTTCGTTTTCCCGGCTCAAGGTCGATCTCGGCCCGTCCCGCGTGGCCGCTCTTATCGTGTTCCGAAGACGGACGCCAATTCAGGTGGTGACAACAGAGGCGGCGGCGACGGTGAAACTGGCGGTGCTGGCGATGCGGCGCCACCGCCGCGCGTGCGATTAGCTGAAAAATAAAAATAATTATACTTATTTCCCGGAATCTATAGATATATGCGTGATCCGTATTCAGAAAACTTGTATTATGCTGGGTAATAGCCGAGTGGGCAAGTGTGTGTTATATTTGGACCAGCCGTCTGCAGTGCGCATTTAAGGCGGCGTGAATTATTTGTGATGCGTTCTTATGAGGGCACAGTGATATTCTTTTGACTGCACTCACCCCGTGCGTGACAAGATTAAAAAACAATGTTAAAATCCCAACGCTACCTACAGCCCCGTCCTACTGTAGAGTCTATTGAGTCTCGTGCCTCAAAAGAATTCACTTCACACGCTGATAATAATACAGTAATCACTGAATATTAATTTTTCTACATTGAATAAATTACCTAGCTATATTATACCTACCTGTATGACAATCACCTATTTTTTAGCTAATACATATATCTAAATTTATGTGATACATTTAAAAGTAAGTTTTAATCAAGAATTCTATGGAAACATTTTATAAAATAATTTTGAATAATTTTATTTATTTATCTGATGACTGATAGTGCCCTGGAAAGAAAATGCTGATGGTTATATCATGTTGTAATTAGTGATGAAAAATGTCAAGCAATTATATAGGGCATCTACTAATTTTTTACTCTTTTATTAGCTAGGTAGGTGTAGGTATGCCTACATAATGTTGCAGGCACTCTCTGGGTTCAGGGCTTCAGGTTCATATATGACCTAAGTACTAGGTTAGATTAGGTTATATATAATAATACATATAACATATATAATGGGTGAGGATACATTTTGTTCAAAATCGAGGTTGTATTATCTATTTGATAGGAACAGCACAAAAATATCACCTATACAATATAGTATACCCATAAATCATAATTAATCATTTTTACCCGATACAGTCATGAAATGTATACCTAGTAAAAATGACTTATTGTTCGTTATTTTGTGGATTTCATCAAAATATTTAATACATAATATTATATTAATACACGTTATAATACAATACGCATACACCGCCCATATATACACATCGCTATTTAAACATTATATAGGTATGTATAACTCAATATTTGTATAATATAGACTTATCAGTATACTGTATATAGGTATATATATTATAGGTACCAATAATAATAATTATGATATAATATGGGACAGGATTATCTTATATTATATTTTCTATAGGGTGGATTCAATGTAACTGCAGTTTTGATAATTATTAATTTTGATGATAAACATACATGTTTAAAGAGTCCTCTCACTGGATAGCTTCCCTTTTCCGGCCACGTCACCATGTCCAATATAATATTATGTTAACCTATAATTGTTTATTGTAACTTTTTTTTTCATCGTACAGATTTTTAAATATTAAAAATATTAAAAAAACCCATATATACAAACATGTTACGTATTATGTAAATAATAAATTATAATGTTAATTTATATAAAAATGTTTCACATTAAATTTCTAAATATTTTCAAAATAAATTAACATATTATTATACTATTTGGCGCAGAAGCGTATTGTATATTGTTGGTCTGTAGTCAAATATAATATAGGTAGTACGAGAATAGAATTTGTAGCAGACTGCTAAACGAAGACGCAACTCTAATAATGATCTTCAGATCAGTGACAGTTCGAGGGGGGGGGGGATCGGGGCAGTTGCCCCGGGACCCGCGATTTTAAAATTATAATCAAGGCCCCGCAGTTCTTAAATGATATTTTATACTGTTCAGAGATTAGTTAGTTTGGATAATATGTAATGTGACTGTTATTTATTTTGTCCGGGTCCCCGCAAATCCTAGCGCCGTTCCTGCTTCAGATAGTATACGTAGCAATATATTGGTATAATTGCAGTTGGTATTTAGATTTTATAACTCTCGTGTGAGTAGAAAATGCCATTTCACACAAACATTTTAACGTATTTATATACCGATATACACCTAGATAATGATAAGTTCAAACAAAAATGGATCGACTACGATATCGTTCAAAATCGACCGTTTGGCCGCTCCTGGGCCCTGATACATTCCTCTGCAGGGTTTACTCGACGTCGAAAGAACTGACTAAAATGTTCGAGTTGCCCAATATAAGATTAATATCTACAATAATAGGAAATCCTATAGGGACCGGGAAAGAGTTCGAGTTAAAAAAATTCGACTGTACGTTAAATATAGATGCTAAACATATAAGTACTGCGTATCGATGTCTTAAAGCTCCGCATCGCCTGCATGTGCGCCCGGGCGATGAATTTATCCGAAACGATATACGATACGCCTATACCTATTACGTACACATTACCTACCTATTATATACGTCACCCACCGTTATATTACGTGCAGCAGGCGCGGTGGTACACTGACCTATATAAATGACACATAAGAAATCGTATAACATATTATCATCATTTTGTCGAATTCGCGACAGTCGAAGAACTCATAGTAGTCATACCAATAATAATGATAATATTTATTTTTTTTTGTGTGTGTGTGTGAAATGGAAACAGGTATATATATTTAAATTAATTTTCGTTATCAACATATATATATTTAGGTACCTATATCATAAACCTATATATGTATATATATTAATATTTACTTCGTGGAATGGCGTTAAACTGCAATTTTTTTTTCGAAAATCGATTTCGTTTATAGAGAAGATGTGCTTTGAAAGTATGGTATAAATTATCATAATACATATAGGTACGCCTCTTAATTCAAATATAGAGAGGGTGTGTGCTAAGTAAACACACTATATAAATGTACCGCCTATATATAACATAGATGTTTTAATATGTTAATAAGGCATTATTGATTACATAGATCGTATTTATAATTGTTACATCTACATAATTAATGTGCGATTGATATATCAACCATTTGATTATAATTTATGTGACTAATTTGAATGCACAACAAAATATATTGTTTAAAAATGTCGAATTTGTATAAATTCGGGTAGGTACCTAATTTTTCCTAAGTAATTTATGACTTATTGAACATAATAAAATTATCTAATACAATAGTTTTTAGAATATTTAGATATACCAGGTGTACCCATATTTTTAATTACTTTTAAATTGATTATGTCAACTGACAACATACCTAATAATATGGATAACATTTAGCAGATAGCAGTAATCAATCATAGTATACCGACAGAACATATACCACGTGCGATAAAGGATATACCTACCTAGCTATACTTATTAATGAAATATACACATCAAAGAGTAATGCTCATCTTATTGTATATATAATACAATTAATTTTCTAATGCAAAGTTGTTAAAATATCTTTTTTAAATTGATTAAATAGACATTAAACCTAACCCATTATTATTAAACACACCTACGTGTATATAATATATTATCATATTGTTAAACTTAAATATATTATTAATATAAATTCATTTTTAAGTGATTGGGTCCGAAGAAACAAATTTATAAAATATAATATACCGGCTATTATAATATATATAATAACATATCATTAATAATATTAAGATCATTTTAGTATAATATGCTTATATACTCCAATGTATAAGTAGTTAAATAACTGTTTGGTTTGGTTTGATTAAACATTAAAACGCACCCATTATTATACTATTATTATCTTATTGTTAAACGTGAATATAATAAATATTTTTAAGCGATTAGGTCGGAGGAGAACAAATTAATTGAATAGGTATAAAATATAACGCTTTTTTCTTTTATGATATAAATATATTTACAATCTGTAACATAATAATACAATAAGTAAATTTGAGATTTTTTTTACCAGGTTTGGATGCTTGACTGAAGGGTGCGTTCATTGACTAACGCTTATAATATGTATAGGTACATCAAAGAGTAGGTAACATTTATCTTTATAGGTATAAAACACAAACTTCCTTATGCATAAGTGATTAAAATAATTTTAAGTTTGATCGAATAGACGCATATTAATATTATTATTATTATTATACATATGTAGGTATTATATATCTTATTGCTATACGCGTGTCAGTACCATAAATTGATTTGTAAGTAATGAGGTCCGAGGAAAACCAATTTATAAAATGTAACACAATTGTACAGGTATCATTGATATACTTATAAGTATATATGCATCATATATATACCTACTATTCACTTGTAAGAATACCTATTAATTTATTATTTTTCACCAGAATATAATATTTCAATAATTAAGTATTTCTTAATTATGAAAACGCGAAGTATGTGTATTGTAAACAATTATTTAGACTATTAAAATAGTTTATTTATTAATATCATATCGTATAATATATAAATTAAAAAATACTTATTAGTAAATAGTAATTAGATTAAAATAATAATCTTTACCACGCTGTTTCCTCGAAACATTCATTATCAAAATTTTAAATTTACAGATTTTAATTTTCACATACGTATACGGAACTATATAGATTTAATGAATATGCAAAATGTGTCAGACTGTGCTTTAAAATAAGACCTCATTTGTACCATATTATGGTATTCGCTGTTAATATATCAGCCATATCCTTGGTTCTGCCTAAAGCCCAAATCCTGGTACGCTGTATCATGTCCCCTGCCTAAAGCCAAATATCTCACAATCGATCGATAATATTTAAACATAAACAAAAATATATATTTTTATAATTTAACGAAACAATATTAGAGATACGAGTGGTAAGGTAATTGTATACAATGCCTACACATATAATATCAAATATATTATTTAACTCAGTGGCGGTGTGAACTATTTTATTTCATGAAGCAAGACGTATAGATGCTCGCCCATCACCACCTAAATATTATACCACAGACCCGTGGAGGTTTTGCCTCCACACCCGCAATTCACAATTCTACAACAATAATTTACTTGATCATGTCAGTATCAGAAAAATAATAAAGTTACTTATGTTTGTGCTTCATAACTTATGTTTTATAATATATTAATAAATAATAACAATACAACTTTATAGTGTTTCCGGTTTCGTGTTACACTGTTACCACGATACCACGTTATTGTACACACTACACATCGTGTATTTCCAGTAACCGTGAGATACAAATTATTATATAATTATTATAAATAGTATTAGTTGATCACTTGACCATATTGTGTGTTTTTTAATATCCATTCCAGGATAATCGGTCGTGAGGCAATTGCCTCATGAAACACCCTATCACGCCGCTACTGAATTTTAACTGCATACCTATTATAATATTTATTATTCGTACCTAAGTTTTAAACTTAAATAAATTATACATAGAAAACATATTATTATATCTGTATATTATGTCTACTGACTATTTTGCTCTATAAAACTATTTCACAAAAATAATGATAATAGTTATTAAAATTGTATTTTCTGACAAATGAAAGCATTATCGTATCTCAACTGTGTTCAGTGGTGTTATAAAATTTTTATAGGTACCTATGCTATGTGATTAATCACTAAATATATAAATCACTATGTACAAGCATTATTCAAATTCGTGTATAAGTAATAGGGATGCTTATATTGACATGGTTGTATTAATGTATTATTATATTATTATATATTATTATTTTTATATCTTAAGGTATTAAATATTAATATTTTATATTAGGTATATTAATTAGATTGGTTTTATTGCAGTTTTAAAAATTTTTCATAAGCAGAAATTTTTGTGTTATTTTGTTGAGAAAACATTTATGCATTATTGAAATGAATAATTTATGGAATGTCTATTTAATATACACACACATATATATATATATGATGGCCGCGGTCGTTGTAAATACCATATAAAATATACTGCACTGTTGTTATCTGTAGGTTATATAGTGTTTATTATTGTTATTTTTTTATTGTACTTTTATATATCATATACATTTAAATACACGTGTAGTTTTTAGTGAAGCCATTGCTTATTAATTCCTTTGTAAATGCAATGTAATGATTACGAGGGCTTCATATTATAAACATCTGATTATAAAATTATATTATTTATATTACTTACATATATCACTATAAACATATTTTGTTTGAAAAACTTTTAAGAATACCTGTATGTTTTTAATGACCACCAATTAAAATAATTAATACCGGCACCTATTAGCTATACTTTTAGAGCCTATATATGTATAGCCTATAATCTACCGACTTCAATAATAGTTGGTAATCACTAACCATAGTTAACCATTAAAATATATCAGTTCCCAATAATAATTTTTTTTTTTTATTATTATTATTATTAGACAGTTTAATTATTAACCCCTTTAATAGACTATAATAGTCCACGAGTTCAAGGTTTTCAGATTATTATATTATATATTTTAAAAATATTATTTTTAACGAGAGTGTTTCATTACTCCGATGTAGAGTTTTTTTAAATATTCCGAAGGTTAATTAAAAATATCTTTTAGATTTAATGTGCAGCTGAGCTCCTCAAGTTCAACGTAGGTCTAAAATTATAGCTAGAAATTTCAGTATTGGAGAAGTGTGGTTTGGGATGCAATAGAGAGGGATATTAGAACGTCTTGTGATTTATTTGAGATTAAATATCATACTCATGATATGAGTGGATTTAATTTGATTTACTTTAAACCCCCACTTTTAAACCAGCCTTCTACACTTTCAACGTACCTAAATATTCAATGATTGAGTTTTAACCAAAAAATTTTTTTTAATTCTCAAAAGCAATAAAAAAAAAATTGAACTATCTTTCTTTTCTTTTTTGATTTACTATATAGATTCAATAGACATAAGTTATTTAAGTATGTTCTTTACTTTGCACCATGAAGCTCAAAATATGCCTTTAAAATTCTAAGATATGTGTTACCATAAACCTATTAAAACTGGATAAAATGATACTCAACATTTTTAATAATTAACTAAATAAATATATTGGTACCTATAACCTTATCAACAATTGAACTTCCTATTAATATTCTAAACAATAATATTGTTTTTATTAAAATTATTTATAAACAGTCATACATATATTGAAAGAATGTACAATTAATTTGCATATATATAATTTTTTGATACCAGCAACAATGGCCATTAACTATTCTAGGGATTAGTGTGGTAAGGATTTGCCACTAAGAACCACCCGGGTCACCCAGCCGGTGCTGGCATATCAGTGACTAAAGCCAGATGCCAAGCCACAACATGTTTTTATTACATTTATTTCGTTCTTAAAAATATATAAATATAATTCTTAAAAAATATGTAAGAAAACTCATATGATGTGTATAAGTTAAATCTCGAGTGGCATACACTCAATTTTATCCTTATTCTTTGGTAAGGGATTCATGAAATTACTAAACAATATTTAAAAAAACAGTACACATTACGGTAAAATCAATAGATTCTTTTCTTTGCTCAAAATCTAAAAAGTTTATGAGGATCTATTTCCCATGTTCTCCGTTGAGCTCGCAAAATATCTAAATGCAAAACTTCGCAGTGTGATTTACGTGATGAACTTGTATCTAAAACTTTGATTCCAAATTCACGTTATAATAGATTTGATTCCCGTGAAAGATTTCTTTCAGTATCTAAAACACTAAATCCGACAACTACTATTGTCTGCTGCATAATTGAATGTGTATTCTAATATAAATGTCTCGAGCGTAGGTATATGATGTATATACCTAACGAATATAAAAATAATTTAAAAAAGCGTGTAAGTAGATGTCGTTCTACTGTAAAGTAGTTTAAAAATGAGTTACTGTAATGGATGGTATTAAATTTGAATTAAATGATATAATATCATTATATAGGTACGAAAAACGAAAAACGATTCTGAGCGAAGACCGTTTGTTAGTCTAAGATATTTTATTTTATAGTTTTATACTATAGTAATAATTTTTTTTATTTATTAATTATAATTATTATATTGCTATTATTTCAAAAAAAATGAAGGTATCTATAAAATAAATTACAAATTAATCAAATCAGATTCATTATGCACACGACTCACTCAGTCATTCATAGTAAGTAGGTTAGTAGGTATACACAATTTAAAGTAGGTACTCATGAATAATATTTTAAAACTACAATAATATAGCTAAAATTTTTATTATTGATTATTTAATAAATAATTTTATCCAAATTTGTACTTAAAATAATTATAAAAAAAAAAATGTGTTTGTATAGTTTTTAGTTTTTTTTTGCCAAAGAATGAATTACTTATATGGAACTTTGTTTTTAATTTTCTATCTTTAACTATAAAAGTTAAACGTTTTAAAATTTTTTAATAACTAAAGAATTTGTAAATTTTCAATAAATTAATACATTTTGTCAAAATTTGATCTTTAAATGGTTATAAAAAAACGTACCTATGTATTTTTAAGATTTTCCAACTGCTATTATATCAACTTATGGGGAATTTCGTATTAAATTTTCAAGTTTTTTGACCAAATGAATACAATTTTATTGACATTTATAGAAAAAAAAAACGGAAAATTTTAAATGTATATAAAAAACATAAAAATGGATGTAACATTTTGAAAATTTTATCAAGTGTAAGATTTAATAAAATTAAAATTTGGTGTAAATTTCAAGTATCTAAATTTATTCGTTTTTGAATAACAACAAATTAAAAATAACGGTATAACAGAAATTGAGTGAATATTTATTTTAATGTTGTAATTCAAATGCTCATAAAAAATTAATTCGACTTTCTGGTAGACATTTTTTATTTGATAAAAGTAGACAAACTCATAAACTTGTATTGAATTTTCAAATCTTAGATTTAAAAAGATAATTTTTATGAAATTCTAACTCAAAATAAATTGCAAATTTTCATGATTTTTACGTATTTTATCAAAATTTGAACTTTAAATGCTGACTATGTATTTTTAATATTAATTAACTGTCATTGTAATAATATATTAGGAGCCTTTTTGTATTACATTTTGAAGCTTTTTTACTCAAATAATACAATTTTACTGTCATTTATAAAAAAAAACTCTAAAAAGATCAAAAATTTCAAATGTGGTGTCTATAAATAAAAATGTCAACATTTTATCAAGCATTAAAAATGTCAGTCTAAACATTTACTGAAAATGTCATGTATCTATAATAATTTGTTTTAGAGTTACACCAATTTGAAAATTCGGTTTTCTAAAAATTTATTTTGGGTGAAAATTTTCGTTTTTCGTTAATTTTTTTTTCTGCTTTTTCTTGATGCTTTTGAAAACTACTAGGCATTTAAGAATTTGACCTCCCAAACTAGATTCACTTTCTAACCGAAAAAGCTACTGAAGTTGAAAGTCGGCACATTATTTCAACAACTTATCATTTACACAGACACAGACACAGACACACAAAAAAAAAACACACACACACAGCATTGTAAAATCAATACTTTCATTGCTCAGCTCAAAATCTAAAACAACATACGTACTTGAACCAAACAGGCTTTTGTATTTATAAAATGTTACTTCCAAATTACTTAATTACTGTAAATATATCACTCACGTGATCTGGTATTTAGTTTCGATATATAGCTTATAATAATTGCAGTAATTATGTTACAACTTTTATTTGTTTAAAGAATTTAACTATGCCTTTACCTATTTAATATACGACTGCAAAATAACGTTTCTAAAATATTTAATTTATAAGAAATTTGGTCTATATTGTACTTATATCAGGATAAATATTCTAATTCTGAACTCCTGTTATTGATTATGAAAAATATTAAATATGCACACATTCAAAAATCATATTAAATTTTAAATCGAATCCGTTAGTAATATGATGTATGATTGTTTTTCTTCATAATATTATTATCTTAATTAAAAATGATTTAATTATGATATACCTAGATTACATCCAAAAATATATACCATTGTAATTAAAAACTAAGTATGTTACATTACAATGTTTATATAAAACTATCTACAATTTAAAATCATTTTTGTTTTATGTATTCACTTCAAATAAATCAATCAATTAATAAATTAAATTATTCGTCATTTATACAAGTTTACAATTATTGTAGGTACCTATATCATTACTGTTATTTTGTTAATCGCTAATCGTAAATGATAAATGTAATTTAAATCGTAAACATTTTAATATACATGAAGAGTACATCATACATGGAATTTATAAATAATAAAAAAACAAATAATAAGAATATAGTATTTAAAGGGTTTAAATTTGGTAATCAAAAAAGATTTAGACTAACAATTTGGACTAGCATAAAAATAAATTGCAGTCATATTTAAAATTAAATATTTTGACAAACTCAAATCAACAAAAATCTATAATAGCTAACACTATTATCATATAAAATACGAAAAAAAAAATACTAAACAAACAAATATTAAAAGCAACAGCTACAATATCAAATCTCAATTGGTACACATTATCTGAGCTCTATCGGTGAAAGGGGGGGAGGGAGGAGATTAATTTGTTGCAAATTAGAAAATTATGTTAATCAAGTTAATGATTGTTTCCACCAACGATGTAGGCGAAATATACGTGTAACTGTTAAGAAATTAGAATGAATTTATGACCTACAATTTTAAACATAGTATATAAAATTATTAAGTTCACAAACACAACACCATACAAACACCAAACACTGCATAAATATTAAATATGTTTTGATTGTTATATCCCACAGGAGCGCTATACATGTTTAGAAAAATATAAATTTATGATAAATTAATAAAAGTATTTTTACATTATATGAAACATTATATAAATTGATAAATTATTAAGAAAAAAAGTTTTATTGAAAAATTTTAAATTTCAGTAGAGTTTATAAAGACCAATATTTCTTGATAATAACGTAAAATTAGAATTTGATAGATGTTAGAGTTTAGGTCAAATTAGATTAAATTATTACCAACATTTTTTTTTCTACTGATAGGTTAGGTTAGGTTAAGTTAATAATTATTTAATTTCTTGTATTAGATTTTCAATTTAATTTTTACTTGAACTACAATAAATCATACTCATTATAGGAATACCTAACGCTTCAACATTATACATGCAATGGTATGTGGCCTTTAGGGTCTAGTTTAAATCAAATAATAATAATAATATAATAATATTATGTAATGATTTTAGATTTAAGAATAAATTAATGGTACATGAATAGCGCCGATTATTTAGTTAGCAATTTTTAATTTTATTTTTATTAATGTTTTTTATTATTATTTTTTATTATATATACATAAAATTTGATAATATCTTTAGGTGTTGGCTTACCTAAAACTTGAAGTCTCAATGTTTACCTATGATTTATCTAGTAAAAACCAAATTTGTAAACATTTTAGATGTATGTTGTTTGTTAAATATAAGTATAGTTACCTTCCTATAAAATGAAATGAATGTAGGTAATGTAATACTAAGCAAGTCAAACTTATAGCTTAAAAAGGTACAGCCGATTCGAAAGTTAATTGAAATAAGTGGTACTGTATTTTTGTAATTTTTTTTTAAAGTATAGGCACTGATAACTTATACAGTTCGACAACCAGTCTTATCATGTAGGGTATAAGTATGAAACTAAGTGGACGAGTAATCGAAACTATCAAAGTTCTCCTGTCTCATGGCCCAGGGGGAAAAACTCATATTTTATTGTATTTAAATATTTTTTCAAAAAATGTAAATATTTTATTATTTTAAGATTAAACTACAGAATATTAAAAGTTCACTTTAGGTACGTGTACAATTTCTAATTAATTATATAATTTATCAATCATTATTCTGCATCTACTTGGTATAATATTATAATATTATTACGTTTTATAAATTGATAAAATATTAATTATGTTCTTTATTGATATCAGTTTTTAATTAACTGTAATTTATTAACGATTTTTGTAAATGAAATCGATATTTATTACTCGAACCGGTTGGACCTCGTGGGCTTGTTTATATATGATGAAAGCTTGCGCACATACGTATCACATATATATACCATACCAATATTAATATAATAACTAACTCGTCGTAATCTGTAATAATATCGAGTACCTATATAATCGGACGAGGTGATAGAAAAATGACATAAACTGTAATTTATATTAACATTAATGTACAGGTATACGTACGTAAATAACGATAGGTAAGTAGTGCGCAATTTTAATGTTATGTGTAAATAATAAATATAATATTATATATATTATGCACATACGAAATTATTATTGATTTGAAATCGCAAGGTGCTGCAGTGATGTGTGCGATCATCATAATGTATTATACCACCACTCGGCCGCGATGATGAGTTATTGTACTATAATATTATATATATTTTAATAATAATTTATGTATACTAAGGTGTAAACTATTATGTTTATTTACCTATGTATAATAATGTGTAAATTATAATGTTTATTTGTTTGTTATAATATTGTCTCGCCGAGTAGTTCAAAGAATAACACACGTATATAACACTATTATAATGTAAAGCGGCAGTTATTTTCACCGCCCGAGGACTTGCGCGCAGTGTGTCTGAGGGAAAACAATTTTTTTATTATTTTTTAATCATTGATTTCGTAAAGGAGTGTAAAAAAACAACAAAAAAACAAACCCCAGACATTGTAAACTCGCTGACGAATCGTTTGTCGAGTATTCAAAGTTGCATTATGGGCGTTCTGCACGTCGGGTTTAACGTTACATGTTGGGCATTATTATTATTATTATAAAAATAAAGAACTCATTTTCTCGGCGGCACTGTACAATGGCCGGGCGCAACTCTACAGGAAATGACAACATCGATGCGTGTCCAATAAATGGACGTCTCGAAAATCGTATTTTGCTGACTGTTAATGTGAACGTCCGCATACATATTGTTATTATATAGATGTACAGTCGGACGTCTGTAATATTATTAAGTGTGTGTATGTAATATACGCAGGCATTATTAGCAAAATAAATATATATGCAGGGAGAGAGAGAGAGAGAAACACACACACATGATGTGTTACAATGTGCAGAATGTGTGTGTGTGTGCATGAGAGAGTGAAGTGTGTGTAATACGGTCGGTACAAAAAGAGATACAAAAATTCTTGTTAAAAAAAAATTCTGGTCGATTTTCTGAACGCTTTTATATTTATATATTCTTCTACATTTTTTCCCTTAAAATATTCTCCGAGTATAATAGCCATAACATACTACTAGTAAAAGGCAAACGGCGGTTAGTCGTTAAAATGTATTATTGTACGAGAATATTAATATTGGGATGAACAGTGTACATATTATTTAGTGCTATACATATTATTATATAATAAAAAACAATATCTGATTTATGTTCATTTTTGTAAGATAACCACTATTATACTACATTAATATATATATATATATATATATATATATCCCTGATAATTACATTGAAATTTGATATATCAGTTCAAAATTAAAATATTGAACAATATATTGAATATGATATAGACGCGTTGAAATGTATATACTATATAATATGTACCTAAAGGTATCACAGTTATTAGCACTCGTAATCTTGAAAGAGCATTGATTTTTTTAGTGAGTATGTTTTTTTTATGTGCTTACAAATAACATTTATATAGCATATGTTCTAAAACAATGTTTAAGAAAAAAAAAAATATTTTTTTCTTTTATCGTTTTAATTTTTTAGGTTTTTTTTTAAATTTATATTTTTGTGAGAACAAATTATTTGATATTTTCTATTGCAAAACCAACTATTTTTCTAAAAATTTCGATACATAAATTACAACTACCAGCAGGTACCTAGTTAATCAGTTAAGTAGTATCTCAAATTTATTTGGATGTAGGGATATATCTGTGTATCCCACCACTCTCCCCATTTCAACTTAATCACTCATAATTATATAGGAAAGTACCAATACTTGATTTATAAAATTTAATCAATCTAGATAGAAATTTTTAGAAAAATATTTTACGTATGGAATATGAAATAAGAATAACAGTTATTCAAAACGTAAGAAATTAAAAAATTAAAACAATGAAAATTATAGAGAAAAAAAATTATTTTATTTTAAAAATTTTTGTTCAATTAAGACTTCAAATATTTAAAATACTTATTCTTATGAACATTAATATTTTTTTAGATAAATTTTGCTTACTAATAAAAGAAAGTTAATATTATATAATAGGTTTGTACAAATATTAAATTATAGCAATAAATGAACGCCAAATACTAATAACAAAACAGAGGTCGTATAGGTATCATATTTATTTACTAATAGTAAAACTGGGTTGTACTATTATGTTCGCTATGTATTGCTGCAGTTATATAAGCTACCTATTATAATATACAATAAGCATTTTGTTGAAACGTTTTGTAATACGTCATATTTGCATTAGATTTGTATTTTATGAAGTTTTCACATTCTTTTCCAAAAAAAGAAAGCTTTTTTTTAATTATTTAAAATTATAATTTGAGTTGTATTATATAAGTACTTACACCAGGGCCGCGGGCCGTAGCTACGGAGAGAGCTTAGGGGGTTCAAACCCTCCACCCACTTTAACAAAGTAGAAAATGTAAAAATAATATCTAGTATATTTTAGAATTTTAAATGTTTATTTTTTGAATCTTTTTTTTTAAAACTGAATAAATGCTTTATATAATATTACCTATAGTAAATGTATAGTAAAGAGCACAAGGTATATTGATAGTGCCTGTAGTGCATTGTGATAGTTGAGGAGAGTTTAAATAATAAAACAAAATAGAGCAAATTATAATTCCAATCATTGAATGTATTTTGTTATGTGGTTACCAGGAAATTATTTTAAGAGGCAGTATGAAAGAAGTATGGACCCTCCCAAATAGGAAATTCCTGGCTACGGCCCTGGCCTACACATATAATTTCAATAATAAATTTATAATAATGAATATAAAGATTTACAATATAATATTATAAGCATATTATTATATACAATAAATATTTAAACAATTGAATAATGTTTACAATCACACAAATTTATTTAATGAAACTAGATTCAAATATTAGCTATTGACGGAATAAAATAAATAAATATTTTGAAGCATTTTTTATATTATTTAAAAAAAAATTATCATCCATTGAAAATACTAAGAATTAGAGTTTTTGAAGAAGAAAAAATTGTATAGATATAATAAAATGTTTACTATTTATTTTATTTTTCAAAAAATTATAATGAAAACAAATCCGTAAAAAAATGTCCACGTGAAATATTAACATTTTATGTGAAAGTTCACTAAACGTGAAGTACCTAATAATATAAAAACTAAGTGAAATTTAGGTGGATATTATAAAATATAGGTAAATCATTATAATATACCGACTGTGAAATAAATTTGTAGATTGCTGAATAGATTTATTGTGACTGAAAAGCTTCTTAGTTTTGTGGAGTAGAGAGCCAATAACTAAGTGCTTAAATGTTTTCATTTAATGTAATTATTTCCCAAGTTTATAACTAAATATAAAAACGGTTAACGATAAATAATAATATATACGAAATTTGCCACGATAAATTGAAAAACACCTGTATTTTGTTTGTTTGTTTTTAATCTTTCGAAAAATTAAAAATTATTTAAATCCTTAAATTGTGAAAAAAAAAAACACATTACTTTTTATGCATATTTAGTGAATAACTGAAGCAAATAATTGATGTGAAAAACACATTCTGTTTTGTAAAATGAGGGATTACATATTTACACGTGTTATAAAGTGTTATACCACCATCGTTTATATTACGTGGGTGTACATTAACATTAGCTATTAGGTAATTGATATATTATAAATAATATGGCTTCTACAGTTCTACCGATACCCATTAGAGTCTATTGATTAGACCATTCAAGATTAACATCTAACCTGTATGTTTCTGGATTTATATAGCCCCAGTGGGAATTAAACGGTTTTTGTATTAATTAATTTTTTGTCTTTTATCATATTATTTGCTTAAGACTATTCTCCGACTGCAGTGTTTTAAGACTAATATTATAAAAATTTTTTTTAATTTTTAAGATTCCTTTTTTGAAATCTTTGTCCGTGGCTTAAACGTGAGTCTATAATAAAATGGGTGGATATTCCAACACTATAGACTATAATATGTAACTAAGTATAAGTTCTTACTTGGTAAAAAAAAGAAAATGCTCATATGTAATAGTCCTTACATGGGAAATGACAGAAAAAATATAATTATAATAATTCATAAATTAATTACATAAAATATAGTATATCATTTTGAACACGTAAAAATATAATATACATATAGGTATAAGCCATGCAAAATATATTTATATTTTTTACAATTATTAAATATTATATTGAGATGCATGGAATTGAATTAATGTAGGTACTATGGTATTTTTAACTTATAATATTGCATAAAATGTAGAATTATTTTAGGTACTTGAATCTTAAAATGTATACAAATTAATTGGTTGTAATTATGTAACGCCAAACATTTTTTTCTGCCGTAGTGTAGGAATTTATATACCTACGATCCTTTTTTACTATGTAGGAACTTACACGTCATTTCGTTTTTATATTCGTGCAGGAACTAAAAACGAACTTTTTTTTACTGTATATGAACTCATACACATCTCATATTATGTAGGAATTAACGTATGTAATTTTTTACCTGCTACTCTCGTGTAGGAACTTGCTACTCCCCTTCTAAAAGGTGGGTGTGGAGTAACCGGATCTACTATATAAATCGTAATACCCATGTAAGTTTAGCTAGATGAGAAATACAATATTATTATCTTACAATAGATTACGCGTTGTGACCGTAATATTATTACAGCTGTAATTCGATTGATTGAAAAACGGTTTTCGTCCGGAAGAAACAAAAAAACTGCAGTTACAAACCCTGTGATAGTCGACGCATCGCGCTCGATAATAACAACTTAATAATATATTATTACGATATTACATAATACGCATAGATTATAATTATTGTCTGGCGCGACTTCCAAAATAAATAAATGTACTGTTTCTTTCTCTCTCTCCTCATTCTCTGACGACCGAAATTATATACGACGCGTCCTATAATAATTATAATATTATATTATAATAAACATCAACACTGTGGTTGATACGTGTATTATATGCCACATATATACCTACTTTTATTTACTTAGAAACGCGCGTATATACCACCGTCGCGTTCGTCGAATTTTTATATACCACATATGACTGCAGTCATATCTTCAGTCCACGACCCTTTCAAACCCCGTGCGATGTGGTATGATGTAATATGTATTACATTCATGTAAGAAAACAACAATGTTCCGGTCTTATAATTTGTCATGAACCCCTTGACTGTTTCGTATTGTGTAATAATAATATGTATACATTATGAATAATATTACTACATGATAATATTATTTGGACATCGGCACGCGACGTGCTGTACATTGTACGATTCATTTTTATTGGTCGTTTCCGTTTATTTATGTATATAGAGACGATTTTACTCGTACAATAATATTATATACAAACCGGAGTACAATATAATACTCGTATCGGACAACGAAACGTAATTGTTCGCATGCGTTCTTTTCCAACGAGATCTGTGGACACACATATAAAAAGAGTGGATGCATAAACAACGATAATGACGAAATGGTCTTGATACATATTATTATCATATGTATATCGTTTGTGACTTTTCTGTTGTCTGCAGTTAACTAAATATTTACAATGTCAACCACACATTTTTTCGACCGTTTTAGATAATTTGAGTTGTGTAAGATCGTTCCCGCGGTTGACTTCTATATATATATTTTTTTTCATACATAAACAAATCATAACAATAATTCATTGCCATTATACGAGTATATCTATGTATAGACACGTATGATGGTATTAGGTAAATATTCGCTTTGTTGTGTATCCCTCAATATTGAATTCCTATAGTTTCCTACAAAGCTCTATCTAAAATACATTAAGTTATACTATTCGTATGTTTTATTTCTAATACAATTATATCAAATGTTTATTTTCGGCGATTATCTGCTATTAAAGTGCTTAAACTGAAATATATTTTTATCGTTTAAGTAGATTTGTACTAAAATTACTAAAGGAATCAACTTTTTTTTGTGCAAGCTTAAGTTCCTACTTATTGTAATTGTCGAGTTTAAGTAGGTATACACATTTCATTAATATAGCTGCACATATCTTATAATTAATTTTAAAATATCAAACTATAATGTAACTTTGTTATTCGTATATTATTTCGTAATATTATAGACGTTTAAACTACCTAAATAATTTGTTATAAGATGAAGGTCTCCAATGTATTCCAACAATAGCCATACAATATATCTAATCCTACAATAATTTTGAGCGTTTATTGACATTTAACAATGTCTATTTGATCACATTTATTGGATTATTTTTACGATCAGTTACGAGACGTAGGTACATCGGTGTTTAGTGTTTTCTACTTAAAGATTTGTTGAACGTCTTTCAGACACGCCGCCGGTCGATTTGATTTCTGTCTGCACTCGTATAATACATGGTCTGACTCGTTAGTTAATAATTAAACAGTGGAAATGGATCGGGATGGGAAAAAGGGTCGTCGAGCGCGTGGGCCCGTGAAGCCGTACGACGAGGTGCTGAAGCCTTGCTCGTAAATCGCGTTAAACACACACTTCTAGTATAATTTTTCACACACAGACGTACACGCTTGGACACGACACGAATAGTCCTCGCCAATGTGTCCAAGTTTGCACACCCGGAAAACGGTCGCGTGAGACTATATCGGCTTTTACAGTTTTACTTGTAAGGTATTCCGAAATAAAAAATAAACTCTATCATAACCCGTCGTTGCGCACTTCGAGGGGAAAGCGAGGGGATAAAGTATAATATATATAAATATTATAAAAAAAAATACCGTCTGCTTGTTTTTCTTATGATAAGAAGGGATAAGTCCAAATATGCAATCATGTCACCGTAATGGCTGAGAGCTTATGTCTATAATACAATAGCTTAGATACAAAATCGACTAAATAATATGGGCGAGCGGATATAAAAATATGACCGAGTAAAAAACTGATTTAGTGATATTATGTATCAATTTGATGGATGGTTAATAAATTTATTTCCAGGTAGAATATTGTTATATATATTTTATATAATTTAGTATTTGGTTTAAAGTAAAACTCATGTATGTCATATTGTACATGTTTTAGACATGTCTTTTGATTATTAATTTCATCCAAAGAGTACCATATAAAATTCACGGTCACTTTAAATAATACAATTTTTTTTAAGGTATACCTATATACTTATAATAGTTATAATATGTATTTATATTTTATTTTAATTGAGGTATTAAATTTTGATTAAAAAAATAACTTAAATATTTTTAACTGAGTAGATTTAATTCTTACAACCAAAATAAGTTGGCAAGTGGGTATCGCTCTGCTGTGTAGTAGAGATGGAGAGTAGGTCACTTTAATAATGTATGTGATAAATTTGAATGCAATGACACGTATCATTGTATATGAAAAACGATTCTGAACGGAGATGATTTGTCAGTCTAGGATATATTATATTACCTATATTTAAATTATAATATATCTTTAAACGCTCACAAAATGTTTTTTTATATTGACTCTTGAGTTTTTTTTTAGAGTTATTTGAAGGAAAAGTTATGGAGAATTTTGTGTTGGATTTTTAACCTTAAGTATAAATCACAACAATTTTATGAATGTTCAACTCCATAATTCCATTCAAATTTTTGTGATTTTGACATATTTCGTAAACATTTCAACTTTAAATACTTATATACAAAAATTGTGTCTAACGATTTTCGATTTTTTTTTTACTACGATAAGTAAAATTTATTTATTATTTAATTTTAATTAAAACTGATATGAAAAGTGTGATATTTTATATTACTTCATGATTATGATAATTGATTAAAAAAAAAACAGAAGAAGGGAACCCCCTAACTTGCCCCATTGCGGACGCCTTTGAGATATTCATTAATTAATAATTATATTCATTAGTTCGTTACTATTATATTGTTTCTGCATTTATTGAAACTCAGTAGTACATATCTATAAGTATCTATAATGTGGATAATATATTTTTTTTCATACTTCAGACCATAGCTATTTAACTTAAAAGGGAAGTTATTTATATTTGATTATTTTGGACAAACTAAACATGTTGAGTTTTCATATATAATGTTGGTTTAGTGCTAGATTATTAAATATAATAGTTTCCTCTCAAAAAATGACCAGATAGTAGTAGTAACCACATTTGTAAAATATTTTCTGGTGATACTGAAGCAAATGCTCCAAAATACATATCAAGTATTTTTATTATTTTTATTTTATAATAAGTTTTTGTGTCCTATGTGTTTGTGAGGGAACTTAAATTGGTTTAACAATTGGTGTTTTTTTTTTTGTCCACAAAAACGTTTTGAGGGTTGAGGTAGTAAAATTAAGTACTCCGAAAGCCTTAATATCGATTAGGAAGTAAGAAGCAATGCAGATGGTAATTTAGATGGGTCATGGTTGTAATTGTCTATATAGTATACATGAAAAAAATATATTACAATTTCGTTAAAATGACCAGATTGAAAATAAGTTTTAAGAACGTACTTATTTTCTTATCCCAAAAAGAAATATAATTAAAAAAATTAAAACATAATTAATAAATAACGTTAAGCATTATATCATATTTTTTAAATTTGTGTACCTATTGTATATTCGTATTGGTATAATATTAAAATTATATATATATGAAGAAGAATTTATGTTAAAAAATACGTGTTAAATTAACCGATAGTTTAGGGGTAAAAATATTAAAATATAGCTGTAAATTGATGTAAAAATACCTTTTATCATTTTATTGGTAGGTGTAAAATAGAAAAAAACAAAAACTATTATCGAAGTATTTGGAATGGAATCATAAGTATAAAAAAAAAAATAATTTATAGTTATATAAATGAATATAATGATTTTGCTCCATTATAGTAACAGTTATGTAACTATTTAAAGCAATGTTTATAAACGAATATATGGTTAACTCTTTGGTGGTAACTGATAACAACATATAGTGACAACCACTAAAAATTGATTGTATGGTTTATAATTAATTACCATTTATTTTATTTAGTTATAGCGTTTTGAGTAGGAAAAAATATAACTAACGAAAACCAGTTTTATAAAATAAATTTCTAAAATGTTTGGAGCATTTAAAAAAATAAATCCTTACAACTTATTTTTAACGGAATTTTAATGTTTAAAAAGCAATTTATTATGAACCCCAAAATCAGGAAAATATAAATTTAATTGTTCTAAAAAATCTAACAGGCAGTCATTTTAAAAGTAACAAGGTGATAACACTTAGTATTATCTAATATTGAAAAAAATCAAAAATTTTATGTACACAATTAAATCGTTTTACGTGTTATTTTAACTATTGAATTTAAAACCATCATTTTTCGTTTTTATTTTTATTTCAGAAAATCGAAAAAGTAACCGAGTCCGTTATAATAGGAGTATCAAAATGCGTTGCAAATCCATTATTAAATAAATTAAAAAGTATACTGGAACAGTGGTTTCAGTATTGGACAGTGTCGTCTCGGTTCGTTCGGTTTGGCCATAATTCATTTGAATTATATGTAAGTATCGTGTAGGTTGCTCAGAGGTATATTACACCATTTCCCACTGTGGTTGGGCCAGTTGATAATTTTTTTTAAACAGTAGACTATATTTCAATATTATAAGTGTAAATTATAATTAATACGACTTTACAATGAACTTAAAAATTTAGCGAGCTCATTCTGTATGATAATCTCAAAATAAATTATATATTAATTAACTATTTCCACTAAGGTACCACAAGTACTCAAGGTTAATGGCCTTACAAAATATATAATTATATAGGTAAATATAATTAATATAGCCTATAGGTACCTATATGGTTTAAGTATATAGTAATAAATCAAAGAATCAGATTTTAAAATGTAGTAATTAAAATGCAAAATTTTGTATTGAACTAACAAATGTACATCAATAATTTATTGTAGTTTTCGATATTTAAATGTTTATTTATAATACGCTAAAACAAGAAATCAAAATACTAACTTAAACTATTTTTTTTAAAGAAAAGTAATGACATTTATACAGTTATCAAAGGTAACGATTATTTCATGATTTCTTCATTTCTTTTTATTATTGTTATTTAAAAGAAATTTACAATCTGCTCAAAAAAAAAAATAACAATAATAAGAAAATTTGACAATAGTAAAATATAATATGTCAAGTATGATGGAAGAAGCAATCCAATGATGACACCAATGGCATAGTTATGATGTTGTTCTGGAGGAGGGGATATATAATTTATAACATAATATGGGTAAATTTATAATCAAATATTCTTATTCCAAGTACAAGTCAATGCGTTAAAAATTTAAAAAAAAGGGCTCTGAGGTGATCTATCCCAATCATTCCCTCACCCATAACTACGATACTGGATGGCACTATCAATTTTGAGTACCTATTATTTTATGATTTTGATATAATTATAGCAAAATATAATTATTAATATAATATTAATTATATCAATGTAAAACCAGTACATATATTTCATTCACTTCACTCAGAATCTGAAAGTCGTCAAATTATATATTAAGCCGTTTTTAAAAATCATATATAGGTAGTCTTCAAATATTTTTAGTTCTGAGAGAAGCGATAGATGAATAGATTTTATAATATGTATTTTTACCACCTAGTGATAGGTTAATATAACGCTTCAATTTTCTTCAACAGCATCTTTTCTGGTAGAAAAGTGAATCTAGCGAAACTTTTCCAGAGTTTTCAAGAGTGTCAGAAAAAATAAACAAAAAAGTAAGGAAACTGAGATTTTTATGGAAAATCAGTTTTCCGAAAAATCAATTTTACTTTTTTGACGTAAATTTAAATAAAAATCCATAAATACATAACATTTTCACTGAATATTATATATTAGCGATTTCTAACACCATAAAATTTTGAATTTTATCAGTTTTTTTTTAAATATTGTGTATAAAATTTTTTGTTCGATATAAAAACTTAAAAATGTAATACGACGTTCCTCATAAGTTATTGTTATTGGAAATTATAATAAAAATTGTACAAAAGTCCACAATATATTTTACGATTGTTTGAAATCAAAATTTTGACAAAACATAAAATTTGTCAAATTATTTCGAGTTAGGATTTTAGGAATTCAAAAATATTTTTCTATCTATAACTATGTTTTGAAAATGTAATACAAGATTATCATTAAGTTTTCCTATATTAAACTAAAAAAATTTTACCGGAAAGTCAAATTAATTTTTCACGGGCGTTTGAATTTAGTTATTGGATATTCACACATAAATAAAAAAATTCTCATACAACAATTTTCTTATTTTGCTAATTTGCTGTAATTTACAAGCTAAAAATAACCGTGGTCATTTGAAACTTTCTTCAAATGTTTATTTTATTATTTTTTATACATCGTAATATTTTCAAAAAATTTTGAGTAATATTGAGTTATTAATAGACATTTTCAATTTTCATTATATTATACTTCAATATACAGATATAATATTAAATTGTGTTTATGAAAAACCGGTTAAAGCAAAATAAAAATGTTCTACTTTTCAATAACTGATTTTTTAAAACACCCTCCAAAACATTTTTATGCGTACATAACTGAACACGTCCATTACAACGATTCTCTAGACTTCTATAAAGTACAGCAGATCGTTACCCACCCACTCGCTTTTTCTATTTGAAAATGGAATATTATAATTTTATAACTATTACCGATAAAATTAAGAAATGTGTATTTTAATTAAGTGGTATAAAGGCAGCTGGGTATCCTACCTATTCATCAGCTTCAAATATTATTTTTATTTTAATTAATAGATTATTTAATAGATTTATTAACTGATTTCTATAAATTATTTTTAAATCACCAAATTATTGAATTATTTTAGAATAGTTAAAATAAAAAAAAATCTATTTTAATTTTTTTTAAATAGTTATAATTTATTTGTTTGTACCTATTTATTATAAGTAATAGTAAATAAAATAAAACATTATATATTTATATAACACAATGTTTAAATAATTCAAATGTATGTGATTTAATGTTTTATCTATACAATAATGATTTGATGGATATAACTATGAAAATTAAAAATTATATGATAATTGTCTATAAAGTTATGAAATTATGATGTGATGCTAATGAAAATTATAACCTTTTATGTTCGAAAAATGTAAAATAATTTGTTTTTTTTATCAAACATTATGGATTTATTGTTTTTGGAAAGCGTTAACGACTGTTGGCTGTCGTCATTTTGTTAATCATAAGAGAAGGGGTATACCCCTTCTCTGTGAATAAACAGATCCGCTTATGTAACCACCCGTCATGAGCACCGCAGTGAGGTGATAATAATGACCCTGTCACGTTAATGACTGATATAATTTTTGGCGGACCTGTCGCTTAATTACCTAATATCTGATAGGTAATAAACGAAAAAAAATTTCTCATGGCAATGATTTTCGATATATATATCACCCGTCGATAATCGTATAATATTTAAATAATATTATATAGTTACTTACTAAATGTTCAATCGAGTTTCTTAGTTAATTCACCATTTCAAGTTGCCATTGAAATAACATTGTAACGAATACGTTCTAAGTGTAGACTACTATAATAATATACACAGTATTAACACTCTTTGTACACGATAATCCACGAATGTATGTATTAGAAGCGTTTCATAACAGTGACTCAATTCGCTATTTTTTTTTTCTTTCTTTCTTATTTTTTTTTTCCTAATCGGCAGATATGCGCTAATATAATAAATAAGCGCATAGAATATTTTGGTAGATAAGGCGTAGGTACCTAACGCACAGTGTGATAACTATGTAACATCTAATTACTATACGGAGTGCAATAAAGGTCGGGCACGTGCAACGTGCATATTTTAATGACGTAATTGATAACATTTTTCTTGATAATTTATAGATTTTTTTTCGGAAGTGAAGCTCGTTTTTTAAATAGTTTCTTTGCCGTAAATAATAAATGTAGGTACCTATATAATAATATTATATTATGAGTATAATAATTGGCACGGGCCTTATCAATCCTACTTGCGTAAATTATTGGCCGCAAACGAATTTAGCGGCTCATGATTCATGAACTACACAGCGGACGAACTATAATATCACATATACTTGTACCTATATAAGTATATATATATATATATACGGCATACGTGTGTGTGTGTTTGTGTATAGTATATGCATTATTACGGCTATTTTATTTACAATTAGTATATTATGTATATAGCGTTTGAAATTATTAAATATTACCTATTCGTGATACGGTTGTTGTTTTTAGATAATTCCGCAGCTATATAAGTGTTATTATTTTACACGTTCAAATGATTATTTTAACCATAATATTGCGTTTACCTAATAACTGGAGACAGATCTATATTTTTTATTGTTAAAAACCAAAGTTTGTAGGCTCTATATATAAATTAATAATGGTCGGGTTAACAACCTTTAGGTACTGAATATAATTATCGCGCTCGTATATTATCGGGTTGAAGTACCAGCTGATAGCATCCATTAGAATATTAGAGAGATTTTAAGAATATTTCTTACCGAATTGGTTATCTAAATATTATTATTATTGATCTTTAAAATGTATTATACACGTGCAATGTTAACAATGAGGCCACAGTGCGGATATATTTTTTTAACATCATATCAACACAAATTATTATCAAATATTGTATTAAAAATAATTAAATAAAAAAAATAAGCACGATAATACGGATACTTACTATACAATGAAAAACGATAAATAAATTTGATGTGGGATTTGAAAAAAAGTGGATGACATGATGAAACGGGATATGTCACTGGGACGCCCAGTGAAATCACTTCTGCTAAATTCAAATATAAACCAAATTTGATCGAGAGTGATCTATGATAACATAACGAGGTAGGTAAATATTATAAAAATATAATAGGTTAATCACTCATTTTCCAAGTTCACTTTAGATAAAAACCAGCGCAAAAAGGTCTTGAGGTCAAAACCGAGATAAGTCAAATGTTAGTTGCAAATATCCAATATCCCTTAATACATTTTAATATACAAGGTGGTTCACCGGACTTTTCTAATCGTAATTTTTTTTTTCCATTAACGATATATTTTTAAAAACTTAGGACTTGGATAAATAAATAAATAATTGCGTTTTAATAAAAGTAAAAATGAAGGGTGAGCATACTTGGTAAAACATTCTGTAATATGTATGTATAATATATTGTTTATAGGTTCTAATGAAACTTATATTTACCTATATAATATAATGCTATTATGAAAATATTATATGTACCTAGGTACATAGTGTATAGTGTATACATATTATTGAAAAATATATTTTTACAATATAATTTCAATATTCATAATTAGAATTAGAAAAAAAACTTTAATACTAACCATGCATAACATTATAATATATTATTATTATATTTGCAATAAAATATAATCTACGTGCTGGTCATCTGCAGATAAATACATGTATTTTATCAGATTTGGATCCTAAACCGAATTCGCTGATTCATATAGAAATCGTTAAACTAAATACTTTATACATTCGATATAGTCGGCGGATTCCCTTATTTAGATGACCTAATTTATTCTAAAAGTTCATCACTTTTCAAATTCAATGTCAATTATAATTGTATTCAAAAGCTATATTAGTTGAATGTACCAATATATATTTTACATAAATAATAGTACCTCTATAGGAATTTATAATTGTTTATTGTGTTAAGCTCTTGAATCTTGATAACTAATTGTTAGATGAGATAATAAATGTACATAATAGTTTGATTCTATATTATATAGTTATGAATTATTGTTATTGTGATTAACAGTAGTTGTAATAGCATACCTATACCATTATAGATACTTCGCATTAGTAGATCTTCAAATAATGTTTAACGTCACTTTATATATTTTACTATTGCATGCGAGAATATTATGTTATTGGCGTTATAGGTAATATTATTTAAAATCAAAAATAACAAAACACTGAGGTTTCCCACTCGCGTGATTGAAATATAAATTTTAACATTTTAACACAATACAAACTATATTATGACGTTGTAATCGAGTCAGGCAAAAATAATCGACTGCGTTTCTATCTATAATTGAAGTATTCATAATAGGTACACTGATATAATGATGGCGTGTAAACGATATATAAATGTGCATAAATCAATTTATAGATGAAATTTACTGGCTTTAATAAAAGTATAAATTATAATGACCTATATAATGTTTTGCACGTAAATTCGCACAGATCTGCTCTATACTATGGTTGAAATGTACATGAACACGCCCGTCCTGATAACCACCGATGTATAATATTTTATATACGTATAGTACAATAGGTAATAGTGTAATATTCTTGCATAAGCGGGGCGTATATTATATTATTCCCATTAACAGTTAAATCAGAGTAACTTTAAGTACATTTCGACTAGGTAATTTTCTAAAATATTTTCGATTCGTGCACTTTTGTCGCAGTGTTGTCTAATGTATTATTAATTTATTATACTCAAGTAAGAACGTTTATTAACACCGCGTTCACGTATGTATATTATATTTATTTTCTTTAAATGGAATTTCACTGCGTAGAATATCTGAATATAATAGATTATTATAATATATTGAATCGATAATCAATTACATGTTTATTATTATTTTTTTTTTTTTTATTAAAAATAAAATTATATTTCATAAATTCTCATATAAAATGTTATCTTAGTATACCTATATTTATGTGCACTTGGGTACATTGAATGTGAACTTTGAGTATTGTTTATTAAACTGTAAAATTGTAAACTGAAATAATTCCGCGGTTCGATCGTTATGAGTGGATGCGTGTACGGTTATACATTTGATTGCAATTATGATAAGTAATATTATTTATTAAAATCGCTCTTCATGATTTTTTTATTCCATCCATTTGGCAATTACACTATCGACTATGATTTCTTATAAAAATGTATCAAAACATTTTCATAATAAATTATACGTAATGCAATACACGTGGCAATACATATTTAATAACGTACAATATTATTTTACGCGTATATCATAATATTACCTATGTTACCTAACCTAACCTAACCTATTTAAACTATTCGGCAGATGATTTTTTTCAAATGTTTATGTATCAAAATAAAAAGGATAACGAGTAATTAAGTAATTAAACATTATCATTTATCCTATACTAGGGTTCGTAGACCGTAGATAATATGTTTATATATATTATTTAATATTTATGTAGTCGAACACTTATACTATATTACTACATATTTCAGTACCTAATTGTGCAATGTACAATATAACTATATAATTTATAAATTAATATTGGTTACTATAATGTCCAAATCAGTTAAAAAGCAAATATAATCTGGTGAGTGGCTATAATATCAGATAAATATATACACTTATATATGGGTTTATATTGGTGCTCATTAGAAAAAAAATGGAAAAGGAAAAGTTGTGGGTGACTGGTACATAAGGTAGTAATAGATGGGCAGATAGCATGGTATACATGAAAATTTTTTTAATTTTTAAAAGGGGGGAGTAAACTAGCAGCTCACATATGTGATACCGTTATATGTATATTATTGTATAAGAATAAACATATATAGTGATAATAAGGAAGAAAGCTTTTACAAATTATAGATTTAGACATAAAATCACAGTAGGTACTATACGTATAACATAATATATAGTATACAGTCGTACAACGCTATAAATAGTAAATACCATTCATATTATGATGAACATATATTATTATTTGAGTAATTCACTAATCACCCGATGTTATACATAATTTTCATGATTGTAACATTTTTTGGGCTGATCATCCTGAATCCTGATGGTACTTTCTTAAACGTCTCTGTGGTTTTGGATCACGGGCACCCATACGCAACTTTTTCAAGAGGGGGACAAATAACAAATTTCTCAAGTTTAAGCTAAATAAAGGTTTAATGTAACTTCAACATATAAATATAAATATGCTATTATTTATAAAATTAATATTTTTATGGTTAAACTCATTTTAATAAGTACAGGTTGGTACCTACTATTCAAAATATAGAAAAAATATTACTACAAGTACAATTCGGTATCGGTAAATAAAATACTGCAAATTTCTTTGATTCATTCCAAAATATTAATGACATCTTCAATCTTGAATGAAACTATACTTTTGTTTAAGTTGACTTTTTCACGATGAACGTTTGTCATACACAAGTATTTTAATATTCTAAAAGTTAAAAATTGTATTTTACGTTGCCAATATCATGCTAATATTTATTGAATTTAAGTTCATATAATTTTTCTAGGGGAGAAGTGTCTTATATATTGCACGCCCCCACCAATGGGTGCTCATATATGTGGACATGTGGTGATTGGTAAACACGAAAAGTTGCTTTATGTGTATAGTAGTTTTTTTTTATTAGCTTCCAGTTTAACTATTACAGCTCAACAATTAGATATAATATTATTGTTATATATATACGTGAGGTAAGAAATAATATCTACCTAATTATTATTAGTCAGATACAAACACACAATATCGGTATATTTATAAAAATAGTGAGATACAATATATTATGACCTAAAATAAAATAATTGTATAACAATAGAGATAATTTTGTAAAAATAGCTATGGAGATAATGGAGTTTTGGGAATAAGTGCATCCAGAACAGAGGAGAAGAGAGTAATTAGTGGACTGATTAGAGGATTGAGGTTACCTAGTGATAAAATTAGATAATATGACGGACAAGTGATTTGTGGAAAAATCTTGAGTCCGGGTGGCTTCAGTGTAAGATTTCGGTCTGAAATGAGGGTTTGACTCCGGAATACGAGTATATACAGTAGTTATTTTAAATGTCTATTAAGTGTACCTGGTTATTGAAAAATATGTCACTATAATCGTGAGGGGTAGGCTAAATTTAAATTCTATGACACCTGTGTAAGATATTTTGAGGGAATACAGTGCTGTGGTCAGCTTTTGTTATTCTTGATGTTTTAGTAAGTATTACCTAGTATATAGGTATCATTAAGAGTTTATAAGCCAAAACCATACTACACACGCGTTGTCGAAACATTGAGAAATTTTACTCTTGAATTCTACCTCATCTCTCTCCTATAAGTACTTTAAAGCCGATTTTCCATCCACAAACCACCTCTATAAATGTCGAAATTTGACGTTCTTACCGGTCTAAAACGTGACGACAGACTAGAGTCACGACGTGGCTCCGCTCTCATGACCTAAAACCGATTTTTTAATATAATATTATGTTGAATACAAATATATATATAAAGAAAAAAATGTGACATACAAGTCCGGAGTAAAGTTCTGTTATTCGTTCCACTTTGGATGTCGAATCTTTTCTCCCTCTCTCTCGAGCCACTACCGGGAACTGCTGATGCGGTCCACGGCCATGGTAAATTTATTATTAATAAAAATAATATTATATATTCGCATAGAGCGCTTCTGTCGCTCTCCTGTTCTAAAACGGTTTTGTCTCGTCTCGCGGCTAATCAGTTCTCCGAAACGACGTTCGGCCGGCGCCGAGTGGTGTATACCGGAGTGTTCACCGCGGTATAACAGGAACGATACCGTTTAATACGAGATTATAATATTATTATTTCACACACAACCGCAAGTCTTCGCGATATGGAAGCGGAGAAGAGGGAAAAAAATTCGTGACATCAAGCGGGTGGTCGGGGGTTGGCGAGTGGTCGGGTGGAACAACCGTGGCGTCGGAACAACAACAATAATAATAATTGATAAAAAGGTGTGGGGAATGGCCGTGTGCGTGTAAAAAAAATGTTTTAATAATATATTCGAGAAAGGAAAAAAATCGTCGTCTACCCACGGACGGCCAGTGACTCGCCTTCCCACTTGAGGCCGTTCTGTGAAATCAGCAAGACTATCGCGCGCGTATTTTAATAATAATAATATTATATTATTTTGTACACACACACAATATACATATCCAATATATGCGCGTACCTATTATGTGGCGTGTTGTTTTTCATCCCGCGATAATATTATAATACTATAATAATAATAATAATAATATGTTCGTAGTTTATTATTATTATTATTATTATTATCATTCTAACGTCGGTTTCGTGCGACCGATGCGGTCCGGGCCCTGTGAAACACCTCGTCAGCGGTAACCCCGCGACGACGACCGACGCCGTCACACATATAATATTATTATTATCTCATAATATATTATTTAATGTATTATTATGTTGCGTGTCATAAATAAAATATATCGTTATTACATATTTTATGCATATACATATTATATAATATAAAATATAATATTATCATTGTCGTCATCATCATTGACATCGCGGCCGTCGCCGCCGTCCGATTACGCATTTTTTTTTTTCCCAACGCATTTGATAATATTTACCTACGTGAGCGTTTATTATAGTACCTACATAGAAGTATAGTGTATATTATGTTAAATTTTATTATGCTTATTAAAGTACCTGTGTGTGCGTGTGTGGTTTTGTACATTTTTTTTTTTAAAACACAGTTTTCGCAACCGCTATGAACCGTCTCCGTCGAGATAATAATTATGTACTGCAAAGGCGCCGGCGATGGGTTACATTATGCCCCGTGACAATTATTATTATTTTCATGTCACGAAGATTATCATTACATTCCGTCTCAGAATCCCACACACGCGTATCACTCATATACTGTGTAAATACTGCTTTAGTTGATATACAACACGTGTGAGTCGCGATTTTTACAACAATCGTATGATACATGTTATGCGTGTGGCCGAATACGATTTCGATGAACGCGAGTAAAAATTAATAAAAAACCGGCGGTGTTTTATTGTTCCTCGTCGAATCTCGGTGTTCAAATGCGTAGGTATAAAATAATACGTATCAAATTAAGACGAACCTTGCAGAAAACCAACAACACTGCACTCGATGTATATATTTTTATTTTTCTATTATATTTAAGGCAGAGGATTTATGATGCCCCCTCCAAAAAAAAAAAAAAAAACACAAATCCTGCGAACAAAAAACATTTTTTTTTCTAGAGTCTTAATTTAATATACCTAATACATTTACTAAAAATAAATATAATATATGTATAGCATCTAAAATTATAAAAAGTTAAATATAACACGCGGATAATTACATGTACACAGTACATCCAGAACAGATTTACGGGGGAAGGGGGGGATCTTGGATAACATTTTAGCCAATCAGCTAGGCAATGTATATGATGTGAGAACAGTCATTCTAGAATTCGTCAGAGTCTACTGAGGGGAGAGGCATATACTCTTGCCCCGTTCCCCCTTGGATCTGCGCCTGCACACAATGCACACGAGTGGGTGTACTCAAATGCTGGCCGTTGCCTCCACGTATAGTGGCGTATTTACGTAGAGAGCGGCCTAATGGGTCTCATTGGCCCATAAGGACGTATATATTTTTTTTTACAGAATTACATAAAAATGATTATAGAGGTAATTATAAAAGTCCTCTCGCTATTGCATTTATATTATAATATAAAATTGCGTATATTTATATCATCTACGATAGTAATTTGTACAAGTATGTTATGTCTACTTATATCATGGGTGTTCTATAGAAAGAGGTGGGATATCCTTCAGTACTTCAATTAAGGGCGACGTGTAGAGGAGGGCGTTGTATCTCTTAATTTTAGAAAATATTTATGAGCACCCTTTCTAATTATACCCTATTATAATCAATATGATATTTTAAATATTCAGGTCAGCATATTTTTTCAATTTGTGTACCCCCAACCCCTCTTATTTTTTTCCCATTTCATCAAGCACAGTTTTCACATATTATGTTTTTAGTTTTTATTATTATTTCAGTACAATTTTATATTATACTGCTTTTGTGCATACAGTATACATAAAAATACAGTTATATTGTTTATAGATTGTTAAAACTGCATAAATCACTTAACACAAATAATTACCAAATAAAATATATACATCATATCTATGTTGGTTGTTATAACTTTCTACAAACTATAGCTGTCGGTAAATCGAATAATCCTATAACATTATAACAAAAAATTTTTTAATCTATGCTCTGTCAGCGAGAGAACGTGCCGCTGGCTAGCCAAAATTGGATTTTCTGCTCATTCTCACGTATGGGTGCACGATTAAACGTTTTGTTGTACTTAATTCACAATTAAAACGTACAATTGTATCTAACTAATTTGTATTTTATACTAAATATTTGTATGTAGGTGAGGTACTCCTCAGAAATATCCTCAGTTACATATAATTATTTGAGAATAACTGCTACTGTTCCTTATGAAAAAAGAGGTGGGTCGTTTGATGCTCTCAGGGATGAGGTAATTATTTGTGTGGTTAGATAATATGGGCCGCTTAATTCTATTTTCTTAAGCCGGTCAGAGAATGCCTAGGGACAAGCTTAGACCTAGGTATCCGATCCTGGTTTTACTCATACAGTCATACACTTATTGTAACATTTTGTAAGTGGCAAAAAGTATGTATATTTTCAATTTTGTGATAATTACTAACCCATTTCCGATCGGTATAGGTTAGGTTAGGTTCGATCGCCAATCATTGGATCGAATTCACAAGTAAATGTGATAATGTCCATTCCATATTTCCATAAATTATGTTAGTGTGAATAATATAAAATATAACTAGCTAATTTTGCACGGTGTTACTGGGGACAAATTAAATAATGCTAATGGGTTTATCACAGAAAATTAATCTGCGTGGTTTTGACAAAACATAAATATAGGTCTAAAATTTGTTTTTTTTTTGTTTTTTAAGTTTATTAAGGCTTCAATAACACAGGTTTTTAGCCTACTAGGTCTAAAATTGTATCTGGTATATATAATATTCATGATTTCATTGCCATTAGTTCTAGCTTCAACTACTTTAATGCGTTGCAAATACTGTATCGCAATTTATAAAAATTGGAAAATTGTTGTTTTTTTTTTCATTTTTATCCCTTTTACATTTTTATCCTCGTGCACTTCGTCGACTGTTAAAAATACAGACTCTATATAATTCAAAATTTTTGTTTAATTCGTGGTTCCTTTCATGAAACTTTCACTTCTTGCTATTTTTACAATACCATCAGCATATGCGTAGATTTGCCACGATTTATAAATAATACTTCCTAATCTTTATAAATAATACTTCCTAATCTGATGAATATAGATTATAGATGTTGAATTTCATATTTTATGTTTAAAAATGAAAATAAATAAATAATTAATTAAACAGCTGCGGTTGCTCACAAAACGGAAAATTAAAATTACTTAAATCAGCTAAACAGCAGAGAACTATATATAAATATAAACATTATGTGTTAGACAAAAACGGATGACTTCGGTTCCAAGGTTACTATTCATTCTTATAACATAGATAAATAGATGATAATATATTTAATTATTTTCTGTAGCCAATGACAACGCTATTGAAAAGAAAAATATTCATTTTTTGTGAGTCAACAGATTCTTGAATGATTCTTTAAAATATAAAATTTAAAAATGTGGTTTTAAGGTGCATATTCTTGTTTATAGGATTGCCGTATTTCAGAACCATTAGTGATTAGTGCGATAAACTTGCCAATGGATTACTTACACACACATACATTTCTAAATATATAATATACAGATAGTATGATTCTATAACGTGTAAAATAAAAGTTTTATCCATAGTATTAAATTTACTAGTACCTGCCTTTACAGTACAGTTATGACATAACAATATAACATCGTTTTCTTTAAACAATAGTAGGGAGTAAGTATATAGTGTGTGTGCGCACATGGTGTATACTCATCACTACTAGCTAAATGACCTTATACTACATAAATTAAATCTAAACACAAAGTATTAGATGCATTCAAAACTAATTCTTAGTACCAATAGTTAGTAATTATAATATTTCCCATTACTTTTTTTTAACTTGGTATCGATATAGAATAATGTGAACATTGTACGTATTACAATTACAAACTATGCACAACAATTTTTTTTTCACGAAATGGTTGTCTAATCAATTGTTTTTATGAAAGAACCTTCGTAATATAAACGTATAATAAATATACCTAAGTACACATTAATTGTTTCTTTTTTTCTTGTGTGCTATATAATATACATGGTATATTCGAATTGCCAAAACTATGCCTATAAGTTATAATATATCATATGTGTACTGGATTATCCCATGACAGAACATTTATTTACACACTCCGACAATCATCGTCTTTAAGTATCGCATGTGCATCATACTTGATAGTAAAAACAACACATTTACTTTTAAATTCTTAAAATATGCGTTACTTTTTTCATGTTCCGTAAAATATGTTAAACCGAAAAAAAATAAAAATAAAAATATTATATTAATTATCTCCGATAATAAAATGCATCCAGTTATATTATATAAGTTATCTATAAATTATAAATATAAGTAAAATGGTAATTAAACATCCATGTATAGGAATAAAATCAAATATCTATATTATTATGAAAGATAACGATTTAAAAGAACATACAATTTAAACAGACCATCAGACCATAAACATTCTATATAGTATATACCTTTATCATTTAATCGTATATCAATGTAATCTAAAACGAATTGGATTAATACTATGAAATAATAGTAAAAATATCTCTGTATAGTAGGTATACGTCATAATTTCTCAATTATGGTCATTGCCGTTATTCTTAATTCAGTTAAAATATGTAAATATGCTTATTTATTTTATATTACATATTATATGGTTGGAATCTGAACATTTTTTTTATTAATTAACGCAGCCGATTTGGGTAAATATGTAAGATAAATAAAACAATTATCTATTAATACATCATAAAAATCTGTAAGATTTTGAAATATTACAAAACTGTTTTTTTTTTTTAATTTTTAGTAAAAGTAACTGCATAAGCTTTGAGCAACAAATTTCAATAAAGTTCTATAGAGAGGGAGGGTGGAGATAGGATAAAAATGTATGTTTCAGTAATAATCACAATTAGTCAATTTTACATATGTTTACTTAATTTAAACAAACAAAAAAAAAACCGATTTTAGCTGCCTAATTTAATTACCGTTAACATTTATTTGATTATTTAGTATATTATACAGAGTTATTTGATCGAATATTCTATGTTGGTTCATATTTTTGTTTAATGTGTAATGAACGGGATTTTCCTATACTAATGAGTAATTACTAATTTATCAGCAATTGCAAAAGTTTAATCTATTATAAAACTCAAAGTTTCTCCAATAACTAAAACATTATATCACTGTATAATTAATTTATTATTTTTCAATTTTGATATACCTATATAATACATCTCAAATTATTAAATTTAAGTATATTAATAATAATAATAGTTATGACACAGGTAAATAGGTTAATTATTATACATTTCTTGGAATAAAAAATGAACTCAAGTCATAATTTTGAATACATTTATTTAATTGTAAAAATATCAACATAAAAAAAATACAATTAAATTACTGAATATTCGCGAAACGATGATATTTCTGAAAGGAATACTATTGCAAAAATATTTGTTAAAACTAATAAAAAAAAACTTCATACATATTAATTAATTTTGGTATTATTTTTTAATATTGATTAACCTATTTTTTTATAATTAGGTACTTATATTCATATACCTAACGCTCAAATGATTATATTAAGATAAAATAATCAAATATTATTCAGTTGGTTGTCGGTTGACCCTAAGTGTTTTCAATTAAAATAAATAAACATTTAACATCACAACTGAGGTTTATGATAACTAAACATTTATTTAATATAATAAAAATTTCAATCAAATAAATCTAAATTAAAATTTTTGTAACAATTATTTACCGCCGTACGTCTATAAAAAGGTTTTATTTAATTTTAAAAATCCATACAAACTTATCTGTATTTTGTTAAATGAGGGTTTATGTCTATTTTAAAAATATATATGTCATAATTTTTTAGGTTCTAAAAAACTTACTGGTTGCACGATGATGTTTTTTGCACTAAATTTTAGATTTTGAGTAGAACTAGAAGTCAGTTATTTTACAGTGATGTTAGTTTTTGTATTATCATGTGACCAAATCTATAACCATATAATATACATAAGCTGTTATTATTTTTGATCACGTACCTAACAATGTAACATAATAAATTAAGGAAAATACCGGAAATGATTTAATACATTCTACAAATCGTTGGGGAAGTGCTATTACTATACACAGCTACAGCAGATACCAAATTGTTGTGAAGTGCTACTTCATACCCCTCTTTTGAGAATAAGTATACGGATAATTTTTCATCTCGTTCAACACGAAGTCCTCCACAACTTTTATGGGTCACGGTGTCATCGTCTTGAATGCAGTAGGTATACTATATATTATGTAATATATATTATATATATTACTATAGTTACTTAAATTAAAATTAAAATCACATACCCATAAAAGTATACATTAAATGAGCTATTTGATTTCTCCTTTAAAAAAATGTAGATTAATGGAATCTCTATAAATTGGTGAAATTGTAAATTAATTAACATTGTGAGTTCTAAAACACAAGTGAAAATAATGTTAATTCTAGATTCAACTATTATCGAGGCTATTTATTTGAGCATGGTCTTATTATTCTAGTTTGATTCTATTTAAAATATACCATAAGTTCAGCTATCCGGGCTAAGATTTACCAAGCTCTTATATTCACCTTTTAACTTGGAAAGGATTTGAACGGTTGAGAAATTAACAGAATATACCTTATTATTTTATGTCAAATATCTACCAATACTTAAGTAGCTTTGAAAATACAATATTATAGTACTTACTAAGAAAAAATGTGGTAACTATTGGAGTATACATTTTGTTAAATAGAAGTTGCATTCATATCTAAAAATAATCTATGTTTTATACACCTTTATATTATTAAATAAATATACATATGAAAAATAATAAATTTCAATTATAATACCTACTGAATAAATAACCTATTATAATAATAATAAAAATTACTAATGAGCAAATTCAACAATTAAGAGACATTAATAAAATTTAACAATAGTTTACACACAAAATAAAATACAATAACCTATATATTTATATACATTGAAATCTGCCTTAACGGACATCTCCAAATAGCAGACATTTTTTTCAGGAACGAATACCTTTTCACTATTTTTATATTATAGGAAAACCCCTAAATACTGAACATTTTTAATACCTAGCTAACGGAAATTTTTATGCCAATTTAATTTTGATTTTGGAAATTTTTATCGTAAATATAGAATAATCGTGGAATGCTTTAACAAATATCTATCTATCTATATTATAGTTTGAAGTTTATTTTATCTGTCCATTATCACGTCGATGAAAACATTTTTATAGTTTCATTCCCGGTATGGGCATCAGCTTCACAAACAAAAATAAAAAAACTTCAAACTCTCCAGAATACATTTTTAAGAATAGCCTTAAAGACCCCATGGTTCATGAGTGACAAACAACTCCACAATGATACGGGTCTACCCATACCTTTCTGCATAGATATAACGCAACAGTTTAAAAATTTTCACGAAAAACTTCACAAAGCTGATGGAGCACTTCACTATAAAATCGGCAGAATATCCGTCGTCAACCTAAGATTAAAACCACGGCTACCACAGGATATATTCTACTCTCACCCAAAGAAAACACCTCAGATTCAGACACGAATCTGGACATATAATTATCTAAAAATTAGTAAAAATTAAAATTGTAAATACTATGTAAACATATAATCAAAATTTGTAAATTTATGACATTGTAAAAATACTCGGTGTATTGAAACAATACAATTAATAATAATAAAAAAAAAAAATGTATAGTTTATGTTATGTAAAGTATCTTACTCGTAGGTATTTAGTTGTGTTTATTATTCCATTACATACGAACGTATTCATAAACGTATTGTCTCCATTTCTCCAACGCAGTTGAATTATAAAATGCCTTGATACACGAAATTACTATGCATCAAAGTCTAAGCAAACTAAAGTAACCATGTAAATATGTATAATATTAATATTTACATTAAAATAATAGAAATAAAGAAATATCATTGATTATAAATATTATATAAATAATAAATGTTGGAAATAAATAATTATTAATTTCTCAGAGTTATTTTCGAGAATTTACCCCATACCCCTCTAAATAGCAGACACCTCTAAATAACGGACAAAATTATGGTGATCGAGAGTTTCCGGTATTTAGTGGTTTCACTGTACATATATATATAAAAATAAAAAAATAATATAATTTGACTAATAATAACAATTCAAAATAATAATAATTCAAATCCTCAATTATGTAATAAATAAAAAATGTGAACACGAAATAATGCTAGCACTATCTCAGTTTAAGTTGACCAGTAACTACAGTAACCAATAAACATACTATAATAATGTGCGCAAGTACGTTTAATAATATTATACCTACTGGTTTTGCATTCACCTGATAGATTAATAAATAATAATGTTTCATTACATTATTATATATTATTATTATAGGTATAATTAATATTTGTATAAACATTAGATTATAAATTTCTAAATGGTTGAGGAAATCCAATACACAATTTCAGTGTATGTGAGATTCAATTATATTAATACAAGTTACGGTTCCTCCTTAAAATATCCCTCGTTCAAAAAGTCCCACGTTAAAAATATCCCCGTTACAAATATCCAAATAAAAATATTCTAGATTAGCTAACCAGGGGGCAGAGGCGGTCAACTATGTATGTAGAATTCAATATAATAGTAATTTATGGTTATCTCATTTTCACTATCTTTATATTATGCCGCGTAATTAGGTATTATTAGAACTTACAAATATATTACAATTATGTAGGCCTTCAAGAAGCAAATTTGAAAAATACATATCTGGTGAGCTATCCGTTAAAAAAAAAGTTTACGAGAAGTTGGACAGACAATTAAAAGAAGTGGTTCTTAACTATATGAAAATGTTACGATACTTAAGTATTTAAAAGGTATCGCGTGTAGTTTTTCATTTGAAAAAAAAATCTTTATTATGTATGTCGTGTGTAATTTATTTATGCATAGTAATTTTCAATTTAAAAAAATATTTTTTATGCATAGATATTTGATTTCAAAAATAATGTTAATTTTAATAGAATGCGATAATATACATATAAAAGTTGAAATATACGTTGCCAAAAACGATAAAAATTATATTAAAATTTATAAAATTATTTAAAAAAAAAACAAAAAAAAACAAAAAGCGGGTAAGTGGGTGTCGCTCTGCCGTACATTGACGGTGGGGTGGACCTCTGACTAGGGTAGGTTAAATTTGAATGCAATGATATATAGGTATCATTGTATACGAAAAACGATTCTGAACGGAGACGGTTTATCTGTCTAGGATATATTATAAATTATTCAAAATTTTCAAATCTTAGATTTAAAATGAAATTTTTTTATGAATTTCTAGCTTAAAATAATTTTCGAATTTTTGTGATTTTTACGTATGTTGTCAAAATTTAAATGCTTGTAAAAAAAAAATCTGGCTATATATTTCTTTTATTTTTCAACTGCTATTTTTAAAATATATTATGAGCCTTGTATTAAATTCTCAAATCTTAGAATTAAAAAGAAAAACTTTTATGAATTTCGATCTAAGATAATTTGAACATTGCCGTAATTTTTATGTATTTAGTCAAAATTTGAACTGTTAATGCTTATAAAAAAAAAAATTGTGATTATATATTTATTTTATTTTTCAACTGCTATTGTAAAAATATGTTAGGAGCCTTATTGTATTAATTTTTCAAATCTTAGATATAAAAGGAAAATACTTTATGAATTTCTAGTTAAAAATAATTTGCGATTTTTAAACTTTAAAATTACATGCAAATTTTCAAATTTTCGCGTTTTCGACAGATTTCGTAAACATTTGAACTATAAACGCTTATAAAAAAAAATTGTGACGATTTTTAATTTTTTTTTAGCTAAAATAAGAACAACTCATAAGGAACCTTGTATTTAATTTTCAAGTTCTTTCGGTCGTCCAAAATTGTTTTACCGACACTTCAAAAAAAAATTCTATAAATAACTCAAAAAAAGTCAAAATTTTTGAAAATTAAACTGTATATAGATAACACTAACATAAACATTTGGTGAAAATTTCAAGTATTTACAACGATTAGTTTTTGAATTACAACCATATAAAAAAATCGATTTGGTCGAAAACTGGTTTTGCGTAAAAATTCCCGTTTTTCTGTCGTTTTTTTTTGTTGTTTTTCTCGAGTTTTTTGAAAACTGTTGGAAAATGTTTACTTTTGACCTCTATAATGCAACAAGGATCTTCACTTTTACATCGGAAACCACCCCCAAAGTTTGAAATCGAAGCATTATTTCGACTAGTTATGCTGTACACAGACACAAAAACAAAAAAACAAAAAAACACATCATTGTAAAATCAATACATTCATCACTTCGTTCAGAATCTAAAATTATAAATATTATATAAATTAATGGATAATATTATTCGGGATATTTTATATATAGGATATTTGTAACAGGGATATTTGTAACGGGGATATTTGTAACGGGGATATTTTTAATGTGGAACATTTTGAACGAGGGATATTTTGAGGGTGCGCCACAAGTTACAACAATATACATACTCTATAGACTCTATAGTATAGAGTCTAGTCTCCAAGCAATTACATTCTGAATAGTTTTGCACATGTAAGCAGCTACTATTGAAACATTTGAAACCTTAAGTATCTATTAACACTGCTTAAGATGACGCTACATAGATATTTGTTATCTTTGTCTTACAAGGGCGTAGCATAGTAAATTACGATCAGCAGATCTCGTTTGGCTCCGATAGTTTAAAAAATAGAGTAAATTGACAAAACATAATGGTAAAAACTAAAAACATATTTATCTTTGTTTGTATGAGCGTTTTTTACAACTATACAATTGTTAAGTGAGTTATGAGCATTTTTAATTTTCACTATGATATATATGTATTATGTATATACTATTATATATGCAAAACTCGCTAAAAAAATTGAACAATCGTAAATAAACTACTTGTAAAAACAAATTATATTCTTACCATCAAGTTTCATAATAGGTAAATTCACTCTTATTTTTAAACTAACGGATCTAAACGCGATCTGCTGAGAGTAAATTTGCGATGTAAGACGGAGACAACGTTTATTGACTATTATATAGCAAGGTCTTCATATTTTTAACCACGGTGACGCTAAAAAAGTTACCTACTACGTACAAATTGATTGCCCCAATTATACAATCAAGCATTAATTTTTAATGTTGTTCTTACTAATAAGTGCAGATAAACCAATAATAACCTTTTATTTTATTGTAATTTTATTATACTTTTAAAGTTTTAACGCGAATTTAATCATTTTATTTTGTATGAAAAATGTCAATCCTCGTAACAAACTTAACCATGTTTCATTTCAATTTATCAACCATAAATAAATATTATAAGATAGATTCACAAAGCAATTATGAAATAATATACAAAACAAAACAAAAATTATAATGCATAATATAGGTATAGTAAGTTTAACACTTTGGTCGGTTTTCATTAATTCATACCGAGTGGTTTATATATAACATAATATTCTATGGAAAACTTATAAAGCGTGGAATATTTTTCTAAAACCTCTAAATCCTACAATCTATAATGGTTTTAATCCAAAAAAAAATAGTACCTTGTAAAATATATTAAATTTTTTATTGTGTTTTATTTTATTGTTAATATTAACATGCGATCGAGAAGCAGATATCTCTTTATTATGAAAAGTTAGTTTTATAGTTCATAACTGAGCTTACGTTCCACATTACATACGGAAACACGACGTTCAAATGATACAAAACACTAAGGTTCGAATCGTCAGTTCCAGTTCAAAATTCTAGTGCGTGGTCGTAACACTCGTAACTGACTATAATAATATAATGCAGTACAGCTGTAAAGCCGTTTGAGTTTTACCAAAATCGTTCTCCTCGAACTCTAAATAGTATTTACAATATGTCATGTTACGTCGATCAATGTATCCATTTCAAACGAACACGTATACTATTACAAAACCCCGTTTGTAGTAGGTATATACATAATACCGCAAATAATAATAATTACCTATATATTATAATTCAAATTTCTGTGTTATAAAATTATATTGATGACTATACTTAATAAATTATAATATAGGTAGGTATACATCGATATCCAGAATCTAAAAATATTTTGACAAAGTCACGACGTTTAGATGACTATACATATTATATTATTTGCTTCACACGTCATATAATATACGTACGGTATCGCTGATGGTAATGCGATTATTTATTATTATTAAAACTTCCACCGATCAAGCATGAGTCAATGGTCGTATATTATGTATAATGTATATATTATATATAATATAGATGCCAATAGGTCTATATACAAATTTTTTATATAATAATATATACATTTATTTTATGTGCGTGATCTCGAGTATTGAATATTTTTACCAACGCTATAGTCGGAAAACTATACACACCGCTCGGAGAATGAAGCTGCATGTAGCGAACAGTGTGTACATACATGCATATAGCTTATATTATTATATCATATATATATATATATATATATATATATATATATACATGTTAGATATATGTACAGGGTGAAACGCCTCGTCGACTGAGGGTTGCGACCGTGGGGTGGTGGATGCACGCGCGCGCCCTCGGATTCGGTCAAATAAATCGGCTCCAGAGCGTCGGAACTCGCACACGCACACACACACAATCAAGAGGGTTATTGTTTAACCCGTTGTTAAGTAATTGTTATACCGCGGGGCGGACGGAGGTGTACCTGGTTCCAATTAATCCGCGCCCCCCGAACGGTATTCCGGTCTCCTGTGGGCCGCCGACCGCGGCCAATTAAATAATCAAAACTCATTCACCCGACACAGATTGCGCACTTTGCTTGCTGCACAAGCACTACACACAGACGCGTGCTATATGGTACACATACGCGTGTTTTCGTCATATATATATATATGTATATGTATAAATATGTATGTATGTATGTATGTATGTACAATATGTATAATATTGCGTACATTTGTTGACGGATGCAGTGTGTGGGTGCGCGAGTGGTAGTGTCCCTGATGGTACGCACACGCGAGCCGTATGTGTAATCGTTCGTTTGTCGAAAATCCTAATGGTAATATATTATGTCGAAACGGTGCTGTAAAAACGGCTGTCGAAATCATAGTATAATCGCCAGTGATTAAAATACTACGCACGTGCTTAACAGATTGTACCCACTGTATAATGGTATAATAGGTAAACATAAATATTTTATACTCATATGGTAATCATAGATAATATTATTATATAGGTAGCATATAATAGTTAATATTATATAAGCGCAGTGATAACATGATATTATAATCTCATTTATAGTTTTTTTATCCTTGATACACATACTGTTCATATATAAATTATAAATAATTCAATATAGACATTTGTTGTACACCAAACTTAAGTCACTACGTTGATTTCCTTAGTCGATATCTGTATTTTCTATATACAGTAGAAGCTGATTATTAGGATCATTTCCAAGGTGTATAGTAAAAAATATGGTTTGAAATTATTAGAACAAAAATAAACCATTTTTTTTATATTTTTTTATTTCATAACGACGGAACCGGAACACTTTTTTAAATATGTCAGTGAGTATTAATTTCGAAAATTGAAAAAAAGTTTTCTATAATAATTAAGCTTAAATTGTAATCAACGTTAATTCAATATTTATCTAATCTAAAACAAATATTTATCTATCCTGCAGATACTTTATCAGGATGAGAATAATCAATAGGAAACCGATTCCACCCAGAAATTTGTTTTGATTCACCTTCAATAATATTCCAATCAAAAACTCCTTTTGCATTTTATTTTATTGTCTCTCAGGCACTCTACAGTTTACTTTGGAACATATAGGATCATTAGGATCTTAAAGTTTTGTGTGACAAAAATATAATGAATAATAATTAACGATTAACAAAATCACTACAATTTTAGTAACATAGGAACCATTTGGAACACCCTGACATATAGATATATGTGCACCTATATTATTAAAATGGTGGTGTAATGTAACAAATAAAGAATCTCATCAGTATAATTTATAGTTTATATGGTTAAAAACATTTTTATGTACAATTTAAAAAGACGTAATATAAAATTTATCATCACTGATTCTAAATTTATCATCAACTTTTTTGAACTTCTGCTTGACTATCTTCTTCAATTAACAAATTAAGTTTAGCATCCAAAGTTCTTGCAAGATTATGTAAAATCATTCATTTGAACTGTTCGTGTCTGTAATTAATAATATTAATTATGGATAGAGTATAATTTAATTGTATAATCGTCGTACCTTCTATAAGTAGGTGAATTTGTCATTTATTGATTTTGAACAATGATCTAACTAAATATGTATCTATTGTTATTTATATAAAGATTTATAAATATTATGTGGTAACTGAAAATAGATTGAGTACCATGAGAGACCTTATTTTGAATCTCAGCTAGATTTAGAAGACTAGATATTACATATATTATTTCCAGTCGAGATAATAGTCCAATAGAGAATCAAAGTGTTTTAAGCGAAATATAAAACACTCCCCTGAATTTTATAGCTACATTATATAATATATACCGAATTTAAACATATCAAATTTTGACTGTTTTAAATAGTCTGCAAAACGTTTATAACAGCCCTGCCGGGGTCAACAAATAATTATTAAAATTTGAAGAGTTTCGTCTTATTTTTATAATATAATGTTGTGTGATTAAAAGTAATGATTTTTGAAAAACAATATTAAATAAATGTGAATAAAATATGTCATAATATAGTAAATACGTAATTTATAAGATAACAACTAAATCCTTATTGGGCAAGTCAAACAATATTTAGAATCGCCTTTCTTCAGTTGCAATAATATGTATCATCGTTTTCGAGTTTTCATGATATCTGTTATAAGGGTTAAGTGTTAATCGATAAGGTTTTTTTTTTTTATTATATAACGCCTTCTTAAAAATGCCCATTATTTTTATTTTTTTATGTATACAATAATTGTATTGTAGTAACAGACAATCTTTGACGAGCAAAAATTTGATAACCCCATGAAAAAAAAAATTGTCAGAATAAAATAAGATAATATTGTCGATTTTACAGAATATTATGTACCGTTACTGTTTTTGCAGTTATAGATTTTTTAATTTTAATACTTGTAATTTTGATTTGCTTATTTATGAATATCATTTATTATTAATACTATCATAATGTGGAAGTTTGAACGTGCATTTCGTTATATATTATTTTTTTTTTTATGATGTAAGAATGTAACTCTCGTAAATCGTAACATTTATGAAGGAAACATAAAACATAAAATTGATACACTCCTGGTGGTGACCATTCATATCGTTGTAAATATAATAATATTATATAGCCTACAACATAACACAACTGAAAATTATACACTAAATTACAACTAAGTTTATGTAAAATGATCTACCTATAATACTTCCATTTAAATTGTATACTTTATCGATAATAGTATTATAACCATGGTTTTTTTTTAAACTGTTTTTAAATCGTCTGCCTTGGCATTTTTTTTCTTCGTCAAATATATAGTGGGTAGTGTGTTATATATTATACTATTATTTTTCATTGATTAATTCATTTTGCCTATCTATCACTATTTATATAATATTATACATTATATACGCATTTAACTTTAAATAATTACCCTAATTCCAAATATTATAATGTTTTAATATATATTTGAGCAACCATTATGTGACATAATAGAAAATTGTTAAAAAAAAATTATCATAAAAAACAAACGAACCAATTCACGTGATGCTTATTTAATAATACATTGTATCAATCATTAAACATACTATCAGAATTGTGAATTGAATAAAATATTGTAATTATTTATAAACTACTTACTGTACTATAACAGTAGGTAATATAAAAATCGTTATAAAATAAATACCGTAACGGGTAATAAATAATTTGTATATCTATAGCTACACTGATATCATGGGAAACGAAAGAGCGGACAAACTAGCAAAAGAGGCCACTGTATCAGCAGATGCAATCCAAAGCCAAATGTATTCAATATCTGACATCAAACTGATGATTAAAAATAAACTTCTCGATATCTGGAAAAATGAATGGAAGATATTCAACACCAAATTAAACGAAATTAAAAATCATATAGTTTCATGACACAACAACTCACTAAATAGAAAAAAAGAAGTGGCTATATAAATAGGCTCAGAGTAGGTCACATTAGGTCAACTTCAGTTTTTTTTTATGAAATAATGATACTTACCCATATGTCCAACCTGCAACTTCCCTCTGACGGTCAAACACATATTAACAGAATTTAGAAAGTACGAAACTCAACATAAAAAATACAGTTTAACACACCATATATCGGAAAATCTAACCTCCGAAACTACTCTGCAAGTGATCAAATTCCTCAAAAAAATAGGACTCTTTAATACAATTTAAAAATATATTTACATAAATATATTATTAATTATTATAAATCTAGAATGTATGTAACTAAAATATTAAAATCAACTTTGTATTTTTTACTAAAAAAAATAAGTTTTAATCTCATGTAATTATTTAAAGTTACCAATAATGGCCCCAGTCGCCGAGGTAGATATTTATCAATAAAAAAAAAATGCGTTACCTATACGACTGTATTAGGTATAACTACCTATATAATGATTTAACTATATATGGTGATGTTAATACCCACTGATTTGACTAATACTTGTAAACTTTCAATAGTAATGAACAATGAACAATTAATATTAAGCAACTATAGTATGGTTACTATACAATCATATTAACTAAATTGTAAATCAATGTAACTACCTACATTATATTATTATATATTGTATTTATTATACAATTATACAATTGTTTCGAAATTAACTATATGCAAAGTATAATGTTATTGACGTTATTGTCTAATCAACTTTTTTTAGGCAGATGAATTTATGAAAAACAAATATTCTGTTCCATAATAACACTATGGCAATATATTATTATTTTTTAATTGTTTTTATATTAGTTGCTTCGAGTAGCTTAATAATGGCCGAAATTATTATTTTTCAAGCAAATTTCAGTTAATTTTGTTTATCAATTGATTAAGAAATGTAACTTTTATTTTTTGAAATTTTTATGTTTTTAAGTCATTTAAATCCATTCCTTAGTCATAAGCATAACCCCCTCCCCCCCCCCCCAAAAAAAAAAAACTGTTGATGTCTATACCTGAACAAGCATATATTTTCGTACTCCACGCTCAGATAGAGCAATTACTCATGTAGGTATAGGGAGGTAGGTACTAAATTGTATGAAAGCTCATAATCATTGTTATTTGGTAGACTTTACATATTTTAATATAAAAGCTTTAAATATAATATACATAGATGTTTATTGTTTTAGCATCATATTATCTTACAATTATTCAAACAGTTTGAGCTTATATTATTTAAATATATAAAGTGATATTTATATTAGATTTACATTTGATTGAGTTGTTTTAAGAAAGTAATAAGTAATATAAAAATATTAATATTACAAGAAAAGTACACTGCAGACTGGAATCTATAATCATGGACCAATCGCATCGTGGTATATAGTGGGAACAACGAAAGAAGATAGTATAAATAACACGTTTCGCTACCATTTCGGTATGAATTGTTAATTTTTTTTAAAGGGTGTATTAGGCAAATTTTATCACTTTAGCCGAAAATTATGATGAAAAGTAATTTTTTTTTTAGTACAAAAGTCGATTTTTTATTTTTCAATTATAATATAGATCTTATATATATAGTCACCCTAAAGTAGGGATAGACGTTTCGGGTGCCGAATAACGATATAATTTAATACTATACCTACATAACATAATATATGTAATACATACGTAATAACAATAATAATAATAATAATAATAATAATAATAAAAATTCCTATGCTATACCTATTGCCGACCGTTCACAGTAATTTATAATGATTCGAGTGCCGTGTGCAGTATATTACACGTTTTGAGTGCGAGTATAAGCCCTGCAGTGAAGTGTAAGTCTAATGCGTTTAGAGATTTCGTCTATATTTCTCAGTGACATCAGACGCTAAGTTTCCAAAGTACATCACAAGACGCTATAATATTATACCTCCGTCGCGTTCCTATTCAATGGTATCGAGACGCGTGCCGAAATAATAATATAATAATAATGCATAGATAGGCACGTGTGTATAGTATACGGCATGTATAGTGATGGCGTGCCGTCCAGAAACGTGGTTCAAGAAACCGATCATCGTGTGCGATATCGTAATAATCTCGTCAAAAACCCCTCACGGCACGGCGGGAAAAGATGAGGGTCGAGAATATTTCCACGCACACATACAAACGTATATAATATAACATTTGTACGCGGCATCACGACATAATCTATCGGTATATTTCACGGTGAATTGAATTTGATTGAATTTCCCTTTTAGCCGCGCCCGTCACGGTCTCCGCTGCAGTGCATAGCCCATGTGCAATCGTATATTATAATAATAATAATATCATATCATAATATATCCGTTACAACACGTGGGCCATGCACTCGAGGAGACTACGAACCCTTTTTGAGCTGTAACAAGGCGCGACTTTTCGTTTTCATCCGCTTCGAACGAGTGACGGCGGTTTGTGGCCGCGCAGACTTAAAAAAAAAAGAAAGTATAAACGCCCTTGAAACCAAAATTCTCATCCATTCAGTTGCGGCAGTTAGATAGCCTGTAATAGTCGAATGAACATATTATAGTAATGTTTTCTATTCACAGACCTGTAAAGAAACGGATTGATAGCAGAGAGATAGAGAAATAGAGAGAGAAACGCATAGAATACAACTCAGTCCATCCGTATAGGCTCATCGGCCAACATAATTAATAGCTGGAGAGAGAACAAGTTTAACGATAAACATTGTTTTTAGACAAAGATATACCTTTAGTAGCCTAGTAACTTCAGCATACACATTATAATATGCGCAGGTATTGACTTTGTGTTTCTAACAAAACGTATTGATGAGACTTGGAAAATTATAGACAACGTATAGGGACGCGCGTCCATCAGTCAATATTATATTGTTATTTGTTAATGAGTCTGTGGCTACATTAAACAATGTACCAAATCACAACAATTGCTGACACACATAGGTTATGCTAAACGAAATTATATAAATGTAGGCCACCGCCCACCTCTAGAAATTAACAATATAAATGTAACGAAATCAAAAAAAAAAAAAAACATTTAATTGTTTTATATATTATTATTTTTAATATATTTTTTTTATGTATATTGTATGGTGATCCACCAAGAATACTCACATTTTTGTAAAAACAACACAGTTATTTTGTTCTTGAGTTATTTATTTTAGTGCTCTAAGGATAAAAGGTTTATTGTAATGGGTTTATGATATATGGAGACTCTGCTGTTATGAACATTTTAGACACTAATATTAATCTATTAACATTAATAATTTACATTAAATAGTTCAAGTATAGTAAATACTAGTTCCAATATTATGTCTATTTTATGGATGATTGCCCTTATTAAAAATATTTTGATAACTAATAAAACTACTAATTTAAATTTTTGATTAGGTACATAAGTTTTCATAAAAATCATTTACTAAATAATTCACTGTAAAAAAGTTGGGTTCTCATTTGAAAAACAAAAATTCGTATCGCTACCATAGGGAACTCCTATGTATTACGAAAAAAATATCTTTAAGTATAGGTAATAGGTGTTTAAACCTTTCCAAAATCAGAATTTGAATAAATTCATTATAAAAGAAAAAAATAGAGTTGAGCATGCTTGGTGAATCATTCTGTATATATTTATAATAAGCGGTGAGTACGTCATGAGAAATGTTGACATCCCTCACAGAAAATGTGTGTTTGCCCCTGAATTACTCTTCGTAAGTCGTATAGAGTACGCTAAAAACCAATAATACCTATATTATGCAAACCATGATGGGAAGCGTTTTATTTATTGTATTTAAATGTGAGTTAGACTAAATGCTGCAGAGACATTTATTGTTATTATTATTATTTTTTTTTTTATCATCATCATTTATTATTACTGCACAGATGAAAATCCCTAGTCGTGTGATTTGTTTTATTCACGCGACACACAATGTGCAAATAATAAACGTATACTCAAGATAGTTTTAGTGTTTATCGACTACAGCACAATGTTAATAATACAAAATTCTCATCATTTCTAATAATACATATTATTATCTGATGTTATATTATTATACTCATTTTTGCTTTCGTCACATATATTATTTGACATAATACAAAAAGATCGACTGTACTTGCACTATGCATTTCGAAACAGGCGAATATTACAATATATAATATTCCAATCACAGTTATAGTGTTGAACCGTGTGCGCATTTATCACAATATTCTACGTGGGTATAATACCGCTATTTAATATATATATGCATATATATATATATATATATATATAGGCAATACGTAAGTAATAATAATGTAAATATCATCAGTACATAATATTTTGTTGACAATTAATGTGGATATAGTACGTTTCTGAAAAAATTCACACGCACGTAAACGACTTTTTTCACCCGTAGCTCATCGTTAAAGTGTGAGAAAATTATACTTATTGCGAAATGGACATAACGTAAACGAGCAATTTTTCTTGCGAAGGCGCCACTACCGTGTTCCGCTGGGATATTAAATTACCATAATAATATAATGTTATATATTATTGTAAACAACACATTGCGAAAAAACCATTATTCTAACGCTGAGTATAATTGCTATATTATTAGATATTATGTGTCATGCATCATATACATGTCGTACCTCGTACATATAGGTAGGTACCTACATCTTATATACATATATATATATATATATGTCGAATTGTAATTTTGAGTAGACGTTTTTGTCGATTTTGCTTTAACGATCAATTACACGCACGAACACGAAGTTTATATTATATGGGAGAAATTAACCTTTGATAAAATAATTTTAAAAAAAAATTCATAATCAAATTCTTGGTACTCGGATCGTATATTTTTTTTTTTTTTGAAACTTTTTATAGACAGCTAAAATTATTTTTGGACTAACATCGGACACTCGCCACGAGTGCATAAATGCATAATATAATATTATAATATATTATTATTTTTTGTCGATTATGTACCTATTTGAAATCACCAACTGTACCGTCTAAAAAATGTTGTATTCTAAGGCAAAAATTGTTGTCGATCAAATTCATGTCAAAACTTCCATTCAAGTTTGTTAATAATAAATGTACATATATATAGGTAATTACAATTTTTAATAATTTAATATATTTTTTTAAATTTTTAATTATTTCGATTCCCGACACACAGCGTGATAATTTGTCATTTAATTTTGCTGTATTACACACTATAATAATATTTTTTATTAATTTATCCTTATAGGTATCTCACAATAGTTTCGACGTTTTTTATCATTTCTCCGAAATAAAACGTGCAGTCGATCTGTTATCCATCTCGAGTTCGTCCCGAGATGGCTTAGCCATTTGAATTATTTTTGCCGGTTATGAACGCTCGCACACTCTCCGTCTGTATGTCTCTCTCTCTCTCTCTCTCTCTCTCTCTCTCTCAAACGGATAATTATTATAATATTATAACTGAATAAGTTACGAACCGAACGCCGCTTTATAAATCACGTATTTATAATTAACCCACTATGTCATCCGTGGACCGTGACGTGTTTCTATTTAGTATATACAGCTATAGCGTTTAATACCATAATAATGATAACTATAATAAGGGTGTATAAACGAGAACCTCTCGCTCTCTTTCAACCCTCTACTCGGGGTTTGCGCGCCGTATGTCGCGAATATCGTTCAATTTTCGTCCCTTAACTATATATAGTACGCGCTTAACATCATGTCGAGGACGCGCTCCGATAGCAACATTTTAATTTTCACCGCTCTATAACCGTATAAAAACAGCACACCTAATCACTGACCTTTGACAAAAATCCGTATACTATATTATATAATACTGTGTAATAAAACATCGAAAACATTATATCGAAACACTGCTCTGCGATTTCATAGACTATAATATATTGATCTGTTAACATCGATACTACAATTTTTTTTACCAAATGATTCACCAAGCATGCTAACCCCGCTTTTTCCTTCAGTAATTCAATTGTTCAAAACATGGTTTTCGGAATTTTTAATTCATACCTACTTAAATATTATATTTTGAAGATTTTGAGATTTTTTGTACTAAAATGTCTTATTGGTGTACATACTTTTTTCAAAAAGGTGTTCTTAACCCTCGCTGTCTATAGTAAATTGGTTAGCGGATAATTTTTTTGAAATGACGTTATCAAATTTAAAATTTAAACAAGTCGTCAATGCAGGTACATAGAAATGATGTAATATGAATGGTTAGAAGATATATTATGAGCTATAGTGATTTTAAAATTATAGTTAATATTAATCTATCAATAGTTATAATTTATAAAAAAGCGGGTAAGCCGTAGATGTCGCTCTGTTGTACAGTAGGTTACAAGTGGGTTACTGTAATAGATGGAATTAAATTTGAAGCCAATGATATTAAATCATTGTATACGAAAAACGATTCTGAGCGGAGACGGTTTATCTGTCTAGGATATATTATATAGATTATTAAAAATTTTCAAATGTTAAATTTAAAAAGAAATTTTTTTATGAATTTCTAGCTTAAAATAATTTATGAATTCGTTGTGAAATCATTGTTTGGGACAATAATTTTCATTACAAACATTTTATAACTGATAAACTCGTTCAAATTTTGAATTAAGTTGGTATGTCCACATAAAAAAAAACTACGATTAATTAATTTACATTATAACAAAGGGGGTTTGTGTTTAAAAAACGAAAGTTTATATTTCTATGAGACTCTTTTCAACTTAAGTAACAACACAAAATCTCAAGAAATTACACGTGTGGTGGTTAGTATGTATATTAATTAACTCCAAAAATCATAATTTATAAATAAATTCATTATTAAAATTAAAATAAAACTATCGTCAAATATGCTTTAAAAATTGTAAAATTAAGAAATATAATTGATTTAGTACTACGACGTAGGTGAACAATTCAGAAATAAACAAAATATATATTTGTATAATATTATTTTGAAATTGAAACTATGTAATGTAGTATTTAAATTTTTATTATTTATTAATTTTGAACAAAATAATTGATTCTATACTATTGTTTATTAATATTCAAAAATAAACATATCTATTTTTTTTTTTATTGAACGTATAAACATTGGCTACTGGGTCATTAGTTGTAGATTACATTTTTTTTAATCTTATTATTATTGTTCTTAAAATGTAGCTATGTCTACTCTGTATAATTATTACAGTAAAAACAATAAATTAGATACAGTAACAATAAAACAGTATACAAAATAAAAATTATTTTTGAGTACTCCACCCATCGATTTATATTCGTTAATAAACTGGTTTTATGTAAGCAATAATGATTGTGATGAGTGCAAAATTTGAACATTGCCTTCTTGTATCCTGAGTGCAAATTGACAAACATAAGTGCAATCAGACATAAGATGTTCGCGTGATATCGATGCATGACGGTGAAATTTATACGATTTATCCATATACTAAATCTGTTAAATCAGTATTGCAATTTTATTACCCAAGTGTGGCGAAAAACTATCGAAGCTCTTATACTATAAATTTATAAATAAACGTAATAAAGAATAATACGTTTGTTATTCTTCATTGATTTCTAACATTGAGCGTTATCGATTAATTGGTACCAACACTTTTTATTCTTCAGTTCAAAGTGCCAAAATCAGACAAAATAAAACTATAATTACGATTTATTGTCGATTACACCTTGATATTGAATAATGCATTAGATGTTGCAGTGTTGCACTTCAAATATTAAATGTTCACTGCAAGTATTGCCTATAGATGCACGTTAGGAATCGCGTTGGGCCATTAACGCCAACGTCTTTCACAATATTTTTTTTTCAATACGCGTTTATTGGTGTTATCGACATTCAAAGTCTTATATTAATATTATTTATAACTGCGGTAAACCACTTAAAATCGAAATATTAATATTATTACAGTTTAATATTACCTATATATACAATATACATATAACAAGAATCAATATAATATAATTTTACACTTCTTGAAGGCTATTATTGTAATATGAAGCATCCACGGATTCGTATCCTGGAACTTTTTAAAAAGTAGGTACCTACATCAATTTTATCAGCAAATAGACATTGGCAACTGTATAAAGAACGATTATATATTTTTGTACGATTTGTTTGATTGTTTCTATACAATTACCTATGGACTTGATACTGTTCACTGTAAAAGTCTTGGAAAACTCACTACGTCGTTATAAATAGTCATCCAAGTAGTATTTGATGAGACATTACAACTCATATAGCATACAATAAACGCGATTCCCTAGGGGAAAACATTTTCTGGTTTTATCAATGGAAAATGTTGTAATTTTGATTTTAAAAACAGAATAAAATATATTTATACATAGGTTAATAAATAAACTTTTATTGAGTTAAAGACATTTTTCATTTGACATACATTCAATGCATATATATTTTAAAGTGTGCTAACACAATAATCACAACGATCACGTGCTTAACGCGTTCAATATAATACACTGTCAGTTGATTGTTTCTCTCTTAGATGTAATTAACCACTCATAAAAAGTCTGATGAATAATAATAATTATAAACAAAAACACATCCCCCTAAACCTATGACTGACTACATGTTATTTTATTTTTGCATTAGAATATTATATTTTTGTATCATATCGTGCTCCGCTTTTTCACAAGGAATTCGCGTTTGGAGAGTTGGCTATGGCACGCTTAGCCGGCGCACAGCAATAGAACTGATCGTTGCACACAAAGTTGTACATGTCCACCAAAAAAATTGTTTTGGCGTCCAGTTGTTGACAGTTATACGGCAAGTCGAAGTCATGTTTCCTGGTCAAGTCGTTAATGTCGTTCGGCTGCAAGTACGGCCAGTATTCCACCATGTTCACTTGTTCCTGAACGATAAAAAAATTAGTCAATATTTTCGGTTTTATGGTTTTATTCAACGTGACAAAAAAAATGCAGCTTCGTCGTTTTTTGAAATCAATAACAATAATAATGTCACTATCGAATGGTAAAAATATCAATTCAATTAAATGCAAGATGATAATATAATATTGTTTCAACCTATAGTCCATTTCTAAATTCTATGTAAGCGTCATAGCATGTAGACAATTTAGAAAGCTCACAAAGGTTGAAATTTAATTATTCAACATACAAATCAAATCTCAAATATGAATCTCGTGTAAAAATATATTTAAGTGTATTATGTTATTGTACATACTAGAGGTGTAATCATCGTGCCTAATGCACATTGCACAGTACTGTCTTAGATTCGGCTTACATAAAAAACGATCCGAATTAATACCACATTCAAACTATTATGAAACACTGAAGTAGGTATAAGTTCAATAATCAACAATATTATATAGATTATAATAGAGTATATAGATGTTCTAAATAGTAGATGTTCTACGAGGATTCGACAAACAACGTTTACAACAATCCTATAACGCTGAATATAATAAATAATAAAACCATTTTATAGAACAGCATCCGTCCAATACCATAATATAGAGAAACCTATATTATGTTTTATAATTATTAGTACCTATCTAAATTATTGTACAGACGATAAAACTGTAGCGATAACTACAATACTGTTATCGTCTTGATCTCGCGGATGTTTTTACACTCACTTTGCTTAATGATCTTTTCGGCGATTCCTGAATATCGTTGTTCCTACGGCCGATCCTGGGCACCGACTTCGACGCTTTCAGGAAAAATTCCTCTCCCGCGAACCCACGGCGAGTGATTTTCGGGTACGCACTTGCATCCTTCATTATGACGTCACTGGCCGTTTCGAACTGATCACTGCGTTCGATCCTGGACGCGGTCTGTTTGTCGTCCATGTCCGTCAACCAAATATTTTGTATTTTCTTTTCCGGGAATTCGTTGATCGACATTACGCACAGTACTTGCAAACACACCAAACCTACAAAAGTGCAGACAATATAATATGTGTCAGGTGCATGAGTATTGTGTGCATAAGTGCAATAATGTGACTTCAGACAGTTATCCTCTAGTCGATTCGCGTTGGAAAAATATTAAATGCGTGACACCTATATGACGATGTACCAAATGAATTATGCGTTTCGAACATTTATATTGAACGAGGTCCCAGTAAAAATACTTAGATAAAAATATGTTTGGGACTTTTGATTAAATGAAACATCAGAAATGTATATAGGTAATATGTTGTAAAATACTAAAATAATGTAGAGATGTGTTTCTGTTTTTGGTTTTCGTAAAAACGAGCCTTCGTGGTACAACGGTTCATGTAGGTAGGTATAACAATGTTATTGTAACTTAAAAACTGTTTTAATAGAATGATTGACCCGTAAACTAGCTAGCCATTATAATAATACCTATATGTTAAGATTACCTATCGATAAATAATATGAAATAAAATTATTTATAAAACTTTTTATTCGTATTATTATGATTTATATGGATACGTCCTCATTAACTTTTAATAATGTATATAAATATAATCATACAAGCACACGTGTGTGTGTTGATACCTACTTTCAAATTCATATGATATATTTATATTTAATTTAATTTATCTATATCTTAATAGATCTTGTTTGATTACAGGTGATTTATTTTATTTTAATGTGTGCTGAAAAATAAAGTAAAATAATTTTTATGTAATTAATTGATTTTAATTATTATTTACTTTAATTTTCTATGCACATCGCGTGATCTAATAAATAATAAATGGGTTTGTTCTCAGTTTTTTTTTACTAAAAATAATCATGACGTGTTTTCATTTTAGGACGAACCCATTTTCTAATAAGTATAATATAAGGTTTAACATTAAGCATAATATTATAATGTTGAGAAAAGTGTTAACATACCATTATTGTATATAAATTACAAAAATAATTTAGAAGAAATATTTTAACTAATTGCCGATTTTCCAGGTAAGCTATAAATATAAAAAGATTTTGTTGTGTTTCCCTTCAAACAACAGTTCATCGATACCACTGTAATAATTATGAACACGCGTATGATTTTTGTTATATATATAATTCTTTATCGATTTAATAATTAATATATTTAAATATATAGGTACATAACTTTAATAACAACTATTAGTTCATGTCCCATTATAGAATAAATTGAAAGTTGTAACCTACATGCACTAGACCCCGGATTATTAAGAATACATCAACATTTGTGAGTTTGTGACCTACGTGCGCAAATCCGTGGATATTATAATAACTTTAAGATTAATTGGCAAATGATTATTATTCATTATTAGTTAACCAAACTTTAATATCTACAACATTTTCATTAAATTATATTGAATATAAGTTTCAGAAATGAATATATGTTAGCGTTAATGTATGAAATTCCGTAATTCTATAGAATAACTAGTTATTTTATAGAATTACGGGTACTTTCAGTTAATGTATTGAATGAATCCATAAATATATACTTCAACTAGTTAATCTACATACCAACTAGATATTTTATAAACTAACAATAAGGGTTTAGTTAATGTATTTAAAACTATTATTGAATAAAAGTTATAATTAAATTACAAATTACAAAAAAAATCAAATGTTATAGTATTAAGTCAAACAAGCCTTACAATATTATAATATAAAATATTAATATTTATTTATTTTTCACGTCAATGTATTTGTATAATTTTTTTTTTTAAATTTACAATTTATTTATTAGTACAGGAACTTTTTGGGTGGCATTTAGAATTACATAGTAAATTATTTTTAAACATATGCACCGTTTTGTGGTGCACTTTTGCTGGCATGTACATTTTAAAAATCCTTGTCCATTACCAATTGATTGGGATTCGGATGCTTTTCGAAGGCAAATATCTAGATCTGGAACGTCATTAAGCGTAATAAACTTTTCTGTGCATAAATTAAATTGCGCCAATTGTGGTACACTGTCACACGAATAAGTCTAGTCTATGCCAAATGGTGTGGTTCAATACTATCTTATCTTATTATTTTTATTAATAAAAACAACAACGGTAACAAATTTTGTATGTTATCTAATCCAGTCCCGGTCATCTACCTAATGATATAAATTTCATACATTAACGAAAACCCAATCGGTATTTTATATATTACCTATAGTAAAACCGTGTAATTTATATATTAACGAACATATTTAGGAATTTTATAGAATAACTAGTTATTTAATAAAATAACGTATTACATACATTACCGCTAACATATATATATATATATATATATATATATATATATATATATATATATATATATATATATATATATATATATATAGTTTTTTCATGACATTTTACTAACAAACATAATAATTTACAACTAATAATTGACCTTATTAAATATTAAAAAACAAACTATTTTAAATCAAGTTAAATAAATCACAAATGAATAAAATCAATCAATTATATTATTACATTAGAGGCACTACTGCACTAGACAATATTTTATGAAATTAATTTTAAGTCTATAATTACGATTATGATAATAATACGATCAAGGTTAAAAGCGAACTGAATGTGAAGTAATACTCAGTCGGCGAGAAACATATTTTATAACTTAGTGTAAAATGTACGTGTTAGTTTACTAGGTGATATTATATGATGTATATGGGCATTGGGTATTTTATATTTTATTTATTGCACTTGCCGTAGTGCTATTTAAGTTTTTGTAAAATTGCTTTAGTATAATATAATAAACACTAGTTAGTAGTTACAGATATTAGTTTTTATTTTGATTTTTTATGTATTAAGTACTTAAAATCTATTCATCAAACCAATTAGTGAATTTCGTACATGGTAAATAACAAAAGTTTCACAATAATAATTCGTGGAGCAAGCTGTCCACTAATTGCACCTCAGTCAAAACAGATGTTAATTATAATAGAATTTATATGTGTTTAAATTTCCATGATTATATTAATTGTCTGTGTGTCTACCTAATTAACAGTGTTTTGTATACATATTATAATTATGCGTACCTACCCTTAGTAGGCCTTCAGTAAAGCCCTTGCTTAACATTAACACACAAACTCCTCGATTATATCATGATCATAACACGATATATGTTAAATGAAAATGTAATGATAAAATATAATTAATTGGAGTAAAATGTTTTAGTTTTAAAAATGATTGTACAATTATTATAATTTTTAACGATTGACCTGAACATTTTATTTTAAAACCATTCTTCCCTTATTTTTAAGTCATTATTTTAAATATTTTTTTCTAAACAAACACGTAAAGAAATACCAAAAGAAAAAACAGTTACAAGAAATATATATTCAAGCAAATTCATACGATATATAATATTTTTGATTATTTTTTGCAATATCAGAGTTTTTGGTTGCGCACTATACCCGTGTGAATATTCTTTATTTGTATTATTTATAATCAAGATTATAATACAATAATCATCAAATCAATATTAAAAGATACTTTCAGCATTATTAAAATTTAAAATGCATGCTATTTTAAAAGTAATTACTAATATTACAAATTCGTTAGTCAACAATAGTTGTTAAAAATAAATATGATTATTATTATCTTTACGAATCTGCGATTATAGTAATAATATGAATCGAATTATTGTAGTATTATGGGTACATTTTAATGGGCAGTTTCTGATACTTAATAATATTATAAATGAACTTAATGCTACTGATCAATATTAATAATAAGTATGTACCTTTTAGTAGAAAATTAGGCTAAAGTAATTCTAATAGTGTTTAATGGGCCTAAGGCTTAAAATTTATATCATATAACCTAGTATGACACGTATATATTGGATTACCTAAATTTATTTAATCTTAGGAATTATCTATGATTATGCTTGTATAATAATTATATACCTACATAATTAATAATTTAACCAAATCTTAAAGCTATGTAGGAATAAGTACAAACAAAAAAATTAATTTTGAAAGGAAAATATTATATATTTTAACATTTTTCTACTTTTTCTATGCTTAAAACTATGAACCTACCGTGTATATCTGCTAAATTCCTAAGTACATAGTAATAAGTTGTGGGTATATCGCCTTATAACTATATAGATTTACCTATATATTTTCTTACAAAGCTATCGTTTGTTAAATCACATTTATGTTGCTTGAGAGTTGAGTTATAGCTAACATATAAATACTAATTGATTATTTTGAGTACTACCTATTTAATATTATCATATTTTAATATATTATAAGATGTAGGTACATAAAATATTTACCGATAATTGCCAGATATCCACTCATAATTATTCTGTATATCGACTTCCGGTTTAACGAAAAAATTCTCTGAAAAAAAAACAATAATAATAACAATATGTCAATATTCGAGTGAATAATCAAGATCGCCCTGCGCCACATATAATATATTTTACGTAATTTTCTTAAATGTCTTATATTACGTGCATGTATCATGATAGGTAGTAATATCATAATTTATATAATGATTTGGGTGGCTACTAATTTCGTCCCGCGGTAAACATTTTTTCCGAATTGCGGCCCGAGTTTTTTTGGGATGCATACGAATGCGGCTCGAGTATTTTTGAGTTATATACATATGAATTGCGTCCCGGAATTTAATATTAAATTAGGTAACTATATGTATGTAATTATACTTTATTATGTTATAATATGCATGCTAAATGATTTTCATTCAAATATGCAAAAATATGCAAACAAAAATGCATGTTAATTAAATTTATTTAGTTTAAAAATGACAAATATATAATATATAATTCTTTAGATGAGTAATATGGACAGATTTCACAGTCTGGGTTTCAAGTTGACATTATATTGTGATTGACAAAATGATTAATTATTGAAATAAACCAATTTCTTCGATTATTAATTTTAATCGTGCGTTGAATTTTTACATGATATAATATGTTAGTTATAGTTCTATAATTCTATCCAAAATCGTCGTGACTATACAATTATTTCTTTCTAGGATGCGTCTATCCGCGCATTTTGACCTCAAAGAATAATACAATATTATTATCAAGACAAAACAACTTGTCTGGTAAAAGTAAATAGTTTTTGATGAATCTTGTTTCCGGTATTCCGTTTTGTTAGGTGCATGTACAACACTATACAAGTTATACAGTTGTGCTGATGCGCGCCAATAGTTTATGTTTTAATCAATGAAAAATTGACCATGAATTATCGCGTGTTGACTATTTAGTTTTTATCCCCTCCCCCAAATAGTTCTTAAGAATATTTTCTTACTGCATATATATATATATATATATATAAAATTACATTGTCAATAATGAATGCTTTATAGTATAATATATAGTTTTGTTTTACTACGCATATATTATATTATTATTATAACTGTAATCCGAATGATTCACTGACAAAGAATTATTGTACATATTATTATTATTTAATATTTTATATATATTTTTTTTTTTTTTAAATGTTGTATTTCGTTCAACACGCTTTGATATTCATTAGTAGTTTGTGTTAATCGAAATCGTTCCAACAGGATTTTACGTCTCAAATATTAACATATAAAAACAAAATAATAATAATAAAAATAATAATCAGCTCCTTTTATTTAATAACGCTGGGCAAGCAAATTTTTTCTATTCACCGAAATACGTTTCAATTGTTAAGGTTTTTGACGTCTACCGTTGTAATATTATATATTATACTAGTTGCTTATATGTCTATGTCCTAAATGTTACGGTTTTTGCCCCCTTATTGTTATGATTTTTTTTTTCAAATACATAACACGTAATAACTGTGACCACCGACCTACAATAGCGATTTCCTAATTATTCGAGATATCGGGTCGTATAAAATATTCCTGCGACGGAAATAAAAAACTATCCGAACAGATAACCAAACTATATCGTACAATATTGTTCAAGTATTACAGTGAAGTCTCGACAACTCGAATATCAATAAAAATACATAACTCGACTTGTGTGTTTTTCGAGTCATGTGTCTCAAACACAACATAAAAAGACGTCAAAGGGTAAGAAAAAAATCGTATATCGAGTTTTTCGAGCTATCGAGACTAGATTTTAGAGACTTGCTAGCTATAGCGGCCTACACCGACCTATACAATTCGAAATAATATAATGATAATGTAATATATTTACCGAAAATGTCGACTCGTGATGATGCGTAGACTCCACAACTGTTGCCGTCCAACAACTGCCTGTTTTCTCCTGACCTGCGTTCTTATTTAAAGTGCGATATTTCAGCGGGCGACAACATATACTCTTGTTATGAAAGAAAAAAAATGTATAAAAGTGTGTAATTGAATTAATAAAAATTATATTATTTTCAAATATAATAAGATATGGTGTGCATCATAGGGGTACCCACGAGTGAACAACCTTGTCGTACCTCGATGTATCTAATTAAGTGGGTAGTATGATGGAAAACATCGATGTAAGTTGTATCTGTGCACTTCAGCTGCATATAATAATGTACATTATTATTAAAATGACAATATAAAAATTATTTGGACAAAAAAAAAAAAAAAACGACACAACTCCATTTGATTTTTTTAGTTAATTTTTATTCTAGTTTATTGTTATTAGGTAGGTACTATAGGTATACGCGTAACTTGCAGCTGACGTATAGCGAAAACATGTGTAATGTGTATCATGTATCTGAGTATAGGATATGTTATTTACGTATGATATTCATAAGATGCATATTGCATAAGCACACGCCCAACTTTGAACTCAAAATATCACTTGTACTCATAATAATCGGTATAATTCATTTTGTATAAAAATTACTAATGTTAAAGTAAACCGCCTATAGTTTGTTCTGTATTTGCATGTGAAAAGTCATGTGACACGAGAGGACAACTTTAATCTAAAGAAATATATAGCGGACTGACAGTCAAACTCAAACAGGTTGCCTATAGTGACGCAGTATATTTATCACTTTGTCAGATATTTTGTAATTGATTATAATATGTAGGTAGTTGAAAGAAAAATGTATAAAGACAGATCTTGAGACATGTAGTATTAGGGCACAAAAGGGATCTACAAATTTATGTTTTATCCATACAAATATTTAGGGATGATAAAATATATTTTTTAATTGTATCCAAAAATTTTACACTGTCTTATATTTCTACTCCAAAATGTTCATAAACAAAAACCACATACTTCATAGACTCATTGACCACTGTATACCAAAATAGCAGAAACTATTTTTAACCTATATCAACCAGATGTATTTGGAATGTTAAAAACTTCTACAAAGTTACAAAAACGTTTGGTAGAAGCAAGCAATTTTCATACATTAACCAACTAAAACCAAGCTAACCTAAAAGAAAAAAATGAATTTTGTTTACAAACAATGTGACATTGCTTTGTTGTATGTAAAAAAAAGCGGGTAAGTCGTGGATGTCGCTCTGCTGTACAGTAGATTACTGTAATGGATGGGATAAAATTTGAATGCAATGATAGGTATCATTGTATACGAAAAACTATTCTGAACGGAGATGATTTGTCAGTCTAGGATATATTATATTTAAATATTGTCATATATTCTATTTTAAAACAAATATTTTATTTTTCAATTAAGTCACATTTTGCATAAGGTATGGTTAATCAATTAGTGTAGTTATCATGTAGTTATCATAATTCATAATACCTTATATTATCATAGATATACGAATACCTGGTTTAAGGATAAATCGTTATCATTACGCGATTTCATAAAAATTTAAAACTCAAACGCTCAAAACATTTTTCCTATAATGACGCTTCAAATTTTCTCTATAGCTATTTAAAGCAAAACTTATGGAAAACTTGGTGTTAAATTTAATATCCTTAGATATAAATACAAACAATATTATGAATTTTGAACTACAAAATAATTTGCAAATATTCATGGTTTTGACGAATTTTTGTCAATATTTGAAATTAAAATGCTAATCAAAATTTAATTTGAATTTCCGGTGGACATTTTTTTTGTGATAAGATTGAAAAATTTGTAAGGAATCTTGTATTAAATTTTGAAATCTTAGGTATAAAAAGAAAAACTTTTATGAATTTCGATCTAAGATAATTTGAACATTGCCGTAATTTTTATATATTTAGTCAAAATTTGAACTGTAAATGCTTATAAAAAAAAATTTGTGACTATATATTTCTTTTATTTTTCAACTGCTATTGTAAAAATATATTATGAGCCTTGTATTAAATTCTCAAATCTTAGAATTAAAAAGAAAAATTTTTATGAATTTCGATCTAAGATAATTTGAAAATTGCCGTAATTTTACGTATTAAGTCAATATTTGAACTTCAAATGCTAATAAAATAAAATCATGCCTATGTATTTTTATAATTTTTTAATCACTATTAGAATAACTAATGAGGAACTTTGTATAAATTTTGAAGTATTTTGATAGGGCCATACAAATTTTATCGACACTTCAAGAAAAATTGAAAATTTCAGTTGTCTATAAATACCTCAAAAAAAGTCAAAATATTTTGAAAATTAAATCATGCTAAGAAAATGCCAATCCTAATAACTGGTAAAATTTTCATGGATCTACGACTTATACTTTTTGAAAAATAACAAATGTTTAAAATCGTTTGAGGATAATTCGTTATCGTTACGCTATTTCGTAAAAATTTAAAATTCAAACGCACTTAAAATTTTTCCTATAATGATGTTTCGCGTTTTCTCTGTAGCTACTTGAAGGAAAACTTATGGAAAACTTAGTGTTATATTTTTAATCCTTATTTATAAACACAAAAATTTTTATGATTTTTCAACTTCAAAATTACTTGCAAATATTCGCGTTTTCGACAGATTTCGTAAACGTTTGAACTATAAACGCTTATAAAAAAAAATTGTGACTAACGATTTTTAATTTTTTTTTTGCTAAAATAAGAACAACTCATAAGGAACCCTGTATTTAATTTTCAAGTTTTTTCGGTCATCCATAACTTTTTTACCGACACTTCAAAAAAAAGTTCTATAAATAACTCAAAAAAGTCAAACATTTTTGAAAATTAAACTGTATATAGATAACACTAACATAAACATTTGGTAAAAATTTCAAGTATTTACAGTGATTAGTTAGTTTTTGAATTACAACTATATAAAAATATCGATTTGGTCGAAAATTGGTTTTGCGTAAAAATTCCCGTTTTTCTGTCATTTTTTTTTGTTTTTCTCGATTTTTTTGAAAACTGTTGGATAATGTTTACTTTTGACCTTTATAATGTACCAAGGATATTCACCTTTACATCGGAAACCACCCCCAAAGTTTTAAATTGAAGCATTATTTCGACTAGTTATGATGTACACAGACACAAAAAAAAAAACACACACATCATTGTAAAATCAATACATTCATTTATTCGTTCAGAATCTAAAAAAATATAGAGTTCTAATTTTATTATTATGATGAGTAACTTGGCGAATTTATTTTATATTTTATCAATCAAATAAATTTATAAATAATATATTCTACATTTAAAAATATATACATTTTTAAGTAATTATACAATTATACAATTTCCAATTTTTGAATACAATGATATTTTTGTAATAATTAAGCATCACCATCATTATTTTTGGTAAATTATTAGTCATTACTCATTATAGTTATTAGTTACAAAAAATAATGATAAACTCTTCGGCAACGATAAAATACTTTCAAATTCGATTTATCACACATAACATTTAACACTTTTAAAGGTTTTTTCGATATTTTATTAGTATCGAAACTGATTAGGTAGGTGCACTGAAATTCACGAACCCATATCATTCGTTTTCATAAAGATGGCTAACTATATTTAATGTTTTACGTTTATCTCGACGCTCGATGAAGTTTTCCGCTGTCGAGTTGATTGATAGTAATCTCAATAATTGCAATAATAACTCTAAATTTTTTTTTCGACCAGTTTTTGATCGAATTATGAATTATGATAACATTGTATACAGGCGGACAGGCATAGGTGTTGTACCCTACACTGTAAACGTTGGTTTATCATACACCTTATACGGTACATTATACGATAACCATATTTGATGAGGCTATATTATTATAATAATATGTTACTTTGCTTATATTATGTTTATATTTAGTTACCACGCTATTTCATATAACTTGTAGTTTTTTTTTTTATTATTATTATTAAATAGCGATTTCTCTATTATAACAGTATAACCATCTTGTTTATACTTGCACATGACTAAATTAAAACTTGTAATTTAATCATATATTAACGATTAATTTCAAATTTTATATTTTAAATTTGTATAATTTGTATCATTATTTACAACTTTCATAGTTATTACACATTATTTATAATTCTTTATTTTTAAATTTTTTTAAATTTACTACAGTTCCGTTGTTTTCAAAATACACATATAATTATTACTTATATTGATATACGTAGGTATTTATAATTTAAATGTCTCTATCCTGCCCTAGTGCCCTCGTCTGTGAAAATATTACAACTCACAAAACTAGACCTATAATAGATATAGTTTCTAGTAACATAAAAATACATTTAATTTTGTAACGGTCAATGTTTTTTCTAACATAATTTTCATTATTTAGCAAATATCTGCATGTATGGTTTCATACCTCGAAACACAAAGAAAATTAAATCCATGTTGCGTTTTCAGAAAACGTAAAAGATAATAATTACAAACAATTTAAAAAAAAAAATTTTAGTTTATTATTATTACCATTCATAATGCCTATAATACAAATTATTACTAAAAATGCTTAAACTAATAAAACAATTATGATTTTCTCTATATCACTTTTATTATATTATTAAGATATTAAAAAGAAAAAGAAAACCTGCAGTAAATATATTTAATATAATTATAATGCATTTAAATTTACTAAGAAGTTTAAGATGTCAATATATTTTTCAGTACAAATAATTATTTTACAAACAAATTTAACCGATAAAGTATACGATTATGGAATATGTATTTAATTATACTTGTTAAATTGCTTTTAAAAAATTAATTGAAAAGTTATTTGCAATAAATGGGGTACATTCGTGGTAAATTGATGAAATACACTTAAATGAAAGTTTAGAAAAAATTGATCATAATAATAATCAAAATTAAAATATTCAAGGAATTCTATGGGAAATAAATTTAATTAAAATGAAAAAACAAACAAATTTGAAATTTGAAATTTGAATACACAAATATTGTGGACTGAATATGGCTGATTCGTCTGTAAATATTTAAATTTAATTTCATATTATTCGAAACATTATGACTTATATTGAAACGTAGAAATAAAACAAATTTATTGATTTCATATTTTTTGAATAACATAATTAAATTATTGTACATGTATATAATATTATCTCAATTAACAATTACCTCAAAAATAATGACAGATTATATTGAATTTTGAGTAGGTAACTTAAATTGAGTAGATGATACATTCATTAGTGCGATTGGGTTTATCTTAGATAAATATTATCTTAAAGATCTTCTTATACGTAGGTACCTATCGAACTGCTGTACTTCTAGACTACATTATTTAGATGTGATGTAAAGAAACATGTAAATTAAATAATATCGACACCTTGATAACAATTACAAATTACTACAACCAACACTATATAAGATATAATTTAATTTTTTAATAGAACATTTTTTCATTGGCTAATCGTGATAATCTTTAAAGGTTTAAAGAAAAATACTAAATAGTGATTTTGGTTTTTTTCAATCATTTAAATTTATAATAACAATATTATTCTTAAACTTTTTTAATTTCATATGATATATAAACAGGACATTTGTTATTAGTTTCGTATTCTGAATTAAACTATTTTTCTGTAATTGGTGACTAAATAAATATTTAATAAAATGGCGGAGAAACAAATAATAAATATATAGCCATATAGGTCCTATATATCACAATTCTATTTATATATTTAGGACAATTAATTTTTTTAAATAGTAATATTCCTTCTATTTCTGAATAATAAATGGTCACAATTTATAATTTAAAAATAAACAAATTTGAACTAGTTATTTGAATAGTTTTTTTTTTATTGTAGTTCATAAAACAGTTATCATATTATGAAAGTATACATTTTTTAGAAGGTAATGTAATAATAAATTACTTTTTATGGAATTGTATTCATTAATCATAACAGATTTTACTATAAAAAAACCTTGTATGGTTCAAAATGTTCATTAAAAAAAAAAAGAAACATTTATGCCGATTATCTTTTACAGACTATTCTAGGCACCAACCATCTATATCATATTACACATGCACACGAAAACGATATAAATCAAATAAAACAGACAAACTAACTAAAACCAGCAAGTCATTTTAACTACTCCCGAAGAGTCTAGTGGAGTTTCCATGGTGCTCTGTTGTCTAGTGAATTTAGATCTGCCACCACCACTCCCTGTTGCAAATGCTGTCGTTTCTGTAGTAGGAGACATCTCTAGTTTTTCAGTTAGATCTTCGTACGAACTCGAATGCTCCGAAGGTCTGTAAATAAACATAATATTTTATTTTCAACGACAATCAATGTATGTATAATATATGCAACATACGCACGCTTCAAGGGAAAAATAAGTTGCGGATTGGAATGGTTAACATTATATCATCATATTTTTGCTGTATTACCACAATAACAACTAAAATCATTGATGTTTAATACCTGGTAGTAGGATTTATCGAATGATTTTAATCATCAGTACATATATATATATATATATAAGGCTGGGCAAGTTAACTAATTATTTTAACTCGTTAAGTTAAGTTAATACAGAAAAATGTAAGTTAAGTTTAAAGTTTAAAGTTAGTTTTCTTATTATAGTTATATTTCTAACACAATATAATGGAAGTTTAACTATTTTCAATAAACATATGTAATTGTATTAATTACAGTATGTAAGTTGTAAGTAGTACTTACAACTTACATACTTCAATCAATTATAAAATCTAACAAAATAAATAAATTATTTCAATGTATTTTTTTTACCTACACGTTTTCCAAAATGATGGCTTAACTTAAAATTTTTTTTCTTGTTGATACCCATTAAATTTGTAAATTGTAATTATTAAATTTGTTATTAGGATTTAATTAGATAAATTACACATCTATAACATTTTTGTTTTATAATAATATATTATATATATACATATTTTCTGCGAATAAGCAGAATAAAATAAAATATTATTATCCAATACTATTATTATTACTCGTAAATCGTTTCCCAAATTTTATATAGGTAGATAGTTGTACTTATACACGTTATTCTAATATCTATTGAAATTTCAAATATAGAAATAATGCAAAACACTCACATTCATATCGTAAAGTATTTGGTTATTCCCACAATTATTATTTTTATATATATAATATACATATATGTATATATAATATCAATAAGTTATAAAAATCAAAATATAATTTTAGATATATGAAATTTATATTAGGAAAAATTAATAAATTAACACGTTATGTTAGAAGTTGTTTAAAAAAAAAGAAACTCGTTAAGCTGGAAGTTACTTTTGAAAATAAAAGTAACTCGTTAAATAACTTAACTTTAACTTTTTAACTCGTTAATGCCCAGCCTTGTATATATATATATATAGTGTTATGACCAAAAAAGAACCTCGAACATATTGTCTAACGTGTAGTAATGAACTCATATTATATATTAATATTATATAAATAGTAATAATATGTAGGTTCGTATAATATAACTAATAGTCATTGTTGTTGAATCATTTATATTGTTAGCAAAATTATAATTTATGTATAATAGCACTCTAGCAGACATGTCAAACACGTGACCAGCGGGCCACATGCGGCCCTCAGCTCAATTTTTTGTGGCCCACGGCTACCAATATTATTAATAACCTAACCTAACCTATATATTAGATGAAATAAAATATTAATGCCATGTCAAACCTCATTTCCATCTTATTTTCTGATAAACTAATCGAATAAGAATTTCAAAAAAATGTTTTTGTTAAATTTTTATATACGCCACGCACAGTAAGCTTTTCAATATATTTAGTCTACTTGATACTTGGAATTTGACATGCCTGGTAAACATGATTATTATCAAAAATTTTGCTTCAAATTTAATATGAAAATGAAAAGAATATTGTCCTTGTGTTAAATGCTTTTTGGAGTAGTTAGTATTGATAGTTATTATTGAGTTTAAACGAATATTCAAGATGTTTGAACTTTATACCCACCATTTTTCCGAAATGATGAATGGTGGTTTGAAGAGTTTAAAATAATAGGATAAGGATACAGCTGTAACGTAAAATTGTAGCTTATTAGAATTTACCTTTTGGGAACACAGGTTATACAATCCGCCATAGTCCAGTTCTTTCCGAATTCTTCTCCCTCTTCGACCGACTGCGGTAACTTATAATGTAATGTCTCTGGAAGACGGAGACCAGTAATCCCACCAATCACCGATAGTATACCCATAATTAACAGCGGCAAAACTAAATTTTCACGTCCCTGCAATTGAGCAATTTACGAATTAATTACGTATAATTTAACTTAAATTGTATTCATTAACAAAAACTAATTGTTTCCAAATCCGTATCTTGATACAATAGGAATAATTCAACATTTATTTATACATTTATTTTTATTAAAAGTATAAAATCGTTGTGTAAGTCGTTTAATCTATATTTAAAGCGAAGAAAAAAGAGAGAACTACTTTCTTTGATTATCAGTCACCAGAATATAATATTGTAGTCAAATAATTCTCTATCATTATATAAAAAAAAGTTGTCCACAAACGACAAATACAGTGTAAATCCTTCTCTACTCGTATATACCTACAGTAAAAATTTGACTTAAACAATACGTATTTATGAATTTTGAGTGTATAAAAGAGAGTTTTTTTTTTAATTTGTTCATAGATTTGATTGACGGAATATAATTCACAAAGTTCATTCCAAAAATGATTGGAAATTATATCAAAGTAAATCTTGAGAAAAACTGTGATAAAAGGTACTAAAATTGTAAGTATATTTATAAAGAAATATTTTGAAATATTTGAATCAAATATTATAAAAAAATTCCACTCTTGTCAGTTGAATAAGTTGTGAAAAAATCGATATTTTGAGGTACACTTATATTTTTTTTTTCTTTTACGTTGTTGTGTTTATTTGTCTTACAAGTAGAATAATCCAAATTGACAATATTACTATTGTTTATTTTTTACGAGGCATGTCGCGTTTCAGTATAGGTTTTTGACCTCTCTTCATTATTGCTATAGTTGTTTATTATTGTTCTTTAAATCAATGAAGCCAATTAAAAAAATAAACTAACATTTCATTAATGTTTATCAAATATCATATTTATATAGGTACAACTCGAATGTTTATTTGTAGTGTCGAAATTTTATTTTGAAAATTGATGCTCGTCGTTCTGGCACACATATTAAAGTTAGACAGTGTACGTCGTATGTAGTTAAAGAAATATAAATCGTCGTGTTATGATTTATATTACATAAAACATCTAAATGCGCGTATATCGTATAACATGATATGAGGCTATTCGATACAAACCGGATACAAATTGACGGTTCGTTATTTCATATTAAATTTAACACCTTCCCATGCAAATATTCAGTCAATGACAATACAATAAACTGTTTAACATATTTTATGTTTAAAAAAATTAAAATAATATTAATGTTTATATAATTTCAACGTATACTATATCTAGTGCCTTGGATAGGATGTGGTAAGGGTTTCGGGAGGAATGCGGTGAAATACCTTTCTTAATATATCATAATCAATATAGAATTTCATTCTTCAGGTACAAAAATTGTTCATAACTTTGCATGCCCCTTATATTTTAAGAATTTAAACACTAGCTTCATCTGATCTTTAAATGTGGTACTAATATTTTGAAAGTTTATACTTTAAATTTAAATCTTAAACAAAATTGAAGACAAATATATTAAGCCAATTAATAGAACTACATAGGACATTAGAGTGTCTCATTATATAGATGCATGTAATAAACATACATATGGTTTGTAGTGTTTGGTTGTTTGTAGCTACTTAGTTATTGCTATAAAATGAAATGAAAATAGTTATATGACAAGCATTATGTTTCCCCATAATTTATATTCAAAATGGAAAATTAATAATTTGGACATTTTTATAAAATTTTAACTCAGAAATTATTTATCATTATTCATTGTACCTCCTATTATCTATATAATATAAGGTAAGTCCTATGTTTAGAAAATTAATGAGCCTTTTAAAATATTGTTATTTTCAATTTGAATTTTAATGCTTTACATAATCAAATCAATATTTTGCACATACATTAAATTATTGTTGTTACTTCTTATATTGTGTATACAACTTTGCTGGTTCTTGTTACGTAGAATAAAATTAGGTACCCACGTCATAATAATATATAAAGTTGCACTGTATTACCATACTCTAGCATTTAAAAATAAAATAATAACTGAACTTTTAATTACCTTCACAATGATTAGATCCACGAAATGGCCCGAATAAAATATAAAAATTAAATTAATTCTAAATTCTACCAAACTAATTGGCAATAAATGATAATCAAAAAAAGAATACACATTTTTGTACAATTTTGTGATACGATTCTCCAATATCTGATTTTTAAAATTGTGTTGTAAGGTACAATCGTTATAGTCCACTAGGACTTCTCAGTCTCTGTAGATTACATTCTATCATATACTTACCAAATAATTAATAAATGGTATTAAAACCAAACCAAGACCAGCAATGTACGCAGAGGTTCCAATACCAACGCCACGCAATTGTGTCGGATAAAGTTCACCGGCAAATGGATAGATTATTAAAAACGAAGCCGATATCGTAAACTTTGAAAACAAAAATAAGACCAACGTAGTTATCACAGCATCTGAAATAAAATTCAATCGATTAAGTAATTAGAAAAATGCATAGGAGTAACAAGTCTTAAGAGTCACAAAAAACAAATAATAATAATATATATATATATATATATGTATAAAACATTTTATCGAATAATATACACACACGTAATTCATAAATTAAAATCAAATTGATCGTTTACTAATAGCTTAAAAGGAGCTTTTTTTGTTTTAAAATTACGTTTATCAATAATATACAACAATATTCAACAGGAGCATTATTAGTGAAGGATTAAGATATGCAGTGCACTCTAGCTAACAAAAAAGTTGGCAACCGTAATAGCAATTCTCGATACTGTGTCGCATTGTTTTAACGTTTCGATGCTAAAACTTAAAATTACTATTTTATTTTTTAATTTAAAGACTATTATGTAATGACAACCATCGCAAAGCGTACACTCTTATAGACGTATGATGTATGAACACAACCAGAATAATAAAAAATAAAATGCATTTAATTTTTTGACATGTTATTTAAAAACGATTAATATTATCTAGTAGGTAGATCTTAGGTAAATAATAGTAATATAATTATGATACAACATATTATATACTATACTTACTATCATAATAATTGACAGTAAAATACATACGATATTAATGACAAAAATAAATTCAACCCGTGATGGCATTACCATTTCCTAGTAGTAAAATAAATTATTTTAATTGCAACCTAAATATATCATAAAATGGCGACAGTCTATACTCAGAATCGTTTTTTTGATGTCATAATTATTATTGAGGATATCCTATTATTTAGTCAAAAACAAGGTACACTCGATTAGTCGACATCTTCTTTTTTTTTATTGATCATTTAATACATCGACATCTAAAGTCATTAGTATACATTTTATTATAATAGATATTATTTACATATTTTTTTTTTTTTAAATTAAATTATACAATTCAATTTTTTAAGAATAAAATTAGGTGACATCTTCTGTACAGTAGAGCAATTGCATTTCAATCTCCCATCTTTTTTTTAAATTAAATTTTATAAGGTTATAATAGTTTATACATTATTAAATATATTTCACCAATTCTTGAATTTTAGCTTTCCAACTCTGCTAAAGAGTATAATTATTGTTTATCATGAAATGTACATAAGACGTATAAAAAATTGTGACACTTTGAGAAGAAATACGAACCCCTTAATAGTCATGCAAATGTATTTTGTTATTTTAATTTTTTTTTTTTTTACAATGTTTTATTCGATTTATTTCAAAAAAGAACAATAAGAGCTACTGAGGTAAATAAAAAAAAAAATAAAAAAACAATATTGTTATTTAAAATGCTAAATTAAAAAAAAATGTGTACTCGAATCTCCTGTTCGTATACAATTGAACATAACATAGTTCCAAGGTAATGAAAATATTCTCAACATATTTTATAATAGTTAGGTACACTGCTTGCGATGTACTATCGCGGGATGAAACTCTCTAAATGAACACATAAACTATTTATGGAAAAAAAACACATAGATAATATGCACCTACGTTATAATATTTTACACTCATATACAATTTTATATCCGTGCAGTTTACCTGGGGGTAAGGTGACGGTAACGATACAACTGATGCCGCTCAATGTCATCGCTAGGCACAGGGGCCACCGTCGACCCCACCGGTCCATGAGCAGCCAACATACCAGACAACTAGGCACTTCTACGACAGACGACAGCAGGAAACTCAAATATTGATTTTGTCCCAACGAAGGACCGTAATAACTCAGTCCAATATAAACCATGTCGTTGGCGAACCTGAAACGAAATAGAAAAAAACTTTCCTTGTTCCAACGTATAATTTCAATCCAACGGACCATTTGTATTGTATTTTACACACCAGTTGAAAGTTATCAGAATGGTCTTTAGCCGCATGTTCGGCGTCCGGCACAAAGCCAACACTCCTGGCCCCTCTTTCAAACGTTTTTCTTCACTCAGAGTGCGCTGCATCATCATTTTTTGCTAAAGACAAAGAATGTTCACTTAAACGTTATAGAACGATTTTTTAAAATAACATTACAATAATTATGGTCAATTTTAAAACAGTAAATCACATCAAATACCGAAGAAAAACCGTTAATCTCAAGATACACGTGAAAAAGTACCAATACAGTTTAGTTTGGAAATTAGTACTGCGAGTTTGTTTTACATTCACTGTAATCAGCTTTATAACTATAGATTAATTATTATTTATTGTTTGTAAATTTCAGTGAAAGACATCTGTTTGTTACGTGCCTAATGAATAAATTTCTGATTTTATAGCACTTATTTTCTTTCTCATGATATTTTAAAATCAGTTAATAAATTTTCAATATATCAATAAATCAAACAGTACAGTAATATTAGTATAATAATGTATTATTATTACGTTTATAGAACGTAGTTGTTCTACAGCGCAGTTATGTACCTCTATTGCCTATACGGTACGCCGTGTGATATTTTTTATAACACATTATACGACCAAGGATGGCCAACATAAATACGTCCACAGTGCCACATGAACAAAAAATACAATGATATCAAGAGCCAAAATGTTAAAAAAAAAATTATTTTATCATATTTTATCGTTAATAAGTAAATATTGGTTTTTTAATTAATAAGATGGCTAGTCACATATGACTATGACGTGAGCCTCAAGTTAGCCACTCCCGACATATATGAAAACAATTTATTATTAATAGCTGACAGGACATAATAACTACAACAGGGTATTGTAGTAAATTGTTTTAAATTACCAACTTCAATACTAAAGTATGATGAATAATTATTGTGAATTTTAAAAGCAATGGTAATCTATCAATTTTTAAAATCATTCCGATTGAAGGTTAATTGACAGACTACATACAATAATAATATTTTTTAAACTACGACAAAATATTAATAAAAACAAAATAAGGACCAAAATATTTTGAAAATTAAATTAACTCTAGAATAAATATATGGTGAAAACTAAAAATATCTGTGGTTAATATATTTTCTATTACTAAAAAAATTATATTGACAATCCAAAAAAATGTTACAACTACCGTTTCTGACAATCAAATATACACATCATCATCGTATGACAAATAACGAAATACATTCATCAACTTGCTCAGAATCCAAAATATACTTATTGTACTTTTGATATTACGCGTAGGTAACTAAAAATATCTTGACAATTTGTAGCAGGTGTAACAAATTGATATATTTAGAGGGCTACATTAGGTATCTTGAAATTGTTCGCAGGTCATCAAAATTTCAGATGTCGGTAAAAACCAATGAACAAAAATCATAAATTACAACACCAATATAATAGCTAGTATTAAAGTTTTCACTTTTTTCTTTCGTCTGTGGACCGGATAAAATTTGTCTTTAGGACGTAATTTGGTTATATTATATATAATATGTAAATAAAGACTAATAATAAACTTTACTAATATTTTTTACCAATTGTTTTAGATTCTGAGCGGAGCGATGAATGTATTGATTTTACAATGATGTGTAATTTTTTTGTAAAATTGAAGATCCTTGGTGAATTATAGAGGTCAAAAGTAAACATTTTCCAACAGTTTTCAAAAAAATCGAGAAAAACAAAAAAAAAAAATGACAGAAAAACGGGAATTTTTACGCAAAATCAGTTTTCGACCAAATCGATTTTTTTTATATGGTTGTAATTCAAAAAATAATCACTTTAAATACTTTAAATTTTCACCAAATGTTTATGTTAGTGTTCTTTATATACAGTTTAATTTTCAAAAATTTTTGACTTTTTTTGAGTTATTTATAGACCACTGAAATTTACACTTTTTTTGAGAATTTTTTTTTGAAGTGTCGGTAAAAAAATGTTGGACGACCAAAAAAACTTGAAAATTTAATACAAGGTTCCTTATGAGTTTTTCTTATTGTAGCTAAAAAAAATAAAAAATCGTAAGTCACAATTTTTTTAATAAGCTTTTATAGTTCAAAATTTTACGAAATCTGTCGAAAACGCGAAAATTTGCAAGTAATTTTGAAGTTGAAAAATCATAAAATTTTTTGAGTTTATAACTAAGGATTAAAAATACAACACTAAGTTCTCCATAAGTTTTCCTTCAAGTAGCTATAGAGAAAACTCGAAGTATCATTATAGAAAAAATTTTAAGTGCGTTTGAATTTTAAATTTTTACGAAATAGCGTAACGATAACGATTTATCCTGAAACGATTTTAAATATTTGTTATTATTCAAAAAATATGAGTCCTAGATACTTGAAAATTTTACCAGTTATTAAGATTGGCATTTTCTTTACATGATTCTTACCGGTTCTTTTGGTTATAGCAGTAATAAATAAAAATAAGTATTAACTTATAGGACTATATATGCGTATATTCCACCAGTCCCTAAAGTATTCAAATTTTCGTACTACACACATAGTTCCAAATCAGTCAAATCTAAATTATACATAGTACGTATCAAAATAATAATATGTATTTACAAAAAAATTTTTTTATATAAAACTCATTTTAAGGCTTCTAACACATTTTTACAATAGCAGGTGAAAAATAAAATAAAAATATAGTCACAATTTTTATTTACGAGCTTTCAAATTTTGAATTTTGACAACATACGTAAAAATCATGAAAATTCGTAAATTATTTTATGCTAGAAATTCATAAAAAAATTTCCTTTTATATCTAAGATTTGAAAATTTAATATAAGGCTCCTAACATATTTTTACAATAGCAGGTGAAAAATAAAAGAAATATATCGGCACAATTTTTTTTTACAAGCGTTCAAATTTTGAATTTTGACAACATAAGTAAAAATCACGAAAATTCACAAATTATTTTAAACTAGAAATTCATAAAAATTTTTCTTTTTAAATCTAAGATTTGAAAATTTAATACAAGATTCCTTACAAGTTTTTTAATCTTTATCACAAATAAAAATTCCACCGGAAATTCAAATTAAATTTTTATGAGCATTTGAAATTTAAATTTTTACAACATTGGATTTTCACTTTTAGCGATTTCCTTATTTTGGTGTAACTCTAAAACAAATGACCGCAGATACTTGAAATTTTGACTGAATGTTTATATATGCATTTTATATATTTGATAAAATTTTCAAAATATTTAGATTTGTTTTGAGCTGTTTACTGACATTTTAATTTTTCAACTTTTTTAGTTTTTTTTTTCTATAAATATCGATAAAAAATTATTTGTTCGGTAGAAAAGCTTGAAAATTTAATACAAGGCTTCTAACACATTGTAACAATAGCAGTTAAAAAATATTAAAAATACGTAGGCACGATTTTTTTTATAAGCATTTAAAGTTCAAATTTTGACTAAATACGTAAAAATTACGGCAATGTTCAAATTATCTTAGATAGAAATTCATAAAAGTTTTTCTTTTTAATTCTAAGATTTGAAAATTTTATACAAGGCTGCTAACATATTTTTACAATAGCAGTTGAAAAATAAAAGAAATACTTGTCACAATTTTTTTTTTACAAGCATTCAAAGTTTGAATTTTAGACAACATACGTAAAAATCACGAAAATTCGTAAATTATTTTATGCTAGAAATTCTTTAAAAAATTTCCTTTTATATCTTAGAATTTTTTTTTTTTTTATTTAATATAATAAAATATTTCAGCATATTACATGCTATTACAAGTTTTACAATTATTGTTTAATTTTACATGATATAATGTTGTGTTGGTTGATTATATAATAGGTATAGATATTTTTAAGTAATATAATGTTAAAAGGAAAGGAGATAAGATATTATGTTAATTAATTAATTTTAATGTGGATAAGGTTATGGAATAATAGTGCTATTAGCTGTAAGTGCATTTAAGACTGATGAAAGAAGGGAGATAAGGGGACTAATTAGTGAGTTTAAATTCGATATAAAACTTGAGAGAGTGTCGGTGATTTTGAGTTCCATGTGTGAATTTTGATAATTTTTGGTAGCTTCAGCGTAAGATTTGGTCTTTTGGTAGAGGTTGGAATCGGAGCCCTTGACTGGGTGGGCAGTTTTTTTGTAAGCAGCTTTGTAAACTGGGCATCCTTTAAAGTTAGCAGTATGTTCCTTAGTGCAAAGTGCACATCTGGCGGGACTATATCAGTCTTTGGAACACTCGTTCGTATGGTGGTTTTCGCCTCATTTTACGCATTTAGGTTGGTGGCAGCAGTTATTTCGCAATCTTAGAATTTAAAATTGTATATAGGGCTCCTAACATATTTTTACAATAGCAGGTGAGAAATAAAAGAAATATATAACACAATATTTTTTTACAAGCATTCAAAGTTTGAATTTTCACAACATGTGTAAAAATCACGAAAATTCGCAAATTATTTTAAACTAGAAATTCATAAAAAAATTTCTTTTTAAATCTAAGATTTGAAAATTTTTAATAATCTATAATATATATATATATTTTTTTTTCAATGTTTATTAAGGCTTCAACAACACTGCAGGTTTTTAGCCTCTATAATATATTCTAGACAGATAAACCGTCTTCGCTCAGAATCGATTTTCGTATACAATGATATAATATCATTGGATTCAAATTTAATTCCATCCATTACAGTAACCCACTTGTAACCTACTGTACAGCAGAGCGACATCCACGACTTACCTGCCTTTTTTTTATTAGGATATATTAAATTTTCCTAAATTCAAAACAGCACAAAAGTTTTACTAAACAAATTGTTATTAATCATATCATGATTACCATGTAAGCTATTGCTCTCTGTCTTTCCGACAACTTATTTGATTAGATAATGATCGGAAAATATCCAAGATATGATCAACTAGTAAAATAAACATATTTTTAGACACTGTTCACATATTATACAAACTCATTAGATCAAGTTTTCTAATATTATTGCATGTAGGTATTGATAATAAATTATCATATAATTTTGGTAAAATGTTGTCATATAATAATTTAATTAAAATATTTAACGTATCGAATATTTTGCGTTTTACTTGTGTCAAATAAAAACTATTTTTGTATTATTTGTATTATTGTTATTATTATTATTATTTATTGCATATATTACAATATGGTAGTGTGCTACTATTTTTCTGTTTACACTAACATAGTAGGTACCATATTATGTAAAAGACCACAAATATTTCGACGTATAAATCGCCAATCAAAATATGGTTATAGAAAAACAGACTATATATGCCTTCGTACCTTCAGCTTCTTTTTGAACGAATCTGGGAGCACGGTCCCGTTGATCCTGGCAAGGGTTTCGAGTATTTTCAACGCCTCTTCGATCCGACCTTTGGCCAGCAACCATCTTGGCGATTCCGGTAGGAACCTGTAACGCAAAATCATATTTGACGTGTATTATACACACGGGACACGCGCATTCCATATGAGGAAGCAACAGTGTCCGTGTTCGACCACAATAATGAATATTTTAACTTGCCACCAGTAAATAAAGTACAGGGTAAACGGGGTGGATGTCACCAACGCCAAGTACACCCAATTTCGCACGTAGTACGTAACGCCGGACAACAACACCAGACCGAGTGTGTAAAACATGCACGTCATCACGGTAATGAACGACCTATAGTTTGGTCCGACGAGCTCCAGAGCTGAAGTAAGAATAAACATCAGACCATTAATATTTTATATCATATTATATTCGATATCGAAAATATCGATTTATCATCGTTACGATTACCATATTTTTATTGTTCATATATTATACCTCTTATATCAGTTATTGTCGGTTATTTGCCATGATTGTAATTAGGAAATTTAGGTGGTATGTTATTGATAAAATTGTATATTGGGTAATCTATTTTTGCGATTGTTCAAATAATTAGTATATGCAATATTGTATACCGATAAGGTCGTATTGCATTTACTACATCTAGGACAGTAGAATGCACCTGATGGTGGAATTCAACTCGGGCTTAATAAATATATGTTTTTATCATCACTACCGGAAACCATACACGGTTTATACGACATCTCAATTACATACTTTCCGTCATAAAATGTATAATTCTGATATATAATTAAATTAAATCACAGCCAAATTTTGATAACTTAACAATTATTCAACTAGCAATCTCAAACATCGTGATTCGCGAACCCTTTCAGTGTGGCCCGCAAGAAACCATTCAACAAATTTTAAAATAAAATGGCATACGAACAAATAAAAATAAAATTATAAAAAATCAATATGCACATATTTGTAACACTTAGTATGAATCACCTTTATTATAATAATTTTAATCCTTAGAAGTAATAAATGTTGTCATCATTTATTTTGGACTTAGTATTAAGGATGACTAAAAACAGGTGTTTTCCACACAAACCTTTGACTTATAAACATATGGCCCGTAGGCCGTTAGTAATTTTAATTAGAAATCACTAATTCAACGGTAGGCACATCAATAAAATAATCACACAGAAAGAAGAAAATGTACCTGCTAAGATATTATAATACGCACACAAGTCTAAACAAGATTTATGTATTTTTATTATATCACACATAAATATCGCTGGTAAATATTGTCGACAAAATACAAGATTTAATGATGGTTGTCAACAGTTGAAGGTTCTTCACACACTTTAAAATTGTTTTTAAATTAATTGCGACGCACGTACTAAATCAATTTATGCATAAGAATCGCATATTGCAAAATCGTCAATTAAATACCTATACTAAGATTAAACAACTAGCATTTTATGACGATAAAAAAAGTCTGATTATATAACTAATGTACTAATAATTCACCATTAACTAATTTGGAATCGAATTATTTATTTTCATTGAAAAGTTAAATATTTAGTATTTATAAAAAAAATATAAAACTAAAATGGGTGGGTAGAATAAAATTACACTCGGGTGGTCGTATCTTACATTGAGGACATAGATAGCGAATTCGTATTTAAGATTTTATAACACACATAATGAATTATTATAATATTATGTTATTGTTTGTATTAAAATCAATTTCACTAACATAAAAAAATATAATAAAAAATCTTTATTGTAAAAAACAAACGCGATCTATATAAATAAATATTATAATAGAGTTGGCTCGACCACAATCTTTCTTGGAATGCGTTTTGTCCTTCCTGCAGCAGTGTCGGTATTAGTACAAACAGTATATATTCTTTTTTAATACCCGACCCTGATAACATACAATGTTTCAAATGTTCAGTATATTTTGTATTATAAATTACGAGTTATGACTAACTAAAAACACTTTCATATAATTCAATCGTTGCAGTGACACGACAATGTAGTGTACAGTTATATTATAACGTAATTTTATTTTTTTGGTTAGTATTCAAATCGAAAAATATAGATTTCCAAGTACAATAGCCTCATAGAAATTTTAAATATAAATAAAATGATTTAGACTAGTCTTCTAAGAGTAAAATCCAATATTTTAACAAATGGTACTTTTATAGGTTTTTTTTTTATTATTACTTTATTCATATTTCCACAATCTGTTACGTAAATTTTGAACAATATGTGAAATTGATGAATAGATAACTATGGCGTGAAGGACGGATTAAAGATACCTTCCAGTGAAGGCACCTTTACAGTTAAAGATGATAAAAAAAAAAAGCGGGTAAGTCGTGGATGTCGCTCTGCTGTACAGTAGGTTACTGTAATGGATGGGATTAAATTTGAATGCAGTGATAGGTATCATTGTATACGAAAACCGATTCTGAACGGAGATGATTTGTCAGTCTAGGATATATTATATTTTAATATTGTCATATATTTTATTTTGAAATAAATATTTTATTTTTCAATTAAGTCGCATTTTGCATAAGGCATGGTTAATCAATTAGTGTAGTTATCATGTAGTTATCATAATTCATAGTACCTTATATTATCATAGATATACGAATACCTGGTTTGAGGATAAATCGTTATCATTACGCGATTTCATAAAAATTTAAAACTCAAACGCTCAAAACATTTTTCTTATAATGACACCTCAAATTTTCTCTATACCTATTTGAAGCAAAACTTATGGAAAACTTAGTGTTGAATTTCTTAACCTTAGATATAAATACAAACAATATTATGAATTTTGAACTACAAAATAATTTGCAAATATTCATGGCTTTGACGAATTTTTGTCAATATTTGAAATTCAAATGCTAATAAAAATTTAATTTCAATTTCCGGTGGACATTTTTTTTTTTGTGATAAAGATTGACAAATTTGTAAGGAATCTTGTATTAAATTTTCAAATCTTAGATTTAAAAAGAAATTTTTTTATGAATTTCTAAGATAAAATAATTTACGAATTTTTGTGATTTTATGTATGTTGTCAAAATTAAAATTTGAATACATGTAAAAAAAAAATTGTGACTATACATTTATTTTATTTTTCAACTGCTATTGTAAAAATATATTATGAGCCTTGTATTTAATTCTCAAATCTTAGAATTAAAAAGAAAAACTTTTATGAATTTCGATCTAAGATAATTTGAACATTGCCGTAATTTTTACGTATTAAGTCAATATTTGAACTTAAAATGCTAATAAAATAAAATCATGCCTATGTATTTTTATAATTTTTTAATCACTATAAGAATAACTTATGAGGAACTATGTATTAAATTTTCAAGTATTTTGATAGGGCCATACAAATTTTATCGACACTTCAAGAAAAATTGAAAATTTCAGTTGTCTATAAATACCTCAAAAAAAGTCAAAATATTTTGAAAATTAAATCATGCTAAGAAAATGCCAATCTAAATAACTGGTAAAATTTTCATGGATCTACGACTTATACTTTTTGAATAATAACAAATGTTTAAAATCGTTTGAGGATAAATCGTTATCATTACGGTATTTCGTAAAAATTTAAAATTCAAACGCACTTAAAATTTTTCCTATAATGATGTTTCGCGTTTTCTCTGTAGCTACTTGAAGGAAAACTTATGGAAAACTTAGTGTTATATTTTTAATCCTTAGTTATAAACACAAAAATTTTTATGATTTTTCAACTTCAAAATTACTTGCAAATATTCGCGTTTTCGACAGATTTCGTAAACATTTGAACTATAAACGCTTATAAAAAAAAATTGTGACTAACGATTTTTAGTTTTTTTTTAGCTAAAATAATAACAACTCATAAGGAACCTTGTATTTAATTTACAAGTTTTTTCGGTCGTCCAACATTTTTTTACCGACACTTCAAAAAAAAATTCTCAAAAAAGTCGAAAATTTCAGTGGTCTATAAATAACTCAAAAAAAGTCAAACATTTTTGAAAATTAAACTGTATATAGATAGCACTACCATAAACATTTGGTGAAAATTTCAAGTATTTACTTTACTTAAGTACTTAGTTTTTGAATTACATCCATATAAAAAAATCGATTTGGTCGAAAACTGATTTTGCGTAAAAATTCCCGTTTTTCTGTCATTTTTTTTTTTTTTGTTTTTCTCGATTTTTTTGAAAAATGTTGGAAAATTTTTACTTTTGACCTCTATAATGCACCAAAGATCTTCACTTTTATATCGGAAACCACCCCCAAAGTTTGAAATCGAAGCATTATTTCGACTAGTTATGCTGTACACAGACACAAAAAAAAAAAAAAAAAACACATCATTGTAAAATCAATACATTCATCACTTCGTTCAGAATCTAAAAGTGTTAAACAATACTTTTATAGGTACAATATAATAATAATGACTAATATACAGAGTGGTGTACTGGTGTGAACTTAATAATTTAGTTAAATTATTATTTATCGTATTAGAACAATAATTTTTGCATTTTTGAAATGCAATATAAATATACTAATACCTAATACATTATTTATGTAACTAAATTTTTAAATCTTCAGGTAAAATCTTCTGTGGTTGAGTGTAAGTATTATAAAAAGGTCAATATTTTTCAAAATTATTATAATTTTAATTTTTTAAATTATTTATTTCATACTTACATATAATAAATGGTATTTGGTAAACAGCCGGTATAGTCAAACCTACGATTACTCTGGAAATAGCCCACCACCAGAAATTCATCGCACAAGCTGTTAACAAGCTACCAGCAATTAATGTAGCCAAACACAAAAAATACGACTTCCTTCTCCCGATTCTAAAAAAAATTATAACAATACGAATCAATCACTATAACTTATGTTATTAAAAATACATTTATAAGACTTTTGGAATTATTGGCTAATCACTCACCTGTCATTTAAGACTCCGAAAAAATACACTCCAATAGGTCCTCCTAAATTTAGGGCTGCTAGTCCGACTGTCGGATATATATCATGTTCACAGACCAAATCAAACTAATAAATAACAGGTCATAATTATGATAATTAATATTTAAAACTAAAAAATGCCTTTAGAAAAATAAGTAGTTTTCATAAAGTGCACCAAAACAATATAAATTGCCTACTTTGTACGCCTTCATCACTTATCATAATATAATATTATAATATTGTTTGTAACTTCTTCAAATATAATTGTATATTGACTATATTATATGTACAACGTTTTTCAATTAAAAGTAGCATAACATTAAATTGATTTCAATTCGTGGTATTTAATTCAGGTCTTACTACGTATAAATACAGAATATAATATGTTTCTTCATGTACAAGTGAATATTTTTTCATTTTTATAAAACACTCTTAATGTGTATATTTCATCAAATTATAATACCCGAGGTATATTATAAATATAACATTAATGAATTTACTTTTTAAACCAAAAAATCAGTTTCACATCTTAATTTTTTGAATGAGTTCATTTTGGGTTACCTATTGAAACATTTGAAAATTAAAGTGGTTTTCCAGAAAATTTTCAAACGAACTTATTGAATGGATAATGACCTCTCAGCTTCAACTAAAGTAACAATAAGTGTAATTAATATTTGTATTGATATTATAATACCGGGTGATTTATTTAACAAAGAATACTCATTATAAAAAAAAGTATTAGAGTTTTTTAAAATATTTTTTTTTTATAATTTTAAGGCAAAACGAATGTTTTTTTTATTAAAAAATTATATTTTTAAATAATGTTTATCATTATAGTTTTTATGTTTTTACTTTTTTTAAAGTACAGCATTAGGTTTTAATATTTCATCTTCGAAAGTTGTCTTATGTTTCTGATTAGTTTGGTACATAACAACCAAATTTAGGATGAGTAGTTATGAATTATAACTATTATAAGTATTTGAAGCTTAGATGAGTGGAGTAGTGGACCCACATTTTGCGGGATAACCGTGTACTACTAAACTCCGCTCATATTATACTTTAAATACTATTATACAACTCATAAATGAATCGTCCTGTGTTAGATTTTTTGTATTAAAACACAAAGGAAAATATTATTTTGTTTTGAAATATGAAATTAAAACTGGACGTTTTAATTCAAAATAGTAAAAACTTAAAAAATGTTAAAGATACAAAAATATTTTAAATTATTGTTTTTAAACGACCCAGAGTCTTATAAAAAAAAACATTTATACTTTTTGAAATAATAAGTTTTGGACTATAAAAGAATCACTCGGTATAGTCAAATTTTTCTTTTTTTTTTTTATTATATATAAAGGCCTCGACAACATAGGTCATTGGCCTAGAAAAGAAACAAAAGTAGTTTTATAAACGTAATTTAGCTAAGTGGTACTATAGTGAAAACAGTGTTTTTTTTTCAAATTTTTCTTATTTCTCCATGGTGTGCATGGATGATCTTCCCAGTGTCTAAGATATTATATTAATAATATATTCATAAATAAAATTTTTTTTAGTTCAAGTTAATCAATTTTTATAATAAATAGTCTATATTAATATATAGGTACCTACATGTATAGCTTGTAATGGAAAGATATGATATTCTGTCACATATATTAAATGTTTTAAATGTTTCATTTGTCATATATTTCCGTTAAATCCTATATAGCACTTCTAAATTTTATGTCGACCTAACCCTAAAAAAGTTTCAGATACACCACTGAAAAGCTGTATGATTAATCGTACAATTATACGTCATTATATGTGCACATATACATTATGTTTTATAGGTAAACCGGATAAGTAAATAATAATCATATGTTTATTAATCGTAATGTTACGTGTCGGTTAACGTACTCGAAGACGACGACGTACACTGCGGCAATAATAACATTATAGATAGGTAATCGGAAATCGAGAAAGCGTAATAGTGCGGCTGGTCGACGACGGTAGTTTTTTTTTCCTCCATATTATATTATTATATTTTACACAGGCACGTACCTAACTCGCTGACTGTAATAATATATAACAATATTATCATACCATGTCTCTATACTTAGATATGTTAAATTGCAGCCTGTACCTACGGCTAAAGTGAATACAAATTGTACACACACGCACGACAATAATATGTTATTACGCGCTCTATCGGATGACAAATTACAGCGCGCGGCCGTCGATATTATAGCATTTTATTATTATTATTATTATTATTATTATAATATGCTTCACTTCGTTAACCTTCCGGATTACGTATATGATGCATTATAATATTATTATACCATCAATGAATCCCAGACCGACGCTGCAATATGTTGTTACACGCCTCTCACTCGGCATCTCATGTATAATATTATTAACGTTGATTTTGTTGTTGTTGTTGTTGTTGTTGTTGTTGTACCTACCCATATTATATTATGATCTGTGTATAATACCTATACTATGACAATACTCGTGTGTGTCATTATACTGTTTCAAACCGCACCTCGGGCCGGCGGTTTTCCGTGAGTTTTCGACTGGCATCGGTGACGGAAAACGAATAGTACGAATAGCATGATATTAGTGTACGAATTTAATATCGTTTCAAACGTTTCTAAGGATATAATTATCGTTGATTATAAATACTGACATTTATGTGCAAGAAATAAAATAATGATAAATCAATATTATTATAAATATCCGTAATATTATATTATTCTTATTTCACAGTGGCAGTATTAATGATTATAATAAGTCAATCTTAAAAGATGACCTCCAATAGCCACCTGCTTGTTCTCAACCATCGGAGTGTCAGACGTCTGCAGGGCATACATTTTCGGGCAATATATTTTGGAAAAAATAAAGATTTTACAAGTCAGATACGTTCGACTTCCGGATCATAGGTTTTCGGTCTATTGTGCACGATTAACTCGTCAAAGATATATTATTACTAATTATTTTATTATAATAAAAAGTATACATGATATGATTGATTCTTAAACGATCATATTCCTTATTTTCTCCTACACATGCGAATTATATTCTGTGGCCGTCAATTCGGAGAACTACATAAAAAACATTTTTAAGTTCTTTATTTTCCATTGAATTGTATTTCATGCATGTAATGGATAGTTTTTCGTCGCATTTTTTTTTTAATTTTCAGTACAATAAATTTATCTTGTTGCATAAACGAATGCATTGGAATTTAATGATTTACATATATTCGAGATTTTCTCATGTTCTGTGAACGAATTGAAAATATGCATTTTCATTTTTCGAGGTTAGATAGGTTGACCAAAATCTTTCTTAAAAAAATATATATAAATTAGGAAACAGTCGATAATATTTGTGAATATTTATAGCACCAATCATCTATATTTAATGAATATTACGTATAGAATAGTTAATTTGAGAGAGTAAATTTGCAACAGTTTAAGTTTGAACTTGTTTAAAATGAAATGCATTCAGTTCAACATTAATGTAATAATACATAGAACTATTTGAAATAAAGGTTTTTATAAAAATAATCCCTAAAATCCCATTTCATGATACAGCTGCTTTAAATTAAGACAATAATCTATCAAATAAAACCAATAATTCATTTTGAGTGTAAACTAATTAATAAATAATAATTGATAGACCAAAATATTTTTGAGAATTATTTAATAAAAGAAAAAGAAAGAAAACATATTAAAATATTACTATACTAGAATCAAAATAATTATTTCCATCAAAAATTTCTGATCACAAAAACATTTTTGTGAACTTTAATTTAATGTCCATTTTACAGAATCATTATTTTTCAACCTCAATGATTAATCGCATTTCTTTTAAATCCCTAGAGCCATACATTCAACTATCTACGATACTTATAAATATATATTAATTTGGTCGATTACACACGTGCATAATCGATAAAATTTCAAGAATTAAGAACACAAAACTCATTGACTACGGATATAATGATATACAATTTGAACGCATATATATAAACGCATACGGTAGTTCAATGAATTTGTTTTAACTGTTTTTTTTTTTTTTAATCATCATCGTATGGTTTGACGTCCATCATAATATCATATTATTATATACACATATCCGCTATCCACTGTTATACAGGTACTATAGTCTTTAGGTATAGGTATAGTGGTAATAACGCGTATTTGGTACGATTGGCACAGCCGCATCGTGCCGACTAATTTCACGGTGCACTTTGTCACCGTAATCGTTTCTGAGCGAGAAAGCCAATTAATTCTTTCTACTTCCATTCACATGGCACCGACAATAATAACAATAATAAAAATATGTAATACGATATTATATACTATATACGGGTAATTATTTCATCGGGCGGAATTAGCTAATAAACCGCCGCGATGTTTTCAATTGACTAATTGAACTTCTTTGAAAATCGGTAAAAGGACTACTGTATACAATGCTATTACATAACGATGTATCGAGAACACACGAAAAAAAAATAATGATAATAATAATAATAATGGTAATACCTATAACTCTGCGGTCTTATACAATCGAATCTATACGTGCGTGAGTATATATATTGCAGTGCATAATATTGTGTTTTGAATTAATTAATAATCGTATATTTCAATCACGATTTCCTAGGTATATTATTCGAATCTCAAATATTATGGTTTTACAAAGATGCAAACATAATCTCATAGTACTTGGTTAAATATTTTGTTCATAATATTAATTACCGTTCACATTTTAAATTCAACTCCTAATAAAAATATGATAGCATTTAATTTATTATAAAACATTTTTATACGTGCAACGTCGCAACACATCACATAATATTTGTACAGACATGTTACGTTCAAACCACCATCTGTATTAATATAAATATCGTCGTCGTAACTAAAGTTAAATTATATAATATTATCATAATAGGTCCATTTATTATTCATCGATTTGATGTATTTTGTTATTCAAATCGGTCCATAGTTAACGAACACCCACCTAAATTTTAACTTAAAAAATTCTAAGCACATGTATCGGTTATACTCACATCGATTACAATCGAAGACTGCACGATGCTCGTATTGTATTCCCAACTGTTACATTTCTCCAATGGCCAACTTTCGTTCACCAACTGTTCCAAATTTCCGTGGACTTCGGAAGACATCAAAATTTCTGTCCAATTAACTGCGTACCGCATGCATCCATTTTTTACTTGAGTGACGTTACTCTGAAATGAAAGCTAAATGAGCAGTTTACTACGAGATAAACCTAATAATTGATGCACAGTGCACACCTATTGTTCTCGCAGAACACGAAAAATACTATACATTACATCACAATATACAATAAATAACATTCATATCCTTCAGATACACGACTTTGCCCAATCGACTTATTATTGGTTTATCATAAAACTAAAAATTAATAATTAAAGAAGGTAGGCACTCAATATTTCGTCATTGTGGAGGTCGTATAATGGGATGGATTTCAAACACACAAAAATGATTACCTACCGGACAAATATTAAGAAACCCGAAGAAATTATACTTCTTATTAAAATCAGACAATAGATTTGATTAGCAATTAGAATTAAGAAAAAGCATAGTCGTTTTATAGTCATTCATTTTGGAGGCTCAAGCTGTGATCAAACGATATGGTTATGTGTTTTCACTGTATGATAACGCAATATAATTATAATCACAATATTTTGAATCATTACGTTTAATAATACAAATACTAAAATACAATAAATAAACTGAATAAAAATAATAATACAACGGTAATGAAAAATATAAAAATAAAACTAATGGCAAATGAAGCCAAAGTCAGTTGTACTCGATCAATAAAAAAAAACGTACGGTTTAATCGCACAATAAATAATTTTTAACTCTTCTCTATGTTATTTATGGAGTCATTAGATATACTTCCACCACTTCGTCCAGTTTTTATTGTAATACCACACCGAAATTTACCTTTTGTATTTTATTATAGAAATTGTGATAATTTTTTCTTCTTATTCATTTATTTATTTTCAATAGAAAAAAAAAAGATAAAAAATATTTTTTTAATTCTGTACCGTACACAAAATTACTACAAAAATGAACATGTACAGTGTAAACGTATTTCGCATAATATGTTATTGAAAATTTAAAATCCATTAATAGTCTAAATAAAATACTTCCACAGTACATATTTGTCTAGACTATACATTTGTATTACCAAATCCACAATATCCTTAATATTGTTTATTAGCTTTCATAAATTTTGAGTATTGATAATATTATGGTGGGAAGTATTGAAAAATACCTGAACACAGTATTATTTGTATTCAAAGTAAAAATATACTAATTTGAAAATACTTATTCCCTTAGGTTTTTATATTTTCTGATTTAGTTTTAATTTTAATCGCGTACGAAAATAATACGAAGACTTTATTTAGTTATTTAATTTTTTTGCTGTGAATTATAGGTAGGTACTCAATCAAAAATCCTAATCCTTCGAAAAAAAAAACCTGGAGAGTATATTTTGATAATTACACCAAATGATGAAGTATGAAATAAAGTTAACATAAAACGTAAAAATTTGAAGAAAAAAAGTCAAATGTAGGTAGGTATAGTTATTTGAAAGTATGCTTAGATGATATATCTATAAACACATTTTTTTATAAGTATTTGTTTTCGTACTCAAGAACTTTTTTTACTGACAATTTTAAATACTTTTAAAAATAAGTATATATATAAACCTATATGTCGGACTAGGACATTTTGCCGTGGCCATTTCGGCGTGGCTATCTCGGCGTTTATAGGGCCGTTTCAGCGTAGGGTCGTTTCGGCGTATGGCCGTAAGGCCATTTTAAGAAATTAGGTAGGTCACTATAAAATATAAATATATAAATAATTTAAAATAAGGAGAATTCTATAAAAAATATATTTATTATATTATTATTTTTGTATTAACGGTATACAATAATTAAGTATATTTAAGAGAATGCTATAAAAATTATGAATAAAAATATTCAGGCCATCATACTTAAATTATGTGCTATTCCTCTTAAAAAACTCATAATATTACGATTTTCATAATCGCTGACTAATTTAAAAATACATTTATCAACGTCGATGTTTTTTTTTATTTTTTTTTTTATGGACTTTTGCCTGTTTCTATATCTACTTGACTATCTTATATTACTCAATTATCGTCTATCGATATTAACTACCTATATCTTTATTACTTATACCGTAATATAGATTATGATATGTGACTGCAGTATAATATATATATAATATATTATTATTTTTATTATTATTATATACAGTTCATACGGCACCGACGAAAGTGAGATAAATGCTAAAATTGTATTATCTAAACGCGATTAAAATAATTTTATGAAAAAAATTACTATACGCCGAAATAGACCCACGCCGAAACATCCGTACGCCGAAATGTGCGGATCCGCCTATATGTATCTGTATTTAAACACTTCTAAAAAGTATCTTTTACCAGATTGATGGTAGGTACTTATTTTTTTCCTGTTAGAACCGACAGCAGAGGAGGATCTGTTTGCACAATACTACAATGATGGTAGGTACTTAAATATAATCAAATGAAGGATTCTTAAAATTTAATATTTAGCTTTAATTGTATATTTAACAGCTATAGTATGCGCGGGACCGTTTTCGACCAAAAACGTACCTTTCCCTTTTCGGCCGATTCGCTTTTCGACCAAATTTAAAAAAGACTGATTCCCTTTTCGGCCAAACCAAAAATGTATATAATATATGTAAAAAAATAAAATAATTGCTGCTATATAATATAGTTTTTATAAGTTGCATAAAATGTTGTAAAATAACAATATTCGTAAAAATATAATTCATGACAAAATTATTTACAAAACGATATTAATTTTACACACACACTAAAAATTATCCCTATTATTTCATTTATTTAAATTTTGAAGGTTTTTCAAATCGAATTGAAATTTCTTGGTACTATTCAGTACCAACGTATATTTTTAATAATTTGTCACTATTACATAATTATATAATTGCCATAATTTTACAAAAAAATTTGTTTTTGTTCGAAAAGGGAATCAGTCTTTTTTAAATTTGGTCGAAAAGTGAATCGGCCGAAAAGGGAAGGGTACGTTTTTGGTCAAAAACGGCTATTCCCTATAGTATTGTGCCCATCTATGTTGGCCGTCCGATTTAAACTATAGCATTTAGGTACTTGTTCATAAATTCGTTTTCTCTGTTCCGCAGTGAAATTATACAGCTGCGGTTCCGAACACCAATGTGGGGGAATGTCGGACATGAACAGTTGGTTGAACGCTCCAAAACCACACGGTATACATGCGGGTAGACAAACGAGCCACAACAATAACTTTTGATAGCGTCCAAACTCTCCGATGATTGGCAAGACTTCGTCCAAGTCCACTTCATTCTGTACAAATTACGATAGCATGATATTACATATTTTTGTAGAAATAGTCTTATAATCAATTTCATAAAATATTATGATATTATATTAAACATTCGTTTCTTTTTAGCTACTGAAAATACTCGTGAAAATGTTTTCAATGTAAAATGCAAAATGCAAAAATGTATGTATATCATGGCATAGGTATCTGTTATTTGTATGATGCTCGTATATGAGCACGTCACGACATTGGTGAATGCGCCTTAATTTCGTATTCAAATAAGATCAAGCTATGTATATATGTATAGACATCATATATACTAAAAAAAATATGCAATTTTTCAACAAATTAGAACTGTAAAAAATTGTAAAAAATATTGGTGAATTCTCGCAGAAAAAAAAACTTGATAATCATAATTTATTATAATTCAGTAAATAAAATTTACTGTGGTGAATTGCATCAAACTTTATCATAAATCTATTTTTAAATTTGATGCAAATAAAACATCAAAACTTTTAATAACGCCATTGGTAAATTCTGGACAAACTTATAACATTTAAAACTGAATAGAAAATTGATTATAATTTATTTGTAAAATATCTTCCAGAGTTTTAAATTAAATACCAATAGTCTTAATTTTAATTATCTCTGATAATTGTCTATTAATTGTAAATATCAAAATCCTGAAAAGTTTTTAGTTCCTATAATTTTTCACAAAATACATTTGTAAAACAGAATAGGTACTTATATTATTTAAAATATTTTATCTAGTTTTCCGATTAGTAAAATACTACTTCTCCTTTTCTTATTTTTCCAAACATTTTTCTAAAGCTAATAACTTCATAGTTCATTGTGGTTTCGATTATTTCCAGATCATAATAATTATTATTAATCCGTAATCGATAAGGACTATGTTAATTGAAACAGTTAAGTCTTCATTAATAATAATTTTTGAACGGATTTTACTTTAATGAAACGGAGAATGAGCTATTCACATGTAGATTTTTGGCATGCAACTCCAAATTCAATGGAATTTAGGCCAAAAACAAGTCGCTAAACAAATTTAAATGTTTAAAAAAACACATGTTTTTTTCAACACCATTAACAATACTGTGTGTATATTAAAATGCAAGATGTATACCTATTTGTTTAAAACAAAATCAATTCTTAACTCACCATCAATAAACCCTAAATGAAGTATCGTTCACTTTTTTTCCTGAATTATCTAAATAAAATTATAAAACAGCATGAACATATTATTTTATGGAATACAACGACTTTTTATGAATAGTGAAAAAACTCAAGACCCCTGTACGATTTATAGTACATCTCATATAATATATAAACAGTGATCGATTCATAATTAATACTGACTAATAAATTGATTTATCCCTGAACAAATGTATGACTACATATATATAGGAGTTAACTCCATATAATTCGCTTACTCTATTTACATAAAAAAAAAAAATTAAAAACAAAAAGGTAGCTTTGGTATAAACATAAAAGAACGCAATAACAAACTATTATAATTGTATATAATATAACGTAACATATGACTTACAATTTTACAGAAAGCTATAAAAAAACCAACTCAAACCGCTATGTTTATGTAAGTCAAAACAATTTTGATAAATTGTCAGCATGTGTGTCGAGTTTACAAATATTAACAGAATACATTTTAGGAATACGGGGAAAAAAATTTGAACGAATGTGTAAATAAATTTGCCTATTCTGTTCGCCGTTCGTGTTTCCTAATAAAATAATAACACGTCCAAGAAAAATGTTATTACATATTATGTAAAATGTAATAAACGATTCTATTGGAAATTTACGAGCACAATAATTTTGATTTCTGTTTTACTCACAATTTTATTTTTTTTTTCCGAATCACTGTTATCCATGACGAACACCACAACGGACTACAACTTCGAATGACATATCATAATTAAATTAACACTATTTAGCTCACATTGATTTTTTTTTTTTTTATCCGAAGACCTTCAACTATCAGTAGTGCATTATAATACATACATACTTATAAAACTAAACAAATGAATGAAATGACCGTAAATAGGAAATCTACCGGACAAAAAACGAAATGTATCGATCGTATGTATAATCATTTTATCAATATAACGGAACACTGAACACATAAATAAATATACCAATATACATGTATATAATATATAAACCAAATATATATATTATACATCAATATCGTATCTTCAAAAAGGGCATCACTGATTCTGAATTTCAAATTTAAAGTAATTGTTACGTATAAAAATATATACATATCTCGCGGTTACAATTTCAATGGTTGTGCATTATTTAAATTAATCATTGTACTTCTAGAAACAGTGCATGTTAATAATCAATTAAATACAGAGTTATACTGCTCAAAAAATCCTCAAAGGTTTCATAGTTTGGCATGTTTCGGTAAAAATCAAAATCAGAAACATAATATCTTTAATGGTAAATGTATAAATACACTGACTTAAAGACATAATAGAGTTAATTTAAATGTCTTACATTTACTGTGTATATCATACAACAAATAAAATATTAATATATATATATATAAGTAAAGTAGGTACACTATTGAGATTAAAGGCTGTTGTTAGATTTTATTATTGCACAGCTGTAACAAAACTATAATATTTGGTCGTAAGAATAACTGTACCAAAGTAATTTAATATGTTGTTCCAACGATTAATAAATACAAATTGCAAATTATAAAATAAACATAGGCTTGAGTGGACTTGGATATTTTCTTCCAAAAATGAGATTCCGTTTTTCTTAGCTTTCTATTTTCCTACTCAAAAAAGGTTACATTTTACATTTTTCTAAACATTTTTTTAATTATTATGTCTATTTTGCTCCAAATATATTAAAATATTTTTCCGATATTTTAACCAGCACTAGTGTTTTTGTGTTGTATACAGGTACCATATTTTAAAAGAAGAATAAGGCTAGAAAATATTACATGTTTTATTGGTATTCGATTTAATTATTGTTGAGGATTTGCGATTTATGTATTAGTTTTAAATATTTTTGGCTATTATAATAATATGACTTATAAATTTATTTGCTATTTATTCGTAATCCTCTGTGAAGAAAAATTATCAAGAGTTATTTTTGTTTTTAAGAATATTTGTATAATATCTCTTTATTGAAGGAAAAGGGCTACTGCTGAATATTCAAATTCCTTTTGTTAATACACCTTGATTACCACCAAAAATAATGTTAACTCATTTTTTTTCGTATCTGTGTGCTGCTATCATCATATAGAACCATCTGCTATCTGCACTGTCTAATACAAGTTATACAACTGTCTTACGCGAACATTACTATAGTCGGTGTGTACATGTAGGACATAGCTGGTGTATTGTTTTGTGCATAATTCACTTAATAATATTATATTATGTTTACAACAATTTCAGTATAGTCTATGGTTTATAACACCACGCGGAAAACCGTTCTACAGTCAACACGATAATAGCTATACAATTAGTGACAATAATATAATAACTGTTTAAAAAAAAAAAAAAAACCTCCCGTACAATATACGGATGCGGTTTGCGGATTTCGTTTTTTTTTTTTTTTGAAAAATAATAATAATAATAACAAGAAAACGGCTGCAGCCCGCAAGTATATATACCTATACCTACACGGCTGCACCAAACATGTGGCACGCACGCCTCGTATGATGACGGTATTAATAATAATAATAACTTTGTGTATTATTATAATGTATAGCTGGTAACTAAGGTGTATTATAATAATCCTCCGAGAAAGGCGCTCCGCTGGCCGTTCCTACCTATACACACAATATAATATTATATAGGTACCTATATGAGTATACACGACGCGTTCGGTCGCGGTGACAATATATCATGATATTATACGCGCCTATACCTATACAGTATTATGCTCGCGAGCAGAGGAGAGGAAAAAAATATGAACGAAAAAAAAAAAAAATCAAAACTCACGCGATCGCTTTCACTTCTGCAGTCGGGGCACCGGCGATCAGATACGCCACCGCTGCAGCGATATTGGTAGGTGGTACAGGTCGGCGGGGCGGTGAGGAAATCGTAATAACAATAATAGTGATAGTAACACTGTTATAGTGCCAATACCCAAAACGTTATTATTTAATAATCACATTGTAATGTGCATTATATTATTATGCGTTTCATAACGGCGACGGGTGCGGGACGTGTGCCCGTCGAGGCCGCTGCCGACCGGACTTCGGGATAGTGTGTGCTCCGACAACGCGTACGACCGGTCCGATTGAGCCGAAGAAATGACGGAACAACACCGCAACAACATACGAATAGCCGAGCCGCCGCGCCATGCCATCATGGCACTGAAGTTCGTACTCGTGTACTTTGTCGTCGCCACCGTCTCTACTGATCGTTTATTGGACTTGACCGCGTCCAAGATCGAGATGATGCCGAACAACACGATCCAAGTGAGCCTGCCGCAGACGATTAATAATTAATTGAATTTATGCATATCCGGTCTTCCGGTTGTTCGGTTCCCTTATAATATCACAAACGCGGGGTTATTTTTCTATTTTCGTCAATATAGTAACTATTTTAAAAAGAAAAAAAAATAATCACGACGTTCATTTTATTTACATTTTTAAATATCCGCAATATCTGTGTCCATCGTATTTGATACCATTTTTATTTTAATCATTTTTTTATTTTATGCACATGTTATTTTTTAATACTCAAAAGAGTTTTTAAATATTATTAAAATTTTGGACAAATGTAATAATTATAATATAGAATGCAGTTTTATTTAAAAACGATACTCCTGCACTACAACAAATTATTACATTATATAATACTGAAATCGTATTATTATTATTGTTGCATCATTTAAAATAGTTACATTTTTGTCAACTTCAGGCAGTTTACACAAACCGAGTAGATTCAACACATTGCAATTGAACACAAATGTTACGGTTATTTATACCTGTTCTCAGTTATTTTTGAATTTCTTGTACGTCGGATTCTTACTCGACAAATTCTATACATTATTTTAAACAATAAACCTGAAATTTAGAGATGAACTGAAAATTCAATTGAAAATCACATAAGTATTAAATCCAGGAAAATATAATAGACATTTGAATAGGTGTTGTACATCTGTACATTATGTTGTATATTATAGAAAGAGTAACATTATTATGTATATGTATATTATATTAATTATTGTTTACGTCCCAAGACCTAATGTATAACTTGGTGTGAACTCAAACATTTAAAAATTATAATATTATCATGGCCTTTGTTTACTGAATGTTTTTATGAAACAAATATATCTGTTTGAAAGTAAATTAATCAAAACGTATAAAAATCGATTACAAATACACTAAATCTAAATAAAATTTAAAATTTAAAAATGTTAACATACATTATTGGGTGAAATAGATTTATTAAAAATACAATAAATTAATCAAACCGTTTTTGGATAGTATAATTAGCACATATAACACCTCTGTGTCACCCAGATAAGCTAACATAATAATGATTTAAGTTTATGGCATTATGTTATTTTGTATAATTATTGTCTACTTTGAAATACTATAAGTTGTTTTCTAGCTTGGCGCTCAATCAGCAAATGCAATTGCAACTCGTTGCATATCGTTCCATGTGAAATTTTTATATGAATTTTTATTACGCTCTAAATCACCGTAACCTCAAATTATGGGCTATGATTCAAATCTTTACAGGAACCCCTCTTTTCTTTGGCCAAGAAAAGTCGTATTATTAAATTTATACGATGTTTACATTTTGTAGAAATCATTTTATGTTTGAAATAGCTGATGTATTAAACTGATAATTTAATTATTTATTAAAAAATGTTTTATAATACATAATATTTAATACCTTATAAGTATTATTAAGTATGGCAAAAAGATAATAAATTAAATCTTCTGAGTGTTCAAGTACAAAAAGCATTTTATATAAAACATTTGAAGGAATTGAAAATAATATCTAGGGAGATGATAAGTGGAATGAGTCCCGGGGGTGCGGAGCCACCTATAGTGTATATAATAAAAATAAAACTTGCATTACATGATCTTTTAGTTTTTTTTTCTATAAAAACTGTCCTATATTTATAAAAAAATAATATATTTACAAACATTTATTTATAACGCCAAACGTCTTAAATTATACAATATTATATGTCAAGTGTTAGTATTATAATGTTTGTTGAATCGTCTGAATTCACATGCGAGTTATTTTTATCATCGGTAAATTAATATTAAAAAATAAAACGATTTTCACACGCTAATACATTCGAATATCAAAAACTTTGGCTATAAAAAATAACTATCAATTATAAAAAAATCATGTCGAAATTTAATAGTTAAACATTATAAAATTTGAGTTGTACGTAATTTAAATATATTAACTTATATAGTTTTATATTTGATTATATGTTAAGTATTAATATTCCGAATTTCAACCTTCACTCTAATACTTGGTCTTTATTACGCACTACAAATCGTATTGTACCTAGTTAGTCTTTGCACCACTCTAATAGTTGTGATTTTGAATTCTTATATTTTGTCGTAACATTCAATTTGATATGGGGTGAAATATAGATAGGTACGCCAAGGAATTTTCATTTTTTAAATGGCAATTACCACAATGGAAACAAGTAAAGAGTGAACACATACGTAACTGAAACATAAATCCAGAAAAAGAAACGATTCGTTAAGTATAACTAAATAGATTACCTATATATATATATATAAGGTTGTGTAATGTAATATTATTATTTATTATACATTTGTCATACTATAATAGACTGGACAATTTGCTTGAAAATTGTCACGATAAGTGTTTGGAACAACAAAATATTTATATAAGTTATTAATGTAATTTATTTAAAATCCATTTATCTACATCTACGATTAGGATTGGGCAAGATACTCAAAAATCAATATCGAGATACTAGATACTTTGCTTTGGAGTATCGCGGTACTAGATACTCGATACTTGGCTTTAGAGTTTCGCGATACTAGATATTTGATATATTTGAATAAAATCAGTCACAGATTTTAAAACTGACTGGCGTGAGTTTTGTGTCACAAATGTATACATCGCATATACGTTTAACTGATATTATCAGTGATGCGGGTTGAAAAATAATTTCCAACAGTCTACAGAAAATCACCTGTGATTGACTAGTAAAATTGTATTACATATTATTAACTATTATTGTTATTATTATTATTATTTATTTATTTATTATTAGTTTTTAAAAAGCAGAATTGTATCGTATTAATTTATTGATTACATATTTATATCTATCAATAAAATATTTTTATGAAATACTCGATATTTTTCCATATAATTGTATCGATATAAGATACTTGTATTCCCCAGCTCTCAAATTACCTACATGACTACAACAGCATGATAATAAAATAGATTTAATAATTATATTCGTGTTATCTTGTAATACATAAACATTACCAATGATAACAGTTCACATGAACTCACAGGTATAATTTATTAATATATTTGTGGTATTATCATTTCAGTACTTGCAATTTGAAAATGTATCATTCAATGTTACGGATTTTACGATCTGCACGTGGATAAAAATGTTGAATTTTACACACACACAAACCATAATCCACCTCACAGGTAAACCATGTGTACAGATAATATATATTATATATACTCTTTAAAAGTTCTTAACCAAATCCGATCAAATTTAATTTCCCGACACTTGAAATACTCCAATAAGATTGATTTTGATATTTAAGAATTTCATTCTGGATGTGGTCATTATCTTCGAGCGAGTGATTACTACTCATGTTTGATTTTCCACTTTTAGGAAATAAAAAAGAGTCGTTGTTGTTGTGGCGGATGCACGTTCACCCCAAAGAAACCATGAGAGTGACGATCAAAAACCGTCTGGTGGCCTCGGAAAGCATGCAACTGACCAGAGGACAGTGGCACCACGTGTGCTTCCAGTGGAAAAGTTTGACCGGCGTTTGGGCGACGTTCGTCAACGCCAAAATCCATTCGGTTGGGCAAATACCTATCGTCGGCAATGACGTGAGTGATAATCACCTAAATAAGCATTAACTTAAAGCTTGGATTTAAATATTTTATGCACTATAAGACCCAGCCAAAAAACAGAGTATAATAATATTAGCACCTATATATATATATGTGTGTGTTATGAAATGCTCGTATTATGTACGATAAAATATACAATAAAATAGTCTAGTAGGTAAAGGATAGAGTCGATGTATGTGCCCGTATACCATAAGTATAATTAATAACATTAAACCTATTGTAGTAATGCGCTTATGCAGAAGTCTATATACGCATCGATTTCAATTCGAAATTAATATAATATTTATCAAATTATAATATAATCTATTAAAATATGCAGTGAATTCCAAAATGTCTCGAAACTGAAAATACTAAAATAAGAAATCATATAATATGTGCTTGGACAAATTTATAAATATTCTATAAACCATTGTTATGATATCGATATACCTACCTAATAAAATGTCATGAAATATTACTCTATACCTATTATACTTATATAATTACAATTTTGATTTAAACTGTTAAGACGAATAATCATCTGAATCTGTTACAGTTTACGTTATGTGTATTTTACTGGCTAAATCCCGCGATTATATATGCATATAATTTGACATTGTACATTGACATGATAAAATATTGTATTATCAAGACAATAATTGATTATTTGCACTAAAAATTGTCGAATATCGCAAATTTATCTTTTAAATTAAATGGAGGAAGATATTAAAAAAATGAAAATTATAAATTCAACGACATCCTAGCTCCCTGATATATATAATATAATATATACTTACTCGTGTCCCGTTATAAGAACTTATAACCTTTTACACTCGATATTTTAAAAACCATTTATCAGATTAAAATATATAATTAGGCGCTCACGAGAGAGTTTCATTCGTTTTTTTCTGTTTTTATTTTTTTCAACCTTCGTGACGTAAACCTCTAGTGTGCCGGGGCTATACCAGAATGCTTGACGCCGTGCCAAAACAACGAATCGGATTAGATAAAAGAAGTATTTTCACCCAATGAAGCCAAAATTTTACGGCCGACGACGCCCACGTGCTCCTCTTTTTGCTTCTTTTCAATTTTTTTACACTGAATTGATGACATCGATAACATTGTATAACATAATAACAAATAACAATTTATAAGGGACTAGAAAAAAAAAATTATAATAATTGTGTAGGTAGACTTTTAATTTATCTTTCTTATTTCTACAAATTTAGCATTTTATATTTTTTTTATTTTACAAATGCACATACACAATCTATACATATTGCACAATAAGCGTATAAGATAAGAGTTTAAAAAAAACATGGATTGCTTGAAGAAGAAGCCACCCATTAGTGGCACTCACTTACTTGACGTTATATTTAGGGTAATTGCGGGATATTTAATTTAAATGGTCACCACACCATTTCCTTTTGAGTCTACGTGGTGGATTTCCAGGGAGTGAGAAGGTATGTAGCTCTTTTATTAGTGGGTTAGGGTGATTTTCAAGTCTGTCGAAAAAATATTTGTAAAATAGTTTCACTTCGGTTACAACAGGTAGAATACCTAGATCTTGGTGAAGAGTTAAATTAGAGACGTAGAAGGGAGCGTTAGCGATTTTTCTAAGGGTAATATTCTGAAAGACTTGAATTTTATTTAAGTTTTATTTTTTGGCCGATCCCCAGAGTTGTAACCCGTATGTCCAGATTGACTTAAGGAGAGTTTTGTATACAAGTAGTTTTGTTTTTAAGCTCGTAAATTTATTTTTTGATAATATTGTTTTTAGCGATCTAGATCGAGCGTTAAGGATCAATATTTTAGCTCTTATATGTTTGTTCCATGTTAATTTTAGGTCAAGGATTAATCCTAAATATTTAACAGCATTGAGTGGTGGGATAGGTATGTTATTAATTGAAACATTTGGCCATTGACCGTGTCTAAGGGTAAAATTTGTATGAACCGACTTGCTGTGATTTACTTTTACACGTCATTTTTCATACCATTCGGATTGTAAATTTAAATGAGACTGTAAATTAGTAGAGGCTATAATTGGTTCATTATGAATTGAAAAAATTACTTTATCATCTGCATAGTCGGCAACAAAGGTGTTTGGAGTTGTTGGCTTATCAGAGGCATAAATGTTAAAGAGTAAGGGGGAGAGGATTGCTCCTTGAGGTACAGCATTTTATATTAAAATTGTATTATTTTATAAAATCTTAACTTTTGTTTTTTCATAATTGTAAGTAAAGTTTTTTCTTTACTTTAATTTATAGTAGTGTGAAACGACATGATATGATCTTAACATTGTAAAATATGCTTTAAAAGCAATACAATTTCAAGGTTTACTCTAAAAGAATTCGTAATTTGTATAACATATTTTTTGCTTACCTAGTGTATAGTATGATTGACGAAAAAAATATGCAAATGCGTACAAATCTGGGTTCTACTAATAAAAGATAATCGTATACCTATAGTGTAGTTGCGAAATTAAGTGTGAACAACATTTACTGCAGATTACTAGATGTCTAGATATATGTATTATTGACATTAGACACATAGGTATAGCCTATAACCTATATCTGCTTATTATCTATATTACTGTACGTTAACCTCGTTGAAATCGATGTCAGATAAAGTCATAATATATCACTTATTTTACGATTCCATTCTAGTACACAGATGAATTTCAAATATGAATGCCATTTTCGACTTTTTTTAATATTCTTTTTTTCTTCAAATGTTCATAAAATGTATGTTTAGCCAAAAAGCTTGAAAAATGAATGTAGTATCTTTATATGTTTTTATATCTGAAATCCAAAATGGAAGAATTTAAAATTCATAACTTTATAATTTTAATATCTAAGACTTAAAAATTGATTCCTAATTTTCGTATGAGTTGTTTGTAATTAAGCATTTTAAAAATATCGAAAACACATTAGCACTGTTTTTTTTATAAAAGTTTGAAATTCAAATTATGACAAAATAAATATTTAAACATATACAAATTATATTTTTTTTTTTATAATCAATTCAAAAATATAATTCTTAGGGACTGGAAACCTGTTCAAATCATTCTAAGGACTTATGAGTTAATAACAGCTAATAATATTATGTTCATAATACTATAAAATAGTATGTGACCTATGTAAATAGTGTTTAGAATAAATTAGTTCAATTTATACAGTTTATAAAATGGTGTAATAGATGTGCAGGTTAACGTTTCAAAATCATTTTTCATATTCAACGATGGAATTCAATTCACACCTAATAAATTAATAAGAACATTCGAAATTCGAACACATTTACACATTATACTAACAGCAGCGAACAGAGTGATTACACTATTTTGTTTTCAATTATTAAATTAAAATATTTTTGATACTCTTTTACGTAATTAATATCATATGTGTTCTACTAAAATGTTTAGAGAATAATCGTTAACATATTATATAAGTAAGGCATCGTCCCATAATATCGAAAATGTGTTTTTTATTAATATTATTATCGTATTGTTTTCATGGTAAGCTAGGGGACATTATAATATTAATTTTACAAGACATGCGAAAACATTTACAAACTTCATGGTACCAATTGATTTAAAGATGTGTCAATACGAATACACGTCACTGACACAGAACGACATTTAAAAAAGTTCAGAATTTGAAAATCTAATAATTTACTGCATATAGACTCACACAAAATGTATAAAATAATTAAAATAACCGGTAAAATTATAAAGTTTTGTATTATTAATTAAAAGCAACCACATTTTTTTTGGGAACGTTGTTTAGGTTAATGTTTTTTTAGGATGAGCCATGTAAACGGGAATCAGTCTTTAGCGGACCATTGATCATAATTCATAATTATTATGGCTGATATTTTGATGATATGAAATTTTTTCCGATGTTTTAAAATGTAACTCCTCATGGAGAAAATGTATTTTAGATACCGACTACACTAACTGATATTAGTGTAATTTTTAATCTGCACATTTCGATAAACTTGTTAAAACAAATTGTTTAGAGAACTGTTAACAGATCTTCGGGCATAAATCATTGAAAAAAAACGTACTATTGTCATAAATAACAAAAGGCTATCAACATAATTACTACAACATTATATGCAACTCTAGTTCACCGCTGTTTTCATATCTACAAAAAATACTGAAATACAAAATAAATTTTATGTTTCAAATTAAGAAGATAAAAGACCTAATACTTATTATTGAAATATTGCTTACGAAATTCATGCATTTGGATTACAATTTGTTAACATTTTAAGTTCTTAGAAAATATTTTAAACACATTTTTTTTTTTTAAGATTTTTAATTCATTATAAAATTATTTATTTGGGTTTGAAAACTTTCCATGACTTAATTGATATATTACTAGTTGGAATTTTAGACTTACTATTTCATTGATGCAAAGCAATGAATATTTTTGAAATTTTATTTCAAATTCAAAGATTCTATTTTATGCTCTCTATTTTAATACCTACGTAAGAAATATAAAAAATGCATTATAAACGTGTAGATCGTAGGTGGCATTCAGTGGCAAAGCACTATAAATTATAAAAATAAAAATGCACAATAGGTGATTGTCCAACAAATTTTCAACAATTAAAATATTACCACACTCAATTCATAATTTTAGTAAACATTAACAACAATTGTGAATGTTGGGTAAAATAAGCTAATACACAATTAGTATAGAGAATAGCACGATGAACATAAAAATTTGTAGTTAATTAAATTTTACAGAAATTATTTTTAAACAACTATATGTTATTCGTATTGAGCAATTAAGATAACACTTATGTTTAACTGATTTAACTTAATATATCAACAATCATACAAGTATTAAAAGAATTTAAAAATGGCAAAAAAAAAAATCAAAGAGTTCAATTGGCTTGGTAGACGATTTTAAAAGTGATGATATTGGTTTATTAGTTTATATTACATGTTTAGTTAAAACAACGTATTATACTCATTGTTAAATTGCAATTAGTGAATTATCAGCAAATCATATTTTCTTTTTTAGATATCATATTAAAAAACGTATACGTCAAAACATTATTATTTTATTAAAACGACGAAAATAGATATTAAACTTAAGAGTTACATTTGCATATTTGATCATATCACAATAAATTACAATAACTACTTGGTATATTATATTTTATTGTTGGATTTATATTTGCATTCAGTATGTGATAGAAATCCATCAATTTCATTAAGTCGATTTGAATACCACATACAGGTACTATACATTAATATATAATATAATTTAATTTGAAAGTATATATCAAATAGGTATCAGTTGAAACACTTAAAAGTTAAAACTTTTAAGCAATATTCGTAATATTTTAACCTATACCTACCATAAAATATAGTTTGGTAGCCAGTGTTCACTGGTATACATTATATCGATAAATAACATTAAATATACAACATGATTTTAAAAATAAAAATATCACAATATACTTTGAGTAATAAGTATATTAAAAAAATAATGTATGATTTTATATTTTATTTATGTACTTTCACGTCTTCTAATATCTACACATTATTGGACACAAAGAAACAAAAACAAAAAGCCAAAAATATATAAAAAAAATCTTAAAACCACTATTTTCATCCACAAAAATATCTACTCAACGTAGGTACCCATAATCGAGAGCAACGTTTAGGAATATTTGGCATGTACCCATGTGTCACCTACGTTGTTGTCAGATATAAATTATAAATTACTATTAAGCCGCTTTTAGTTAATGACTTATATTTTGTTCTAATGACTTACACGATATTTTGATCTTAAACGTATTACATTCAATACCAACTTTTAATAATAAAATATACCTACAAATTAGTTGTTGGTATTTACAAAAAAAAAAAAAAAACAATTTGTTTTTTACTTAACAAAAATTAAAACATGGTAATTAATGTTTTTGAATTTGTCAATTGTTTTAATAGCAAATACAAATATTGCTATTTGGAAATCGACTTCTTACCTTATTAATACAAAATAAGTATTAATACATTAGTACATACCAATGTATAAGTACATGTATTATTGAAGGGCTATAGATAAATAAAAATTATCAAAATTATTTCTATAGGCATTTTAAATCAATTTTACCATAGTAGTTATCTAAAATAAAAATATAACAGTATATTAATATAAGTCATAAGATATATAAATGGTAGCTATTTATAGATATCCAATTAATTTTTAGAAAAGGTCGATTCAAATTAAAAATGAACTACATAATGCATTACTTATAAAATAATATAGTTGATATAACAACGAGTGTTTTATATATTTGTAAAACTTTTCGCATGTTAAATAGCCAGTAAGCAAGGTTCATTTATACACGATCAATATTTTTTATTAATAAATAACCAATCCGCAAATGGCAACATTTTAACATTTTAACAACTAAATAATTTAATAGGCACTTATAAATTATAATAGCTATTGCATTTTATGCTTTAAAATTTTTTTTTTATAATCAAAAATTTACTATACTTCTATATGATTCTATGATACACAAATAAATAATTATTATACTTAGAAGGTGCATTCTAAAATAATTTCTTAGACACCTAAAGTTTGGCGAATACATCAAATACTTCCTACGGTTTATTTAAAAGAATTAGTTTTCATAGAAATCATTTTCGATTTTAAACAGTCTAATTAATACATACCTACTTTGAAATGCAATATTTTGTTTTTCTTAATTTCGTCGATTCCTAGTTTCCTTTAAGTTTAAGCACATTGGTAAGAAAACTCTATAAAGAGAAGGGTTGAAAAAAATTCAAAAATTATTTTTAACCAAGTTTTTCAGAACCGTTTTTTGAGTTATGCACAGTTTATCATTATTTATAACTTTTATAACACGTCATAAAATACTCACTCCACTTATCCTGCAGGAGCCTTCACACAGACACACATGACCAAGTTGGCTAGCTGTTTTGAAATTTTCTATCGAAATAAATACAGCATCCTGGCAAGGTAATCATGTCACATAATATGGCTGTTCGTATTAAATATTTAAATTTCTGTTTTTTTTTTTTTTAATATTACGTTACTATAATTATTATAGTATACGAGTAGTGTATATAAATATTTATAATAATGCAATAAAATTAAACATCATTAATTTATGATACGTAATCAAAGTCTTCAATCAGAGATGCATATTATTTAAGTGACAATAACTTTTACTACCTAGTCATTCAAATAATTTGGAGAGTTGATTGTTTTCAAAGATTTAAAAACAATTGTTTACGAAAATAACCAAATGGTTTGTCCAACAGTAGATTATAATATATTATAATACCCATAATAATACCTACCTATAGATATTTTATATATGTATTCAAACGCGTTTTTTCCTATTTTAAAATTTATATTGTCCGTCTGTAAAATTAATCTAACCTGAAACCGTAGGTATACAATGAGTTTTGCGTAGTCTTACTATACGATGATGAATGTAATAATATGTCGATAAATAATAGAATTCCATATTATACAACAACAAAGGAGAACTAATAAACTCGCGAATACGTACTTGAGAGTTATACACTCATTTGACAGGTGTACGGAACGACACGTGTTTATCTCGTAACTTCATCATTCAAACAGCTATACATAGGTACATACCATTAGGTATATAGCACTACTGGAACAACGTAGTGCAAATTTTTGTGACCCATTTGTTCCGGTATGGTTTTGCTTTTATTCTTGTGTGTTTATGTGTTTCTCTCTCTCTCTCTCTCTCTTTTCGTTTGAAGAAAAAGCAGCATAAGACTACCATGTTTTGAGAAAAATAAGTATTCCTTGAATATACTTTTATAATATTCTCATAAGTTCATATAGCGGCTACAAAATAGTATGTGTTTCTGAGAATATTTCTAAGGAATCACTGCCTACATACGATGACATACATAATACATATATATATTTAGTTGAAATTGAAACATAAAATACTGGTGATTAATAATTATTTATTATACAATGAATCATTAAAGTGCATGAGTCATATAGTTTATACCTAATATAAAAATCATTAATTACTAATATTCAATCACCCACCCACCAATCAAATGTACAGATATTATACCTACATATGTTTCTGAAGTACCACACGAATCATTGGATACTAGCAATCGCCGAGATCGAAATATGATATAATTCATAACTATTATAAATGCAATAATTTAAAAAATCTATTATTTTATCCGATATTTTTATTTATTGAATAAATTTCGGGTAATTTATTTTTACTCCATATTAGGTGTATACAAACGATTTACTCTGAAAATCATTAATATTTATTGTTAGACAGTATTACGCTTAAAATAATGCTATCTAAGAGTAATGAAAAACCCAAAGTTACTTGTAACATTTTATCTATCTATACCTAATAAGTAATAAGTAATAACGTTTAAAAAACAAAACAAAATATCGACATAATGGGGAACGAAAAACATTTTTATTTTTTTGTTATTAAAAAAGAACAATGAAAACTACAAGCAGTAAAACGTCGATAAAATTATATTATCCTTTCTTTGCATGCCTTACAGATGTTATAAGTTAATTCAATGTGATAATGTCATATTTTTAATGACCTGCGACCAACTTGGACAAAGTGACAACCTTATCATAGAATAATTTATTTGTGTGTAGTATAATATATCGTAAATGTGTAGGTAGCCGTCATAGTATTGAAATTCAAAATTATGGGAGAATATTATACGTGCGTCCCATATACAAAAAAACAATGAAATAAAAATAATATGGCAATTATTATCATAAACAATTGTTTTATTTTTTTAAATTGAAATATTTGATTGACGTTTCTTGACAATTCTTTTAAAAGCTCAATATTAGATGATTATTTTAACATTAAAATCTTAGTATCTATTAATAACAATTAGCTTTAATGTCACATAATATTTCATACATAAGCAATGAAATGTGATAAACAATAATAAAAGTATTATCCAAACAAAAAAAATTAAAAATTACACATGACAGTACACAAATCAGTGATAATAACAGTTGTCCGATCACTAATTGTATAAGCTCTCCGAAGCCTATTTATACGGTAATAGGAACAGTGGCGGGGGTGTATTATTGGCTTCTTAAAAAAAAAAAACCCCTCCCATAAAAGATTTTAAACAAATGTTGGACCGTTTTCAGACAATCTCATCGAATGCGTGGAATCTGCACGGAAGAGGCACAGGAACAGTTGGCGACGACAGCGCGCCCTGTCGGAACGGTTGGCAAGCATATGGAGTGTACTTGAGCGGCCTGGTTACGACAGCAGTGGACGCGGCCAAAGCGACCAAGGTGGCCAAGGCGACCGTCAAGCTGTCGACGAACGCGACCATCACGTCCGCAAGGACAAAAAGTAACAGCAAGCGGCAAGCGGTGTTCGACTCGGACACGGACGACACGGCGTCTGGCGGCGCCGGCCAATCCAAATCATTTCAGTGGTTAAGCAAGTCATTCGCATTCATAAAACGCATGTTCACGTTCGTCATCATACCGTTCTTCAAGTTCGTGCGGAACACGTTCTTCCAGACCCGTTCGTTGGACGATACGGTGGTGGACGTGAGCGAAACGCACCTGAGCGAAGTCAAGTTTGAGCCACCGTCGTCCGTGGCCACAGCCACGGTGGCTGCCAGTGAGTCGACCTCAAGCGACGACAGTGAAAACAATGTCAACCGCCGATCATCGCCGTCGTCCAAGCGGGAAACGGACGATGACAGCCGTTGTGGTGACACGCGACTCAACGACGACCGTGTGACGGCGGCCGACCTAGTGGCCGCAGGGTCGGCGCCGACGGTGGCCGTTGACGACGCGCTCTCGCCAAACGCCAAGAGGTACTTGCGGATGGTCAGCGACGGCCTGAACGACGTGGGCGTAAACGCGGCGTTCGTCAAGCGGGCGTTCGCGTGTTGCCGACGCGGCCCATTCGATCCGCGGGCCGACGTCGCGGTGATCGACTGGGATAGGACCGAGGCCCACGCGCACGACGTTACCGTGTCGCCACACGTCTGCGGACGGTATTGACCTGATGCAGCTCTCGCCTCTTCCTTTTTCCACCCCGACCCCACCCTTATACTTTTCGCCCTGTTTTCATCGTCCCGGCGACGACGCGCCACGTCTGGTTATAATTATATTGTTTTTTTTTTTATTATTATTATTGTCCCGTATATAGACTCTTTGATCGTATGTATACGTATATGGCGTCCGAAAATCTGATCGTTTTAAACAAACTTTCGCCCCCCCCCCCCCCCATCCCACACGTGCACGCACAGAATAACGATATAGGTTAGGAGACTATAGGAGGGTTGGTTTATTGCTAATCGATAGATTTTGTAAAGGAATTTTATTATTATAGCAAAAAATAAATTACAGATTTTTCCCCCTCAAAAATACATACGATATTCAACCATAAAGTTTCGTACAAGGGTTATTCGATATGTTTACCTGTTGTGAATCATGATGGTATAATATTATGAACACGCAATCTATGCTCGATTACTTTTCATTTTAATTGATATCTCTCTATATTTTTATGTACCTATATAATATATATATATGGCTATAATATACCTATAGTATATGTATACATAAAAAATACGTTATTTTGGAATGATAAGCGACTTGATTTACAGATAATATTGTATTCTAATACAGTAATACCTACTTAATTTCATAACCAAACTTTCGATCGGACGTTACGTCGTCTTACGTCTATCGAGAAGAGCTATAGTGAACGTACAATGCGCATAATATTGGGTAACTCGTGTAGGTACTAGTATACGACTTATATAATGGACATATTATAAGAAAATGTATTTTATTAGAAAGTATTTATAAATAATATTATTTTAAGTTTGTAATCGTTTTTAAAATAAGCACTTTTTATTTATATATTTTATATTTGAATACTTTTTAAATAGTTTGTATTATATTACAAGACTGTTGGATCTAGAATAAACCTGCAATGAATAGTACAATAAACGAAAAACATAATAAGAACGTATTTATCTTTACACTTACAAATAAACACTAGCACATAATATATAGTAATGTGGCTCTAAATCTTCTAAATCCTCTAACTCACAATATCATCACATTTTAATAGTACCATATTTTTTAGTATTTATAGTATAATAATTATATCTTAAAAACAAAATATACTGACCTATTTATGACAGCTACAATATTGTATTAAGACCACAGTATACCAAGAGTAATAAAAAAGATATGTACTTTAAACTTTCCCCTATCGATCGGTACGAATCGTGATGATATTATTGTCACCATCGTGCGTAAAACAGCCACAACATGTTATCGTATGTGGTATGTATGGTGAGGTTTATGAACTTTCAAATTATAGTCAACGAAAAAATAATATACTTATTATATGCCTATATTTACTCGGTTTTCAGCCTTTAAACACCATTTTATTCGTTTACTAGCAATCAAGTTTACGATCGAGTCAAATTCAAACTCTAAATCAAATATAAAATAAATACAAAAATTGTATACGACGTCATAAACTTATGAAATAGTTTTTACGGTTTACCGTGTGTTGTGACTGCAGTATATGCGCGTAAAAAGTCTAATAAATATAATATAATTAAAACTGTATCATTGGATCTTGCGAAATACGACCGCCATAATATATGTTTGCTCATACAATTTTTTTAGTATTAGATAGGCTTGCGATTTTCGTGTCCGACTAAATTCATTATAGCACTCAAAACAGTGAAAATATATATTTTTTAGGTGCATTACATAATTTTACTGAAATCTCGTACTGAACATACACTTAGCTGGCGGACGCCATGTTATATTATTTTCTTCGCGAGTTGAGGCGATAAAAATAATAATTTATTTTGACAGTTATTTTTTATTCAAGTTCACGCTATCAGCGCAATAATAATAATATATGCGTTTGTGGGTTGTTATCGTTACGTATGTGATTATATTTTACATTTTCACCGTTAAACTTCGTCATTGTTCGCAGATGTTTATATTATGTTATTATGTTAATCGCGTGTTATTTGTTGTCGATATCACAAACTCGGCCGTCTGCCGATGTTTTGTTTGTATGTTTTTTTTTTTTTAGATACGATTACTTTTATCACATACCATATTATATTATATATGCCGTTTGTAACAAACGATTTGTTTACCACATTATAATGTAACTATATGAGTATAATATTATGTACAGTCTAAACTATAAAATATATTATGTGCATATAATATATAAATAATAAACTGTACAGCTCCGTTATCGAAAAATACGCTGCCCTTTATTTCAAATGTTCTCATACACGTCAAAACATACATACTATAAAATACTATATACATGTAAATATATAATACCAGATGCACTAGGTATATATTATTATGTATGCGGTGTTTGCTTTCTGCGCGAGGGGAATCGTCCGGCCGGGTGCGGGGCTTCCGTGAGTATAAGGTATACTTTGGAGCCTCCACTTTTCTTCGTTTACGTATTATTGTATATGTATATGTCAATATTTACGTGGCGCAATTACCTTTTTTGCGCTGGCAAACATTAACGATAAGACATTTTTAAAACAAACACCTGTAGAGCATTTGAGACGCATTACCTATTATAACCAATATGAAGGTTACCTATGCAATTATAATGCGGTGTATAACAAATGACCAACGCCTTGTAATATATGTGTCAGTTCCCCACTGCAGTATATACATAACATTACTAAATGCTCAATATTTATGAAAACGAGCTTTATATGAAAACTTAATTTAGGCAATTTGCATTCAAAAACTAAAACGGTATCGTTTACCTGCACGAAATTCAGTGTGTGATATGCGTACAATAATTATTAACCCGTTAATAAAAAACAATTATCTATTTAACATACTTACTCCCCTAACAAATTATCCTCAAATCATAATAAAATGAGACATTTAAAAAAAAAACAAAGTTCTAGTTGATAAACATTTCGGCATTTACATAAACATTTAAAAAGCCATGACATGCACAAACAAGTTATTGATTGTTAACACTATCTACCTATAATTAGTCCAAATTATATGATATTACGTAGTTAACATACGATACTTCAGTACTTTATCTAAACGCTAAATTTTTATATAATATAGTGTGCTTTTGTCTTTTGCTAAAAAGCATACGTCTTAGAGGTAGGAGTGCTTCAAAATGCTAATAGAAGCCAAATAAAGATTTCAAATAACCTTTACGAGCCATTTCGTTACAAATTTCTTGTATATTTTAATCCGAATTTTTAATTTTACGTATGTATATTTTACTCACATTAAAAGTTTAAATGTTCAAACATTAATAACAAGAGAATTTTATTTATCGAATAAAAAGTTAATCTTTTATAATTTATTATAATAAAATTATTAATCAGTTTTGTTTAAAAATAATCGATTATGTAAGATACAGGGAAGCTAAACGAAAATGGTACGAGAGTCAATTCCTCAACAAGCCTTAAGAACATGAATAATTTTTCCCCTTTTTAATGTGTGCTTATTATTTTTACGCTTCACTCCTATAAGTACGCCTACCCAATACAAGCCAGTTGTAAGCCACAACGTTAATGGTAATACTATATATAATTTTCAAAAACATAATAAAGATTACATATTATAGCACAATTTATAAAGTATGTATGTTTTCTTTAAGTTAGATTTGTACTGAAGATCCATGCTCTACACAATATATAGAAATAGAATCATACTAAGTTATTATTTAAGCTTTTTTTTGAATATTTAGACAGTTCTACTGTTTTTTTTTTTTGTGATTTTTTTTAGTTTATTTATTTTTTTTTTTTACCAATTATTCCGTAGCAACTTAGGCCATTGGGAAGGGGGTGGTACTGTAGGTTTATGGAACGGTAAGGTGTGTTACACGTGGGTGATTTTTGGCAGAATTTTTATTGGGGCACCCGTAGGTTTCTGCCATGCCCCAGAATGGCACTTGTTCTCCTGACAACGTGACTTGCCCGGAGAAAAATGTAGCCCGATGGTCGAGACACAGCCGACGCGTTAGACCGCTCGGCCACCTCGTCCCCCCTTTAGTTTATTATTGCATTAAAATCGGTATTCTAATATAATAACCATTGATATAATATGATAAAATTATTATTAAATCAATATTAAAATGAATAATACAAAGTGATTATAATGCTCAATAATATGAATTAGCTATTTGCAGGCTATTTATTATAATATTATTGTAGGGAACAAATGAGGGAATGATGACCAGTGGATAAATATGTCGGTCAGTGCTATACCTAGAGGAATCTTATCAAATCTGATAGATAATATTTAGATTTTCACGTAAAGTAAAGAGTGAATAAGGATCCATAACAATGTGGTTATATTAATTCAGATTTTTCGTAATTCTGTTCAAAACTAGTACGTTTAATATAACACGGTGAATAAAATACAATTGAATCAAATTACGAAACGGACTCGGAGTAAAACAGTTGTTATCGTGTAGGTAAGTAGTATACTAATCCTTATGCACTATATTCTATTTAAATCAGTATATTATAAATTGACTTCGCTTCAGTATGATATAACTATAAAATTGTATCAATAAAAGCAAAAATATTTAAATAAATTTTTGGAATTAGCTTGAAAGTATAACGATTCGTTCAGATAACTAACAAAAATTCAAAAATATAAAATACTAACTTATCCCGGGCACTTCGTTGCTCATTAAAAATACCAACTATATAAAATTGAACCTTTGTTCAATTCCCTATTTAATATTCGATGTAATGGAGTAATGGAGTTCAAAACCTAAACATTTTCATCGGTCACCTTGTATCTTAAAATATTATTGGCTCTAACTATTCTAAAGTAACGTAGTCACCGTAGCACTCCATTGATGTAACTAAACGGGTGCAAAAAGGCTGTAGCAATCCCAAGTTATAGTTTAGCACCCTCTCTTTGAAATTTAATATCCTGTGTTTTTTAAATTTACATTAAACCATTATTATAATAGTCAAATACCATCAATTTTATAATATGTTTTTAATTTATAAAATATTTACCAAATAAAAAAATAAAAACAATTTTATTCATAACTTATAATTATGTCTTAATTCATACTATTAATTCGTTATATATAATTACACAGGTATTCCTATAATTGATAAACGATTAGTACCAAAATAAACATAATGGAGAAATGGATAAGCTAATGTATCACATCAAATAGCACTATTTAAATTATGGTGGGAAGTATTAAACATTAACTATTTTTTGTTCGAATTTTAACATTCAAATTATTAATTTGATAATAAGACTAATATATATATATATAATTTTATCATTAATTTGAAGTGTGTTAAAATATGTAAAAAATTCCAAGTATCGATTATTGTAGATTTATAACTTTTTAGATTATGCAATATCAGTAGTAAAGGATGTGTATGCAAAACATAAATTATTGATGACTATACAATAAGTCCTGTTAGACATATATAACTTTAGCACCCCATATGGCCATGTATTAGAGATCTAGTTACGCCGATATTGCACTCAATAGTTAAAATTTAAAATGTACACAGGGGTGTTTCAATTTTTCAATTGTTAACAATTAACTATTTTATAATACATATTTTTTATAGAAGATATTATACTATTTAACATATTTTATATTACATAGGTACATTGGTTATCTATTTTCTGTTATTTAATTAAATAAATTTTGTTAATTCGTAGTTTTTTCTTTTTATGATATTGTCACCTTACCCTCGATTCTGATTTATGGCGCTCTTCGGGAAAATTTAGGTATACTTAAAATACAACACAATATTGGAATGTGCGAATTCAAAAGTACGGATGTCAGGGTAACGCAACTCGCGGATATTGTCCAGGGTAGGTACTCATGGCGAGTGGGTGCCTGTGATGTTTTCCGTCGGTCAGACGTTATAACGATTGTCATATACCTACAGCTTTTTTCTTATTCTCAATCACCGGGTGGTTATGCGTTTCTATCGTCCATGAGCGCAAATTACGAATGTTTATTATATGCAGGACAATGCAATTCCGGACACGAATCTCGATCTGACTATTGCATATTTTATAGAGATAGACGATAGACGATACTATATGTTGTTGCACTGTGATCTGTAACGAAACGATAATCTTGATCTCCGTCTCGACAATACGTCTTGTACCCCGCGTATTCCGTGGCGTAATACAGCGCAAAGTTCAAGGTAGAATGCACTAAGTCACCTATATTATTTTTAGATTTCTTGTAGGTAATAATATGATAGGTAGTATATGTATACTATATATGTACACAGTTGCAAACGCCTTATAATTCAACCGTTCTTCAGAAATTATAATTTATTGTAATAATTGTACTTATAATAGGTATATATACCATATTTTCGTGGAAAACTTAGTTAAAATAATCGTCGTTTGATTGATGATGACAGATGTAAGTACGACAGTTTTTAGTATTTATGGTAATAAATTAAAAGTATTGCAGTCAGTTCGACATTTTATAGTGTGATGTAACTATATAGTATATATTATGATGTGCGCAAATTGTGTGGGTTCAACTTTACTGTATTACCAGATATTCGGATGCATATATAATTTGTACTAATAAAATTACCTATATACCTACTTAAATATAATACGCATGCACATATATGTATATCTCCAAATATATACCTACATGAGCAAAAATCATTGGATAAATTATTCGATTTTTCCGCAGTAGAAATGTTTATACAATTATGAAATCGATAATCGACAAAGTGTACAACAATAATATAATAGAATAGTCAGATTATCGTATATTTTTGAATAGTTGAAATTAGTCTAACGTGATATGTTAGAATCCACATAATAGTTTTACTCATTATTTACATAAATATTTTTTCCTACGATTCCTACGCAATAATTACCCAATTTAAATTAGACTCTTAAAATGTTCAAATAAAATAACTGAATATAGGTACAATACTGACTACTGAGCTTGCTGTGTCTACATACACGCACTGCACTAAGACGCTATTTTAAACTAAATGGATTTTTAAATCATTAAATCTTACGAGAGGAAAATACCTACAGCAAACAGATAAATGTATTAGTACGCATAAACAATTTATGGTGTATTTACAATTATTATTAATTCATGACAACTACCGTTCGCTCGTTTCCCGAATAAATTTAATTATAATCTAGATTCTAGACTCAATGCTAATAAACGCACTAAACGTTCAGCGACTCCTGTCACAGCGCTTACTTCTTCGTATAAAATGAAATTCATTGATTATTTTACGTTTAGCCGTGTGACAGGTGGCATAATATATCAAAATATATTAACATTTGAACACGATATATTTATTCGATACATATATACGTAGGTTAGGTATATGCCTAAGCGCCTACACTATAAACACACTGTAAAAAAACATATATAGGTACGCGTTATAATGTACCATGACAATATATTATTACGTTCGGCCGCTGCAACGTTGTGGTATAATAATAATTGTCTGCGAATGATGTAAATTTAATATTTTCCCTTATTGTGTGTACCTACTACCTACCTACCTATACGTCGAGTCAACAGCTATAATAATATAATGTATGCACACACACTGCACTTACCTACCCACGCCGTATACACAATACTCAGGTCTTGTTCTACTTCTACATTCGTTATATTATTATTAGGTCAAACACGAGGCCGGTTAAAAGCCGCGAGGACGGTATATAATAAAGGGAGTTTAATATGATACATTGTTATATTATGTGTATATATATGCGACGATATTGTATGCTTACGCAGTTACGCCGCCGCCTAATAAACGATGAAAACAATACGTTTTACCCTTTTAGTCAAAGTTGATTTTTTTTTTTTATTATTATTATTTTTTGGAACACACCCGGCCGCGGGAATAGGTCACCGGTAGACGGCGCAAGCTATAGGCGGTAAAATAGCGAAAGACAGAGTTATATATTTAGAGACAGAGAAAGTGACTACTGTTAAATTATAATATTATTCTACCGGTAGTGGAAATAAAACATAGGAAGAAGCCATTCATAATTACATAATATATTAATAGGGCCTAATATATAATATTAAATACAATTCTTTTTATTTTCAGTAATAAATAATTGCACAGATTTTAACGTTCGAGCGAGTAATATTATGCACTTATCATATTTTTAATTTTTACGACCAAATTGTGTGGAAAACGCAACGAGAGTTGATTTATTTCCAACACTTGGCAAACATTCGGGCGTGTTTCACAACACGGAGCTCTGTACGGAGCTCATAAAATTATTTATAAATTTAAGAAACACGATAATATATATATTATTATTAAATATATATGTCTATACGCATTGCAAACCTTGAAAACAATATTTTTCGCTCAAGTTTCCGCAGTTTAGGTGCCACGCACGAACTATTATATCAATGCACAGCGGCAATCATGGGTTTGATGTTGTACTCAATATAACTGGGACATTTCAGTTAGTTTTCTGCACGCAATAATAATAGTCAATAGATAATATCGAGACGATTGACGTAATATATTTATCTGTACCTAAATGTCCCTACATATAGTACCGATACAATGTAATAGTGACGCGTCGGCTCCAGTAATTGTCATAATATGGACTAGGTAGGTACTATTATAATACTCGTATTATATTTTGTCCTTTTACGTTAATGTCATTTAAGGAACTAAAATGAAGGAATTAACAGCTTTTTGGCAGGTGCCATTAGTAGGTGTAAAAATCCTTTAGGTTGGTAGAGTAACAAAATTATGTGATATGATCAAAAACCACTGATTAAAATTTGGAGTTTTTATAAACACCTAAAACTTATACGATAACTTAGTACAACATTAAAAGTTCTAAGAATGCCATACATACTATAATATAATAACTCAATATTTAACAAACATATATATATATATAAATCATCATGACACCGTGTCTTCTAAAATAAATAAAATTAAGGACATTAATTAGGTATATACGTTTAATAAACAAAAAATACAGTATTATATAACTAATAAGTAGTATGTTAACATTTATTCATCAAAATGTTTTTAATGTGACAACAAACAAATTAATAATATCAAAGATTTTATTTTATAAAAATGACTTTCAAAAGTAGATATCTTAACTCTTCTATACTTTTCAATTTCAACTTAAATAATATTATATAGTATACAAATATCCAAATATTAAATATGTCTTATAAATATACTGAGTAAATAAGTAAGTTGGAATTTTGGAAGCATATTATTACGTACAATATTGACAATAATGGTAATTATCATATCCATATAATTCGCATATTATAATATTATTTATGATATTATGCCACTACGTATTATAGCTCTCATCATAAGGTTTTTAGAGTGCCTTCCCAACACATCATACTGATGGAATTGGTGAATATTAAAATTAGATATTTATTCTTAACATAAATTGACCTTATGAGCGTATTCAAAGGGTTCAGTAGGCCCATCAATAAATCATAGTGAACTTTAATCGTATATAAGCTATTAGTTTAATATATGTTTAGTATAGGTAGAGGTGGCTACATTTACAAAATACATTTTTCTTCTCATTTGTAATTGAAAGTTGACAAGTTGACATTTTTCAATAAAAATTACCTCAAAATGTTGTATGCACCGTATCTACCTCTGCAAACATAAATGATAAATTGAACATTTTAAAAAGGTCAATTTTCCAACTCCCTCGTCAAAAATAATAGTGACGATAACCCACTCGAAATATAACATAATATAATATATATAATGCATAAACTTGTATGCAACTGCCAATCGAATTGTGATTGATTTAAATAGATATAAAGTAATGGTTTGAATGGGTGTGTCAGAACTTCCGAGAATACTCATTTTATTCTTCAATTGTATTGATTAAACATCATTTTTTTTGTTTTTTAAATTTAGTTTCAATAGTATTCAGTAAACTTAATGTAAAGTATTTATTTTTTTTTATCAATTACAATATTCAAATATATTACACTCATTTTATATAATTAAGTAATAAAGTAAGTATAGTAAACAATTTAAGACAGATGACAACATTATAATATAATATAATAGCAAGAACAGGCATACCTACTCACGGAAAAACTACTATGGTGAACTTTTTTTATCTATGAAAACAACAAAATGGGGATACCCGCTACCTATAAAACAAAACCATATGTTTTGAGAAGGCCTAAGGAGTAAGGAGCCAATCGCCTTTCCAAAATGTATGGACAGTCGCCGACATATTTGTAAAATTTATGTGACAAAATAAAATTACAAAAATGACAACCCTATACTAAAATTCTTTGGTAGATTTATCTCGACCAAGATTAATCATTAAATTGCTGTAAAGTTGAGGTGATGTTTAAAAGGTATCAATTATTAAAAAAATGATGTGCATTTTTAACAAAAATTATATTCATTTAAATGTTTATACAATTCTAAGTTGGAATATATTGCCGGTACCTTAGTACCTAGTTTATAGTATGAAGTATATTATTTTATCACATATTATTTGCATAATATTATGGACTATAATGTATAAGTATGCATTTATAAATGCAAAAAAAAGCTCCTTATTCTGATTCAATAATACATGAAACGTCTATATTATAAAATAGGTATTGCTCTGGGAAACAATTCAAAGCGCATCGAAATCTTAGTAATAATTATGCAATTTTGATTTTAAAAGCATTGTGAAGGAAGCAAGTGGTGCTTTGTTTATACTTTTATAGAGACTTTAGTTACTTGTGACCCTAATAATATATATAACCCGATAAAAAAGAACTTATTCGCCCATGTTGATCGAAGTCTAGTTTTAATAAGCTTTATCTAAAATAATACAACATACATATAGTTTATTATTAAATAATTTATTGAATTTTTAAAATTAAATTCACTCCTGAAGTCCTGAAAGCTTTTTCTTGCAAATGCTGATAATAGGTACATAATATGTTATACCAAATGCTTTGTAAGTCAAAAATACATTTGAAAATGGATTCCGAAAGTCGTACCATTTTTTTTAGTAGGTATACATCAATATTATTGAAGATAATATTTTCGATTCGATTATCTATCTCCTTTAATCAAAGCTTGTTTTGGAGATAGGGAGTTATTTGATTATCTAATACAATCATTAGGTAATAAAATACATTTAAAGATAGCCTATGCTTTATTTATATCCTAAGAGGCTAAGTACATATAAATATAAATAAAACACAGTTGAATAATATTTTAATAAACGTGTACATGAATAAAAGAAAAAAATATAAAATAACGTTATATTCAAAATACACGAATAAATACAATCTAGATTAAAATATTTACATAATTTAAAATGTAATAAAATTTGAATTAAACTAAATTGCACAAAAGCCATTAATTTATTAATTTTTTTTTTTTTTTGATTTCTGGTTTTTTTATATAATAATTTCTGTTTTATATAAAAATACAATGAATTATATATAGTAGGCCCAAGATTGAAGATATAATATAAGATACAATATTTTTTAGTTTAGAAAATTTTTGAATTGAAGAACGTAGTCTCATTACTATATTATTAATATGTAAATTCCACCTTAAGTTACTATCAAATGTTATACCTAAATATCTAGTTGACCGGACCCTTAAAGTTTTTTACTCATATCATCATTACATTCAGCAATATTTTTACAACATTGTACTGTTAATTTCGAAAAAAAGAATAACTGAATTATGAATACTGAAGGTCATAAAATAGGTTTTTTAATATTTAAAGATAATTTCTTTGAGTTAAAGAGATTTACTACTTTCTTAAGCACAGATATTGCTTTTTTTTGTACAGAAAACCATGAACAGTAAGAAAAGTGTCATCCACATATGTGCATATACCAGAAATATATTACATAAAAGGTAATGGACCAAGAACACTACCTTGTAGAACTCCACATATGATTTTCCTTTTTTGACCCAATATTTAATTAATTTTAATACATCAATAGATTACTAATAAATAATAATAATATATACTTCAATAGATCATTGTATAGTCTTTATACCTACCTATCTACGCATCTCACCGTTATCCGTAGTCTCATTAAAAAACCTGTTAAATATTTTACCACTCCTGCAAAGCCTACCAAATATTACCAGTCTGCCAGTGTATTATACATTTATACATTTTATACTTAAATAATGAATGTATTATATTATATACGTAGGTTATGGATGTATCATGTATGGTGTATGGCACATGTCTGTGGCGTACCTATATTGAGGCATGGCGCTTGTGTAATATAATATTATTAATATTGTATAATATATATAGGTACAAAAAAGTACCTAATACTGATAAACACTCAAACTTTAAAAACCGTCATAACGTAGATATAAAGTTACTTTGACATGCATCACCGTAGTTGCCGATATCACTTCATCTCCTTAAGACACTACAATAATATAGATTATAGAGTAGAAAAATGATTGAAAAGCTTGTGACGAAATGCATGGTAAACCACACTTTGCAGCTATTGGCGGTTTTCTAGCAATAACGAAAGACGAAACTGTGAGATTGCAAAATATATTTATTGTATGTTTATTTGTATAGATAAAATGTACAGTAAGATGTATTTTTATTTTATTTAAAGTTAAGTATAAACTGCGTATAAAATATAAATGACCAGACGAGACATTTTAGTGAATCCTTTGAGCACTGACTCTCTGACCGATCAACTTTTCATTTTTCATTGTATCGTAAAAATTAATTTTTACATTTTTTGTTCCACCTTGTATGATAATTTTTCATTAATCTAAACTAAACTCTGTCTATTTTACCTCCATATATACGCGTTAATCGTATATTATGCATAGCACCAATGACGTAATGTATATAAATATTGATGAACTCACTCATTGCTTACGAGTAATGATCTTGGGTTCATCGTGGTTCGATCCGATCATTAAACTTTTTTCGGTATCGACTGATCGTATCTTTACATACCTAATAATATATTAGTTTTTTTATAGCTTAAATAACAAGTTATAAATTATAAGCTATTTACATATTTTTGAATTAATAACAAAATAATTTTTAATATTTCTGTAATGATTTTACATAATATAATGTATTATGTATTATCATAATGACGTGCTAAATATAATATCTGCTTGTGATTCCTTGTATATGAAGATTAGTAGATATCTATAATTATATACGAAACAATAGATAATTTAATGATTTTATTTGATATTAATTATTTCGAAATTGTACTAAAAATACAATTTATCGTGAAATTATTATTTTTATTAAGTATTTATGATTTACATTTAAGAAGTATATTATTTATTAGTACCTATGTGCAATATATATTTTACAACTGTGTAAAGAATCAACATTTTTTATATACTATGAAACACTGGCTTTTTTATAAGGGATGTGATGATAATGACTTTGTACAGTATAACTTATGCAACTTGATGTTCATTTTTCACCATTTACCGTGTATTGAGGTGAGTAGGTTTTCATCACTCATCGCACCCGTTAGCCCTAGTGCCTTAATTTGTATAACTGTATAATAAGTTATCACACCACTGAAACCTACAGATAAGGATGGTTACCGATTTGTAAACAGGCGGTTTGGCTGTACCTATGTAATCAAATAACTTATAAAATTCCTCAATAACGCCGATATCTGCACTGTTCTTAATGTTATGACTGTGCAGACAAGCCATGGTTTGCAATAATACGTATTTAAATAATAGATAAAGTATATCCGGTAGTCGCCACGTGAAAGTTTCCAGTGAGCACGGAAACATTTCCGTACACGGGAAAATAAAAACTCAAGAATACCGTTTTTCGTCCTTTTACGGAAATCGAGTATGCGAATCGTCCGTATACGGATACTATTTGTATGATTTCAAGCAGAATAGCTCCCATGCGGCCATGCCATGCCATCATGTTCCGTTTTAACACGTTCGATTCCTACTTGGTACCTTGCGCTCTGCAGTATTATGCGCGGCGGCGTTATCTCATTTATTTCATTGTGCATATTGTAATAACATTTGTACTTGCTTGACGTTTCCGAATAGAGACATCAATACGGCACATCCGTTTCCTGCCTGTTTTGAACAAGTGAGCGACAACCTTTAATGAGTTATAGAAGTTAAATGTTAAAATCACTATTGTTATTTCTGCGAAGTACAAAGCCCATTGCACGATACGCAACAATTTCCCACACGTATTTTGGTATGTGAATTGATTTTTATATAGGTAGGTATGATATGCAATCGTCATAAACATCAATAGTAGAGGACATGAAACTTCTTCCCGTTATCGTTATATTAGATTGTTTTCAATTATTGAAATATAATATTAGATTACACAAATAAATTATTTTCGCCTTAATAAAAATATAAAACTATTGACATAGTTTTTAATAACTTCATAAATAAATATTTAACTCAGTAAAAATAAAACGTTATGATTGAGTAGCATATTATAGGTGGCCACTGGATAAATCTTAATAATATAGGTATCATATATTAAGTAATGCTTACTACTAGCCACTAGGAGTTACAACCAAGGGCATCCGCAAGGGGGTGTTGGAGGCATGGACCGCTGCCATTTAGTTAATATTAATTATTTTATCAGTTGTGAAAAAAAAAAAATAATGTGTGATATATACCTTGGCTTAAATTTCTGCGGGCGCCCTTTGTTACAATCTGATTACAATATTAGACTAGGTTCAAACTAAATTAGACTAAACACATATGATATTTAATATTAAATATTGCATAAGAATAGGTATAATAAATTGATAAGTGAGTGGGATTTTTATAGTTTTTTGTTATTGATTATTATTATTATTTATTACTTATTGTCATTTTATACATCGACCAATAAATAATCAAAAAATAACTAACTTCGACCTTCCTATTAAACATAAACCAACTGTAAATTTTTTGGAGTGTCTTGTGAATATATCTCATCGGTTATATTCAAAACTTATTTGTTTTATACATCAGATGAAGCTATAACGAACTACAAATAATAATTCGTTAGGCTACAAATTAATGGTAAAATATTATTAAGTACCCATAATATTATTCACATTGTGTACATTATTTGCCTATACCCACGCCGCGCGCCGTAAAAATGTTTTCGACTTTCCTATACTGACCTACTGTAATAACTAATAACTAATAATATTGTGTAAAGGTCCAAATTAAAAAAAAAAATCAATTATCAAATATTTTCATTAGTTAAAGCAGTATCCCATTTTTGTCAGATTCCATTTATACCATGGTATTCACCAAAATGTACCAGACATTTAAAAAATGTTAAACTTATCTACCACCTGATCGGGCTGATCGTTAAATGGTAATGCAATTTGGTTATTACTTGTTAATGACTGGATAAACCATTTTAACTTTTAACTACACCATATAATATTTTTACTTGGTGAATAAAAAGAAAATCTGAAACACTGATCAGTAGGGCACAGGACTTGTAGCTCTAAAAAGCTCTAAATATGCAAGCACTTATACACTGCTGAAGTAAGAAACGTGAATGAATCATAATCTGTTCTAGTCTATATTACGACCTAAACGATTATGGTACAATTATTTACTTATCATATTGATGCAAGTATTTGCCTACACCAATATGTCGTTGATATCATATATTATTTAATATTAATTTATTACTGACATACAATTTTATATTAATATCACTTAAAATGTAAGTAGGTACGTGGTATGTCTTATGAGTTATTTGAGGAGTTGGCAACGTTAACGACCAATTAATGGTTAATGGTTATTTTCATTGGCGTAAATAAGAAATCTTGGGGTGACTTATAGTCCCACAATTTAAGTTGTTATCAAATAAATACTATATTATTTATCATTATTTTTTCACAAATTAAAAAAAAGTATTAACGTAATAAACATAATGATAATTATCAAATTATAAAATGTTGCTTTTATAATACAGAAGTTCTGATAAATGAAATTACAAAGTTAATCATAAATGAATTCATAAATTTATAATGAATGATGATGTTTCCAACAATGTATTCCAAATATTTTCAAATTGTTAAAGACTTAACCTATGTAATAGCAACTATAGCAGCTAATAGCTAAACATTAAGACGCCATTCTTTTTGTGTCGTGAGACCGAATCATGAACCAGCTTTAACCTTGTGTTTTTGCTTTGTGTCTTCTAAACTTCGAGAGAAAAGTACCTATTCAATATAGACTCAGAAAATATTGTGAATTAATATGATGATAAAAAAACTTTATATATTTGGCTAAGATAAAAGTATGTATATTTAGGTAGATTTGTATTCGTATATAAAATAATAATTTTTATTTTAATGGTGCTCCGCATGTTTTCAGTTTCTTTATCAATACCTAATAATTATAATAGATATGAGGGGCTTCATAGTTATCATAGTAATATGAATAAATGATTGAATTAACCCAAATACAATTTCACACACATTACAAATTACGAATTGTATGGTTTATACGACGAGATGTCATCTATATCAAGAATCAAAATTGTAGTTAAATGTGTTTGAATTTTTATCTAGGTACGTGACGGAAAATGATTTAGATTTTCTCGGGTTGGAGTCAAAAAATATCTTTATCTAGAAGGTAAGCCCTTCGCCATATTCTTAGACGCAATTGTAGGCGAGAAATAGGGCTTGACCCCTTCCCAAATTTCCCATTAGTTCCCCAAAATATACAGTTTTTTAGTTGTGTAGTGGGATCGAAACTCCCCTCTCACATTTATGTTAAAAATATTAGCCCACCTAATATTTTAATGGATTTGCACCCTTGTCCGTACCATGAATTTACACGATGTCTCAACACTGTTTAAAACACGTTTCAAGTTTTTAATGTTTTGACTCTTTGCAACCTTACAATAACATAACGTAATAAGGAAATTTATTGAAAGACTATAAATACAAATATAACAATTGAATACGCACAGACTTTTATATTACCTATTATAAAAATAATATAGCTATAACTAAAATGTTTATCAATAGACGAAGTGTTTATGTGTTGCCGTGTTGGTTTTTTTGTAAATCGTTTATACGTCAATCATAAAAGAATTACTTAATAATGTTATAGAGTTTTTTGTGCGTGGAAAAATAATCTAATTGGAATAGACAATAAAAATTAGTTTCGAGTTCAAGTCACGCGATTTCAGGAATATACCTGCCGTACGTATCGTCTATAATGAATGCCAGTAGGTACCTATACATAACATCAAAACAAATAAAACTGATAAAGAGTTGAATTTTGAATAACGAAAAATACAGCAAATATAATTTTAAGTTACAATACAGATTATTTAATGAATAGGTATTCAGTTAAAATGAACCCTATAATATATATTATACCTATGTATTGACCACATGTTAACAGCATAGTTTTCATATTATTAGTAAAATAAAAACCATTGAGAAATTTAAATCTTAAAGGATACATAAATTAAATCACTTACTTTCTTATGTTACAATAAAATATGAAATGAATCTAGAAATATTAAAGTACCTCTTAAATTCGAGCATGAGCAAATCATTTTTAAACAGGTGAAATTTTTTTTTGAATACCTATCGCTGCAATTTTTTCTTTTATCCATTCAGTATATAAACTAAATTTAACTATGATATAAAGATATATATACCTATGAGTTGTCTTGAAATCTTCTGAAAATTCAATCGTCTGCCGTCTATTTAAAGGATAATAATAGCTATGTTGCCAGTGGAGGTCCTTGACCAATTCCAGGGGGGGGGGTGAAATATTTTTCACATTAAATACATTAAGTACTCAAAAATAGAAGTCATAAAAAAATGTATTTCATGTAATAATTTTAAATTTTATATTTAACCAAGGGGGGGGCGATCCACCCATCCCTCCGTAGGACCGCCACTGTATGTTGCTATATGTACATATTATATAGGTTAGGTACAATATTAGGTACAAGATACTAGAGTGATCATAATATTTTTACATTCCTACGGTTTCAAAAAATAGAAGAACATATATTATATTATATTGTTAACCTAACCTATGAAAATGAAACTATGAAAGTAACAGGACAGGAGTTTTTTCACAAAGTTTTTTTTGACATTTCAATTATTTTATTTTAAATTGCATTACGGAGTAATGTCCAAGGTACAAAATATATTAAATGTATAGGAAAAATATAACTGATATAAATATTACATTTAAGTCTTATCACAGATATAAAGGCCTTAAAGGCTAAAGGGATTCTCGTTTGCTTGTCGCATAATTTGATGAATAGGGTGGTTCCAGCCTTAGTTTGTCGAGGAACATAGTAATGAGAAGCTGGCTTGGAGAATCTGCTCATCGGAACTCTAAAATCCACATCCGCATGAAGCTCAGGTGACAGGTACCTACATTGTATGACTAATTGTAGTTAAAAGTTGATTAGGTGATTAGGTAAACAGTACTTTGAGTAATATAGGTAGGTATACTGTGGTCTTTATAATGATGTTATATATAGGTAAAATACAAAAATTGATTTTTGAATGTTCGTATTTTATTAACGACAATAACGATTTACCACAGCTTGAAATGTAGTAATATATAAAACTGAATGGTTTACCTACCCTGCCTATAGTGTTTAATATAATAATGTGACCTAAATTAGCTTGGCAATACAATTTATTGTAGTCTGTCGAAGTCTAGACATTATAGTGATTAATAATTGAGTACCCACATTTATCGGGGTTCGCACGAAGTTTTGAATTATTAATTTTTGTGCAGTGTGCAATTGAGTAAAATATGCAATTACCAGTTAAGCGATGTTAGGTCTAAGTAAATTATTTTCTAAATATATATACAAGGAAGTATTTCGGGGGTTACGAGATTTAAAGATTCTGAGTGGAGCACTGAATAAATATAATGGTTTTACAATGATGTATTACGGTATTATGGGTGGGTTACTACTTACTAGTTTCTGGTAACAAATTGGATTTAAATGGTTATTTGAGGGATAAAAGTTGATAATTTCAGTACGTCTTTTCAAAATACTAAAGAACAACTAAATAAAAAAACATAAATATATGTAACAACATCCAGGGCCATATTTACGCTACGCATGGAAAAAATAGACATTAATTGTCCTGGGCCCACCGGTGACTAACGACTATGCAATATATTTATATATCACACATGATCCAATTTATATATTAAATAATATGCATATATGGCCCATTTTTTTATTTTACCCTGGGTCATATGTTTGATAAATCAGGCTCTGACAAAATTAATTTTTCACAAATCCAATTTTGTTATAATTTAATAATTTCTTTTTAAATCATAACAAAATTATAGAGGCTTTAATCTATCCCTAATAAACATCGAAGTAAGGATTTTCTAGATATGTTTTGAGCTATCTATGAACATTTGACATTTTAAACTTTTTTTCGTTTTATAATAGGTAAAAAATCTCAAAAATGTATTACAAGGTTGATGGTTCCTCAAAAGTTATTATTATAATTTATAGCGATATTATAAAAGCATCAAATATTGGGTTATTATAGGAATAACAAATGACAATTTTAGGTATAAGTATGATATGATATTAGTAAAAATAATTTTTTTATTATTTTAAATTGTACTAAATTATATTACACCACTGTTCATGATTCTTCATGATGCTTACGGTGACCGATGAGGACATGAGAGGTAAATGTAAAATGGGTTGATATCATAATAATTAAGATTCTATAGTTTAACCTAATGTATGAGTGTACGATGGAAAAATAAATTACAAATGTTTATATTTTAATATAATATTATATACATGATACATCCAAACATCATAAAAATAAATGCTTAGAAATGGAGACTGACAGTGCTCTTAATGAACGGTGTAAACATTACAGATCTCATTGAGTACAGACGAGCGCTAACACATAAACCGACTAAACAGTCTAAACCGAGCAACACGGTTTTCGATTAGACCAGAAATCTTATTTTTATCTCCAACGAAGAATAATCATAAATTCATAACAGTGATTATTTCGTCGCGCGTTTTTCTTCCGTTTTAATATTGTACGGTAGCACGCGTTATCAGTGACATTGCCACTATTGCCAGCCGTGGCCGCCTCGTTGATTGCTAGTGTACTTGTGTGCCGGCCAAATACGCTGCACCTAGCCAGCAGGTGGTGCCCACGTTATTGTGTATCATATTATAATATACAGATTCGAATGCGTTACGTGTAAAAGAATTAATAACAATAATAATATGATGTACATAAATAATATGTCGCCACACAAAATAATTATAATTTTTTTTTTTTTTTTAATTTCGTCGACAAAACCGAACGAACACGTTGTCAAGAACAATTGAACAAACGATACGAGCAAAAACCCGCGTAAAATATTTCCCAATCATCACAATAATAATAATATTGTTATTATTGTTGTGTGCGCGCGCGCATGCATGCACACACACTCAGACACCAGCGCCCGATACGTCGCCGTCGGAGCAGCAACGACGACGGTCAGGTCCGCAGGTGGTGCGGACACGACGGTCGGTGCCGGTGCTGGTGCAGCGGTGGCGGCGAGTGGCAACGACGACGACGACGACGACGATAAATTATAATTGCGCGGCGGGCGACGTCGTATCACACACACGCACACACACACACACACACATGCTCAAACGGTGACGGCGGCGGCGGTGAATATTATGTAGGTTTACGGAGTAGTGGCTGGTACCCCGCGCTCCACACCACCGTCACCGCAACCGACGCCGTAGTGGCGTACTCGCATCGTTGTTGTAGCCGTCGACGGCTGCCGTGGTGGGGATCGGCCGTCGGCGCAGTGTTCGGCCGCAACCGCCGTCGTCTGCTGTGTTTGGGCACGTTCCATCCCCGGCGCGCAACAGCGACAGCACAAGCCACAAGCAGGCAGCGGCAGCACGAGCGTGAGCGGTGGCCGTGTATGTCGACGTTTAACTCGTATGAACGTTTTATAACTACTACTATTCACTTCGTTTTTTTCGCCTCTCGGTAAAATCGCGAATAAAATTCCTCTGGTGCGGTGCGGTCCTCGGACACGTCGTCGACGATAAAATCCAATCTCGTCGTCGATCTTGTTGTTGTTTACGTCCGTCCGCGGACTCGGTGATAATAGACAGGACCGATAATATTAATAATAATAATAATAATCGGTCGTGTGTGTGTTGCGCGCGCCAGACGGTTACTTGTTGATTTTTTTCCCGATTTTCTTTCTGGACGCGTTTCCCCCGTCCACCTCCCGCTACACCGACCCTACCGAATCGGATTCGACGTCGTCCGTCGCGCGTTTCGTGAGCATCTCGCTCGCACGCGTCACACACACACACTTGCTCACTTCGCGCACATACACACACACGCTCGCTCGCCTGCATACGCACTTACACGGGGACGTAACTGACAAGTACACACATACACGCGAGCGCGCGCGCGCATACACACACGTATAGTCGCTCTTGCACACATTCACGGACCGGATGCCAAAATAATCGCGCAGTCCGCTTTTCCGCCGGATGCAGTAGTGACCCGTGAAAACAGCCACAGACTCCGTCGAGACACCGATGCGAAGACGGTCGACATGTAGACGTCATGATCGACATGATCCGCCGGCCGATCGTCGCCGTCGCCGTCGTCGTAGCCGCCATACCACTTGGCCACCACCACCTCGAGGGTGCACCGTCGTCTTGAACAGCCGCCATGGACCATTCGGCTGCGGCGGTCCACACGTCTAACGAAAGGTATGTGTCGCGACTGTCGTCTCTTCGCCGCCGTATAATATAATATATTTTATTATTAATGCTGTGTTGCTGTTACGTCCGGCTTTATTGTCGCTATCTATAATGTCACCATCGTTTTCGTTGTCGTCCACTCGACGACGGCCCTAGCCACATACCATGAGTCCTCCACTCGCCGTTTAATTTTAATTTTTTTCACCGTCTAGCACCGTAACAACGGTGCTTCGAGTCTAAAGGTTTGTCCGTTGCCTGAGTTCTGTTGCCAACAAACACCAGCCAGTTGCCCACTTGTGTTCCTTGGCTTTCAAGGTCGACATAGTAAACCATCTGCTTATCTGTTTGGCTTTCTTTCATCATACATTTCACAGCACATCCTGTTTACAAGTTTTATATATTTACATATGAACAAGTGTCATTTTTGCAGTATTAGAGTGTTAATTTATATTATTCTCTTCTCTTTTGTTTACTTTATTTTTTAAAATTGAGGTGATTAAACCAAAACCCAAAAATCTATTTGGAACGCGTAGATTTCAATCAAGAGCTCACATATTTTCTTGCTTTTCGTTTTTGTTCCAAGTATTATCTTTTATGATTATGAAAAATTATTTGGGTAAAACTAGTATGATAACCTACATGCCTATTTTAATTTTATCTATATAGGTACATTCCTTTTGACAGTATTTCTAAATTTTACCTTTTACCCTTATTTAATATTTTAATAAAGATAATTATTATTTTTAATTAAATAAACCCCTAAAATAGCACAAGTATACCTTGCCGTGATAACAATCAATTTAATTTAGGTAGGTACCGAACTAATTAAATTATTGCACCCAGTAGGTAGAAGTTAAAAATATTATTTTACATCTGTCTATAACAAAATATGACATGATATTTTAAAATATTAATTTAAGTTGTTAAGATGCACCTATCTAAACGTTTTGAAAATAAATAAAAGACTATTTAAATAGACGCTTTTAATAACTCAACTATTTTTGTTAATAAATTATAATATAAAATAACAATTGTTTTCAATAAATTCTATTACCTACCTATCTAATAATCTAGTTGAATGTTTCTTAAAATTTACTCTTGTCTTTACTTGTTCTTGGGCCTTATTTATACTTCACTTGTTTTAATTTTGTTATGGTAATTGATAAGTAGAATAGAATATAATGCCTGCATTTTGTCAAATATTATTTTTACCAATTGATTGAACTACTTATCCATTATAATTTGTAGGTACCTACCATAAATAAAAATCAAATTAAGTAATATCTCGAGTAATATTCAGTAATATCAACTATTGAATGATTGTTGTACCTATGTTATTTAAAGGATTATAAATAACAAAAAAATATTGGGTATATAACATGTAAGAAATAAGGATATTTTATGAAAATATCTAATGGAATATGAATACGTAAAGAAGGTATTCACCATATTTATTAATTATTTAGGTGAAAAAAATTCTTTACTAATAGTCAATAATGTAGGCTACTTATGGGATATGGTAAACAACTTGGGCTACAAATGAGATTTGTTGAAAAAAATACAAAGTTTACATTGTATGTAAACAATTAAATCCATTTGTTGTTTTCTAAAAATAACTTAGAATTCATCACATTAAATTTCTGGCTAGCAGTCGATTGGTGTCAAATTAATGTTTAGTTTTGAGTAACAGATAACTAATATTTATTTATTTTTATATGATACAGATTAATTTTGTTTAATGCCTAATATAGTTAAAGTTTACTTAAAAAATTATATGGATTTGCTGAAATTATATATTAGGTATCTATATTATCCAATAAATATTTAATACAGTGAAGGGTAGGTACATTATTAAACTATTATAGTATTATTATGAATTTAGGATTTATCATCAAATGATTTTTATTTTTAGGATTAGTATATTTATTAATTTATCATTAAATAATAATAATGTGGTTATGGTATATTATTCTAATTTATTTTACTTAATAAGTATATTGATATTGATGCGGTTATTTTTTACACATTTTAATGAATATTGTTACTAATAATATACAATAGTAAAGGTTTTGGATTGAAAAAAAAATATATGAGGTTTAACTCAATTGGTTCAGTCCAAACCAAAATTTAAAATTATAATAACTTAATAATTATACAAATTGCTTTTACTTTGCTTTTAAATATTGTTATATTTATCTATTTATTTTACTTTAAGAATAACGCCAACTGACTTTCACAAAAGTTTTAACGATAATTTAACACGATACTACCTAGTGCAATACTATACAATATAAACTATGAAACAATACGAGTTTAACAGTAAATAAACTAAAAACAATTTAAGAGCAAAGGTTAGGTTAAACTAGAAGGGTAGACCTGAGCATTTTATGCATGGAGTGATTGTGGCTGAAAGAATTGGAATGAGTAAGAATATTTAAAGGAGTATGATTACAAACATTGTAAGAGGATTCTTTAAATAAAACTTAAGAAAGAAGTTCTGGTACATTTATAAAATTATTAAGAAGTGCATAAATGACCTGAATATCATTTAATTATAATAACGTGTCAATACAAAGAAAGTATATTTAGATCATGGCTAATATCGGAATAGTTGTGTTGCTGTGAATGTAGGTATTTAAAAAATAAAAGTTGCGTATAATAAAAATATATGTTGGACGCTCTCAAGACGTAATTGATATTTAGCAATATGAGGGTGTCAGACAATAACCCCTTTCTCTAGTATGGATCGAACAAGGGAAAAATACAACAAACCCGACAACAAATAAAAACAAGAGCTTAGTATTACGTTTAATAAAACCTAAACCTTTAGAACATGACCCATTATAACATCACTGTGATGGATAAAAGTGAGAGTGTATGAGTAATAACTACTAAGATCTTTTACAATTGATACCCTTTGTAACTTAGAGTTGTTAAGCTCGTAGAGGAAGTGTTTCTAAAGAAAGATATAACACTAATATTGCTAACAATAAAAGAAAGACCAAAATTGGACACAAAAATTATAAATTGATTAAGTTCATCTGATGAAAGTGTATCAATTTTGTAGAATATTTATAGACATAGAGAAGATAATGAGATTTTTTGAGATAACTGAGATCACATACAGGCAAAACAAGAGAGGACTCAAATGTTCCACTTGTGGTACTTCAAAAGTGACAGCAACCAATTTTGAAGAAATACCATTTAAGGGGATTGGAAGCGGTGATTTTCTGTCTTTGTCTAACACACGTGAGACATACACTACGCCTAACAAAAATTAAGGTACTTCTAGTTGTTCAATTTAAAATATGTGAAGATGTGTTAATTGGTATACAAGTTTATTTTGCATCGGTCGAAGCACTTTTTCGATTGTAGCAATATTTTGATAAGAATAAATATTTTAAATTTTATAAATTTGTCAATTTTTTTATTAAATATATTAAAAATATGCTTCAACCGATGCAAAGTTAACTTGTATACCAATTCAAAAATCTTTACATATTTTAAATCGAGCAACTAGAAGCTCTTTAATTTTTATCAGGTGTATTGTATGTTCCACGTGTGTTAGACAAAGACAGAAAATCACCACTTCCAATCCCCTTAACTTAACAAATTATATGGTAGATATGTATAAACAGAACAAAAACATTAAATGTTATACCAATATGATCAAGTTTGTTAAAAAAGAAGGTTTGTGGAACAGTGTCAATAATTTTATAAAAAAAACAGTTAAGATGATATCAACCTAAGGCTGTCATAAATATAGGAAATGAAAAATACGAGGAAAGATACATTATGTAAAATAAATAATTTATTATTAATTAAAAGAGGAAATTAACACATTTTATGCAAATCTAAATTGAATGGATTGACTCTAAATTGTGGAACCATTTTCATATGACTATTAAGTATGGTCAGTGGCTTACATAGGATGGGTACTAAGGTGCTGAAGTCTCCCTTCGCCCAATCAAATAATTTTTTTATTAGCATTTTTAGAATAAAAACTTATTGTTGTTAACATTTATGATTTTGAGGCTTTGGTGCCTATCTCCATCGTAGAAAAATCCTTCAATTATACATTAATGAAATAACTCCCTTGTGATTTTTTTATTTAAGACATTTTTGTGTTTCCTGAAAACTGCGCTTTTCAAATAAGAGGTTTTTTCTCGTCATTGACATGATGTTAATCTAATACAATCCAGGCAAAAACCGTTTAACCAAGGTTACCAAACAATTTTAACAAATTTTCATTTATGTACTTTTGTTTTTCCCGATTATTTTAAAAAGTACTGATAATTTCCAATCTCATTTCCAATCTTGATTTCCCAAAAGTATCAACTAAATTTTCATGCTCTCCTCATTCATAAGATACGTATGCCACTGAAAAAGATGCAATACAATACATTTTTATTTTATATTTTTTTAAGATGAATAATGAATTACATACATAATAGATATCTAATTTGGATATTATTTTATTTTGTATACTTGTAAAGGAAAGGATTGTTAGAACATAATTTGTAAAGGTTTCCAAGTTAGAACTAATAAAAACTACAAAATTGATGTGTTGACCTCTTTTTCATTCACCTAACCTACTGAATACTAAAAATAAATAAATATGCTGAACATGGTTGAAGGTATAATTGGGGAATTTAAATTAATAGATTTTAAACATATTTTATTGTATTTACTTTTTACTTACAAAGATGTTGCAATTTTCCATTGCAACTTTTAAGTCTAAATACCTCTGTGCTTGTAGTTTTTAATACACATCTGAATCCTTTATTTTAATAAAATCAAAATGATATAATTATTTCAAGATCTATTAAAACAACTGATTTTTTATATCAACAACAATTTTTATTTTTGAAAATTAATTTTAAATAAACAAATAATTTTATTGCCTAACTATGAAGATTATGGCATTCTAAAATAATAATAGTTTGTTAAAGGATTTTTTTTAAATATAAGTTTGAATTAACTGATAGAATTATGGACATCAAATTAATAACTTTACTTATACTATTAATTGCTATCACAGAACCATGGTTATTTAATACAAACCATGAAGTCTAAAATAAGGTGATCAAGCTCATGTGGCCAACCATATGAAAATATCTCCCGTTATGAGTCACAAAATTAAACAGCCAAAGGCCTGCTATGCATGCCTGGAGGACCCTTTTTAAATTGTATAGCTCAGTGGCGTACCGACGGGGGGGGTTTTAGGGGTTTAACCCCCCCCAAGTAAAATACGAATAATGATTTTTTTTATGGAATATTATATTTAGGCTAGGATCATATTATGCGGTTTGTCGGTCGGTCACTTACCGGTGGTTTTAAAAGGTTCCGTATATCGGTCTAGTCTGGCCCCGATAACGCGTTAGTAATTATTTTTGTCGAAAAATAATTACTGTCATTCCATGTTACATTAATTTATTACATGGGTCGTGGTTGCTTATGAGCAAAGTACTAACTTCATACACAGATATACGTGTGCGTGTAATGTGTATAATAGATAATATTTTGTAATCGTAATATCGTTGCTATCTACTTTGAATCATGCGATTTGACATAATAATAAATATTATATACCATCTAAACTATTCTACAAATAACCGATCGACGATAAGGTACTAGTCGATTACACTAATCTGCAACGTGAATACTCAGAATACTGGCTCAATTTCATTTTATTTTGAACTCTCGTTCAGAACGAGTCGTTCTGTGTTCAATATTTTTGTATTTATACAATTATTTAATATTTTAAACGTAATTTATTGATTTATTATTTTAAACGTAATTCATTTTTTTTATTTATTTTTCAATATGAGTGATAAGAAAAGAAAATTAAATAACACCACTCTAACGATGTTTTTCAAAAAAAAAAAGGAAACGAGTGAAGACGAAGACGAATCTAATAATTCAAATTCTGTAACACCCGTTGAAAACAATAAAGAAAAAAGCCCGGTTAGTAAACTAAGTATGAATGATAATGATATTGCTAATTATTTTAAACAAACACATACGTCAGATGAGTCGAAATTATCTATTTTTAAAACATTATGGTACCCAGATAAATCTTATCAATTTCCTACTAGTGGAAAACGAAATTTAAAATTTCAATTTAACTGGTTTTCTCGATGGGAGTGGTTAGCTTATTCAAAAACAACGGACGGAGCTTATTGTAAATATTGTGTATTTTTTTCTTTGCACCATGGCGGTGTAGGAAGTGTTTCACTTAAATCTCTCGTAAAAATTCCTTTTTCAAAATGGAAAGATGCTGTAGAAATTTTCCGCAATCATGAAATAACCGAGTATCATAAAATGGCTGTTCTTCGTGCTCAGAATAGATTAGCTATTACTGAAAAAAAACAAATTTCGATAGATTTGCAACTAGATTCTGCTTTAAAACAACAAATACAAGATAACCGTTCAAAATTGTCGCCCATAATTGAAACTATAATATTTTGTGGACGACAAAATATTTCTCTTCGGGGGCACAGAGATTCTGGATTACTTGATTTTAAAGAACCTATTGAAAACGACGGAAATTTTCGTGCCTTATTACGATTAAGAATTCAAAGTGGGGATATAAATTTAAAAAAACATATATCTACATCATCACTTAATGCAACATATATTAGTCCCAGAATCCAAAATGAAATTATCGATTGCTGTAATAATATAATGGTTAATTCAATTGTTTCAAAGATAAAAGTTGCTGGGGTATTTTCTATATTAGCAGACGAAACAGCTGATATTTCATGTAAAGAGCAATTCTCTTTATGTGTTCGATATCTAGAAACCAATACTTTAAAATTACGTGAAGATTTTTTAAAATTTGTTCCAGTAACTAGCTTAACGGGAGAAAGCCTCGCTCAAACTTTATTAGATAATCTAATAAATCTTGGAATAGATTGTTCTTTTATGGTTGGACAGGGATATGACGGGGCTGCGGCTATGAGTGGTCGTTTTAATGGTGTACAAGCATATGTTAGAAAAAATAATGATATGGCTATTTATGTCCACTGTGCCTCTCATAGTTTAAACTTGGCTATTTCTGACGCTTGTGACCTTCAAAGTATTCGGAATTGTATGGGTGTACTTAGTTCTGTATACAATTTTTTTAATACTCCTAAACGACAACAAGTTCTTTTAAGTAAAATTGCAAGTATAGAAACAAATACAAAAGCCACTAGACTTAAAAATCTATGCCCCACAAGATGGATTCAACGACATGAATCAGTTTTAATTTTCTTAGAACTACAAAATGCTGTTACAATTTCTCTTGAAACCATTTCTTCGTGGCAAGACAAAACTACTTGTTCTACAGCTTTACAACTATTATCCGCAATTCAGAATGTTGAATTCCAGATATCCCTCCGTACTACTGCCAAGATCTTTGGTATAACTTCTCCCTTGAGTCGTTTATTACAAACAGAAAATCTAGACTTATCAACTGCAATGATTCTCGCAACAAACATTGAAGAAATGTTAATTAAAATGCGTAATGATAGTGAAAAAGAATTTAATTATATTTTCAATGATGTTCAAAAAATATGTTCTGATTGGGATGTTGATGTTAAAATTCCACGAAAAGTTGGCAGGCAAGTACACCGTAGTAATATTGAAACAGATTCACCTGAAGTATATTTTCGTGTTTCAATATTCATTCCATTTTTAGATTTTTTTACTACCCAAATTCAAAAACGTTTGTTAGATCATAAACAAATTTTGTCAAGTTTTCACTGTCTCTTGCCATCAAAAATAAATAATTTAGAATTCAAAAAACAATTTGAGACTGACATTGTACATTTAGTACGTCGTTATGAAAAAATCGTTAACTGCAGTGAAGAACAAAGTATCGGAGAACTTAGATTATGGTGGAATTATGTAAGCCAAATGAATGACAATCTTAAAAATGCCCATTCAGCTTTACTTGTATGTGATGAAAAAATATTTCCAATTATACGAAAACTTTTAGTTATTCTTGTTACTCTACCAGTAACGACGGCCACACCAGAAAGGACTTTTTCGACTCTTCGTCGTCTCAAAACCTATCTACGAAATACAACCGGAGAATCTCACTTAAACGGATTAGCAATGCTAAATATTCATCGGGATATTGAAATCTCAACAGACGCAGTACTAGATGAATTATCAAAATCATCGAGACGAATTAATATTAAGTTATAACTTAATAGGTTAGTGTTTTTAGTCCATAAAATATACATTTTTAAAAAATTTTAATGTGCATGTCTTTAAATATAAGAAGAATACAATTGTTTAAACATTTTTTTTTTTTTATATATGTATATAAAATATGGTAACCCCCCCCATTAAAGAATTCTGCGTACGCCACTGGTATAGCTCTTATTATTATGCATTCATAAATTTTAATAATATGTGTATATTTCATAATATTTTTTTTATTGTTTAAATTATTTAACTATACCAACCGTTAACACTATATCTACTTATTTTATACCTATATATTGTTATTCATAGTAATTATTCTGAAACTAATACTATCCGATACACCATATCCATGGACACTTGTCTTCTTGAAAGATTGTTTTATATTGCGTGACCCATTTTAAGACAATATCAGAAGCTGAGTTAGATCTGCTTACCTATTCTAGTTTCCATAGTTATAACCATGTACAGTTCTGATGAGTGATGAGTGTGATGACATTCTTACGTACACACATAGACATAGTATTGTCTTTATAGGTATGTTGTACACTCTATTTATATTTTGTTATGATAAATATGTGTACTTCACGATTTATGATGAATCTTTACCTTTATAAGATATAAATATAAGGGGGAGAGCTTGTTACTACACCATAAACAAAAAACAAAACTCCCCCCCCCCCCACAGAACATGCCACAACAAAAACTGTAATTAATAATTAGTAAACTAACCATTTGTAATTAGGGTTCAAATTTATATACTTAAAAAAAGTACAAATATAATGCTAAAATGCCCTAAAAAAATCTAAGTACTTATATTTTCCTTATAAAATTAATCAATAAACATCAAAATGTTCTTTAAACTATTGAGAAGGAAATTGAAAATATATAGCTACTCAGAGAGCAAATTAAGATTGAAAAATAAAAAAATAAAAATATTTACAGTTAGGAGCAAGGTATATTAAAGTCTAATTTTTAGATATGACAGATGAATATGTCCTAATTAAGTGTATATACTCATGTATGTAATATAGTAAAACAAAACAAAAAAACATTTCTGGTAGAATAATGTATATGTCACTGTTGCCTATTCTAATTTTTTTTAAAATATTTTTAAACAAAATTATTCTTCAAAGGGTTAATAATATGCAATATTAAAATTACGAACATGTAAACATAAAAATAATGCTTTGATCGGTGGCGTATTTAGGATATTGTCAGGAAGGGGGAGGTTGATGTATGTGAGCAAATATTTAATTTCCCTAAGGGAAAGAGGTAGTTCCAGTTAGTTCACTTACCATCAGTAGCGTGCTCAGGATTCTAGTACAGTCAAGGTTTTACCTAACATTAAGTAGACCAGAGGTTAATCCCTATTTATATTATTTTTATGTAAACGGATTTTAAATAATTGGTTGAAACAAGTGATAGAATTAGTCTCAAATTTGGTAATTTAGTTTATATTAAGAGAATTTAACCTGGCTGCATATAGAGACTCTTCAGGTCATAATACACATGGTTATTATCAAATGATTAATGGTACTAAAACCTTAAATATGGCACCTAAAACAATAATAGAAATAATAACAATATTTATTTCCCACAATTTAAGAAATATCTCTTAATTTCTCAAATATGCAAAATAAACTTTTCTGTGAGTTATTAGTGTTATCTCAATTTTTCATTCTCATCCAAACTAGCATATAGGTACTCAAAGACAAAACTACAAAATTTTAAAAATCTGTAATCTATTTCTATTAATTTTATCAAATGTGAATTCTTTTTATTTCCTAGGCCCTTAACTATATATTATAATTAATATAATTAGTATCTACCTAGCTATAGTATTATAATTTTTTTTTTTTTCTGTAAAATTATTCACAAGATTATTACTTTTCATTTTCTTATGACAAAAAAAAAACTTTAATCATTCCTATTTGATTTTTAAAATTGATATATATATAATATATATATATATATATATATATTCTGTTTAATAAGAGAATACACATTTTCTGTGCACATTGAAATGACAGTCGATACAATATGAATCCCAATATTCCACTTGCATTGATACTTGCAATGGTTTTTGACACGGCAAAGGTGCACTGAAGGCGCTAATGTTTATAGTGTTTATACACTAAGCAAATATTAAGTAGGGAATTTTATAAATTGTCAGACAAAAACCAGTTGCCACCTTGTGTCTTCTCTTTTGAGTATAGCCAATTTTTTGAAATTTATTAATAACAATTATAATTAGATACAGGTATTAAATCATGTTTTTTATTTCAATGTCTGTGAATTAAAGCAGATAATACAAATATCATGAGTTATAATATAATATTATATTTGATAGTTCATGAAATTAAATATGATTAATATTATAATTGTAAATAGTTATGTTAGTTAAAAATGGTATACAATTAAATCATACTAATATAAATTATCTCTTATATTGAGAATTGAAAAAACTTTTGGTAAAATGTTCATTTGATGACTTACGTTTGATAAACTTAATCAACACTTACTTAATAACAATTATTAATTTAAAAAATGTTATGTAGGTTATATCAATGCATTTAGATGGACTCTGGCTAAAATAAGTCATGAATGGTAATGTTTTAAATTTTTTTTTTATTACCCTATTTGTGTTCCTACCTTAGTAGCCTTTGAAGTTTGAAAAGGTGCATGTGCATGTGTAATATTTTTCCTATAAATGTATTTACTTAATTTCAATAAATTTGTAGATCTAGGTATTATGTGGTATTTTTAAGTATTAAAGCATTAAATATCAATAATTTTAATGTTAATGAAGTGTTTTCATATTTTTTTAAATGTATATCTAATACAGGGATTCCCAACTGCCGTGCTGCGGTGCAAAAGTATGCCTTGAAATTATTTGGGTGTGCGGTCTAGTATATTTGTCTTATTGTGTGTGCTACATATGCAAATATAAATTTGTATCATTTAATAAAAACAGTATATTATTATGACATTTATTATTCATTATTGTTTATTTATTTAAGTGTGCCATAAACATTTTTAAATTGATCAAGTGTGCCGTCAAGTAAAAAAGGTTGGGAATCCTAAGAATCCTTGATCTAATAGAATCTTAAACATTTGAAATTCAAAAAATTCAAAAGAAAATTTGAGTTTTATAGATTTAATGGTATTCATTTGGAAATTAGAAAAAATAAATATTTTTAATATAGTGTGTCAAAGTTGGAGAAAATTAAAATCTACTGTGAAATAAAATTAATTTACAATTAATACAGGAATAATAAAATGGCAATAAAAATAGTATACCTAGTTACCTATTGTACATTTGTATGTTTTAACTGACCTTCAGTTCTAATTATCATGCTAAATTAATTAAGTATCTAAATATGTATAAGTAAATGTTTATATAAAATGTATTTAATAAGTAAATACTGATAACAATTTATCTTCTACAAAATTACTACTATTGAGTATTATTTTCTCAATATCTATAGAACTTTTAACAATAATCATTGTGTTTTGTTAGATAAAATTACATACTTATTGCCAAGTTAGTATCATTTTGAAATATTAATTTGATTTTACATATACATGCTAAATTAATTATTTTGTGTGTTGATGTTGTTGCGTGCTCTGTTGTATATGTTTTCATCGTAAATAATTTGGTAACTTTTGATAAAACATTTTTGTTTAGAATATTTAATAGCTTTTAATTAAACTATAGGTATTATTAATTTGATTGGATCTAAAGTTATAGATTATATGTATAATGTACCTCCAACCTATATTAGTATTTTCTTAAAATGTTTTCTAAGAAATACATAGATTCCCTATATACCCTGGTTTTCTTTGAATATTATATTAAACTGTATAATTTTGCATATACAAACTAATTAAGTTCAAATAAATCAATTCTATGGAGAAAAAAAATCATATTATTTCAAGTTAATGTAAAAATGGATATTAAATATAAATAAATAGTTATGCATCATGCATCTATTTACCTATTTAACATTTTTTTTTTCATCTTTCTTTCATACCTATATTAAATCTATATTACAGTAATTAAAAATGTTGAGATTTGAATTCATTAAGTGTAACAGTGTATTCTATATCTTACAGGCCAGCTGAACATTTACTTCCTCAACCCTTGATTGCAGAGGCTCTAGATACTCCGTCAAATTTACCATCTACAACTACATTAACTGTTTTAGTAGTTAAAGATGAAAGAGGATATGGCATGAAAGTGTCTGGAGATAATCCGGTATTTGTGCAATCTGTCAAACAAAGTGGAGCTGCAGAAAAAGCAGGTTTACATAGTGGTGATAAAATTATTAAAGTGAATGGTGTTAATGTAACACACTCTACACACACAGAAGTGGTTGAACTCATAAAATGTATGTATACTTTTTAAATTCATGTAACGTCAATGTATAACAATTTTATGAACCATATTTTTAGCTTCTACCCAAGTCGAATTAACAGTTCAACAAAGGCCTTTGTTTGTAAATTCATCAAATCCTAATTTAACATTACCCCCTTTGCCTTTACCAACAATGAATTCTTCTACTGTATCTCCAATAACACCGTGTTCTTCTGTAACACCATCCAGACCTTTGCATCACCATCATTCAGCTCCTGCTCGTGATCGAATTACAGGACCTCAACCTGTTGATGTATGTATTTTAAGCCAAATTATTTATTTGAAGCATAAATATATTATTTTGTTTATTAGTTGTGTTTGAATGATAAATGTTTAAAGTTTTCATCTGGTACAATTTTAATGAAAATAATTATTTTAATAACTAGTTCTAAGTCTTAAAAAACAATATCGATTTATTAATGTGAAAATAATACACATTGCTGAAAAATTCTTCTAACATCAATCTCTATACATTATGATGTTTGATTATTTAATTATACATATTTTAATTTAAATGAATAACAATTTTAATGCATTTAATTTGGTAAAATTTCAAGACACTAAGATTCTTTATACCAAATTTTATTTTTAGAAATCTAAAATAGTATACTGTTTTAAAATATTTTACATTCAAATTTCATTGATATTATATAATATTTAATGATAAAAGTGATATTATAAATTTCTTAATATTACATAAATTTGTTTAAAATTAAAATTTATAAGTTTATTTTAGTTATGATAAACCAATAATAGTTAATATACATTCAGAAAACTAATTTTTTTATAAAATAATAATTTAATCCTAATATTATAAGTGATAATATTTCAATTATAGAAAAACTTTTTTAACAATGAAATTCTAAAAATTAGTTATTTAGATTGTTTTTTAAATGTTTCAAGGTGGAACAAATGAGGCATGTTGAACTAGAACGATGGCAAACATTTAGATTAATGTTAGAAAAAGAACAGAGGTATGTGGAGGTATTAAAAAAAGAACTTCATAGATCGTCATCAGATGTATCCAGTGGTGATAACTATAAATTGAAAAGAGAATTGAATGGCGCTGAACGTCGAGTTAAAACATTGCAAGACCAGTTAACTACGTTCAATGAAATACCGGTAGTGTACAATAATTGTTTTCTTATAATTATGTGTAATATAATGGGACTGTTATTATACTTAAATACAAAGTCGCATGATCTATTTTTATAGAAAATTAAAATATTAAATTATTGGTGTTGACTATTAATTTAGTATTTAGTATATTTGCAGATTTTCGATAATTAAGAACTTGAATGTTGAATTTTATAATAATTATACCTAAATGTGAATATTTTTATGTTGTCTAGAATTTGCGATTATGATACATATTGTAGTTTGAAGTGTATAGTAATTTTAGTCTTTGGTTTGTGTTTTTATGATCATATAATGTGTTTAAATTATTGTAAGTACTAACATTTTTTACAAACATAAGTTTATCTAACTGTTTATAAAAAATGTTTGTCAGTTTTGATTTAACACTTCCAGTGCCATTGAAATGTGTGGATAAACATAAATTTAAAGGTGATATTTTATTGCTCTTCATACTAGAGGTGGGTCAAACTTCTAGAGTTTTAAAACATCAAACTTCATTTAGGTTTTTAGTTCTAGTTTGAAAGTCTAACCTAGTTTTAAAAAACCAGACTCGGACAATCAGTTTGAAATTCCCTTGTTAATCCAAACTTCAATCGTAATGAAATCGTAATGCTCACTTCAAAAAAAAAAAAATTGGTTCAGCATAAATTTGATTTAAGATCATATTTGTTGATTTTCACCCACCTCTTGTTTGTATTTTTATTTAATTATACACAACTATTACAGTTAATTGAATAAATGCAATAAAAAAGAATATCCAACTATTAACGTTAAAATTGATCTACAATTACCTAACCGAGTTAGCAATAAAACATAAAATTTTTTTGAATATTTTAGCCATTTTTACTTAATTTAATTAAAAAAATATAAGATGTTTATGTTTAACACTATTTCTTAAGCACAATATGATGTCTGTTGAGTTGGTGGCTCTAGAAGTATAACTAAATGTACATATCTGCATTCTATATAATTTAGTTTACATTGATATTAGCACTTGCTTAAGAAACCTTTTTATTTTGATATTAATCCTTCTCCTTTACATCCCAAACTATTATTATATTTTTACACCTTTAATACCCTATTTCCAATTCTAAGTGTTTTGTACTTTTTTTTTTGTTTAACACGATCGTATGCATATTTATTATGTTGACAGCTTTGTAATATTGTTGCACAAGCATCTTCACTTCAACCTCCTCCACTACCACCAAGAAACCCACCACCACTACCTCCTAGAAATCCAACGGCCCCTTTGATTAGTGATAAGCAGTCGAATAATTCACATATCACTGGTGTTAACAATAGTCAAACTGTAAGTACGCGATAATTGTTTAAGACAATTAATAGCCTATTATGCATAAAATATTCCCATATTATATTGTTTAATTTACGTGTTTCTAAATTTATTTTATTTACTTTGAATCATACAATCCTTAACAGACGTACTAAATAAAGACTTCAAAAGTGTGGTTATTTAAAGTCAACAATTATATTTAAAATATAGTAAAAATATACACTGTCTAACTTAAAATTGCAATTTCTGGTGACTTATATCATTCACTGATTTCCGTAATAATACCCCAGTTTAAAAGTAGTTCTATCTGCATAAACTATTCAATATTAATTGGCAAAAATCAAAGTAGGAAATAATAAAAACACATTCTTGTGTATGGCAGAATATATTTAATATGTAGATAAAAAATATACAACATTATATAATGCAATACTAAAAATAAAATATTATTATTAAAACAGATTAAAGAGCACTATTATCAAGTTAATACACTAAAATGGTTGTATGGTTGAATTAAATAAAATAACCGCTATATTAATATTTTTTTCTCTATAATATTCTAATCATTTACACCTAAAAGTTATACCCAATTCCATACCATGTTAGGTAAGAAATTATTAACTATGTTTTGTTTTTTCTCTAACACAAGTTATGCTTGTGAAACCATTGGAGGTAGGTACTTAAATATAAATAAGTTTGTTTTAAAATTGTATTATTGCATGATGATTTTATAAAAATGTGATGTTTGTAGTGTTATGCTCTATTTGAAATGTGATTTTTGTAAGATTAATCACTTATATTATTAATGTATGTAGATTTTTAATATTAGTGAATTTCTTCTTAGGTATATGGGTTTTAATTTCTTGAACTCTTAATCGATCAATTTTTATTTATCATAATGATTCTTGTATGATTATAATATAATTATTATTTTATTTGTGTATGTATATTTCCATTGCATTTAACAATTAATATTTCTTTTAGGATTCTCCTAACCTTTCATTGTGTCATCAACGTACAAAGTCAAATCCTGATCAACTTAGTGAAGGTAAACCATTAGGTTAGTACTTGAACTATCTAAATAGATATTAAATGAAAATAAAAATTGTGAACAGTTGCAAACTCTATATAGCATCAATAATATTAAATTATTGAATTTATTTATTCATAGTTAATATAGAAAGCAAATTTAAACATTAAATTAACACTAGTTGGTATATTTAAAAAAACTTTCTTTTGCATCAATACCAGTATTTAATATCTAGCACTGTGTCATGTCCATTTCCTATAAATTGCATTGATATGATGTTGAATTATCCAATACTAAAAATATTATATTTGAAATTATTTAATTTTTCCATTGCATTTTCTTCTTAGATGTATTTTTGTTCACAGACTTGATGTCATAATTAATGTTAATAATTACAGGTAGTAAAAAGTTGAGTTTATCCGAATCCTTCAATGATTTACATTTTGTAAAACATTCCAAGGGTGGATTAGCTTGGGATGTAGTATCACCACCTCGTCATAATTCTCCTAATAGATCTCCTGATGTGGCCAACCCATGTGATAAACCACACATAGATATGGTAATATTATTAGTTAAAAAAATAATATTTGTACAATAGGTTATTGTATATGAATATGTAAAATTTTTTTAGAATAAATATAGTGATCGTTGTTCAGTTGATTCTTCAGATCCAAAATTAACTCAAACTCCAATCATTTCAATGGAAGATGACGAAATTTCTGATCAAGAATCTGTAATTTTTTTGAAAACTATAAAAAAAAAAATTATTTCTATATTAGTATTAATACATTTAAGTAATTGATCTATTCTTTTTCCAGAGCCATTTAGAAGAGCATGGACCATTTAAAAGTTTTACTAAATTAGTAGAACATAATGCACATCTAGCAGTATTTTTAAACTATGTTATATCAAATAGTGATCCCTCAGCTTTAGTATGTATACTTAAAATCTTAGTCACTTCCAGAAAACAATTTTATTTTTAAAATTTTATGATTTCAGTTATTCTATTTAGTTACAAATTTATTTAAAGAAGGCAATGCCAAAGAAATGAAAAAATGGGCATATGAAATCCATTCCAGTTTTCTAGTGCCTTGCGCCGTATGTTTTATAATATTTTTACTTCTATTTGTACTGAAAATAAGTAATTAAATTATTATTTATTTATAGCCATTGAGACTGAATAATATTGAAGAGAATCTTGTTCGTGAAATAGATGACATTTTACAAAAGGATTCAGATCGTGAAGAAATTTTACGTAAAGTAAGTTTAATACAAACTTAAGTTAATTAAATATTCATTTCTTTCAAAAAATCATTATTTCAGGTGTTTTGGAAAGCTCGAACCAAAGCCAAAGAAGAGTTAAATGAACAGTTGAGTGATTTTCGTCATAGACGAACAGCCGGTTTAGGCACTCTGTTTGGCCCACCTGATTCTCAACTTGATGACAGTATTAATGATAAAGTAAAAGAATTAAAAATAATTGAAATGATCCTTGTTCCTAATATGGAACCATTTATGTAAGCATTTCTCATATTACTTTTGTGTCATTATTTTAATATTATGTTATTTTTTAGAGAGGATATGGACAAAGAGATTGTAGATGATCGAAGGTTTACTATGGCAGCTGCACTAGCTACAGTTATGAGTAAAATATTTGGGCTTCGAGGAGCTCAATTTAGTTCTCTTTTAGATCGCTGCCCTACATTTGTTTCTAAAGAAAAATCTTTAAAAGCTAAACTTATAGGAAAATGTCGAAAAGTAATAACATTTTATCCACTTTTCGAATGATGATTGTAAAATTAATTATATTTACAGTTTACTAACAAAGGACATCATTTTGTTGCCCATCAGTATTTCACTGTAACTTATTGCAATCATTGTCAATTAATTATTTGGGGAATTGGACCACAAGGTTATCAATGCACAAGTATGTTAATAATTTAATATCATAAAATTTAAATTTAAAAAAGCCTTAAAATAAATAATTCTATTTTATTTTTAGATTGTATTTTAAATATTCATCGTGTCTGTGTAAAAGTTTTGGATGAAAACTGTCCTGGTCCAATAGTGAAAAAAGATAAAGCCAATGATCGTATTAGTAAACTCATGGATAAAATAAGACCTGAACGCGAAACTCGAAGAAAACCTGGTTTGAACTTTGTTCAAAGTAATAAATTTGTTCGGTCAATTTAACATATTAATTAATTCATTTTATTTAAATTTGTTTGAAGTTGAAAAATCAAAGAGACAATCTGAAGATTCTGGTGATATAGTTGGAGCACTTCCTGAAAAAGATTCCGGTAATGATTCAATTACATGCTCTCATAACATCAATTACTTTTATTTATTCGTTCAAAAATTTATAAATAAATAAGTGCAATTCGTATATGAATATTAAGTTTTTATTTAAATTAATTAAAATGTTGTTGCATGCAGATCGAACGAGCTTAAGTAGCAGTAGTTTTCATTTTAAAACTGATGATAGTTTCAAATCTGAAAGAGGTGATACAAGTACAATTGAAGAAATGTAAGTTTTAATATTTTCCATGACCAAATGTTAGACATTATATAAAACTTTATATTTTAGGTCTCATTGTCCTAAATTAAAACCAACGGGAATCTCCATAAACCGATCTGAAAGCTATAAAGAACGTATTCACCAGAAGGTATTTATTAAAAATAAAATACAAGTAGTTTTTGAGTATTTACTTAAGCTACAAACATACATGTTATACTCATTTGGTAGTAAGATGTAATTTCTTTATTAAAAAAAATAAACGCAATGATTTGATGCATCTATCTCATCTATATAAGCTAACCTAACCGAGTAACCATTAGCATCCATTTATAAATAAATAAGTTTATCATAAATTTCCTTTTTGAGCAATTTTCTATGTAAGGTTGCACCTGCCTGAATACCTAGTCCAATTGTAATTCTAAGCCATTCTGAAGAACCTACTCAAACGTACACAAATAATTTCACCAAAATAAGTACAACAATTTAGGAGAAATTCAATGTCATCCGTTGTACATTCATATAGTAAAATCATATTCATGTTACAGGCAAACATCAGAAATGCCTGGGAAAATGCTCTCAATCCTTTGGCAAAATATTACATTTCTACTTTTTCTTGGCAATACCTAGTTGTGACCAACCTTTTTTTTTTTTTAACTGCCTATGGCATCTTTATTTAAACGACCAAAAGTCTTTATAAATAATAATTACTTATATATACATATATATATTATACAAGAATATGTTTGAGGTTGTACCTCCAATGAGATAGCCCCTTTTCTTAGCCTAAGTTAATTAAACTAAGTCGTATGGCTTCAGGCGTTTGAGGCGCCTAATGTCTTGCGAGTTGTGAAGAAGTTGTTTAGTAGTTGCATTTGGGTGCAATTCAAGTTTTTTCACATGTTTGTTGACAAACTTTTAAATTTCGTCCTCGATGGATGGTATATTCAAGTCTCGATGGTTGATTTCATTCCTGTCGAACCGGTATGCTGCGACAATGGTACGAAGAGAAATATTCTGACAGCGTTGAATGATTTCGATGTTGAATTTGCTGGCACAGCCCCACAGTTGTATGCCATAAGTCCAGATCGGTTTGATAATAGCTACATACAGAAGCCGTTTGTTTGCCAGGTCTAGTGTGGAATGTCTACCAACTAGCCAGTATAGCTTGCGCATTTTTTCTTTTATTTGCAATTTTTTCTGTCGGACATGATGTTTCCAATTAAGGCGAGAATCAAGGTGCATACCCAAGTATTTGGCTGAATCTTTTTGTGGGATTGTCATGTGATCCAGCGACACTTGGAGATTTTCGGTTTTACGTAGAGTATAATTCACATGTACCGACTTATCACTATTTATCTTGATTTTCCATCGCTTTGTCCAGTTAGATATACGATCGATTGAGGTTTGTACGTTTTCAGTCGCAGTCTCGTGATCAATACTTGTTGCTAAAATTGCAGTATCGTCAGCAAACATAGAGGTCATTGAGTCACTATTGGTTGGGATGTCAGCTGTATATAGCAGATAAAGAGTAGGTCCTAGTACACTACCTTGGGGTACTCCGGCAGATATGTTTTTCCAGTTTATTATTGCTTCTTCGTGCATAACTCGAAACTGTCTTTCAGTCAGATAAGATTCTATAAGTGCGCACCGGGTATGTGGTAGTTGTTCTCGTAGTTTTATTAGTAGTCCTTTATGCCAAACCTTATCAAAGGCTTGGGCTACGTCTAGAAATACTCCGCAGCAATATTTGTTTTCTTCCAACGCCTTGCTTATTACGTTTGTGACACGATGAACTTGATCAATAGTAGAATGTTTGTTCCGAAACCCATACTGATGATCTGGTATGAGGTGCCTTTCTTCTATAAGCGGTTTTACACGTTTAAGAAGAAGCTTTTCAAAGCGTTTCGACATACTTGGGAGAAGCGATATCGGTCTGTATGAGGTAGCTCGTTCTGGTGGCTTACCGGGTTTCAGTAGCATGATCACTTGTGCCTTTTTCCATTGCTTAGGAAAACTTTCTAGTCGTAGGATTGCGTTGTATATATGTGTTAAAAGGATTATCGCTTTCTTCGGTAGCTCTTTAAGTATTCGCGGACTGATCTCATCGAAACCAGGTGCCTTTTTTTGGGTTGATGTTGTTATCAATTTCATAGGAAACTTCTAGAGGAGTAAAAAACCGTATTTTTTCTCTTGTTCCATTGAGCGGTTGACATTGTATCATATCAAGTTCAGAAGCGATATTATTTGATTGAAATACACTCTCAAGATGTTGAGCGTATACTTCGGCCTTTATCATTCTCACTGCGTGCCCAAGTACCGTCTACCTTACGGATAGGTGGAACATGTTCACGAGGTCTTTTAATGCGTCTTGTAGCTTTCCACAGAGAGTAATCTGTATCATCCGTTGCGGATAAGCCACTCAGATAAGATTTGAATGTTTAGTTTTTCATTTCGTTGATTTTCTCTCGTAAAATTTTACTAATATGATTCCATTTGGTTTTATCCGCTGGATGTCGCGTTCTATGCTAGGTTCTTCTCGCCTTACGGTTTTGTTGAACAAGTAATCTTATTTCAATTGGGTAAGTGGTCTCCCGATTAATTCCTTCATGAATTATGGGTGTGGCCACTCTTGCTGCCTCAGCAAGTCATTAGTTAATTTTTGCACTACCGCATCAATGTCTGATGATGTTTTTAGCTTAACTGAAAGAGTGATGGTTTCTTCGAGAGCACTCCTAAAGAGATCCCAATCAGTTCTTTTGTTTGTAAGAAAGATTTTTCTTTCTTTTGTTATGACATTTGAGCTTAGTGAAAGTAACACGGGAATATGATCAGAAGATAGTTCTATTAGTCCTTCAGCTTCAACATAGAGGAAATATTTTTAACTACGAAAAAGTCTAATAAATCAGGGATTTTATTCGGATCAGTTGGCCAGTAAGTTGGTTTACTCGTAGAAATTACTTCAGCGTTGATAGTATTGACTGCTTTAAATAGAGCACGTCCTTTCTGAGTGATAAGTCTTGATCCCCAGTAGGCGTGTTTTGCGTTGTAGTCTCCACCGACAATGAATCTGTGTCCTAGCTTTTGAAAAAAATCAATAAACTTAATTTTGTCTGCGCCTCCCTGTGGTGGACAATAAATAGCCGTAACTCTGAGGTCATTGTTGCCATCATTGATGCTTACGGTTGTGGCTTGTAAGTATAGTTCTGAGTGTTTCTCAAGCTCAAAATGTTTAATAGATTCTTTTATGATTATCGCCGTACCTCCCGAGCTTTACCACTAGGATGGAGAGTGGTATAGATACTATAATTTCTAATTTTTAAGACAGTCCAGGCTGTAAAATGTATTTCTGATATAAGAGCAATATCAATGTTTTCATTGTGCAAGAAATCATCAAGTTCTTGTTTGCGTTGTACTATCCCGTTGGCGTTCCATGCTATGATTCGCAGTTTGCGATTCATTTATTTTTATTTTTATTTTTGTTGTTAGACTTAGATTGATTACTTTCTAATCTATCTAGTCTAGATGTGACGCTTTCTAACGATTTTGTTATATTATTTAAAGCAGATAATACATCTATTAACGTTGGGTCGTTTACATTAGTCTGTTGTTGTTTAGACGTTTGGGGCGTTAAATTAATACTGGGAGAGCTAGTCATCTGTGCATAAGATATAGCTGTTGTGATAGTTTTCGCTGGTTTTCGTTGAATGCGTTGTATTGCAGAAACCTTTCTTGGGTGTGCTTTTTCTTCTGCTTGTTTGTAGGCAGAACAACCCTTCCAGTTTGCGGTATGTGCTTCACCGCAATTGGCACATTTAGCTTTTGATTTTTTCGGCTTATTGTAGTCTTCTGTTTTATGCTCTTCGCCGCATTTTACACACATGAATTTTTGTGGCGGTAATTTTGTGTATGTCCAAAAGATAGTTTTTACACTGTGGTACATCTTTTTTCTTTCTTGGTGGTTCTATTTTAATTTTATGATAACATAGACTATCTAACTTGTAAATATCTTTGTTATTATCTTGTAGAACCAAGTCCACAAAAAATAGAGGTAATCTTATTCGTTTCTTTTCGCTGTTTTTGTCATTTGGGTTTAGCTTTTTTATGATTTGAATGTTTGAAACATCACATGCAGAAAAACCTTTGTCAGCTAGTTCTCTTTTAATTTCACATATTTCAGTTTCTGGGTGCAATCCGCGTATTACAACACGGAATTTTTTTCGGCTTTTAATTGATATCTATGAAACTCAATGTTGTTTTTTTCAAGAACTTTTAATGTTCGTCTAAACTGGTGTTCATCCTCTGTCAGGATTTTTATGTCACCGTTAGCGAAAGTTTTCAGTTGCTGTTCATGCCCTGGGGCCTCTTCATGAGTTAAATTGGTAACTAAGTTTCGTATGTCATTTACACCACATGCTGTTATTGGTGGTGGTTTATATGTTTTAGGCACTGTTTTGATGATATTATTATCTATTTCGTTAATGCGTTTATAACGTAGGTTTGAACTAGCTTCTGAGCTGTGACCCGTTTTTTCATGTACATTTGTATTGATTAAGTTTTCATTTATAGAAGTATTATTAAAATTAATATTACTCACTTGAAGGTCCAGTATATGACTCTGCAATTGTGCATTACTCGCTTGTAATTCGATTACAAGTTTATGTAATGTTTCATTTTCAGTTTGTATGCGAACCAGAATTACTTGGTCAACTAAAATTTGAGCTGGCGCCGTGTGAGCATTGTCCGTAGAGCCCATTGCTGGGCGGTGGTCTGAGCCGCCACGCGCGATGACTTAAATAATTTGTGTTAGAACACTTGACACTTTTGCGTTGTAAGCAAAAACATCGTGTAGATATATTTAATTTAATTAAATAAACACTTCGCACAATTCGACACACACGAGGGGGACGTACGTGTTGTTCGTTTGGCAGGCAAAACGCAACTGTGACCAACCTTATAATGATTTTTATCCTAAGGGCAAAATCTTAACGTCTTAAATACGTACTCTAATATTTGTTCTTTTGTTCTTGCAAAACTTAGTGCATTATGGGAAAATGCAAATGTATATAACAAAATATTTGGTGTAGGTTCAAATGCCATGGTTCCACGTGTAGATACAAATAAAAACAAATTTATTTTTATAAATAAATGTACCAAGTTCTTTAATTCTTTAAATTAACATTACGTGAGTACATTAGTTACTCATTATATTATATCATTATATTTTTATTATTATTTAAGAGTATTCAATTATATTTAAATAATAATATATAATATTTATTTATATTTAATATTAGCATATGTTTTACATAAATAAGGTAAGTCATAACTAGGTTTGCCAGGCAAAAGTCAAAATACGAAATTTTGCTCAAGAATTATTGGCAGTTCCCAGTTTACCCTTAACAAAAATATTATATAAATATGTTGTATTTGGATTACATTATAGCTATTTGTTATTTTACATTTTAATCAAGGAATAAAATTAAAATTAAAGTAAATTTTCTATAATAAATATAAATGCTGAAAGAATAGTTTCTTATGTTGAACCAATTATTTTACTTACAAAATAATACAGGGACACCAACTAAAATTAAAATTAATTGATATCTTACATCGTATTTATTTACTATTAATAATAATAATAATACATTTTTATTTGTAGCGTCAAATTCGAGAAAGAAGAAAAACCAGTGATCCCAATCTCCCTTCGAAATATAAAAAGTTAGTATACCCTTATCAAATTATTAATTATTTTAATAATTGTAACTATGTTTTATTTTTAGTGATGTGGAACACGAAATGCAGTTTTCATTTGCACGTTCTGATAGCTCATCAAATTCTAATTTATCAACTAAGTAATAGTTTGTTTTTTATTTAATTGATGAACTTAAACGACTTACTATATTTAATTTTTAACTAGAAGCTTGGACAGTCGTAGCACATCTTTGGAAGGCATTGGACAAGGTGGAGAGATGACTTCCTGTTTAGATAGTGATTCTGATGATGAATTAGATTTACCTGATTGGGCTAGTAATGTTCCAACAGAAATATTGGATCAGTTATCATCTAAAGAGAAAAAACGTCAAGAAGTTATTAATGAACTTTATCATACTGAAAGATCTCATATTCGAGGTAAATCATTGTTTCTAGTTAGTTGAGTATGGATTTGTATTCAATAAATATTTAAATGTATTTGTATACATTTTAGGATTAAAAGTTCTGGAGCATGTTTTTCATCGACCTATGAGAGAACTACAGGTATTACCACAAGATCAACTTCAACTGTTATTTGCAAACCTTGAACAAATGTTTGAATTACACTCTCAGTTTTGTAATGCCATGAAAGCAGTAAGAAAAGATAATCAAGTTGTTCAAAATATTGGTCACGTTTTACTTAATACTGTACGTGTTATTTGTCAATTATAAAATATATTATTTAATTTAAAAGATTCATATGCTGTTTTAACCTATAACATAGGTATCTTAAAAACAGATTCTTTTATACACTAAACCATTTACTTCTCTTTTTTAATTGTTTAGTAATAGTTTTGGCATAAAACTTTTTCTAAATTAATTAATAAATAAGTTAAAATATATTTTCATATTTTTCATGTTACATTAAAATCATATAATTTACAGTTTGATGGAACTGCTGGGGAAGTATTTCAAAAAGCTGCTGCTACATTTTGTGCTCGGCAACAAATAGCATTAGAATCTTTAAAAGAAAAAAGAAAAAAAGATACCAAATTAAATATATTTCTTAATGAAGCTGAAGGTAATCCTGTGTGCAAACGTTTACAGCTGAAAGACATTTTACCTACTGGCATGATCCGGTAATTTTATTTATTATTTAATCATCATAAAATAACGAATGCTAATCTATGTATATAAATAATAAATAATGTATATAATACTAATATATGTTTTTAATTCTAGATTAACTAAATATCCATTATTATTTGAAAGTTTGGTTAAATGTACATCAAATGAAGAAGAATTATTGAATATCAAAAGATCTTTTGAGAGAAGTAAAATTATTTTAAATCATGTAAATCAAGCAGTACGTGAAGCAGAAGATCAACTTCGATTATCCGGTATTCAAAAAAAATTAGATGCTTCTCCATTTGAAAAAGTTGATCATCCTCTTAGTGTTGACTTTAAGGTGAAGAAAATAGTCAATCGTAATCTATTATACAACTTTTTGTTTAAAAATAATTTTGCGTTATTTTAGATACAATATATGCTCATATTATTTATCATTGTTACAGAATTTAGATTTAACAAAACATAAATTAATACATGAAGGGGGTCTGTGGTTAAGGATTGGTGGAACTCGTCAAAAAATGATTGAATTGCATGTATTGCTGTTAGAAGATTTAATTATTTTGTTAAACAAAGTAGATGATAAATATGTTTTAAAATATTATGGCTTTCAAGATCGTACTCCTACTTTAAGTCCAATCATTAAGATGTCAACAGCTTTAGTCAGACACAATGCAGTCGGTTAGTGTCAAAATTTGTTTTTTTGTTTGAAAAATAAATATTTCTATTAACCAATATAAAATTTATTTATTTAGACAAAAAAGCTATGTTCTTAGTTAACACATCACAAGCTGGTGCTCAGATATATGATTTAGTTACAACTTCATCAAATGAAAGAAAAACGTAAGTCATTATAGTTAAACTATTACTATTTATTTTTATAACATATTATTCCTTTATATTAGTTGGTTTCGACATATCTCTGAAGCAACTGAATCCTATAAAGCTCGTGAAGGTAAAATAAAGAAACAAGAACAGACCTCTCATCATGTTATTGATTACGAAGATATAATACAGGGTACTAAAAAAAAGTCGTAAGTAACATTAAGTTGCTTTTTTAATATTTCAATTTTATGTTTTAATATTTATAATTTCAGAGTGACTGATAATGGTTCAGAACCTCCTAATAATAACAATAATAATAATTTAAATAGTTCCCAGTTATCCACTTCATTAGACTCAAGTAATTGTGATACATCTAAACATGGTAATGAAAAATAAATTAGTTTGTATTTATAAGATTTTTTTTCTTACATAATTATTTGGTGAATTAGGTATTGAAAACTCTTCAAACAGTGAAGCATTGACAATCGCTAACAGCACTCCTGTGTTGTCTAAAACTCAAAAAAGTCCACTAATTGAGCCATCTGAAGTATTAGTGTCACAAAGTTCTGTACTCAAAGCCGAACCAGTTATCACACACCTTGGTATGTAATATTGATTAGTCAATGGTACTTGTTAATTCAATAATGTTAGTTATAATTTTGTTATCTATTATAGAAAAATTACGAAGAAATAATAAAGTGATTGAAGAAGCATTAAATGAACGTTTACAATTAGTTGCTGATATACTGAAAGTGCCTTTATCAACCCCTAATAAGACGTCTGATGGTCAGGATAAAAACATTTCAGATGAACCAAACGAAATTTTGCTTTCAGCAGTTTCTCAAGGTATATTGAATGATTTATTTTCAATATTTTTGCAATAAATTTTATTTTAAACATACATTTTAGGAAATGAAATAATCACAGTATTAAATGAATCACTGAGTATGACTGATGTCGATGCTATTGCCGCAAGCTTGGGAACATCTAATTTAACGTCAAATTGTAGCTTATATAAAGCTTATGCTACACAATTGTCTCGGATCACAAAAGTAAAACCAATTGTAGCTTCTTTTAATTCTCAAATTACAGAACTTTTGGTAAGGAATCATTTTTATTTATATGTTTGTAACGTACAATTATATCCACTGTAAATTCTTGATTATTAAATATTAAAGAATAACCATATTCAGATAGTTATTGCTGAAGGTGGTGTTTAAATAACTTATGAACTAATTATTTCTATCTATTTAGATATCAACTACGAAACATGGTAAACTAGAAGAAGACTTACGTAAAGAACTTCAGACATATCGAGAAAGACTACATGCTTTTCAAGAAAAATCAATAGGATCTACTAATACTGAAAAAAATAGTAATTATAAATTTTAAAATAATCATTTCAACATTTCACAATCTAATAAATATTGTTTTATTCTATAGAAACTGAGAGTTCTGTCGAAAATGCTTGCTCTGTCAACAGTCCTGAGAAAAATGGATCATCATTAGAGGTGAGATAAATCAAATGTTATATTTTCTTCATCGATTAATGACATGTTCTTATTAAATTTTTTTTTTTGTTATTTTAAAATGTATTTCATAGTATTTTTACTTAATTTAAAGATTTGCTGTTCACAGGTATGAGTGTATTTACTATTAAACATCAATGCATAACATACACACATTACCAATATATAATAGTATGTCATATCATGCCAATTCGTTTTCACTGTGTCATTTTAATAGTCTACCGCTTATAAATTGTATCAATATCTTTTAAATCTTTATATTGAAAGTATATATTTATTTATTTATATTTTATTATTTTATTTAAATGATAATTTTTATGAAGGTAACTAACAAATGATCATTGTTTTATTTTTTTAAATCTTATTTTACGTACTGTTTTATTTAATTTTTTTAAGACTGTGTAAAAATACCTATACGATTATTTTAATAAAGATAACTTTACAACTTAACTTACGATACCTTAATATCTTAAAGATATTGCTATTATTTTTATTATTTATTTATTATGATTTTTTTTTTTTTATTGCTGTTTTAAATTCAATATAAGTGTTAATACCTTTACTTATATGTTTTAATTACTACTTAATTTAATTGTATGTTTTTTTTTTAGTCTTACATATTAAGTGTTACTTGTTACCATATAACAAGGTTTGCGTAATTTGTTAATATGTTAAATTAATTTAAAAACAAATTAAATTGTAAGCTTTATTATTTGCTAAGCCAATATGAGACTAGCTTCAAATACAATTTTACACCTATTCAATGTTTAAACATGAAAAACTTTATTTTTTAAATATATAAATTAATTTAATAGCACAGTAACATTTTTTTATGTATTATATTTCTTTGGGGCATTGCGTTAATATTAATGATCAATACAATATTAGAACAAAAAATGTATTGATTTAGTAATAGTGTCTATAGAAAAAAATGTATTTCAATATATAATTTTTATTGTAATACAATTATAACTTTGTGCAGTTGTATAGCTAGCATTCTTTTTAAAGGGGTTTCTAATATAATATATATTTACTATTTTACTATACCTATATATATCAAAATATAATTAAGGTTATGAAAAAAAAGTGATCCAATAAATACATCTTACAATCAATATTTATTTCTATTTAAATATGGGGAAAATAATAATAATTTTTATATTTTTATATAACACATGTTAAAATGGGTATCTTATTACTCAAGAGGTTGCCATACCTGCATGCACACTCCGTCTTACAAGTGCATAGCATAACAAATTTTCACTCATCAAATCATGTTTAGCTCTATTCGTTCAAAAATCTTTTATAAAATTTAAAGGTAAGAATATTATGTGTTATCTATATTAGATTTTACAATACTTCAATTTTTTTTAGCGTCTTGTGTATATTATAATTTAGTGTTAATTAAAAATACTCATAAAACACTTAAAAACTAAACTATTGTAGAAACCCAACGTTTGAACACGGATAATATTCTTACCTTAAAATTTTTAAGAGGTAAATTCACTTTAATTTTTAAAGTAACGGAGGTAAACATGATTTACTGAGTGTAAATTTGCTGTGTTACGCACTTGTATGATGTAGACATACGGTGTGGCGTCCTCTTAAACACTAACCCTCCCTCCACTGTAAGCACAACTGATGTAATTTGTATGTCGATCAAATTTGATTGCAATCATCTTATGATAATATATGATCATTTAATGTATACTTGTTAATTGTATCATATTGATGAAATTGTGTTGCTAATTATTTCAATATCACAACGCTGAAGATGCCCTATGAATATAAATCTATCACAAATTATTCATGCTATATGCAAAGAGTAATTTATTTGTATAATTTTTTAGTAGGTACCTTGTTATAAACTCTAGAAATTAATTATACGAAAAACTTAATTATTTCTTCTATAATTATTAAAAGTGTTTCTTATTTTATTTTAATTTATTATAATTGAATAAAGGTGAAGGTGTGCTTTTTAAAACTATCTGATTAAAATATATTTTAAAAGTTTTTTAAATTTCTCCTCTTAGAAGGAAAAATAACCAAAATATGTCTTGCACTATGGCTATACATGTCTTAAATAATAACTATTATGTATGAATTAGATTTAAACGCTTATGACTGAAAAGATTCTCAACAGCTTTGCTGGAATTCAAAAAGAAGAAATTTTTAGAGTGTGTTGTATGTGAAAGGACAAGATAAATATGTGATAGAAAATGGAAAAGTAATTAAAAAGGCTGTTGAATGAAGAATTTTTAAAGGGTGAAGTAAAGCGAGAAGTACAGAATAGTCCAATCCATGGCCCTTTGTTATTTTTTTGCCCCTCCCTCCTTTGAAGATAATATGTACCTAGTAAATATATTTAAAAAAACCACAAGATGGTGAAACTCAGTTATATCACAGACTAATATTAATAATAAAACAATATATTATTATATTAATTTAATATTATTCAGTAATGCCATTTGTTGTGAATAAAACAAAATATAAACTCTACCAGTATTTATATAAATTTGTATATTAGCCCACCAACTACAAAAGGTTGCTCCACTCCAGTGTTAACATCCAGGTATACTTCTGGATATTTATAATACTTCTCTAATTTCTTTCGCCCCTCCTGACAAATACAACTTTCTGACTTTCAACAAAATTTACCTATTTATTAAATGCACAATACTAATTTAAAAATAAATAATTTATATTTTCAATATTTATAATTTCTGAATTGTAATAAATTATAATAATACAATTTATAATATGTGACGACCTTAGATTAACCTTAGATTGATTTAAGAATTAAAAAATAATTCTTTTGTTTTATAGTTTTATATAAATTTGAAATGTCTAAATTATAAATTGTAATAAGAATAACACCTATTAATAGATATAATTCATAATACTAAAATGACGTATCACCATTCACCAATGAAAAAAAAGTAAGCCCCCCCAGAAAAATTGTCTGGATTCAACACTGGTCCACTCACTTGGTAATTTTATAAAGGGTGAGAGTGAATATTGTACGTGACAAAAGTAAGTTTTTAATATGACCTCAAAATTAGATGTTTAGCATTGAGTAGGTACCTAATTCTCTTTTATCATGGGTAATGTACGAGATCACAAATGCTAAACAGTAAACAGCGTCAGCAGTGACGTGTTACGAGATATATTCCTCACCCCATTGAAAATTCGTGTGCACACCCAAAGGTATAGATAATATACCTACTAAATTTCTTACTGCTCTCATCGATAATGGGGAGATTTTAAGCCGGTATCCGCCATTTATTAAAAGGGCAACTAAATGTTGATAACAAAGTATGTACATATAATATAGGTATACATATAAATATTTATTCACATATTATTTTATGTACCTATTCATAACTATTTGTTATAACATATATAATATAATATGATCTATATTTTATATTTTTGTCCAAAAACATTTTAGATACTTACGAAAAAAATTACACTTTGTCTCACATCAAGTAAACAACCAAATCACATCAAGAAGCTGGCACTATGAATTTTAAAGTGCCCATTTAAAAATGATATTTATTGAAAAAGTAGGTACCTATTTTATATTATTCGTAATATAATAGTGTTGGACGTATTTGTGTCCTTTTTAAAGATGGTAGCCTGATAAATCCCCGACTTTACTTAATTATCACAGTTAGCAATTTAGTTTATAATAGTTTATTATCTATATCTGTGAACACTCAACACACCACTGGTGTCGAATGGCAAATGCCATTGCCAGTTGCCATGATTTGCATAATTGCAAACATATTAAGTGAAGGTAAATATATGATATAAATGGATATGTAATAGGTAAGTTGAATTAACTTTTTTTTTAAATATTACATTTATTATACGACTATAATAGTACCTATATTATATTAAGTTCATATATTAAAATATTATTGTTATTCACTTTTGAGTTAATACCAACTTACAACAATCTAGATGAAATTGTAGTAAAATTGGCAACAACATAAAATTAATCTAAATACTGAAGGAGCCGTTTATTAGGTAAATACACGGACAATAATTGATACAATTTCGTTATTTAAACAAATTGTCACGGGGCGGACCGGCCATATAATAGAGCATTGAAAATAAACCAAATTATTAAAACATCACACCAGACACCAGTTATTTAAAACAATTAAGCTAAGGTCAGTTGACATAAATTATGTACCTACCAGCTATCCCGAAATAACCAATGTAGATACCTAAATCTTATCCTTGCTGTCGGTACGTTTATTTTTTCTGTACTTACCATAGGCTAAGCCCCCTCCCGTCATATTCTTAGTCCCGAACTTCCCAGCAGTAGTAAAATTTTTAAACTAAATAGTAAAAATAGTTTTATTTTTTTTTATTAATATCTTTTAATTTTATTGGTTATTAAACTATATATCATTGTATGTATTGAGTATAATGACTAATGACTAGGGCTCAGAAGTTGTAGGAGTTGCATATTTTTCTGTATACTATCGATTTATAGCAGACCAAGCTAGAAATCCAATGAGAACTTTAAATACGAAAATTAGAAATGCATTTTTTGTCAATTTTAGAAAAAAGTGCATATTTTTCAATTTTCATATGCTTTTTATACATATTTCTATATTTTCATCGGATTTTTTTAATATTTTAATAGAATATTTAGCCCAGTAACTTAATCACTGGCAGGGCCATATTTAGGGGGAGCTACAGGGTACTGTTGCACCGGGCGGCTGAGTAGGAGAGGGCGGCTAATTTTTTTATAACTTAAATTTGTATTTTGTATAATGATTAATGAGGCGTATTTTTTTTGTTGCCCCTTGATGTCAAATTCTTAAATATGGCCCTGATCATTGGTAGTTGAAACATGAACTAAGCAATGATTCTATGGGCTCTAAAGATTTGGGAGTTATGTATAAAAATCCTTAAGCTATCATAGTTTCACATATATCTTAAGAAAATTTAACTTAAAATAATACTTAATAATATGTTCATATTTTAATGTTTCCACAATACCACCTTGTTTATTATTTGTTTTATATTACAATTATAATCAATTAATGTAATGTGTTTGTGGGGGGGGGGGCAGTGCCCCTACTTAATTAACCTATTATTAAAATTCTAGGGCTGAAGCCCCCCTAACTTTAGGGTCTAGTCACGCCCATGGTACTGACGCAAGCAAACAAACATTGATAGATTCGTATTTTAAATAATATGGTAAAATATAATATATTACCTATATACATATCCACATACTTTTTTAAATTGTTCATACATTGTATATTTTTTTAAATACAATATATTATACTTTATACTTATGTAATATGTATCAAATAAGATATATATTTTTTTTTTCATAGTAAAAATCAAACCAATCGCTTTTTAGAAACAATTGATTAATTGACACATATCAACTTGGCCCCTAAGTGTCCTAATAAGCGGCTTTTACTGTATTTTGAAAATGTCATTATGTATCGATATATGGACAATGTAGATACATAATACAACCCATATACCTATTTAGTATTTACCTACGCATGAATTATTGAACTATGATATTGCAAATAAATTTGGGCCCTAATTTTATAGGTATTACATTTGAGTATATTTTCTAATGAGTTGAATATAAATCCTAACTTTTTATTTTTACAAATGGTAGGTAGGTACTTACCTAAAATATTGGTTACATGTTACCTACATGGCTTTTACTGTTATACTGTAGGTAAGTCTGCAAATATCAGTTATACAGTTATATGTGTTAGTTTTTTACTATAAATTAGTTTAAAACACGTGCATGTGCATTGTACACTAATTTAATGCAGTTTAATAACTGAAAAAAAACAAAGTGTACGTTTTGTTGGAATAGGTACCCACCGTAGCGAGGACTATAATAAATTTCTCGTATCCTCTTGGATAAATATCCTTTTATTTTTTATAGAAATGCTCGCACCACATACCCTACCTAGCACGGTTAAAAGGTTCTTTCTTACAAAGTAAAAATAATATACACATAGATTGTAACACAACATTTGGTAGTAATAAATTAAACTATTTATAAACTAATATTTGATAAACATATAGATGGCTGGGTGGCACGACTCATTTTATTTGTCTTGATTAAATTAATAGAATAGGTACCTATAATAAGTATATGATACATAATATATATTAATAATTATTATGTTTTTTTCCCCGGGCCCATTTACTCACTGACACCCCCGGGGTTGAGCTTTGTGAGAGCCCTGCGTAAGTTTTAAATCTCCATAATAATATTATTTTAGAATTAATTATGTACAATACAAAATAACTATTATCATTATTCTTCGATAAAATATCGTAATTTTCCAAAATTTAACTATATTAAAAAAAAAAAAATTATATACCTATAGGTATGCTATTATGTTATATATATTAAGTATAATATTAATTATAGTTTTTTGTTTTCAGTATGTATAAATTACTATTATATGAGAAACTTTGTAATATACTGTATCTTAATATTTATATAATTTATAATAGATACGTACCTGTATATTATTATTTATAAATCTGCTGCAGCAGCACAGCCCTTGTACAACTCGTGAGATGGCGGCGGCGAATTATGCGCGGGAGAAACCTGACGGCGGCGCGACAAAACTCCCAAGTTTGTGTGTTTCGTTGCGGTCGTTCCCTCCGCCCACACGGGCGGCGGCGTCAGGTTTACGACTTTCCGCCGCCCGCCGCTGCCGTTGGTCAGCACCAACGATAGTTCAGTGTGCGTGAGTACACCCCCGTGGACAACATAGGTTTGAGTGTGTTGTATCATTACTCGTGTGCGCTAGTGAGCTCACTAGTCGTGTGAACGAGTCCCAAAATCGTATTATTAATATTCGCGAGCTCGAGCCGTAAACCAATCACTATACGGGTTGCTGGTATGACGAACGTTGTAACTACTACCGCAACCGCGGTCGTTGTGAGATGAACGCCACCGGATGCCTGACGGCCCTGGGCGATGGCGGCGAGGCATTCGTCGTGATCTCGTCCGACGGCGACGACGACTACGGTGGATGCAGTCGCCGCGGACGCAATGGCCGCCGGCCCACAGAACCACGGACCACGTCTCCGCGGTGCCCGACCGGCCGGCCACCGACGCCGCCTCCACCCGTTCTTCCGATGGCCACTGCCGAAACGTACAAATTTAGACCACGCCGCAAAGACCGCGGTGCGTTCGTCGTGCTACCCGAACCACCAGTGGCGTCTACCACGGCCACATCGAACACAGCCGATGCCACAGCTCGGTCGCAAACAGTTGGCGGTACAGGTGTCAGCGGCCGCGTCAGCCCATTCCGTGGCTATGGTTTCAAAACGCCCGAGAATGGACGGTCGCGCGCGTCCAGTCCATCGACGTCCGGACGGCTAAGGCGTCAGTCGTCCGAGCCTCGAATCGTTGACAATAGTCGTGGGCCGTCAACCAACAAAACTGAGAAAAAACGGCTGTCGGCGTCCACCAAAGACTTGTCGATGGCCGGAAAATGGACGTCCGGTTCGTCTACTAAACAACCGTCGGCTGCGAGTGGTGCTACTGGTGGCCAGAAAACCTCGGTGGTTGGAAAGCCACCGACCATTCCGATGGCCAGCAGCGCGGCAGCTGTCAAATCTTCGCCGCGTAAGAAGTTGCCACCGACCCCACGCAAATCGGTGCCTCCCAAGTCACCGCTGCCCCTTAAGTCACCCAAAACGCCGAGACGGCCGAAACCGTCGACCGACGCAGTGGCAGGCCCCAAACCTACTGTCTCCGCAAAACCGACCGTCAGCCGTCCACCGGTCAGATCGTCACCACGTTTACCCAAGAAACAGTCGACGGACGCGGCCGTAGGGTCGTCCAAGACGGAAGCTCCGCCGAAAGACGCCGCCCGTCCACCGCCCGACAACGGTGTGAAGACAGTTGGAGCAACAGTCACGGTGACGGCCACAACAACGACCGCGACTACGTCGACGGAATCGGCGTCAGCAGCATTCGATTCATTGCCATCGACCACAGCACCAACGTTACTCACGTCCACTACGACGACGGTACAATCCGTTATTCCAATCACGGCGTCTACCTCGGCCACGGCCATAGCGACTACGCACGCAACCAACGCTGTCGCTTTACCCGTCGTCGATGGCGGACCGATTGTCACGGCTGTGCCTCCTCCGGCGGCTATTGCCGCAAACACCCTAGCCACTTTGTCCGTCATAGATCCATCGACCACTACTCTGAAACCGCCCCAAAGCGCGATGAGATCTCGCGATCCACCGGCCACCAACACTTCGTCAAAGCCAGCGACCACCGTTGTCGTAGTGGACGGTGGTCCAACGACAAAGGAAGCGACGACCACGCGACAGTCTGTCGCCGTCACGATGACGACCACGCCGCCACTGTCATACGAGTTACAAGAGATCGTTGTGGAACCGGAAATCGAAAACCAAAGCGGACGAACAGCCGTTCGCTTGTCTGTTAATACTGATGGCAACAAAACGTCGTCCACGGCTAGCAGCAGCAACGGTCACAAGACTGTCGCATGGGCGAGGTAAACAATAAATCTATATATACGTACAGCCAAACTTTATGCCTACATATCGCACTCATCATCGTATTCGCGATGATATTATACAATAATATTGGTAATTGGTGTTATGTACGTCCGCCATGTGTCTCATGCCCATCTCTTAGTCTACGTCTGTCTGTAGTCTGACGCTTTGGTTATATTCGCATAATATTCATATTAACTGTAATTGAATCGTTTGAAAATCTAACGCGAGTTCTCGACTAGAATCATCTGATTTTTCTGGGCTCCTGGCTGATCTGTGGTTATTATTTCAGCTTCATAAATATTAAATTTCAAATTCCAGCCGGAAGTATTTATTATTTGAAACAGCCCCGTAGACATTTTTTCCTGTAGTCGAGGTTGTATTTATACATTTTACAGATAATAGATTAACTCCGAATTGAAAACACCATAATAATTGGGAATGCTGGATATGTTTTCTTGGGGACCTCTTTTTAGCACATCAAACACTGCTTTGATTGCAGTAGGCACCTTTTATGGCAATGCTTATTTTGGCTTCAAGAGTATTTTTTACCTTAGAAATCAAATGAGTCAATAAGGTTTACAAAAATCCCAGGATAAATCACATTATATATTTATATACTACATTGTAATAAAAAAATTTTAATTTGCCTATATGTACCTATACTTTTAAATATTAATTGTTATGTTATTTATTTATGTATATTTCATATTTTTGTTATGTCATTCATAAAGGTAATAAAAACAGTACATACAATTACGATAAAAAAATAAACAAAAATGTTTTTAACAATTTTTATACTTTTCTATGTGATGAAACACGAGGGATTGTGTAATATTAATAGTTAATATATGATTTGCAATAAAATTGGTAGCATTAGAAAATATGCCCTTAAAAATTCACATAAACACATAACGATTCCACTAAATGATTTTGTTTTTGTATGTATTTGTAAAAGTATAAGAATTATGTATAAATCTGGACCAGTTTGTTTGAGTCCAACAGGCAAATTAGTCAACCACCTCGTGAATCCAATAAACGGCACCCAATGTTTATAGGTACCTATATTTTATGGGATATCCTGAGTACATCTCGTTTTTAATTTTACCCATTTATGGATCGAGTGCATCCAAAATGACTGAAAGTCTTATCGACAAATTATATTTCCTGAGTGCATCCTTGATACACAGTTATTTAGGTTAGGTATCCATTGCAAAATGCCAAAATTGAAGTACTAAATGCAAGAAAATTCGTCGACGACAGTATAAATAAATTTCAAAAAAATATAATATCAAAATGAGATTTTGTCAAAAGAATGGCATTCAAACACTAACTAAATTTTGATTATTTTTAAATACAAAAAGTAGAATGCTCACCCAAAGTTAAGAAGGTAAGCCAAAATAATAAAAAATAACATAAATAAGAATCACTAAATATTTTTGGAGTTTAAGCCAGTCCAGTTCACTTCGCGGATCTTATGATGCACATTGGAAACCTTACTCTAAAGTTTAAAATCTAAATGTACTGGGATGCACTTGGGCTAATTAAAATGTATTATCTTTTCTCTTGAAACACACTCTAGTGATTCTGGACGCATTTGAAACATAAATAAAAGCCAATTCGGAACGTATATCGAAAAAATCCCACTTTCTATACAAATTATGTGTTCCTTTAAAACTACATACTAATATATAAATGTGTTGTTTGCGTGAGTAAAACAATACCCATAGGATAAACCTTAACGATTCTAAATACAATATACATATACTCCATGTAAGTACATTAACATTGTACTGTGATTATAATCCTTTTACTTTTGTGCATATCGTTACAAGATTATACAGGCTTTTTTATATTCCATGTACTTTTATGACGACTGCACTGTTGAACTTTTTTAAGAGTTATTTTTCACAAAATTACTCCGAGTGTTCCTGCGGTGTCTTTTTTTTCGTTTCTGACCATCAGGCCACGAAGGGTGCACTTGTATTTTAATTGTCCCAATTCTTCGGTGAGATATTTTTATATAATTAGGTTAATATTAATATTTTTTTAGTTTTTAACGAGCGAAGTCGAGTCATTCAGTTAGTATTATAGGTAATATTGTAGGCACTCCAATATATAACAGTTATAATGTCTCTATACTCTTTTCGATGGTGGCGGTCGCAGAGCGGCTGGAATGGTAGGACTCGGGAGTCGGGGTGTCGAAAAAGAAAGAAAAAACTGTTTGCTCGCACGTTCGATATATATAATGGTGTGGCAGTGTCCGCGCGACGGTCTTACATTGTACCGAGTCACGCCACCAACGCTTGTATATTATATAGGTACACATACACAACATAAGTAATTGGGTCACTCCACCACAGCCGAGGGAAACGGTATGTGTATATACTTAGGCGACTACTGGCGGGTATCTCGTGCTTAAGGCCGCGCGAACATGCGATGCAGTTTCTTTCCGTGCTGGCGTGACCGCAAGGTACAAGTACCCCCCCCCCCCCCCCCCGGGGGCCAAGAGAGTTTGTGTGTGTGTGTTCTCAACCCCTGCACGTCACTACCTCGACTTTAAGTACGATATACACCCCGAAAGTCTTTCTTCCTGTGTACACCGCACCCCGACCCCGTAAATGCGTACAATAACTGGTATATATTATATATTATTATATACATATTCATCCGCCCTTTCCTTGATAATTTATCAATATTTGTACTTCCAGCGCCACCGGCAGCAGCAACCGCTCTGACCCCCCACCCACTTTCTTGAGCGAAAATAAAAAAAAAATCATAAATAATCGCCGGAGTTGACCACCTCGAAAAAACCAACGGCAGTAATAAAACAATACCTGCAGCCATTATACACGCGCTTGGTCGGACGGTGAACTTTTTTTCGGGTCAAGTCACATATATTCGCTTTTGCGTGGGTGTGCATGTGAAGGCTAAACGGTCGTTCTACGTTTCGCGTGTGTGCGTGTGTGTCTTACACAATATAATATATATATATATATATATATATATATATAGGTGTATACAGGTGTATATTAAATACCTACACAGCTGTGGATGCGCAGCGGAAATACGTCCGTCTCGTGCGGTACGCGATGATGGGTGGCGGACGACCCAGTACGGAAGCTCCGAGATTTGACGTCTATTCCATCGGCTTCCCGAATGTCAGGTGCGACTTAACGCATATGTCACGCCTCAGAACGGACAACTATGATTAAAATGTCATGAGTTATATATTATTATTATATAAAATCATGCATATTATATACCTACAAGTATATAATATATAGGTACCTACTATGTATACATTTCAGCTGCAGCTAGTGCCTGGTTTAAAGAGACCCTGTTTTCTATTTACTTTAGGGCTCTATTTAACAAAAAAGATTGGCAAAAATTAGAATTTATTTAAGATAGCTGACTACCAAATACGAGTTTAATCCATGAATCGCAACGATAGTCTCAATTAATTGTAATTTGTTGTTCTTATTTTTTTCAAATTCATTAATTTTAAATGTTTTCAAACGTTAATTGTTTTGTAACATCATGATTAATTGCAAATAATGATAAAAATTCCAGTATTTCTTGTGTTACAGAAATTGCACTCGAGTTTTATATAAATTTTATATAAAATTAACATTTATTATAAGTACTACAATAAAATTAATGAATGATATTGATTAGGTATAGATTATTTGTACCTCTATAGAGAAGTAAATAACAGCAGGGTCCTAAAAAATTGCGGTCCCTGAATTCAGCCCTAAATCAGGGCTTAGCAACAGCAAATGTTCAAAGCTTTTTCGATGTTACTTAAAAATAAAAATGTATGCAAAACCTACACTAATATAAACTTTTCTTTTAAAATAAATTCAAGATATTATCTATTATTTTGGTCAATAATTCTAAAATAAATATATGCTATAATTATTTATTGTATATGGATATAATTAGGTAAACACATAATAATATGTCTAGGTCAAACAATTTTTGTTCACTATTTTTAGAATATAAATATTATAAATATTTATAATACTTATACTTCTTATTTATAGTTAGGTATAGTCTTATACTCTTATACACTTATTTACTTCCTTAATTCTTATTTTTACGAGAATTATCAAATTTTGAGAAAAAATACAATTTTTTCTTAATGTAGGTACACAGTACACACATATTTGCATTCTATCTAAAGTTTTCTAAATCTACATTTATAACCATTTGAGAAAATGTCAAGCTTGACATCAGATATCATATTATGTTTATATTATCCAGTCTATAGTAATATTATCTATATTTTTCTTTAATGTGTTATCATATTTATTTTAATATAATATATATGATAAATTTGATATGTAATGTAGGTATATATATTATACATTACACTATTCCTATTGGTGTTTATTATGTATAATGAAAACCATTTGTTGCATCTCGTCTTAAAAATATAACGATGGCATAAAACGTCAAGTATATCCCAAATAACTTCCATATTTTACAAAACATTTTTCACTCGATAAGATTTATTAACCTCTTGGCTTTGGCTTTGTTTAAAAAAATTCAAAAGAATTCAACTTCTAAAAATAATTAGATCATAGAATTGTATGTTTACCACTTTATCAATGTCAGCCGTAAAGTGAAAATTGATATGAAATGTGAACAATTTTCTTTATACAAACATCAACAACTTTGACGTTACATATATTTATAATGTATATAGGTATGTTGCTGTGTACCTAATTCGGTACTTGTATGTACGAATCGAGCAATTTTACCCTTCTTCACATTCACGCGATACAATTGAATTCCAAGCACGCAACATGAATATTATCGCACATCTGTTATATTCGTGAATTTCATCGGCACTTGCCCATTGGACATTACAATCATGACATAATACCCATTTTGATTCAGGAATAAAGGTGCAAATGTCCTAAGAAAATTTTTTTCACGATTACAAAATATTTAAGAAAACAAATTATATTCATAATCGAATACACGACAGTATAACATCTCACGAACATAATAGACGGTTGATATGTACACGATAATAAGAAATACAATAAGTATCTTTTATAAGTGTACAATATAATCACATAATATATCATGTAAAATATAAATTTAATTAAATACATGTACCTACATTTCTAATTGGTCGATTTAAATTTGAAACAACGAGAATATTAAATGCTATTTTTTCCACCGTCAATCGATATTTTACAGATATATATCAGGCATAATACGACAAGTCAACAAATTATTAGGTAGTTTAAATACAGCATTTGCGAGGAAGGCGGTCGCTTAGTAATAACTCATAATATGTTTGTGGGTACCTATTATTATTATTTAGGTATAATTATGTGTTATCAAAAGTCTGAACACATTTTATAGATAGGTATAGAATTATAACTAGAGGGCGTGTAAAATAACGATGATTTCAAATTTGACTACCTAGTATATTGGTGTACTGTATTTTTACATTATAACATATTTAATGATTCGACAATTTTCAAGCATGCAATGAACATCATTGTTTTTACTTGAATAATGAAAATATTGATACCCAGATTAATATAAGTTAGTCCTTATATAATTTTGAAACCACATAGCCACCATGTCAAAAATTACTCGTTTGAATTTCAATTTAGTCACATCAACAAAAGTATATCAGCTTAACAGTATAAAAAAATATAGGGAGACTTTAATTTGAAAAAAGAAAGACGTTAGTAAAATGGTATAGAAAATCAAAGTATTTGAAAATACATTCTTTAGGTAGGTTTTTAACCTATAATTCAAAATTTAAAATCAGAATTCAAATAAATTTATTATTAAAAGAAAAAATGGGAGTTTGATGGATTAACTTGTACCTATATTATAATATATTATACATAGGTATATCATAAATTTATTGTGTATATACGTTAAAATATATAATATGGAACATTTAATTTCACAAATATAAGTGTGAATTAGGAGCTGATGGGGCTCAAGTTTTACTCGCGTCCTGCAGGATATAGAAGCATGAGCTCAAAACAGTCAAAACACTCTTCATAAGCAATTCTTTACGACTAGGTACTTTATATATTTGCTACATATTTTAGCCCTCATAAAATCGTACTACGTTTTTAGTGGTTTTAAATATTTACGAAATTGCAATATCAGTATAATAATTACAATTTTGTCCATACTGGCTGCTCTAGAATATCAGCCCTGTATGAATTGTTGATTAAAGTTATTATGTGCTTGATGTAATATATTTAGCGAACGTGGAAATGCAACATTTACATAATACTTAAATACTATTTAAACCATGTTTTCTTTGTCATTTTTATCATAAATATATATTCATAACATGCATTTTATTTAAGTAGATATAATACATTTTTTAACTGTGAATAATGTTTCAGTTTAGTTATTTTTCCATAATTCATTGGATATCTGTAATAGATAAAATCTGGTCACTCTTAGTAAAAATCTGCACTTTAAAAGCTTAACACTGTTCATATAACCCCATTATATTATATAAATAAATACGTAATGCATTACATTTTTCATTCATGCTTATATTATGTACTAGTATATTATGATATATGTAATATGTATATAGTCCCGAACTTTGTAAAAAATGAAACTATTTTCACAAAGTCATTAAAAATAGAATGCCGGGATGTTTTAACTTACAATGATATAGTTTTAATGGTTTTTAAAAATATGTATAATTATTACAGCGGCGTAGCCAGGATTTTTTACGGAGGGGGGGGGGGGGGGGGGGGGGGTTATCTGATCAATTTTTTACACAGCGGTGCATTAAATACCTACTAGCACGGCCGAAGCTATAGAACACTAACAAAATAAAGATGACAATTTAAAATTAGTAAAATACAATTTAAGACTTTTTGATTAAATATTTGTAGACCATTACAATAATTTTTAAATTTTATTAACATTTCGGGAGGGGGTGGCTGCAGCCCCCTCAGCCCTCCCCCTGGCTACGCCACTGAATTATTATAATCCTATTGGCTATTGCCTTGTTTTTTTAGCACCTGCAGGTTGAGACCAGTAATTTTACAATTTTTATGTACTTAGATATGTATTACTTTTTGTCTGTTATATATACATCATTTGAAATTTATATCCTATTATAACTTGAAAAATAATAAATAAATACTACTTATTCTAAATGTCTGTTTAATAAATGCGACAATTGCTACAGTATGCTCATTATAGATACGGCGTGTTATTTTATTTATTCTGCGTGTTATTTTATTTATTCTACGTCCTGAATTTTCTTATAGACGTGTGATCTAACTGTTAGGTATTGAATCTTTGAATAATTTAGCATATACATATATAAATACAACCACCGCATGAACTCCTAAATCTTATCTTATTCTAATGATCGTATCTCTATACACATAATATTTTAACAACATTTGAGGGAGATGGTCGATTTTATTTTCGGTCCATTAGCAAATTGACGTTTACTTTATGTATCCATGCAACATATATACTAACTATATATTTATAGCTCAAAATGTTCAAATCACCCGTTTCCAAATGAAAGCGAGTAAACTTTGCGTGATGTTGGGGGGTCGGTAATAGCCGCAAAGAGTCGCTCGTAATAGGTACTATAATTATTATAGTGTATGGGTACCTAATATGTGTACAGTCATGCTATGGATAATATATCACTATATTAGATTGGTAGGCCATTATATGAATGACGGGCGTTTACCAATCGTTTGCGTGGATTAAAAAAAAAAACCCGATTTAAAAAAGACCTCGTGTTGCATGAAGCAGCCAGTAGGTAGTAGATACCCACATATCTATACATAATAGGTGTAATAGGTGTACATAATGGATGAATTTTTTTATCGTGAAAAAAAAAACCCCCAAAAGTAATAAATCGAACACAATTTATATTTTTATGGCCACTAATAATGAAAATATTATATTTCTTATCAACGAACCGCTATGGTATATTGGTATACGTTTATATATATATATATTATGATGAATTTGTTCGTTTTTTCGGTGCAGGCCATCCGAAAAGACTATCGTGCCGGCGGAAGTCCCGCGGTCGACCGAATCGGTCACCAAAGATCCGGCCTACAAAAGGTATGCGCGGAAGCTATGCGGTGGAGGCAGCGAAAGCGGTCGCGGTGGACATCGACCGTCCACTGCCGCAGATGGCCGTGTGTTGAAGTGCTGGGCGGCGGTGTGGAAAAGGCGGCCGCGGCCGTGCGGAAAATGCTGTGGCCAAAAGCGAACAGCCGCCGTGACGGCGTCCACTGCAGAGGCCGCGTCCGGCGGCCGACGACGTCCACAATGGTGGCGGCGGTGCAGTGACAAGTTGTGCTGTTGCCGCGGCCAGCGGGCGGCGGCGAACAAGAGGAAACTTGCTACGGTAGCATCGTCATCGGACCATTCGGTCGGGGCGCTCGGCATCGCTCCGCCGACCATGGCTACCGACACGTTCTGCGGCAAGTTGAAAAGGCGGTCGCGTCGCTGCTGCTGCTGCTGTGGTTGGTGTTGCGGCTGGTGTACCGTCCCAAAGTTCTTCAAGCGGATCTGCTGCTGCTGTTGCCGCGGCAAATCAGTGACGCCGAAGAGCAAGTCAGCCGATTCGCAAAAGCGGTCACTGTTTAAGTGTACCGGTTGCTGTACGGTAAGCGCACGTCGTTCTATAATATTTTTATTTCCGTATTCTTGTTGAAACACTGTATATATCAGCGTCGGTTCGCTGTACGTCGTATCCGGTCCAATTTCACCATAGAGCAATGGGTTTCATGCAACCGTCGGCGGCGGCCACATAAGGATAAAGCCTTAGGGCCAGTTGTACCGTCTACGGTTAAACTTCGATTATGATGCTTAATCAGCTGATAACAGATATTTAACCGGGCAAATTCGGCCGATTAAACTCCAGTAAATTTTAATCGGAGATGGTACAACTGGCCCTTATATAAATATTATCATATCGACAAATATATAAAATAACTAATAATTTAGATTATAAATAATAAAAGATAATAAATTATATTATACATATCTACATAGGCGTATAATGGGTGAAGGCCAAGGGGGCTATAAGCTCCCCATAATTATGTCCATGTATATGAGATCTGAAACATTTTTTATTTTATATTAAGGCTATAGCCCCCCCCCCCTCATAGAAATTCATCACGCTATGCCTATGCATATTTACATTCGTCATTATGCATATCAATTAAACTCGCCTATAATCTGTATAAAACGAGTATTGAGAAAACGCAGCCTAAAAATGACCATGCAATTTGTATTTTATGTCTATCCACATTGGCCACAGTCAATTTACATTAAGAGCCTATAAAATGACATTGAAAATTTGAAATATGATGTAAATGAACACATAGGTAAACGTATGACGTAATTATAGATTTTAAGCCCAGCCACGGAAAAAACGCGATAGGTAAAACAAATAATATAGCTTGATTGTACAATATTGAGAGTTTATAACAAATTGACAAAACGGGTACCAAATGACCCTAATGTCTCATACTTTGAGCTATTTTAGTATTTTTTTTTACTACAGGCACTCATGGGTTAATCAATTTTCTAAAATATTTTAAAAATATGTAGAATTTGTCTACCTTTATTCAGAACACAAGCTTCGCCTCTAAATATAACTAATATCCCTCGTTTAATACTGATCAACAGCCAATTCCGTCCTCACCACTGTTAGATATTGAACATCAGAACATACATTAATTAATTAATAATAGTTTGTAATACCTATCTACGTTATACATAAGTGTTTTATTAATTATAACCAATAACCAATAAGTTACACATCAATTATTATAAGCATCGGCAAGTTCTCAAGGGGATATTTTTCTGGGTACCCACCTACCCATGTTTTACGGCAGTTCAATTGAACTACCTAAGGTACCTGTTCGGCGCCACTGGGTAAACGTGTTGATACGACACTTTAGAGAAGAATAGTAGTGCTATGTAGAAAAAATATAGTTATCGGATCCTCAATTTTAGATTCTAAACGAAGTGATGAATGTATTGATTTTACAATGATGTGTGTGTGTATTTTTTTTTTTTGTGACTGTGTACAGCATAACTAGTCGAAATAATGCTTCGATTTCAAACTTTGGGGGTGCTTTCCGATGTAAAATTGAAGATCCTTGGTGCATTATTAAGGTCAAAAGTAAACATTTTCCAACAGTTTTCAAAAAAATCGAGAAAAACAAAAATAAAAATGATAGAAAAACGAGAATTTTTACGCAAAACCAGTTTTCGACCAAATCGATATTTTTATTAGATTCTGAGCGGAGCGATGAATGTATTGATTTTACCATGATGTGTGTATTTTTTTTTTTTTTTTTTTTTGTGTCTGTCATCACGTTTTGGGGCAGTAAAAGTGCTTTGATTTTTGACTTCAGTACCTTATTGGATCAGAAAGTGAATCTAGTTGATACTTTGGGGGATCAAAAGTAAAAAATTATAATACTTAATACTTTTCTAAATAATTGAGAAAAACAAACTAAAAATTAAGGGGGAAACGGGAAATTTTACGCACACTCATTTTTCGACAAAATCGATTTTGGTTTTTGATGTAACTTTAAAACAAATGATCATAGATACATGAAATTTTCACCTAATGTTTATATAAGTATATTCTATCCACCATGCAATTTTCAAAAAATTTCGACTTAATTTGAACTATTCATAAGCATTTCAAATATTCGAACATTATTAGTTTTTTTTAAATTAATATCGATTAAAATTTATTTGTTAGGCAGAAAAGCTTGAAAATTTAATACAAGGCTCTTAACATATTGTTACAATAGCAGTTGAAAAATAAAAGAAATTCAAAGTCACAATTTTTTTTTATAAGCATTCAAAGTTTGAATTTTGACAAAATACGTAAAAATCACGAAAATTCACAAATTATTTTAAGCTAGAAATTCATAAAAAATTTTCTTTTTAAATCTAAGATTTAAAAATTTAATACAAGATTCCTTACAAGTTTTTCAATCTTTATCACAAATAAAAATTCCACCTGAAATTCAAATTAAATTTTTATGAGCATTTGAAATTTAAATTTTTACAACATTGGATTTTCACTTTTAGCGATTTCCTTATTTTGGTGTAACTCTAAAACAAATTACCACAGATACTTGAAATTTTGACTAAATGTTTATATAGGCATGTTATATATTTGATAAAATTTTCAAAATATTTAGATTTGTTTTGAGCTGTTTACTGACATTTTAATTTTTCAACTTTATTACTTTTTTTTTCTATAAATATCGATAAAAATTTATTTGTTCGGTAGAAAAGCTTGAAAATTTAATACAAGGCTTCTAACACATTATAACAATAGAAGTTAAAAAATATTAAAAATTCGTAGGCACAATTTTTTTTATAAGCATTTAAAGTTCAAATTTTGACTAAATACTTAAAAATTACGGCAATGTTCAAATTATCTTAGATAGAAATTCATAAAAGTTTTCCTTTTTAATTCTAAGATTTGAAAGTTTAATACAAGGCTCCTAACATATTTTTACAATAGAAGTTGAAAAATAAAAGAAATACATAGTCACAATTTTTTTTTATAAGCATTCAAAGTTTGAATTTTTACAACATATTAAGTAAAAATCACGAAAATTCGTAAATTATTTTATGCTAGAAATTCATAAAAAATTTTCCTTTTATATCTAAGATTTGAAAATTTAATACAAGGCTCCTAAAATATTTTTACTCTAGCATTTGAATAATAAAAAAAATATATAGTCACACATTTTTTTTATAAGCATTTACAGTTCAAATTTTGACTAAATACATAAAAATTACGGCAATGTTCAAATTATCTTAGATCGAAATTCATAAAAGTTTTTCTTTTTAATTCTAAGATTTGAGAATTTAATACAAGGCTCATAATATATTTTTACAATAGTAGTTGAAAAATAAAAGAAATGTATAGCCACTTTTTTTTTTTTACAAGCATTTAAATTTAAATTTTGACAACATACGTAAAAATCACGAAAATTCGTAAATTATTTTATTCTAGAAATTCATAAAAAATTTTCCTTTTATACCTAAGATTTGAAAATTTAATACAAGATTCCTTACAAATTTGTCAATCTTTATCACAAAAAAAATGTCCACCGGAAATTCAAATTAAATTTTTATTAGCATTTGAATTTCAAATATTGACAAAAATTCGTCAAAACCATGAATATTTGCAAATTATTTTGTAGTTCAAAATTTATAATATTGTTTGTATTTATATCTAAGGTTATAAAATTTAACACCAATTTTTCCATAAGTGTTGCTTCAAATAGCTATAGAGAAAATTTGAAGCATCATTATAGGGAAAATGTTTTGAGCGTTTGAGTTTTAAATTTTTATGAAATCGCGTAATGATAACGATTTATCCTCAAACCAGGTATTTGTATATCTATGATAATATAAGGTATTATGAATTATGATAACTACATGATAACTACACTAATTGATTAATCGTGCCTTATGCAAAATGCGTCTCAATTGAAAAATAAAATATTTGTTTAAAAATAGAATATATGACAATATTTAAATATAATATATCCTAGACTGACAAATCATCTCCGTTCAGAATCGTTTTTCGTATACAATGATACCTATCATTGCATTCAAATTTAATCCCATTCACTACAGAAACCTATTGTACAGCAGAGCGATATCCACGACTTACCCGCCTTTTTTTTTTTTTAAGTCGTTACGGTTACCGAGTTTCATGGTTAGCTTTTCGGATTATGCATATTTCTATATTGCATTATAGTTCCATAAAAATTAGCAGCATGAAATTGGAACTATAAAACTATGTTCACTAAAAGTTCTCAATGTTGAAAATCTGTTAGACGGAGACAATGCGGCCATAAGGGTGTGAGTGTGTGACATCTTCTTAAAACGTATTTACCAAAACAGATATATATTTTATAATTATTGATTTAAAACTAGTAATTACAATAATACGAAGATTGAATTGGTTCCCCCCTCGCCTAAGCAAAAAGGATTCCTGTTCATACTTGACACTTAATCCATGGGCCATAAAATTCAAATTTCCAATATCAACTATTTGTGATATTTATTTTTACAAATAATTAAGGATAAAAAACATAAAAGATACCAATTTCATTTTATTTTTTTCTCAATTTTTCTATAACTACCTAAATATAAGTTTGACGGTGAACTTGTTATTTTGTTTTTCAAATGGAAACTTTTAATTTTTAAGTTTAATGTTAAAGTTTAGACTATCACTGTAGATACTAGTTGTACTATTCTTAATATAAAAATAATTACGCATATAATGTTTAGTAGATACCATCGTAGAACTATAATATGCACAATACGTACATGAAACTTATTTCTATTACGTTCTAATTTAATGAAGTGATTATTCAAATAACAAAAGTTTTTAAAGCATAAATACATTATTATATTTTTACTATTTAAAAGACCTTTTTTCATGTAAGTGTCTATTTTTTTATGACTTTAGCGCAAGTATGGCAGTTGATGACATAATAAAGTACTAAAGTACTAATAAAGATGTTTTCTTCATTTATTTTTCCGTTTCCAGAACAAATGTGATTTTAAAACACGAACAGCTTACTTATTTCCTTTAATACATCAATCCAAACTTAAACTTCTATTTACCGTAGAAAAGTGTGAAATATGTGAATAGATTCTAAGTATAAGTAGACAAAAGTTTAAAATCAATATGAATATTTTGAAAATATTAATGTAGGTATTTAAGATAGGTACATCAATACATAGGTACCTACATAAAAGGTTCAAGTCTCCACTATATAATAATATATTTGTATTACCTACAGCAAAACAACTAATTATTCTTCATTTATGATCTAATTTTGTTAACTTTTTAACTTTAAGCGCTGATAAAAAAAAAATATCATGCCCATTAATTTTAAAATATATATTTATACTTCTAAAAGTAAAATTTGTACGGAATATTGTATTAAATTTTAAAACCTTTTTACTGAGCCTTATTATGTTTATCAACACTTAAAAATTAAAATGTATTAATTAATTGAAATGTATAATATAATCATTATATTATATATTATATTATAATGTATAGCCTGAATTGAGTGTAAATATTGTTTTAAAATTTTATCGACTAGATAAAGAACACGATAATTTAATCATAATTGAAATATTTTAAGATTCTACGACTAATACTTTATGAATTACAACAAATAATCTAAAACCGATTGATGAGGAATTGTTATTTTACCACATGCATATCCAGTTTCATCAAAATTTAAACTTCAGACGCTTATACTAAATATTTTTTGAATTGCACTAAACTTTATTTATAAATTCTACTAAGAAAAACTTATGTATGCATATGGAACCTTGTATTAATTTTAAAAACTTAAAATATGAATATTAAAAAAATACATGAATTTTTAAATTCGCTCAGATAATTGGGTTACATTTTTTTTCGATTGTTTTGATTAGTATTGAGAACTTTTAAACTCCTAGCATCAACTATATATTCAATTTTCTACCGGAAACTATTACCGAAGTAAAAAAATCTAAACATTTTTACTACCTAATTTCTTAAAGTAATGATAAACATAAAAATAAAAACAGATCAATTATGTTGTAAATCAATTCATTCGTCGCTCATAATCCAAAATAAATTTGTGTTTGGACTTAAAATAAATGTTATATTATTAAATATTATGTTATTTAATATATTTGTGTTAGTATAGGATTTCAATATTTTAGTCTGCGTTTATGCGTACATAAATATTATCGTTAGCGACGCCAAAACTTTATTTTAACGATGTAACATGACCATATTATATTATATTGTGTTCGCATCACAGCTAGGTAATTTAACAAAAGCGGTTAAGATATTCGATATAGTTAAATATTGTTAATCGTGGTTAATTGAATAGAAGTTAAGTGATTCATATGACAAGTGGTCGAATATTATATTTCTATAAGCTGTCGGTATTTTGTCACATTATAGTTTTATGTTACTTCAGCACCACAGAGTTTCTGATGATTGTTAGTTCCAGCTAATACACCCGTCGATACGCACCTCTATATTATACATGAAATTCATTGGTAAGTAGGTACGAGTTCAAAAACTGTTTGAAATTACTTTCGACTCTTTTCAATATGTCCAAAAGTAAATATCTGGCGTCTTGTCAAAAAAGACGTATAGTTACAAAAGTTCGTGCGAATGCGTTTAAAACCAGCGGTACAATAATTGTCTGTAAGCTAAGTGAGGTAAATAGATTTCGATCATAAATATGAATAATTATTGTTATTAATTAATAAATTTAAAAAAAAAAAAAAAAAAAAAACTATGTAATGTCTTCCTAACGAAAAGTGTATATTTTTAGAGCATTATTATATACCTATGTGCTTTTTTTTTATAACTACACAAACTGACAACTGCAAGTACCTAGGTACTTTATATAAACTTTTTTGAAATTCCACGATTATATTTTTAATTTCTCCTATATTATTTTGTATAACTTTTAACTGTTTATCACTTATTGGCTTATTTTATAATAATAATAATGATCATCCAAAATATAATTTATGATATCCGTTTTATACATATATAAATAAGTTATTATAAATATTAAAAAAAGTTAATGGGGATCCTGATCCACCCCCTCCCTTCACCACTCAATACTTATTTGACCATCACAATATTAGACTATAGTATATTATACATTTATATTTTATTTACAAATATAATTACTAAAAATAATTATTAAGTAAATAATTAAGTAATCATAGAAATTGTCATCAATGAGTGGCTCCTTTTATCAAATTATTTTGTTGTGAATGTACTCTTAGCACATATTCTTATTGTATTAATGATACAGATTGTATATTAGGTACTTGTAAAAATAAAAAATAAATATTTTATATACTATTGGCATGCCTAGAGGATATAAGAAATTTGGTATTTGATAACCATACATAATTGGACCAATATAGTGTATATAGGTATAATAATAATAATACATTTAAGCATTCGTATATGCATAATTTCTATAAGTTTATGTTGATTCATTATAATACATCGATTTGCATGCAACGCGATTTAGTATACCCCCCCCCCCTTAAATGGCTAAATGCGCCACTATATATGAAGATACGCAAGTTTTCAAATGTTACAATTCCCGTTTAATACACATCATGACTATGTCTACCAATACGGCAGCATGTTATACATTGTACATAATATGTAATTATATTCCAACGTTGTATGATAATACCATAATGGTATGCTGTTATAGTATATTTTTTTATAAAGTAATCCTGTAATCGTATTTATATTATACAGTGTATACACACTATTTATAGCTAAATAGTAATAACAATATAATATTGTTTACCATAATAATGAAAAATCCTATAAACGATTGAATGATTAATAATACAAACCCATAAAGGTCACTGTAAAATTATGCATGTTTTGATTTTGAAACAACATTGATTTAGGTATAGCCTTTCAAATTTTTAACATTGTAGAATATAATGAATATATAAATATCTTATAAATGTATAGGAATGTGTTTATAACAAATAGGTATCATAAAATATGATTAATTTATTGAATAAACTCTCTCGATTGGGTGATTTCTAGGAAATTTAACCTTCTTAGACACGCATTAAAATAAATGTCGAAAGGACGTCGACCCGTTGTTTATAATATAATTATTAACCCAACACCCACAAACTTTATATGGGTTATACTACTACTACACAAGCTATAACTCATTAGTTAGACATTAGCTCTGCTATTAAAACTGACATAATATCAAATATCATAATGTTTGGGTCTTGGGTAGGTACTTACCCACAACCTTTTATAAAACCACAATAATGTAAATCTACTATACGTATAGGACATTCAAAGTCTGATTGACGCACCATTTAAAACACATTAAATCAATATGAACACTTATTACATATTATACTGATATACACACGACTATATTTCTATAACTATAATATAATTAAATTATTATTTATTCGTGTTAAATTAATTCTTGACTTGGTATCAACTACCAAGTAGGTATCAATATCGATTCTGCAAAGCTTATAGGCATTATATAAGTGTGTGTGTGTGTGTGTTTATGAGTTAGGTACCAATTATTATTATTTATAAATTATAAAATGTATAATCACTATATAGTATACATATATTATTAATAACATGTAGGTATAAATGGTATAATCAAAAGTATAATAGTAGGTATATATTATAAACATTAAACTGCATTTTGTTTAAAAAAATCAATTATTTTTAGCTGATTTTCATTGATTATTGCCTTTAGAATGTTTTGTGACGATTTACTTTACATTAATTATCAATTATTACACTACCTATTAACTTAGTTTGGCATAATTTCCTTTCATGTTCAGATTGTGTTGGTAAACTACAACACTTGGAATAATGGTGTAGTTACAATACGTTTTAATTTATTATTTATTTTATTTTAATTTATGTAAAAGACTAGGTAGGTACGTGCTTATAAAATGTGCAATAATTATATTTTACTTTTTAAATTCATAAAAATATTAACTTATTTATTCATAGTTCACATAGTTGACATGCACTAAACAATAATGTATAGTATTTATTCCGCATAAAATATGAATTAAATTATTTTTAAACATAATAAAAGTATTTATACGTATATACTTATCACTACTTCAGACATGTAGGCGATTTTTCATGATCATTTTTAACTTGATAAAAATGTGACAGCTTACTTCTAGAACTTATGTGAAGTTCAATGAATCTCAGCACATCTGCTACGACGCTACGTTTTAATTAAGACGTTTAACCTAGTTTATTTTACTTTATTTTCTTATTAAGTAAATGTACACTTTGCGTGTGTTGAAGGCTTCACTTTTTTTTACTTTCCTTGTAAACCTTATACGTAATCACTGAACACTGTACAGGTATCTAATATATATTATATTTGTTTTTTTCACCAGAATATACCTAAATTGGATGCAGTTTTTGTCGATCATTCGTCCGTTATGAAAGGTGCTATACCAGTACTACCAGTAACACTGGCATGGTTGTGTTTAGTGTTCAACGTCATTATTCCGGGAGCAGGTAACATTTACTTCAATGTATAATGTATCGAAAAGTTTCTGGTCGATATAATTAAATTAACTAAAGATTACCTGGACCAGAGTGATGATGCTTAAATAGTTGCAGAAGATAAAAATAATTAGAGATGGTATCTCTATAATATGTAGAACATTTGAGATAGGTACACTTTTGTAGGTTACCTCAAATACAGTGTGTTAATAAAATAAAATTGTGCGCATGTGCATTTTCACATCCTGATATTTTTTGTTGGAAGTACACACTAATCATCTGTTTAAATATAATGACATAATGTACATATTATATTGTGTTCGGTGAGGACATTTATGATGGAGGGTACAGAGGGCGGTACAAGAGACCCATGCACCCTCTTACATTGGTACAATGGTACTGACTACTGTTAGTAGTATTAAACTATCAACGTACGTATTTTATTGAACACAATTATAGTTGTTTAGACTATAATATATGTGTTTAAAAAGTATAACTTAAGGTATGAACAGAAACATTTTTTTGAATTCTCAACTTACTAAAAGTAATATTTGAATATTTTCGTGATTTTGATGACTTTTGTCATAATCATAAATTTAAATACTTAAAAAATATTTATTAACATTGTAGCTCTATTGTATTTTAAATAATTTTTAGTTGGTATACGAAAAAAAATATAAAATAAAAAATATCAATAATAATCATAAATCATGATATTTTAAAAATTATACTATTCAGTATTCACATAAAATGCTAATACAATTTTTTTGTGGAACATTTTAAGTATGTATGGTAGTTTTTCCTTTTTAAGAAGTTGATATGTTGTCTAGTTATGGGTAAAATTACAGTTTTTACTATTTAATTTTCATGTTAACAGTAGAGTAAGAAAAATACTTTTAATGTTTATAATTTTATGAATATACTTGTAGGTATTATGTTATTATAAAAAACATTAATATATTATTATTAAAAAAGTGAATATTTTTAAACAATCATAATGAGTATACATATATACCTATTAGGTATTATGTTTTATATTGTGCCCCCATCCTATTATTTTTTTTCCGATACACCCATTGTTGAGATAGAATGCCTACAAAAATAATAGATGAGTATCTAATACAGACATACAGTAATACCACATGCAATAGGTTCATATTTATATAAAAATTCAAATTTATTGTAATTTTTTTATTATTAAGAACACATATATAATGAATAGAACAGCTAAATTGAAACTTATATACTAATCTTCATTAAATGATTATATAATATATTTTTGTAAGCAAAACTAAATTTTATAACTATCAAATAGGTGTTATATTAGTTTTTTCAATGATCAAGTCAACTGTTTACTTAAATAATAGTTTTATGTTTATAAGTCAGTATTATAATTATTGTAATGGAATGGACTTAAGACTAGCATAAACTATCTAGGTATTTTATTTACTATATAAATTATTTTACACACATAGGCCTTAATATACTCATAGATTGAACATAGTGTAGTAGTAGTCATACATATTGATGATAATATGCTGCGTCCCACACAAATACCGAAGCACACAGCATATACGCAACAACGACATATTCATAATATGTATAATAAACATCTACTTTTATCATTATTTCTATTAACTAATGTTAACAATAATTTTAAAGTAATGCTTTCCACCATTCTATCCTACCAATCCAGTATGTTTTTTCTGTTATTTAATATTATAAGCATTAAGCTGTATAAGGTCTATGCTAACAGCTTACAAATAATAATATCAAGTAGGTATAAAAAGTTTAAAAAAAAATTTGAGTTAATTATAATCACACATAATAATATACATTTTTGAAGATAAAATAATAAAATAAGTGATTTATGATTATTGTTTATGTTTACAAAACAGTAATAAAATATTGGAATATAATATTAGAATATTCTTTAAAATTACGTCACACTATAATACAGAGTTTATAATATATATAAACAATCTAAGCTATAAATTATTTATTTTACACATATCAAGTTATTGATAGTCATTGAATTCCTTATTTTTAATAGGTATCGGACATTTAATCAACTCTATAGAAAATACTTAAATACAAATAGGAAAACATCTAAAATGTACCAATAATTAATTAAATTTAAAGTTCAAATTTCATTCATTTATGAAATACTTTTTTATTTTATGTAGGTATAGGATAACAATTTAGTTTTATAATTTTATAAAATAATTATTTCCCGTAAAATGTATGGATAATATTTTATCCATAGAATATGAAGCCAACTTAGTTAATAGATTATAGCAGCTAATAGGTTTTCTATTGACCATTTTCAATAAATAAAGAAGAAAAAAAACATTACACATTAATTTCATCACACGACTACTTAAAATTTCTACATTTTAAACATATTTACTTTTTATTTCTACACAAACTATTATGAATTTAATAAATATTATTTCTATTATATATAGGCACGTTCTCCAGCGGAATGTTGTGCTTATGCATTGGTAAGCCAAGATTCACGGTCAACGACACCTTTCAATCCAGGGTAGGCGCATTTTGCGTGAACTTCGTCGTAGCCGCTGCTCAGCTGTTCACGGTGCTTTTTTGTTTAGTCGGCTGGGGATGGAGCATATGGTGGGGTGTGATAATGCTCAAGATGGCGAGTAAGTCGAGTCTTCTGCAGAACGTACTTCTCTATAAACAATTGAATATATTTTATTAGTAGATACTAGAAAGATTCTAGGTTAGTAATATTAGTAATTTATTTAGTACTATACAATGTGGATTCCACCAAGTTTGCTCTCACTTTTTAGATTTTTTCACTCATATTTTTAAAATTTTACTTAACAAATTACTTCTGTTTAAAAGCGCACATATTTTTACATAACAACCTGTATAAACCCGAGTTTTGTGTAATTTAATGATTTGTAGTAGATATATAGGTAGGTACAATTTGTATAATACGAGTATAAAGACCAAACAGTTGAGTTCGGAAATTTTTTTTTATTAATTGATCATTATTTGTAAATCTAATTTTTTCATATCTTGAGTTAATTATTATTATTTTTATAAGCTATTATTAGTTATTGTTTGTTGTTACCCTGATCAAGAGAAATACATAAATATTCACCGTAATCGTTGACACGCACCTCACTTGGAAATTGTCGGTGGTAAATCATTAATTTGAAACCTTTCACTATATGGGTAATTTTTAACTGCCTATAATTTGATATAAATGTATTGCAATTTTGAAAATTTCTAATTTTAATCACAAATATTAATGGATAAAGTATGGTACACTGGTGTTTGGTATACATGTCTAATTCGTAATAAACATGAATATAGTTAGCGGGAAAAACTAAGTTTAGTAACCTCTAGTTTAAAAGTGTAACTATTGATTTTCTATAAACCTTGTAGCAATTACTATTTTACATTTTTTACACAAAAATAATATTTCCAAGCGTACGTATAGGTATAATTTCATTGATTTAGTCAATCAACATAAGTCAATTCAGTAGTTTTAATAATAGTAGTACAAATTATTCATTTATGAAAATTATTTAGAAAATTATATAAAAGGTTCCTTGTATTGTTAACTTTTTACCTTAGGGCAAAAATAAAAACGACTTGATGGTACTTTATACCACTTGATGGTATTATACATTAAAATAGATGGTATATAATTTTTGATCTTATTCTAAAATTACCAATGTATTATGTATACAATATTAGTAAATAATAAAACATTGAACCTAACTAATAAATAAGTTAGTCACATTTATAAAGCTAGCTATACCTATCTAAATTAAAACAGTTTATTTTATGTTATCTATTATCCAAAAATATACAATGTAATATCAGTGGCAGGTATTAATAATTCAACACTAACATCATTATTTCTAAAAAAAATGTTCTACATTAGAATTTCAAATAAAATGAAAATTACATCTATTTCAATAGTTCATGAATAATTCAACAGTGCATATTTACAATTCTACAGCATTATATTATAAATGAACGATGGAACCCTGAAGGAGATGAACGATTTAAAGATACAATTTTTAAGTTATGAAATATTCAATTTAGGTACCTACTTAAATCTTAACTACAAAATGTTCGCTCAGTACCAGTATAATACTCATTTAAATGTATAGTACCTATATAAGTACAACTAAAAGTATTAAATACCAACTTATCTGTTTCTATACGTTAGCAATAAATGTTATAAATCTGCAATTGATTGTAACACGGGTTTCGGGTACACCTGCAGAAGTATATAATAAAAATAATACCTATATTATACGAATTGTATACCTGCAAGCACTAAACTCGTATCTTACGATATTGTTCGCAGAAAAATATCAGAAAATCAAAATAATCGATCAACCCGATGAAGCGCCAGTTGCCGTCGACCACAACCACCAGATCTGAATATCTAATACAATCGTTTAATTGTTTGGATCTTATTGATATATTGTAGTATAATTTACTATTACCTATATTATACGAAATTTTTGAGTTAAATAGATAACAATTATCGGATTATGATATTGTATATAAATATAATGTAATAAATCGGAGGTACAATATCATACATCCAGAATACCTATGTATTAAAAATAATTCATAGAGAAATAGTGATTTATAATAATAACATAGTATTTTGAACATTTTTGACCACCGATAACATTATATTAATTAGGTGCCTAGGTATGAAATATATATCATAATATGTAAGTTTAAGTGTATTTAAATATGTATTTGCAGATTTTTCGCACAATTCTCAGCGATTTCAAACGTAACAAATTCACAATACCTAATTGAATAGTCTGTAGGTTGTACCTACTAGGTACCGTCTGCGTTTTACGGAGACATAAATCGGTGGGCAACGACATGATTTACAAACCTATTCTACCTATACAATGCGCAATTTGAAATTAATCAAAAATATTGTCTATATATCACACAATATATAAATTGATTAATAAGTCTATGATTGTGTGTAAGCCGTAAGAGTGATGATCAAAAATTATGAAGAGAGATAATAGGTTCCAGTACTTAAAATATTACACTTACAAAAAAAGTTCTACAAAATATAACAGTTAACATAAAATGATTGCCTAATGATAACAATTGTTAAAACAATATATATAATATTATCTTTATATGTATAAATATCCTGTTAAAATAGTTGATCGCGCTAATCTCTGAAACCACTTAAGTAAACGATTTTAATGAAATGTTGTACATGTCTTTTGCAAGGCCCTACTTGTTAGATAGAATAGTTATCTAGATATGTGGCTTGCGAATTTAAGAAAGGATTTTGAGATAAGTGACAGTTTATTGTGATACTCAATTGGCATTTTACGAGTTTATCCATCAAAAACTATTACCAATCAGTTTTCCACTTAATTCATTTGTTACCTATTTGACAAATCTGCTATCATTTTTAGATTATAGTCCTGTTTAATTAAAATTGTATCACTATATGAACATGTTTAAATAAACATCGAACAATCTACAAACTATGAGTGAGTGATTCGCGCTATCAAATAATTGTTTATAACATATATATACGACTAACATTGTACTACCAACTAAATAACTCTAGCACCGTCCATCATACTATTTATTATATACTTTTAATAATTATTTAATTAATAATTAATATTGCTGGGCTAAATTCAATATTTTGACATTCTAACTTAGTATAGTCATTCGACATTCCTAATCCTTTGTGGATGTCTACTCCATACAATGTCTTTCATGGGTTTGCTGGTTAAAAGTGACGGCTGTTGAGGACTGTGATATAGAATATAAATTTATATATTATATTTATATACAAGTATACAACTCTAAAGAATTGTATAAAAATTATATATTGTGACATTTAAGTAACATCATCGATCAATCGTGATGGGTAATCATAATTAAAGTTTTTTACAATTTAGCTTGTTTTTTTTTTGCATACCTACCGATTATAGTCATAAATAGTACATAAGTACCTACTTAATTTTTGATGTTTAAATATATATCTACTACTAATTTTGTTAAATATAACTATTTTGGAAAGTATTTAATATAATAAAACTGTATTACATTAATTGTACAATTACCTTCTACAGTTTTAAACCATACCTAATAAAACATTAAGTATATATTATATTATATTATCTTATTATTTTGTTTAATATAATACTAATAATATATAATTTTATTATTTCCCAACTAAAATGTTTACAATGAAGATAAATAACTTAATATTATAAGTATGTGCCTGTTTATATTAATTAATAAAAATAAATTTATAGTATTATATTCATGAATTTTAAGTAGTTTTAAACATAATAACTTTTTGATGTATCTATATATTATTTTTAAACTGAATTTAAAATTAATTTCTTTTTACTTTTATTTAAAGTTGATCAATTTCACAACTTCACTTTTAACACAAGTACTTATACTTTTAAACAAATCCGGATGAAAAGGTAGTTTTGAACATTGGTTTATAAAATATAATAAATATAATATATAGCGAATAAAAATGATGCCTCTTATAAATGACGGCTAGGTGCTTAGTCACCAAAATATTTGCCTGGGTTAAATGTAAAAAATGTCCAATAGTTTTCAAGACCGCCAGGAAAAACAAAAAAAAATTAAGGGAAAACTGAGTTTTTGAGTAACCAGAGCGTCCAGAGCTTTTCAAACTGTGCGTCGCGGCTCTCAAGGGCGTCGCTAAAGTTTGCAAAGGGAGCCGCGTCAAAGCACCGAAAACCAACATCATACCTAAGTCTTGCATAATTACTATAAAATATTATTTGCAATCATTGTGGAAATGAAAACGACACGACCATTTGAAGTTTTATTTCTAGTACTAAAGTCACTCTTATTATCACCTATATAAGCCTGGGCTCGGAAGTTATAGCACTAATAAAGTAATTTTTTAGCGGTTTAATATGCACTTAAAAACACCACAATAATCGCTATAAATAGCACTTAAAATTGGAAAATATTTAAATTAAAATTTCATTAACAAACATTTTTTATTTAAAAGTGTTTTATAAACTAATTTTTAGACTTTTTTAAATTATACAAGTTTTATATAAAATATGATATACTAAATATTTGAGAAGTAGGCACTTTTCCGGCTCAGGATTATTTTCTATCTAACCTTCGAACGAATTCGATAACTGCAGTACATTTGATAAAATTTTAAAAATAACTAAATTATTGGAAACGAACGGAATAACCTGTGCGATCGGCAATAGTAACTAAAATGTACCTACTGTTTGTCTTCGTTAGCATATTCATTATTCAATACAATTTAGTTTATTTTCATTTTATATAAAATATGCTTGTAAATAGCACTTAAAACTCAAAATTAGCAAATTTAATTTAGTTTAAATGCAAAAATTATAATCCTTAAATTTAACAGAACTAAGTATTCTAAGAAATTGTATATTAGTGGCCTTGTGGGTTGTCATAATAAAAGGGCTGGAAAACACAGATTTGTAGAATTTAAAATATGCATAAAAAAGCAAAATAGGAAAATATCCAATTAAAACAATTATAATAGCAAGGTTGTTTGACTTAGAAATAAATGTGTAGGTACATGGTACCATGGATACATGGTACAATATTTTATTTAGGTAAAATATGTGATAATTGAAATTAATATATGAATACAAACAGTTAATGTGTTATATTTTGTAAATTGATTTAATTAAATTATTATATTTTATCTTATATTTTTATTAATATAACAAAGTAGTTAATATGTGGCCAATAAAAAATAATATAAAAATATGTACCTAATTATAAAAACAAATGGTTTGTATTTAAAGCACTGAATTCTTGATTTGAAATTTTAATATGAATTATATTAAACAATTTTGTATTGTTATCAATATTCAATAGCTAGATGCATATTTAAAATGTTTTCATAACTTATAAGAATAATATATAAGATATTGTACAGAACATATTAATTATTATCATGTCAACATAAAATTAACAATTTGGAAAATTCTAAAAACATATACCAACAACATGACTGATATTTAATAATTTTTAAATTATTTAAAGCTAAAAATAACTAGATTTGAATAATTTTACCTTATGCTTTTGAGGTTGGACTTTTTTGCTTTATTGCTACGCTTCTTTGGTTTTATTCTCTCATCTTCACTTTCATTTTTAGTTTCTTCATAAGTGGTCTTAAAACCTTCTTGTATACGCTGCCGAGCTATCCGAGAACTATTTCTACTACTATAAGAATAGGTGCTTTGGTGTGGATTCATACAACATGCTAAATGCTTAGATAATAAAAGACACTTCACTGATACAAAACATTTGGGACATTCAACTTCCTGAGTTGGTTTAGTGATATTCAAATTTTCAGCCATTACTATTAAGGTTGGAGTATTACAGCGTCTTCGGTAATCAGAATCAAACCGCCTCGGATCAAGAACTTTTAATTTTAATTCCTTATGAATATTAAATAAAGTTTCACATAGAAGCTCATCAATTATTAAATCTACTGATTTTTTAGTTTCAGGAGTGAAACGACTTAAAGTAGACTCCTTTAAAGCTCTTAATTCTAAACTTTGAGCAGATTTTTCTTCATCATAGACGTCTTCTTCTTCATCATCACTTATTTCATATACATAATTATTTTGCATGGTAGTATTTTCCATTTTCAATGATTCAAAGGATCTGAAAAGTAAAAATTAAAGTGAAAAGCATTAAACTTTTGTTTATATTTTAATATTTTATACATAAACCAATCAAAGGAGTTGTAATAAATTGTATAATATCTAAATAGCATTATTAAAGTTTGCCCATCTAAATGTGTATTGACAGTCATGATTTTTGAATAAATAGCAAACACTGCTACAACTTTCAATAATTGAAGACACTAATGTTTAAGAACCAATAAAAGTAATACCTTAAGTGTTTGAACTTATAATACTTAAAAAAATTAAAAACAGCAAATTATCTTTTACTGTTTATTAGTTAATCCTACATTTATAATAATTTTGCATTTTTTTTAAAATAAAACAATACTTATACCAATAAATTATGCATGCATATTGTGTAAATCAATAAATGTTACATAAATCAATTAAGAAATATTATGATGTTTGATAAATAATATAATATGATTATTAACATATAATTGTATATAGTTAGGTATAGAATGTTATAATTTAAAACTGAATACGCAATCGTTTGTTTGTAAAATATCATATATTTAAATTTAAAAAAAAATATAGGTATACCTAGTATTAATAGAATAAAATGTAATTTATAGTTTTACAACGTTTAAACATTTAAATATTTCTTAGTCCAAAAACAGTAAATCTAACATAAATACTATAATTTATGTTTTAAAAAATAAAACATGAATAAAATATCAAGATCAAGATCTTAAAAATACTTGTAACGGTATCCTACAATATTATTAATTTGAGTTAAATTACAAATTCATTTAATTTTAAGGTAATATTTTTCCATGAGTTCCAATAGTTTTTGACTAATAAAGTAATAATATTAAACTTAACATTTAAGCGCACACATAAAAAAATATATTTGTAAAACCAATATTTTATGGTAGATAGGTAGTCTAATAACATACAATTTAATTCTGAGCCAAAAACTTTAATTTGTTTCATATGAATTTAATAAATATTTTCCATAGTATTTAACATAGAAAAATATCTATTGTTCATCACAATTTTACAGAGGTATTTAATTAAACAATCACAGTTGGATAGGAGTTATACTGAACAATGAGTAAGCGATGTATGGTTTAACAATAACTTAAATAATATACTTGGGAGACAATCATCAATCAATCACAATTCGAATCATCAATATTAATGTCTAAACAATTTAACACAAACTATATATTATTTGGAAATAAATTAGTAAAAAAATAAAATATAATCTTCAGCCTTCACTGAAATAGCTAATATTTAATTGTTTGAAAACAGACATCCTACAATTAATGAAGTCAAATTTTAGTTAAACAAAATATGGCCTGGACTTAAATTATTGGTTGTTTTATTTTAAAAATTACAATTGATAAACATCTAAAAATTATTACCTATATACCTACTTAAAATTACTTATCTAAAAAACTTTAAGAACTAAGCAGTACTATCATTAGTAAGAGAATGATTATTATTTTTGACTGATTACATTATATATTTAAAATAAACATAAGTAATATTATTAAAATAATTGCTGGAAATATTTAGTAAAAATGTCTCATTAAATTAAATGTTTTTTTATTTTAATAATATAATACTTAAATACTAAATATTGTTTTGTTAACATTTAAAAATTAGGCATAATATGTACTAATATAGGTATTAAAAATAAAAAATAAAATGTATAAGCCTAATGATAATGTATTTTAAACTCAAGACTCACAAAGAAACTTTAAATTTTAGATAATACTAGCTGTAAAAAAATATTATGTTGCACACAGAATAAAACAAATTACTAACAATTAAAATAAAATAAACTTATACTTTAGGTATTTCAGTAATTTAGGAACCTTCAGTACATTTTTGAACATTCAGTTTATTATACAAGCATTCTAGCTTTGCGAGCAATGATTCATTAATAAAGCGTGCACTCTCCAATGGACAGTAATCATCTCCTGTGGACAAGGCAATTGTAATGGCAGCTGGTTCGTGTATAATAGGTAAAAAGTTGAATACAATATCCATAGATTTTGCGATATCAGCTAAGTCCGTGTGATGGTTAGGTAATTCAATATTGTCAATTGTGCATCCAGCATTATGCACTATCAACCAGTCAATTGTATCGTAATGTTTCAACAATTCGTTTACGATAAAGGATAAATCTTCAGGATTTACGGCAGTTAAAGTTTCAGTCGGATACTCATCTAATGACTTACCGTCATCAAGATGCATAAACACAGATTCCAATTCTTGCAACAATATTTCTCTAGAGCGAGAACATTGCAGTAAGCTGTTAACGTCTTCTTTATTAGTTGGAGAGTTGAATGTGTAAATTTTATGTAGATTAGTATACAAATTTGCTTTGTCATACATGGACAGAAATGGATTGTTTGTGGAGAAAAAGTCACAATCAAAATCTAAGATATAATGAGGATTATCTCTAGTGTACTCGACAAACTTGTTTCGTAATAGCTCAAATTTTTCCTCGCCATCGTCAAAAACTGAACTACACATAGTAAATACAAACAACTTGATTGTTCTTATATTAATGAGATCATTTTCCAAACAATAAAGACCTTCGCTCAGATAGAAATCACTAGAATTAGTCAATCGTATAACGCCAGACGTCTTGTGCTTGCCAATACTGAACACAATTTCACCTTCATTGAATTGCCGTGCCCAAGGAGGCTTTACCCAGATAATTTTATCAAAATGGCCAGCATATGCAGCTGGCAGTATCCAGTTCTCGATGCTTAATGAATCGAACAACTGTTCTTTTTCGTAAACGTAATCGGCCGGCATATCTTTAGGAACGGACAAGTCCGGATGCGAATCAAAATGCAACAGAACATTACCGTACAAGGGCAAGTGTTTCGAACCTATTTCCCGGTAGATATATCGCAACGCGTCGTTATGGTCATCGACTACGTGAACGGGCATTGTTGAGTGTTTCTTTATTTTGTAAACCATGTTTGTTTCTAATAATTTATACAATGAACGTTTAAAATGGTTAACTCGCTAAGTGTAAACTGTACGAACGCGATTCTACTTACTGTGGCGATCGTGATCAAGCGGACAGTGTAGAACAACAGTATTGTTGTCGGGGCACGGCGCAATGGACGGGCAGGATGGCTAGTCGACGGTGGGCGGGCGGCTTGCTGTCTCCGACGGATCACCACCACGTTGGTTGCACGCGTCAAGTCGACGGCGGTGAAGCGTGCACAGTGTTTCGGACGGCGAGCTGCGATTTGAGATGTGACAGTGTGTTCTGCCTCTGCAGTAGTCTATAGAGGCCCAGCAACGTGACGACGCCGGACGTGAGAAGAAACTTACGGAAAACAAAAAAAATCAACGAAGACGGTCGGGGGACATGAGGTAGTGTTGGAGCCTGTGAAGCGCGGTAGTGAAGGCCGAAGGGAAGAGCATACACAAACTACCGTGACATAATAGACAAGTATGTTAGTTACACGGCTATACTCGTATCACAATACCGAGCTCGCTCATTGGTCAATGCTGCGCATCCTCACTGCTTTCTACAAATATATTAACGTAGTTTCTGGTCGAACAAAGGAGATAAAGATGGTTGACGGGTTGAGCACACGATGATAGCCGATTGGGTGTCGGACGGTAGCGCCGTAGCGGTCGATCGTAGCCTCGTGATCCGTAGACCGTATAGCAAGCTGTAGGCTTATAGACTATAGTGTCGTAATTGTGTGGTAATAGTGTCAATGGTAGTTGTAGTCGTAACTGTATGGTCATAGAACAATATGGTAGTAGTGGGCAGTGGCAGTAGTTGTAGTGGTGGAGGTAGAATTGGTTGTACTGGCAGTACCCCATGTCTCGATGTAGTAAACAAACAATGAAACGTTACGTTGTACTATGCCACTTTCCCACTTCAGTGGTTCAAATTTCAAAACAACCCAATAAAAATATTGAAATCGTTATACCGTAATTAATATACGTTAAATTATTTGAATTTTGAATATCCATTGTCATCAAAATGATAACTTCTTACATTAGTATGTGTCGTAAATTGCTTTAAATTATAATAAAAATTAAAAACTCAAAAAAATGGTCAACTCATAAACGTACAATTATTATAAGAATTTAATTTGACTTTCCAGAAAAACTAGAAAAATCAATTAGGAATCATAAATTACATTTTCAAATCGTTAAATAGTCATATACAATTTCGAAAATTGAATGGTGTTTAAAAAAATGTTTATATTAACATCTCACATCTAAAGAGAGGTTTATGTACTTACCAAAAAACAAATTTAATTTTATCTAAAATAGGGTTTGTGTAAAATCCCCGTTTTCCTTAATTACTTTTTGTTTATTTTTACACTTATAGATCCCACTGTGAATTTTTAATTTTGACCACTAAAATGCACCAACTAGATTTACTTTCCCATCAGAAAAGTTACTTAAGCTGAAAATCGAATTATTACTTCAACTACTTATCGATGTACACAACCACAAACAAATCACACTATAATAGCAATACATTCATCTAAAATATTGTCACAAAAAAAGCAGTTGAATCGATTGATATTTGTTGATGTGGGATATTCCAATAGATGCATAACAAATTCTTAAACTTCAAAATTACTTTAATACCTTCAATCCTGTACCAACATTTGCAAGAATAGCAAAATCTTGAAATAATTATTTATTTAGCAACTCTTTAAATGCGTACTCTAATATGCGTTTTGAAAATTGGTATTTCTATAATTTATTTTTTTTTTGTATTTGATTGACACATTGGTCTAAGTTAATTTTTTGTTTTTAATATTAAAATGAAAAGTTTAAAAACTTAAAATGTGCCACTATTAACAGGATGTATGTTGTATAGATAATAATTCAAATGTGTTTTAGAACTTTAGTTTAAGTATTTATAAACTAGTTCTTATTGAATTGAAATTATATACATGTATTGTATAATAATATATTTATTTTATATGTCTTAATATAAGTCGCCTACTTGCCTACCCATAGTTTATTAAAAAATACCAGTCCTAATATAATGATAGTCCACTAAAGCAGCATGGAAGGGAAGAAAAGGATTAAAACCAGTTTTTGCAAAGACATAAATGTATATTTTTGATAAATCTTAGAACTCTGATTTAAGTTATCAAGGCTTCTGGGTATCTACATTATTTTTAATCATTTATTAAAGACATTAAATTATACTAATTTTACATATCTAGATAAATGATAAATATTAAAATATATGATTATACAAGGAAATATTGAAAATGTTTGACTCTGGACGCTAATTAATTATTAGACAGCGGAACAGCCTCCATAACACTAGAAATATAATAATCATATTAAATGAACACAAATATTAAGTATCAAAATTTAAATATAATAGAAAACAAAATTACATAAATACTTAATAAACATTATATTATATTAATAGTAAAAAATAAAACAAAAAATAACTTCTGAACAATAAGTGCTTTAAGTTTGTGGCATATCCCTTTAAGTTATATAACTAAAATACATATCTTATTTGTATGGCCACAAATATATAAAAATGGATAAGCAAAAAAAATAAATACATTTACCTTTATATGATTGAATAAAATTAATTATGACTACTTGTCAATTAAACATAAATAGTAATGCAAAAAAAAATTGTTTTATACTAAAATAGAATATGTATCAACTGTAATTTACATTATAGATCAACTTTAAATTTTAATTTTTAATAGAATTGTTACTCTTTTACTATAACTCAAAGTGAAAAAATAAACCAAGGTTTAACTTGAAAAAAAATATAAACTTATAAAATATAATATTAATAAGTTATATGACTACTTTCTGCTTATAATTAGAATATTGTTTTGATTTTTTTTAAATTATTTTCTTCTGATTATTAAGACACCATTAATTTCTTATAAATTGTATCAATAATCATTTCTGAAGTTTCTGTATGCTCTTCTACAGAATTTTTAGTGTTACATTGTTCTTCATAGTTTTTAACTCATCCGTGCTTTCAACTTTATGTTCATCAAGTACAGTCTCGTCATTCAAATGATCAATCTTTGACTGAGTACCGGTAGAAACAACTACATCCTTGTTTTGTAGTTCAACATGGTTCTCTTCAGGATTATAATTTTGTGGTTTATTTGGTTCTCCTTCTATTGTCCTTAACAGATCGCGAACAGATTTATATCCTTTGGCTTTTGCTACTTGTGCCAATTGTCCTGTCGGATCTTTACCCTGATCACGCCTACAAATGCTGCAGTTACAATGACCACGACATGGCGGACAAGCCCATTCCTTTATGTTTATATAATATGTAAAAAATAAATATTTATTGCCATGAAAATATATTAATAAATATAAATTACCGGATTCAATAATGCTTCAGCTACATCTTCACCATATCGTGTACGCAAACAAAAACCACAGAACATACCTCTCATACCTTTACAACTCTTGTGCCGACAGTACGATTTTTGGTCCATAGTTTTTTGCCTGAAAAAATGATTTCAATTTAAGTAAACATCATTTATCAAAGTAAACTCAACCAAACCATTCAACATTCTGATGTCACTGGTAAATAATATAATTTAGTGTAGACTGAGATCTAAACATTATTTTACAAAAATATCTAAGTGAATATGGAGATGTATTTTCATATGAACACAAATAAACATGAAATGTTAACAGTTTGTCGAAAAACCTGTAAGTCATCTTCAGAATGTACTCAACAACTTTTTACTGCGTCTAATAAAAAGTCAGCTTTTTCTACAGATTTATGAAAGGCATTGATGGCAAAAAATATTCTTACTGACAAAATTTTTTAAGAAGAACTCGATAAACCAGTGGTAACTCAAGCTTTTTTGATTCGTAGCACACTTAACCCAAATGTAATGAAATAAAGCACTATTTTCAATATTTTTTACCAGCACAATTATAAATATATCAGACATTTCTCGTGGGTCACCGGTTGAAAACCACTGCGCTAAACACTGTAACGACTACCGAGTGAAAGTACTTTAAAGACCACATACATTGATGATTGCTACCATGTTAAGCATCATTTTTTATTTTTGTAAATTTTTTTGAATGATAAAACTTGAATAATTTTTTGCTTATTTCACATTTTTTTCATGCATATTTAAAATTTTTTTCGCATATTTCACCTTTTAAGCTCCTATAACTTCCATGCTTTAATACTAAAAAAAATATTCATTTACCTATAAAAGCTAAATATCAACTTTTTAATTACTATAGAATATTTAAAAATACAATAACTATCTAATCATTCCAATCAAATAGAAATTTATTTCCAAAATAATAAGCCACAAAAAATTAAAACAAAACTCTTGCAGTTTTTTACTACAATAATAATCCAAATATGTTAAGAAAAGCATACATTTATTTTTGCTTATTCCAAGTATAGTTTAATCAGCATGACGTCATGATCTTTTATAGATTTTTCAACAATAATAATTAATTGTGAGATAAAACTTCTAAAACACTTATTCTCTATTCCACGAGAGACCATACTCGGTTTTTCATCCATCGCTGCACATTCCCCACCATTTGGTTACGATTGTAAACTGTTCAGCCAGTCAGCAATGACTCCTCGCATAAGAACAATAAGGAGTGGGAGAAATTGGGGTTTCACACCGTCCCTGGCGTCAGTCAGATGCGCGGACGAGTATGGTTTATCGTGGAACAGAGTATAGATATATGTAATTTATAAAAAATATTAAAAATTATTATCAAATTAGCAAAGGATAATATAATAAAATCTCCAATCAGCAATCAGTATTAAAATTTTTTTTCAATAGTAAATTTTACCTGCATTGGTGACAAGTGGTTCCGTTTTCGGTATTATATTTTTTTCCTACAGATCGGTAATTTATATTGTCCAACATTTCTTTTGTAACAAGAGATACATCTAACCGAGATACTTTTCTACTAAATTTTTGTTTTGCAACCTGATCATAAAAAAAAATTTAAAAACACAATTTAAAATGTTTTTTAATTAATAGTTATTGAATAGTTACTTTGATAACTTTAGATTTACGTAGAAGAGACTTTTTCTGTTGTTTAAATTTCTGTTGACGTTTTTTGCTATTTCCATCGTTATTTTCATTTTTAGAATCGTAACAAATTTGCTTTCTGAATAATGAAAAAAATAAAAATAAAACATACAACAAATAGCATACAAAATAAATAATACATGATAGAAGTGAATGCTAAAATATTATGTCCATTATGTTAGATCAGAGGTTCCCGAACCGTGGGTTGAGTTAAATTTTTAAATAATGTATTTTTTAGAATTGAATTTCTATTATTTTTTGTAATGTTTAAATTTAGTTTTATCATAAATCGTTAACTGTGTTTGTGACAATTACAAACTTATTGTGGACGTTTTCAACACGACGTAATCAGATTAATAGTTATTAAAAAGATGGTAATTTATTTGAAAACAAATTAGAGCCTGCATGATGTTAAGGTCAATTGGTTATTTTCAGTAACACACAATGATTTATCAAACACGATACACACGCAGTTTAAATCTTACTTTTTTCAAATAACTAATACATTTTTTTTTGTGCAATTAGTATGGACAAATGATTAAACAAAAAGTCAATGACTTGAAGTTTTGTAAAAACTGAAAAAACAGAGACAATATATGTGTCAATGGTTAAAAAAAAAATTAATTCATGATGAGTAAAAAAAAAGGTCATTGTTATTATTGTGGGCCTACATAATTTAAATAATTTCCAAAATAGGTCATACCATAACAAGTTTGGAATCCTCTGGCCTCTACAATGCTGTTAATTAGTAAGATAAGTCAATAAAATGAATAATATAAGGTTTTACTAATACATTTATGTAATTCTAATGGTAAAAACTTCCATAATATCATCAAATATCAACTATAGGTCATATCACCTATAAGTATTAAATATTTTATATCTTGCATTTTTAAAATATATAAATAATTTTTTTTAAACCTCTAGTTGGGTAGTATAAATAAATCAAAAAAAAAAAAAAAAATTAACTGATATACTTTTGGATAATAATTAACTTATTGATTGGACAACTACTAAATATAATACAAACAATTGTTAACTAAAAGGGAACTAAATTAATTTTTTCTCAAATTAAAAATCACCTACCATTAGGTACTTAAAAATAATTTATTTACAAATATTTTTTTTTTAAGAACATTATAGAATACATTTAATTAATAAGTACCAACAGTATCAAAAAAGAATAAGAAATTATGATGTAAGTTGCCTTACCTATATTTTTTAACTGATTAATGCCTAATCATTATTTTATTTATTGATAATGATTATTCATACCTTTTAGAACGTGATGATCGACGGATATTTTTTCTTTGAGCCTCTTTCTCCTTTGAAGATTTTTCCAGTTTAGAAAATAATTTTATTCGTAGCCCTGGTATATGAGCTGCCCTTCTTCCACTCAGAAATCTCAAACTTTTTTTAAGGTTCTGAGCACATTGCAGAGCATTACTAAATATATCGCCTACCTGAATCAAAATATTTAACTAGACCTTAGTTCATAGTTCATATGAAACCATCAAAATATTCTGAATATAAAATATTAAGCAGGGAAGTACACAGAATAAAATTGTGAGGAGGGGGTTGAACCCCTCTATATACGCCCCTAATAATATGGTAATGAAGCAGTTAATGGAGGGAATAGATTCTAAAATAATATTTTATACCTGTGAAGACAGTACTAGGTACAACATAATGGGTAGATTAAGGTTTACAACAAACCCCCATAAGTAATAATGGATAATTAGGTACTCAGTAAATTCTATGTTCGGTAAGATTCTTGGTATACCATCTGTATCTGATATTTTGTGTAAGTACTTATAAGTGTGCACAACAATAAGTCAATAACTGACCTATTTATTTTTAGTTTTTGATTAATTTTAAACTTATTAAACAACAGTCTTGAAAGTCTAATGAAAGTATTAACTGACATTTAGATTAGGTATGCATATCATTATTAACTACTAATCAAAAAAAAAGTAATATTTGTTTTTCATTAGTACATATTCTTGCTAATTTATTTTGCGTTCTTATTTGAAAAAGAGTAGGCATAGCAATATTGTACTAATATATTAATAAAATTAAAAAGTTCGCCTTTCATACATTATTAATATATATATTATGTATTATGTATATGTATTATGATAAAACAATATTTCTATTTACGTTATAGTGTTATTGTGGCACATCATAGGTATATTATTACTTTGGCTTTTAGTTTTATATTTCCAGACCAACCGTTAGATCTGTTGTTTTTTTTTTAGTTAAGTAAAAATATAACAAACTATACCTATCATGTTACTTGATATTTTTACTCTACAAGAAAAATCTATAAATGACAAATACCTACCTAGGTGCAGTATATTTTTGAGTATATCTATATTTTACCGGACACATTTTTTTTGTAATTTTTTGAAAATAAGTAGAGAATCATGACAACGAAAACCTTACAAAAAATCGGTCAGAAATAAAAAATCTAGTATACAGCCATTACAGGCCAACAAAATTTTTATGCTAATAAGGATTTATCTAAGTCCACAAAATAAAAATATCATATATTTATGAAATAGTGTACAACTGTGTACAGTGGGTAGGGAACAACATAACGAGACTGTAACATAGCTTAGAAGATTGCAGGTATTAAAATGAAATACCTACTACTTTAGGACACCGACATGACAGATAATAGTGAAAAAAAAAAATAATAATCATAATACAAATAATCAAATACAGACCTCGTGTTGCAGTTTATTCATGTTCTGTTGCCGCAAGAGTTCGTACTCCGACAGACAGGCAGACGTGGACGCCCCCTCGTTGATCGCAGTAGACATCTTGTAGTGCCAAAGGCTTGAGCTGGGTTTATAGCTAACGAGTAGCAATCATAAAAATCAAGTCGCAAGGCTAAAGGAAAAGTGACAACACACTATAAAAACAACGAACGAAAGTTGTAGACAGAAGAGAGACGATACTACGAGAGTTAAAATTATTTAATACAAACGTGCAAGCGAGACAAAACCAGTTGGCGGTTGCGACTTGCGAAAATAGTAAAATACGAATTAGATTGTCGCGAGTTAGCGTCTTAGCGACAGCGACGCTGCTGCGGCGGCGGCGGCAACGGTTGTCGGTTGATGGCTATTGTACAATGTACAGTTGCACTTGCAAGTTCCAGTGCTGCGACCTGTGACAAGTTTATGGCGGTTAGTGGCTTATTAGTTATTGCTATTTAGCAGTTAGCACTGGTACGACGGAGGCATGTCTATTTATATGTATAATGACTGATACATTTTTCTGAACGTCTTGCCAGTTGCAACTTGCAAATGCAATGATATTGTTCATTATAATTTATAAACATTGGTGCCTGGTGGCTGAGGGAGGGGGCGGCAAGATTGGCATTTGCCCTCTCCCTGTAATTCAAATACAATGTGGAACATTTTAACTATGATTTTGATTTAAATAAATATTTCATTGATATTTATACATTAGTATACAGGGTGTAACAGAAATATATGACAGATTTGTGTAAGATTTACATGTAAATCTGTCATATCTTTCTGTTACACTCTGTATATGGGGATGGCCAATACAAAAATGATTGGAAAATATGAAAAGATAACATTAATTAGTTAAACTCATGTTCGTCGTATATTATATTTTAATGTGTTCAAAATAAGATTACCAGCACACTCCACTCATGTCTCATACGTACTCGCATATTCTGACGATCGACAAACATTAACTGATAAAAGAAAATAATAATAATAGCCAATAGGCAAACCCATTGTCATTACAATTTTAACAACGATGATTAATTTATGACGTTTGAAATACCTAACTAAAAATAAACCGAATGTACAATACTACAATATTATTACATTGGAAATTATTAGTCAACAGTCAACTCGTCTGTCATCAATTCATCATGTCACCATCTACGGTGGTAGACACTAGACACACGGAACACGCTAAATTATGGTAGGTTAAAATATTTTCTCACTATTATTTATCATTGTTATTAATTACCATAAAACGCTTGAATATTATTATTATGTACTTAAATTTCATAAATTATAATACCTGTTATTTATTTCACCCATAAACAGTGTTGGGTAGTATATCGACAATCGACATATCGTAACGAAAGTGATGTGTTGTGTAATTTGAAATAACGAAAATTACTTTTGATGAGTAATTTACATACTAAAATGCGTACAGTTTTAAATTATTTAGTACCTATTGCGAAGTGAAAAAAAATCTTTTAAAAATATGTCTAAAATGCAGGTATTAGGTATACCAATCTAATATTATGTATATATTTAATTTGAATGCATCACTAATGTTTGACATTTCTATTAATTGAATCGTAAATTACGAGAAAAGTTAATGAATTTGATTCCTCTAGGCTGGGGCCACATGAGCGTACAAAATACGTCGATACGCTCGTACTTTTTGACGCGCGTCGTAGGACTACATTATCGGTTATGGGAGCAGGCACACGAGTAACTCTCGTTAAAAATAACGCACGTTAATACGGACGTCAAATTTTATCGACGTATCACCTCTTCGACGCACGTACAACGGACGTCGAACATATTATCAACGCCAAAATTAAATTTGTATTGTTTTTAAATGTGAACGTCAGCTGCGTGGTCACACGAGCGCACTTTTGTATACGCAGTACGTACGTTATATCCTATCCAGACGTTTCTAACCCACCCGTCCACGTGTAATATTATAAATTATAATATACAAAAATAATTATAATTAGTATTATTATTATGAGCACTATAATAATTATTATGGCAGCAAATGTTGACTGCGAGATTTTAATAAATGAGGTACAAAAAAGGCCATTGTTGCTAAAAATTTAGAATAGAGGTTCTTCTCATATTTTCACCAGCAATAAGGAAGGATTTTCAAAAATTCTGCGATTTAATAAAGTAATTAACAATTATAATCATTATACGTACCAATACGTATTTTCTGTACTGCACGGATGGGTGATTGTAAACTTGGCCCGAGGAAAAAAAATTTTTAAAAGGTCTATTGTAAACTAGGCCCGTGTTTTTTTCAGGTAAAAATTATTTAGGTGTAAACTCGGCCCGGATAAAAATGTTTTTATATAATTTTCTTATAATATTTTTAAAAACCATTTAGCATTACCCAGAGAACACCACGAGGAGGCGATTCTCATTATCCTGCAAAAATTATTTTCATTTTCGTATTATTACTCATAGTATGAAAATCGATATATAACTGTAAAATGTATTTATGTAAATTTGTAATTGTAAAAAGTGTAAAAATATAATGTATAAATTGTAGTGATTTTTAATATTATTATTATTATTATGTTGAGTATTATTCTGTGTTATCGCCGTGTTATCGCCGTGGGTTGAACTCTGGCTTTTGGGTCCGGAGAAAAAAACGTCAAAAAAATTCTAAGTCCATATCACTGCCACAATATTATCACAACAGCAATACTACGCAGTGTTGCCATAACAATAATTTTATATAACACAATAATAATTTTATACTACGTGATTACATAAAATTGTGTACTCGTATATCGACTTTTCACATGGCTTTTGGGTCCGGGAAAAAATGTCGAAATATCGAAAAACGTCTAAGAGGTTTTTTATTCGTATACCGTATTAGAAAAACATCCGGTAGTCGGTTTTTTGATTTATCGATTTTCCGACCACTTTTCACGGACCCACTTGGCTTTTGGGTCCGGGAAAAATGTCGAAATATCGAAAAACGTCTAAGAGGTTTTTTATTCGTATACAGTATTAGAATAACATCCGGTTGTCGGTTTTTTGATTTATCGATTTTCCGACCGCTTTTCACGGACCCACTTGGCTTTTGGGTCCGGGAAAAAATGTCGAAATATCGAAAAACGTCTAAGAGGTTTTTTATTCGTATACAGTATTAGAATAACATCCGGTAGTCGGTTTTTTGATTTATCAATTTTTGATTAATTACTATTATTATTAAAACGTAATAAAATATGGTATTCATCGTTAGTCGTTCCCTACATTAAATATTTTTATTTAAATTACATTCGCGTTACTTGTAATTATTTTCATGACTAATATATTACTTTCCTTCTTCATTCAAAAAGTAGGGCTTTACAAATAACGTTAATTATTAAAAACAAAAATTATAATTGCCCACCTAATGTATATTATTTATTTTATTAAATATATTAGACAACTGTAATTGTTGTTGTATTCAATAATTATATTGTATATTTTAATTTCTTATATCATATTTTTAAATATATATATTAATTATATATTCATTTAATATGATATAATTATTTGAACTTAAAAATGTGGTGGCCCTAAAAAGGGCCGTTTTAAATGAGTGTGCTAATCACGCAGTGGCGGATGGTGGAAGTTATCTGTGGAAATAAAATATTAATATTATAAGTTTATCATAATTTACATGCTCATATACAGGGTGTCCCGTGAGGATTTACCCATTGCAATATCTCCCGAAATAATGGTGATATCGAAATTCTGATTTTGTAATAAGACTCACAGGGATAAGAACTACAATTATTTCATACTTTAATTAATTTTAATGTTTTGGTAAAAAAGTTAAAAAATACATTTTTTTATTTAATTATTTCCAAAAAAATTGAAGAGAGCCATTTTATAGAGTTTATTTTTTTGAAGATATTGATGTTTCAAAATTTTATTTTCATAATTTTCCTGATTTTTAATATTTTTTTTAGTTTCGAGAAAAATTGCGAATTATTATAATTAACACCGTAATGTTATCAAACATGTGATCCGCCGCACCGCACGCATTCCCATACAGACGGCCGAATATCTTCCGTGTTCCTAATAGTTATACATTTTTAATCATATTTTATTTCTTCAAAACTAGAAAAATATTAAAAATCAGGAAATCAATGAAAACAAAATTTTGAAACGTCAATATTTTCAGAAAAATAAACTACAAAATGGCTATCTTTAATTTTTTTGGAAATAATTAAATAAAATAATATATTTTTTAACTTTTTTACCCAAACAATTAAATAAATTTAAAAATGAAATAATTGTATTTCTTATCCCAGTAAATCATATTTTAAACCAGAATTTTGATATCTCTATTATTTCGTGAGATATCGCAATGGGTAAATTCTCGCCGGACACCCTGTATGATATGAGTGGATATGACGTAACCTGAAAAGAGATGTTTTAAATGTGTTTTATCACATTAAAGCCGTTTTATCAAGGTACCTCTAGCATTCTGGACAGTGACAATCGTCAATGTCCCGTTTCATTGGTTCGTATCCAATGCCCGGATATGCCCTTGCAACGTCGCTCATGAACCTTTTGAAACGGTCGCTGGTTGTAGGAAGGCGATTTAGTATATTGGTTCGATACATCCATTCGCCAATGTACGAATCCGCTACCCGCTTGCAATTGCATCTTGTTAAGATGCGTTTTAATTCCCTCCACGATCTTTCTATATGCTGCGTGTGGTAGCGAATTGGTTCTTGGTTTGGTGGCCGAACTCCTTCCCACTGCTTATCTAAGCATTCTTGGCTAAATCTGCCAGTCCCTACCCAAATTGGTGGCTCATTTTTTGGAGGCTCAACAAAGTTTATTGAGTGGTTTACCACTCCATGACCACTAAAATGAATTAAAAATATCAATTATTTAAAAAAAAAATGTACGGTAGGTTTCAATCTTGCATATATTTTTTAAATTTTATTTGGTTATTATTTTAATAAATTTATTTTATTAATTTATTTTCATTTTTATAATACTATATAATACTTATATATTACTTTATAATATTTACCTAAATATATTACCACATTGACCATAAGCCCTCCACATGTCACTACATATAAATGCATCTTGGTTAATGTATTTTTGCATCAGTGGTAGTAGCGTGTCAGTTGACCTGTCCGGGACTATAACACCAAATACTTGTTTGGTAGTACGACTTATACCACCTTAATAATTATATTACAAATTTCTGTATTTATTATCTCACAAATTATTAATTTATGATTTATGATCGTTATTTTCAATTACCAAATAACCACACAGCATTCCATGCCATAACACGCCCAACGTTGTATTTAGCTCTGAACAGATGCGTCTCATCTACTTCCACGATATCATGTTCATTGCCGATCATTAGGTAGTCGTGGTTCATTATTTTAGTGGCTACGTCCCTAAAATATTCAGTATAAGCAACCGCTGTGTCTGTAGATATATTCACCTATTATTCAAAAACATATTTATTTTTTTATTTAAATTCCGCGAAAATAAGTAAATAAATTACTTGATTCACAATAGTATCATCAAATTAATAATAATAATAATAATAATAAAATTATACAATAATAATTATTATTATTATATAGTTATTGAGATCGCGCGTTATATCATAAACGCAATTTCAATAAAAAAAAAAAAGCGGGTAAGTCGTGGATATCGCTCTATTGTTTAGTAGGTTACAAGTGGGTTACTGTAATGGATGGAATTAAAAATGAATCCAATGATATTATATCATTGTATGCGGAAAACGATTCTGAGCGAAGACGGTTTATCTGTCTAGAATATATTATAGATTATTAAAAATTTTCAAATCTTAGAATTAAAAAGAAAAACTTTTATGAATCTCTATCTAAGATAATATGAACATTGCCGTAATTTTTACGTATTTAGTCAAAATTTGAACTTTAAATGCTTATAAAAAAAATTCGTGCGGACGAATTTTTAATATTTCTTAACTTATATTGTTACAATGTGTTAGAAGCCTTGTATTAAATTTTCAAGCTTTTCTACCGAACAAATAAATTTTTATCGATATTTATAGAAAAAAAAACTAAAAAAGTTGAAAAATTAAAATGTCAGCAAACAACTCAAAACAAATCTAAATATTTTGAAAATTTTATCAAATATATAAAATGACTATATAGACATTCAGTGAAAATTTTAAGTATCTGCGGTCATTTGTTTTAGAGTTACACCAAAATAAAGAAATCGCTAAAAGCGAAAATCCAATGTTGTAAAAATTTAAATTTCAAATGCTCATAAAAATTTAATTTGAATTTCCGGTGGAATTTTTATTTGTGATAAAGATTGAAAAACTTGTAAGTAATCTTGTATTAAATTTTTAAATCTTAGATTTAAAAAGAAAATTTTTTATGCATTTCTAGCTTAAAATAATTTGCGAATTTTTGTGATTTTTACGTATGTTGTCAAAATTCAAACTTTGAATTCTTATAAAAAAAATTGTGACTGTATATTTATTTTATTTTAAAAATCGAAGCATTTTTACTGCCCCAAAACGTGATGACAGACATAAAAAAAAAATAAAAACACACATCAATATATCGCTCCGCTCAGAATCTAAAATGAGGATGCTTAGTTCTGAATTTTATAGGCATTAAAATTAAAATTATAATTTACATTTTAACTCTAGAATAATAGTGTTTTATTAATAATACCTATTCTGATGTCTACGAGATTCTTTTGTTATTTGATATGCAGTGATCGTAATACATGAACGCAAAAAATATTGGGGTTGCTATTATGATTTGCTATACTATTAATAGCAATATACTATTGTTTTAGGACAGAGTAAATAATTTTTAATCGACGCAATAATTTTAAAAACTATTAATTAAAACTATAACTGCTAATAACTGCTATATTCAAATATAAAATTAGAATAATTATGTCTTAGGTATCTTTTGCTAGATAATTTACAACTTATAACTTATAAAATGCTTCTACTTAGTAATTATGTAGGCATTATACAAATTCAAATTAATTTACCTCTCGTTGGATCGTTGCTGTGTCCGAATTGATTAACCACAAATAAATCATTTGAACGATTTTATTGCAGCCCAACTCTCCAGCAGTATGTACATACTCTAAAAACGTATTTTTAGTTGGATTCATTTTATGGCCACCCCCACATTTGAACCTGTAGCCGAGTTTCCGACTGGAATCAATAACTCGATACATTGGTCTTCCACAACGACATTCAGGCACATCAAATTCATTCGGAATAATGCCAAAATATGTAAAAATAATTTTACCTTGCCTCCCAGATGAAATACGTTGCTCTTCAGTTATATCAGGCCCCAAAAAGGCACCTAATGAAAATACTGACAGACAATTTGGTTGAAGCAACGTGTTAATATCCATAGTAGTATAGTATAACAATTAACAAAAGTTAAAAACACTACTTTACGATTAGAAAACTCAAATCGGAATGACGAATTGACGGGATTTCAGTGAATATACACCAAAGATGGCTAAAATTAAACACGTTGTTTTGACTGGGTCTATCACGCACATCAGGCGGATATTCGTATGCATTTCCGAGGATTTTAATCATAAATTATAATTGTTAGTGGATAGTCTGTTCTTGGTTACTTATACATTAGTGTATTTTATTACGACGTTTTAATAATTTCATTACGACGTCAACCGATATGTTGCTACCAATCATGCAAAAATATATACCTACACCACGATCATAGGCGTAACTATAGGGGGGCTATGATATAAGAAATTAAAATATAAAATATAATTATTGAATACAACAACAATTACAGTTGTCTAATATATTTAATAAAATAAATAATATACATTAGGTGGGCAATTATAATTTTTGTTTTTAATAATTAACGTTATTTGTAAAGCCCTACTTTTTGAATGAAGAAGGAAAGTAATATATTAGTCATGAAAATAATTACAAGTAACGCGAATGTAATTTAAATAAAAATATTTAATGTAGGGAACGACTAACGAATACCATATTTTATTACGTTTTAATAATAATAGTAATTAATCAAAAATTGATAAATCAAAAAACCGACTACCGGATGTTATTCTAATACTGTATACGAATAAAAAATCTCTTAGACGTTTTTCGATATTTCGACATTTTTTCCCGGACCCAAGAGCCAAGTGGGTCCGTGAAAAGCGGTCGGAAAATCGATAAATCAAAAAACCGACAACCGGATGTTTTTCTAATACGGTATACGAATAAAAAACCTCTTAGACGTTTTTCGATATTTCGACATTTTTTCCCGGACCCAAAAGCCAAGTGGGTCCGTGAAAAGCGGTCGGAAAATCGATAAATCAAAAAACCGACAACCGGATGTTTTTCTAATACGGTATACGAATAAAAAACCTCTTAGACGTTTTTCGATATTTCGACATTTTTTCCCGGACCCAAAAGCCAAGTGGGTCCGTGAAAAGCGGTCGGAAAATCGATAAATCAAAAAACCGACTACTGGATGTTTTTCTAATACGGTATACGAATAAAAAACCTCTTAGACGTTTTTCGATATTTCGACATTTTTTCCCGGACGCGTATTTACATATCCCACTTGATTTGAGCACCATAGTGCTAAATTCAGGTACGATTTGGAAACCAATAAATTAAATACATTCCCTACTGGTATTCAGCACTCTTATTTTATTGTCAATAATCTTTTAACTACATTATAAACTTAATAAGTATTTTACTGAAAATTTTCAATGAGTTACTTTAGAACAATGATAACTGATTTAAGAAAAAAAAATTGTTCACAAATTGTTACTTTTATTAGGTACCTAGGTATATTTTAACAGTATTTGATTGTCAAACATTATTTTTTCTTCTTCTTTATTTGTGTTTATGTATAGGTAACTAATAACAGTAATAACTATTGTATAATATTTTAGTAATCTAATTACTTAATGCTATTTTAATTATTCATAAGTATTTAGTACAGCAATGGTTTGAAATAAATAAATTCAAACAAAATTAATTATTATTATTATAGTTGAATTATTAGGTTTTGTTATTGAAATTAATAGTTTATTTTAAAAAGACATTTATGGGTTAACTTAATAAGTTAAAAAGAATTAAATATATTTACTTTTATTTTTTCTAATATATATATATATATAACAATAGGTTATATCATCATTGTATAATAATAAAATAAATAGGTATATCATAGATATATGAGGTTGGGTAAGTTACATTATATGGTTATAAACAAAATACTGAAAAATTAAATATATTTAATGAGTTTTTGCGTTTGGAGTATTTTCATCAATATTTATTGCTATATAGATGCTTGGCAATAAATATTGATGAAAATACTCCAAACGCAAAAACTCATTAAATATATTTAATTTTTCAGTATTTTGTTTATAACCATATAATGTAACTTACCCAACCTCATATATCTATGATATACCTATTTATTTTATTATTATACAATGATGATATAACCTATTGTTATATATATATATATATTAGAAAAAATAAAAGTAAATATATTTAATTCTTTTTAACTTATTAAGTTAACCCATAAATGTCTTTTTAAAATAAACTATTAATTTCAATAACAAAACCTAATAATTCAACTATAATAATAATAATTAATTTTGTTTGAATTTATTTATTTCAAACCATTGCTGTACTAAATACTTATGAATAATTAAAATAGCATTAAGTAATTAGATTACTAAAATATTATACAATAGTTATTACTGTTATTAGTTACCTATACATAAACACAAATAAAGAAGAAGAAAAAATAATGTTTGACAATCAAATACTGTTAAAATATACCTAGGTACCTAATAAAAGTAACAATTTGTGAACAATTTTTTTTTCTTAAATCAGTTATCATTGTTCTAAAGTAACTCATTGAAAATTTTCAGTAAAATACTTATTAAGTTTATAATGTAGTTAAAAGATTATTGACAATAAAATAAGAGTGCTGAATACCAGTAGGGAATGTATTTAATTTATTGGTTTCCAAATCGTACCTGAATTTAGCACTATGGTGCTCAAATCAAGTGGGATATGTAAATACGCTTCCCGGACCCAAAAGCCATGTGAAAAGTCGATATACGAGTACATAATTTTATGTAATCACGTAGTATAAAATTATTATTGTGTTATATAAAATTATTGTTATGGCAACACTGCGTAGTATTGCTGTTGTGATAATATTGTGGCAGTGATATGGACTTAGAAATTTTTTGACGTTTTTTTCTCCGGACCCAAAAGCCAGAGTTCAACCTCGCCGTGCGTTGTGCAGACCACAGCGACAGTATTAACAGTCTATTTTTTGAACAGTCTATTTTTTGATTGTTCGATTTACTTTTTATTATAATATTATTTTGTATATGTTGTCGTCGTGCGATGAGGATTATTTTTTTTATACATTTTTATTATGTCTGTAGTTTTGTCTTAGCAGTCTGTCTACACTCGTTTGCCGAGTAGGCCGAGTAGGACACTTTATTACAAATGTACGGATTTTATGTGTATGTAATTGCAATTATTATTTATTTTTTTTTAAATATACATTCTGACAAACATTTTAAATGAAGGTGACCACTCTCCCATCAAAATCAATTTTTTTAAGTAAAAAGCCATGTGTTTAACGTATTCACTCACTGATATTTCCTTATTTGTATATTTCGTAAGTGTTCTTTCTAAGAGTTACTTTTTTTTTTAGTTTTCGTATTCTGAAATTGGAATGGTGCATCTAGGCTGTTGATTTTAATGTACGTTCTGTTTGTATTTCTTTTAATTTCGCAATGACGAAATATATATTGGGGTGAGAGGAATTGAAACTTGAATAAAAATGCGAATGAAAAGATTCACATGCATTCGTTGTTAAGGGGATCGGTGGCGGACAGTTATTTTAGCCAAAACATCCAATTTTTATTCCATCATACTGATCGATGTAGTAATGCGATAATACTGTTTTAAACTGATTTGAATTTGTTATTATGTCTTTTTGAGATCGGTCAGTTTATTTTCCCCAATTTCACCCCCCTAACAACTAAAAATTTGGTTTGAATATTTTGAAATTTCGGCATTTTCAAACGTTGATTATTCGGAATATAAATCAGAAATCATAAAATGTGCACTGACCGATCTCAAGTAGACATTATAACGAATTCAAATCAGTTATAAAAAGTATTATCATATTACTACATCGATCAATATGAGGGAATAAAAATACATGGTTTTAGTAAAAAAAAAACCACACGTTCTGGATCGTTCATGCGCGTGACAGTACGGCAGTGACTTGTACGCGCGTGACAGTACGGCAGTGACTTGTAAGCGCGTGCCGCGTGCGGAAGAGTTCCTCCGCCACTACCGTTCCTTCACCTATATCGCATACCGCGGTCTGCGATAGATAGATTATAAATCATAATCATAACTATTCTAGGTATTACAACGATACAATTTATAATAAGATATTTAATATCTTGCGTATATTGATAATTTGGTATGAATGAAATATAATATAATAATATAACATGAAAATATGAAATCATTGATTATAAATACTATAGATTGCTCACTGGCCGGTTTTTCGGTGGCGTGCTTTTTGCACGGTATCGTTAGGCTGCGCTGCGGACGCGTGGTTAGTTGTGCACGGTAACGCTGCAATCGCTAGCGTCTAACTGAGTGCGAAATGCTAAATATAATATTAAGTACCCAATAACTAATAAACGTTCAAAATCTATTTTGGTTTCGTGTATAATTTAGTCAATGGCTCGATGTCACACACACACACACACACACACACACACACACACACACACACACACACACACACACACACACACACACACACACACACAAATGCAATAATGGATAATATGATGTGTAGTTTTTCATTTCCAATTGACGCTTTGACAGTCGGTTCACGGTTGTATCGTGATTGTTTTAACACGTTCTGTAACGTTTCTTTTATAACGCCAAAATGTCGAGGAGAAAGTGTTCGTATTTTAATTGCAATAATATGCAAAAAAATACCAAAACTCGATTTCACACCTTTCCGTTGGATTCTAATTTATTAAAAAAGTGGATAATCCATTCCGGCAAGTACCTAATGGGCTATTTTTTATTAAATAATGTTCCTATAATCCTATTTAATTCAAATTTAACCTAATCTAGTAACATACTTCAAACTTTAGGGAATGTCGAGTTGGATTCTATAAGCCCGAAAAAAATGAGAAATCGATTTTTATGCTCTGAACATTTTAATAGAGACCAGTATTCTAATCCAGTTGATCCTAAATCACGACTTAATTCCAACGCGGTTCCAAAAAATTATTCTGAAGGTAGGTAACATTTGACAGTTTAACAAAGTTTATGTGTATGCCTTTATAATTTATATAATTATATTTTATGATATAATATCTACTATACACAGCGCACGTGTTTCCTACATTAAATTAAATATATTATTGTTATAGTTGCATATGTAACTAGATCTACATCGTCGGTTAATATATTAAATTCACCCAAAACTTGGAACTGGAGTGTTTCCAGTACAGACTTCGTTGAAGGTATATGAATTATAAATATTATAAATACAAAAATAAAAGTAGTTATCTGAAATATTAAATTAATTATGTAATTAAAAAAGTGGGCAAGTGGGTATCGCTCTGCTGTATGAGTAGGTCACTTTAATGGATGTGTTAAATTTGAATGCAATGACAGGTATCATTGTATACGAAAAACGATTCTGAACGGAGATGATTTGTTAGTCTATCCGTCTAGCGTCTAGGATATATTATACAGGGTGTATAAGATAGAACTGACTAAAAAAAAAAAAATTATGCTAATTTAACGTAAAACCAAAATTGTGAAAATTATATCATTAATAAATTTAAAAAATATACTCATTTCAGAAATTATATTGAAAATAATATTTGAAAGAAGTTATAACACTCCAAATTAATTTATGCAAAAAAATATTGATATTTTAAAAAATTCTAAAAAATTAACAAGATTTAGATAAATATTTTTACCATCAAATTTTTTTTTTAAATTAAATTTACAAATTGGCTATTTTGAATTTTTTCAATAAAAATTTAATCAAATTTAAATTCTTTTATTTTTACTATTAAAAAAATAATATTTTTATTTTCATATTGTAAGCGCAAGGATCTCTTAATGATGAACAAAAAAAATAAAAAAATATTAATTAGAACAAAAGTTATTCTAAAAGTCAGTTCTATCTGTTACGATGGAAGACATAAGCGCCAAAATTAGATAAGACAAAATAAAGTCTTATCGTACAAAAGCGCCAAAATCGTATCGTACGAAAGCGCCAAAATCCTAGGTACCTGTGTAAATTTGGGCTGAAATTCCGGATAATGAGGTTATACGAACTACAAATGCAGCTGAATCATATCATCGACATTTAAAAGATCAATTTTATTTTGCTCATTGTTCCGTCCATAGTAATTGATGTATTATTAAAATTATAAAGCGAAACATTTATATGAACTCTCCTCCTAACAATAAATTAAGGGTATCTCACGAAGAAATACCAGGATTGCGAAATAAATCGTTTAGAATATGTGAAAAAAATAGGATTAAAAAATCAACCAATTTATTAAATTTATATTTATTTGTATGTATATCATAATTTATTATTGATTTTAGATTCTGAACGAAGTGATGAATGTATTGATTTTACAATGATGTGTGTCTGTGTACAGCATAACTAGTCGAAAAAATGCTTCGATTTCAAACTTTGGGGGTGGTTTCTGATGTTAAAGTGAATATCCTTGGTGCATTATAGAGGTGAAAAGTAAACATTTTCCAACAGTTTTCAAAAAAATCGAGAAAAACAAAAAAAAAAGACGGAAAAACGGGAGTTTTTACGCAAAACCAGTTTTAGACCAAATCGATTTTTTTATATGGTTGTAATTCAAAAACTAATCACTGTAAACGCTTGAAATTTTTACCAAATGTTTATGTTAGTGTTATCTATGTACAGTTTAATTTTCAAAAAAAGGCGGGTAAGTCGTGTATGCCGCTCTGCTGTACACTAGGTTACAAGTGGGTTACTGTAATGGATAGAATTAAATTTGAATCCAATGATATTATATCATTGTATACAAAAAACGATTCTGAGCGAAGACGGTTTATCTGTCTAGGATATATTATAGATTATTAAAAATTTTCAAATCCTAGTTTTAAAAAGAAAATTTTTTATGAATTTCTAGCTTAAAATAATTTGTGAATTTTCGTGATTTTTACGTATTTTGTCAAAATTCAAACTTTGAATGCTTATAAAAAAAAAATTGTGACTATGAATTTCTTTTATTTTTCAACTGCTATTGTAACAATATGTTAAGAGCCTTTTATTAAATTTTCAAGCTTTTCTGCCTAACAAATACATTTTTATCGATATTAGCATTTGAAGTTCAAACATTGACAAGAATTCGTCAAAACCATGAATATTTGCAAATTATTTTGTAGTTCAAAATAATTCATAAAATTGTTTGTATTTATATCTAAGGTTAAAAAATTAAACATTAAGTTTTCCATAAGTTTTGCTTAAAATAACTATAGAGAAAATTTGATGCGTCATTATAGGAAAAATGTTTTGAGCATTTGAGTTTTAAATTTTTATGAAATCGCATAACGATAACGATTTATCCTCAAACGAGTCAAACAAATCATCTTCGTTCAGAATCGTTTTTCGTATACAATGATACTTATCATTGCATTCAAATTTAATCCCATCCATTACAGTAACCTACTGTACAGCAGAGCGACATCCACGACTTACCCGCTTTTTTTTAAATATAATATATTATACGAGTATAATATAATTTTTAAATATCTACTTATATAAATTTTAATTTTGGCGCAAATTATTTGTAATTTTTGAACCTTTGGCGCTTATTTCACATGTTAGGTATAAAATATTATATTGGCGCTTATGTCCTACACATTTTGGCGCAAATGATAGGCCATTTTTGTGCCTTTGGTGCTTCTGTCATATAGCCATCTGTTAGACCCTGTATTACCGATATTTAAATTATAATATATTTTTATACTTTCACAAAATGTTTTTTATATTGACTCTGGAGTTTTTTTTACAGTATATATATTATATATATATATATTAATTATTAATACATCGAAGTACTATTACTGGTACAATTCTTGTCTTCAGACACACAAAAAAACACACAACATTGTAAAAACAATACATTCATCACTCCGTTCATAATTAAAACAAGTTTTTCCTATAATATGTATTTTTATTTTATTTTTTATTATAAGAACTATATATGAAGAGTCTTGTATAACGATTTATACATTTTCTAGTATTAAAACCTGATGTTAAAAATGATCATGTGAATGAAATGTTGATCACAACTCCAACAAAGTTGAGGAAAAATAGAAATGCAATTGAAGGTATGTACCTCAAAACATATTGTATACGATTCTGATTGGGGACAATGTATCATGTTAGCTAGGGATATTTTATATTATTTCATTTATATGTTAGTGCTTGATAGTAATTTATTGAATTTGTATTATAAATAGGTATATAATAATATCGCCAATATAGGTCATTATAAAATAGTTTTGTAAATTTTCACAATTTTGACGAATTTACGTAAAAACACGATCTTAAAACTTTATAAACAAATTGTGTATAACGAATTTTGATTAAATAAAAAAAATAAAAATTTTCAACTGTCCACAAATAAAATTATTAAAATATGTTAATAATCAATTTATTTTTATTTATCTTATAGTATTCAATGTTCAAAATATTTGCACTCCTTCGCCATCTACATATAAAGTTTTAACGCCAACCAATACTTATAAACGTGTAAATGAACTGTCATTATCTCCTAAAGTTTTGTTCGACACTAGCCCATCAATATCCGAAGTCACTCCAACAACCAAATCATGGGTCTCCGAACTTATAAATCTACCAAGCACTGAAGAAAAATCTCTAAAATCTAATATTGATACACAATGTCCCAATACATTAATTGATAAAAATTGTAAACTGGAAAAAAAAATACAAACTTTGAGAAAGGAATTAAAACAAAAACGCGCAGTTATTCGATCTTTGAAAAAAAAATGTTTAAATATAAATAATAAACCAACAAATATTATTAATTTTTTTAAAGAAACAAAGTTTCCGTCAGTCTATTCGAAAGCCTTAATATCAATGCAACTTTTGCACAAAAAACGTAAGCCATGGTTAAAATCAGAAAAAAAATTAGCATTATCCTTATATTACAAGTCACCGTCGACCTACAAATACATGCGGAGAAATGGAATTAATTTACCCGGTGAAAGCACTGTGCGCTCATGGTTAAACTCAATAAATTTTCAACCTGGGTTTTCTTCCTCATACTTAGAACAAATACTTTTAAAAACATCTGAAATGACTATGTGTGATAAGAAATGTGTGATTATGTTAGACGAAGTTTCTATTATGAAGGCCGTAGAATATAATAAGTTCCTTGATTATATTGAAGGCTTTGAAGATTTAGGACCATTGGGACGAAATGATAAAATTGGGACTCATGCGTTAGTAATCATGGTACGTGGTTTATACAAAAACTGGAAGTTCCCTTTAAGTTTTTTCTTTACTGGCAGTGGCGTTAAAGGCAATGATCTGGTAATCATTATCAAACAAGCTGTAAAACACATAATTGAAGTCGGGTTAATACCAGCATGTATAGTGTGTGACCAAGGAACTCAAAATCGACGAACATACATGTTACTTGGTGGTACACAAGAAAAACCATATATTATAGAAAATGAAAATAAAATCTATTTATTATTCGATATGCCACATCTGATCAAAAGTATACGGAATAATTTATTAAATGGTGATTTTCAAGTTGGTGAAAAAGTTATATCACTTTCTGATGTTCGTAAAGCATATGCAATTGATACTAAAAATTCTGCACGTGCTATGTGTAAAATTACTCCTGCACATTTAGCTCCTAACCCATTTCAAAAAATGACATGTAAACTCGCTATTCAGTTATTAAGTAGGTCAGTATCGGCAGCAATCAAAACATGCGTTTCTACAGGAGAATTGAAATCAAACACTGCCCTTGATACAGCTGATTTCATTGAGATGGTAGATCAAATGTTTGACTCGTGTAATAGTAAGAATCTCTATGACCCTAATAAAAACAGACGACCAATGACTGAAAAAAATGCCCATATATTTGAACATTTGTCTACGGCTCGTTCAGTATTTCAAAAGACCGTAAAAATATGTAATAAGACAAAAAAGTTAAGTACTCCGCCATGTTTTTCTGGTATCGTGTGGACAATTACGGCTATTATTCAACTTTATGAATCCGAGAAAAACTTGTCAAAATTCCGAGAGGACAATGATTTCTTTTTACTGACCAACAGATTAACGCAGGACGCATTGGAGAACTTATTCTCGATAATCCGCCAAAAAAATGGGTACGTAAATAGTTAATAATTAATTCCCTATACGGCTATATGTTAATAATAATTTTTTTGTTAAATATTTATATTTATTTTTTATTACATCAACAGGTACAACAGAAACCCAACTGCACGCACTTTTCGCTGCTGTTTCGGACATATTTGTTCTTTTAGTCTGATGAAATGTGCTACGTCATGTAACAACTGTGAACCTGATGATTCAGAATTTATGACAGTTGAAGTTTTAAAAGATATTAAAATAGAAATAGAAACTGAGTCTAGAACAGACGAAGTATTAAATGAAGACATTGACGTATCAATTGACTCAGATGATTTAGAAACCACTTCTACATGTAGCACTTCATCTCCGACACATCCAACACTTGAAACGTGTTCCATTACTTATTTCGCGGGTTATTTAGCAAAAAAATGCTTAGATAATTATAAATGTGAAGACTGCCGTTTGAAATTAGTTACACCCGACGATTTAGAAGACGATCACCAACTACTTATATTAAACAAGGAATACGACTACATTGGCCATTCAAAAGGATTAAAATTACCGTCAAAACTGTTAATTCAAGTTACAAAAATATGTTTAGATGTATTTACGGAAATGTTCCCTCAAATTAAAACGGAAAAAGAAATTCTAAAGAAATTAATATCTACAGCATCACGTAAAATTAAAAACAAGTTAAACTGTCTGAACCATTCATGTCAAACTCATTTTAATTACCTTATTGAACTTCTATTTAGAACAAAAATATATAAACAATGCAAATGGATTAATGACAATTCAAATAAAAAAAGAGAATTACAAAATGCAGACAAATTAAAAATTTTTAAAAATAAGTAATTGATTGGTGCTGCATAAAGTACGTATTCATTTGATAGTTTTAGTTATTTTACAAGAAATCTTAAAAATTAATCCGTTATAAATAAAAATAAATGTTTATAAATACAGTATATTAATTGAACCTTGTAGTTGTAAATTTTTATTATTGTTTGTATAATTATTTCTGTAAACGTGAATATATTTCAAAAAATGTTTTCATCAATCGAAAGCCATTAAAATAAAACTTTTGATTTTGTTGAGCAAACATAAGGAGTAAGGACTTAAAGCTCCATCGAATTTAATAATAAAAATTGCAACAATATCATTAACTCAAACTCTTAATGGTTTATGATTTACTAATTGTACCTAGGTATTATAGGTATATAAAATAATTACTGGAATATTAGTTACTGTTTATTTGAGTAAAATACCTACCTAAATAAACTAAGAATAGATAAGTCCCATCTTTCCAATATTTTTTAGTTTACTGTTTCTTAATTTTCTAACAGCTCTTATAATTAATAGTAAATTAGAACGCTATAAATTAGTTTCTTTTCCCAATATGTTAATAGACAATAGTTGAAGGTTTGATTATTAATTAATAATATAAATAATTATTGAAATGACGATCAGCGGAGAGCAAAATAAATGGTCACTCATTTCAGTGAACATCGATCGGTAACGTAAAACAAAAATAAAAATTGATGCCCGTAGACACAGCGCACACGACCAAATCATTCAAAATAAAAATAGTGATTATTTGATTATTATTAGAAGTCGGACTTCGGGATCGGGAGTCGTCGACGTCATGACGACTGACGAGTGACGATAAAAACCAGTTATACCCGCACCGCGACAATCGCGGTTACGGCATTTGGAATAAAATACGAATTTATTAATATTGTTTGTTCTTATCGCCATCTATCGAGAGTTTTAATGTACGCCACCGAAAAACCGGCCAGTGAGCAATCTATAGTATTTATAATCAATGATGAAATATTGTTCATTTGAGCTTCGCCTCACGTCGTCACTACAGTTGGACCTGGTATATCAGTATATGTACTTTTTCGCTAGTGTAAAATAGTAAGATTATTACGCACTTTTTTATTTAATTATATTTTAGATTCTGAACGAAGTGATGAATGTATTGATTTTACAATGATGTTTTTTTTTTTTTGTGTCTGTGTAGGTACAGCTTTGATTTCAAACTTTGGGGGTGGTTTCCGATGTAAAAGTGAATATCCTTGGTGCATTATAGAGGTCAAAAGTAAACATTTACTAATAGTTTTTAAAAAAATCGAGAAAAATGAAAAAAAAGTGACAGAAAAACAGAAAATTTTTATGCAAAACCAGTGTTCGACCAAACCGATTTTTTTGTATGGTTGTAATTCAAAAACTAATCACTGTAAATACTTGAAATTTTCACCAAATGTTTATATAATCGTTATCTATATACTGTTTCATTTTCAAAAAATTTTGAATTTTTTTGAGTTATTTATAGACCACTGAAATTTTCTATTTTTATGAGAATTTTTCTTTTGAAGTGTCGGTAAAAAAATTTTAGATGACCAAAAAAACTTGAAAATTTAATTCTAGGTTCTTTATGAGTTGTTCATATTTTACATTTTTAAATTATTAAAAATTAAATTGTGAAGGTTTTGCAGTAAAGCTAAGAAGAAGTGTGTAGTATGGACGTTGAACGAGAATAATATAGAATGACGTAGAAGACAGCGTATGCGGGTATTTACGTAATTATTGTTACCGTGTACTACTATACAGCGTTGTTATAGTTATTTGTCAATTAGCAGATAAGATGTAGAGTGGGTAGTACCTGGTGTAGGGCAGAGACCCGTACACCGGTGCAACACGGTTGCGGACTTTTTACCCTTTTTACCTGAAAAAAACATAACACGATTGCGGACTTTTTACCTTTTTATATTTGAGAAAAAAACAACACGATTGCGCACCTTAAATATTTTTTCTTTGAGCAAACACAAATATTTAAATAAATTTACCAACATTAATAATAACTTAATAGTTAATACGTATACCTATAGTAAAAAAAACTCTTATAATATATCACAGTAATTACGCGTAATTATCCATCGGATGTGAATACTCGTACTTTGGAAAAGCACAGCCACTAACATTTATCAGTTATTATCGGTTATTAGAGTAATAAAATATTATTAGACGCCATATAATAATAGTATCCACTGGCCGTAGCAATTGTGTATACGTATACTATACTATAGGTGAGTTTCTTAAACTATAACCAATTATTTCAAATTATTTAAATATTTGTGTTTGCTCAAAGGTAAAATATTTATAAGGTGCGCAATCGTATTGTTTTTTCTCAAATATTAAAAGGTAAAAAGTCCGCAATCGTGTTATGTTTTTTTCAGGTAAAAAGGTAAAAAGTCCGCAATCGTACACATACTAATAATCATTTACTACGCACACAGTCACAAATAACTCGTGCACGAACTTTAATTTAAATATTGCCTTTACCTAACTCCTTAAGCCGCGTACACACTTGTAACATTTTCTGTTACGCTGTAACACCGTAACACCGTTTCACTAGTTGTCAGTAAATTGAGTTGCATCAAAGGATATTACGCGCTAATGTTACAAGTGTGTACGCGGCTTTAAATATACACCACCACTGATCCCCTTAAATACGTATCAACTGATGCACAGGCCAACAAATCAGGTGGAAACATAGCGATAGCATCTTCTCCTATGTATGTATCGACTTAATAATTAGCAAATTTGGTAACTCGATTATCATCAGGTTTCAATGCCATTAAAGTTGTAAAAAGCTGTACATTTGCGGTTTATACATCACCATTTTATTTCACCTGAAGCTAACGTAGGTGTTATTTAAAATGTTTAAAATGTTCTAAAACTAAAAGTGGTTTTCCTCGTTGGGATTCAAGTGATTCAACTATGCATGCCATCGTAACTGTTGTAAGAACACTACTGAAACATCATTTCAAAAGTCCAAAAAAAAATGAAATTATTTGTCTCAATGTTTAAATAAGTTAACAAAAAATTGTTCACGATAAGATATAGGTACGTTATTTATTATTTTCAGATTAAATTATACGTCATGTTTATTAGTTATTATATTTTGTCGGCAAATATTATCGGGCCGAGATTACAACCGACCTTTTTTATTACCTGAAATTTCCGGACCGAGTTTATAATCTTTCTATTTTATTACTTGAAATTTCCGCCCGAGGTTACAACAAAAAAGGTAATCGCGGGCCCAGTTTACATTTGCCCGCACGGATGCATGATGGCCCTCGGGTTTCTAACTACCTGCGACATATCCTTATTGTCCGTCGTGTTGATAAGAATTGTTTCGAGAAGTTTATCGATAAAAATAAACTCACGCGTTGCGCGTACACGCGAACACCAATACTCCTATAATATTATTGTAAAATAATATGTAATATTAAAAAACCAAAAATACACACGGGTAGGTATTTCAGCTGTTTCTATATACCTAAATTTTTATATTTCTATACATTAACGATTGTGTGCAGTGGCGTACGCAGAATTCTTTAATGGGGGGGGAGGGGGGTTACCATATTTTATGTACATATAAAAAAAAATGTTTATACAATTGTATTCTTTTTATATTTAAAGACATGCACAATTAAATTTTTTTTAAATGTATATTTTATGATCTAAAAACACTAACCTATTAATTTATAACTTAATATTAATTCGTCTCGATGATTTTGATAATTCATCTAGTACAGCGTCAGTTGAGATTTCAATATCCCGATGAATATTTAGCAATGCTAATCCATTTAAGCGAGATTCCCCGGTTGTATTTCGTAGATAGGTTTTGAGACGACGAAGAGTCGAAAAAGTCTTTTCGGGTGTGGCCGTCGTTACTGGTAGAGTAACAAGAATAACTAAAAGTTTTCGTATAATTGGAAATATTTTTTCATCACATACAAGTAAAGCTGAATGGGCATTTTTAAGATTGTCATTCATTTGGCTTACATAATTCCACCATAATCTAAGTTCTTCGATACTTTCTTGTTCGCTGCAGTTAAGTTTCTCAACGGGTGTTACAGAATTTGAAGTATTAGATTCGTCTTCGTCTTCACTCGTTTCCTTTTTTTTTTTGAAAAACATCGTTAGAGTAGTGTTATTTAATTTTCTTTTCTTATCACTCATATTGAATAAAAAAATAAATTAAAAAATGTATCACGTTTAAAATAATAAATAAATGTATTACGTTCAAAATATTAAATAATTATATAAATATTAAATACAAAAATATTGAACACAGAACGAGAGTTCAAAATAAAATGAAATTGAGCGAGTGAATACTCGTTGATCACGTTGATTAGTGGCATTAGTGTAATCGACTAGTACCTAATCGTCGATCGGTTATTTGTAGATTAGTTTAGTTGGTATATAATATTTATCATTATGTCAAATCTCATGATTCAAAGTAGATAGCAACGATATTACGATAACAAAATATTACCTATTATACACATTACACGCGCACGTATATCTGTGTATGAACTTAGTGCTTCGCTCATAAACAATCATGTAATAAAATGTAACATGGAATGATAGCAATTATTTTTCGACAAAAATAATTATTAATGCGTTATCGCGGCCAGACTAGACTGATATACGGAACTTTTTAAAACCACCGGGAAGAGACCGACCTACAAAACGCGTAACATGATCCTAGCCTAAATTCCATAAAAAAATCATTATTCGTATTTCACTGGGCCCCCCCCCCCCCCCCCGTAGGTACGCCACTGATTGTGTGTATTCCACAATGTCTTACCTACCTATTTATTTTTATTTTACATTTTATTTTGCTTTACCCGTTTAATACATATAGATATAATATATTATGTAATTATGCGCGCGGGTAGGTATATATTCGACATTTGGACGATCACGTCCTTAGATCATATACTATTGATATCCCAATGTATTTAAGTACATAATATGTACTTCAATACATATATATTACATATATACATATATACATATTACATACATATATATTATATTATAAACGACGAGCTAAGAATGCAAGAAATTGTTATAATTGAATGTAGTAATTTTATTTATTTTCGTACTGTATTTTCAATGACTTTGTTAAACCTCTTTAATGGAGATTAAGTTAGGGTAAATTCACGGGAAATTTTGTACATCACTAGCTACACTAGATATTAAACACAAATTTTGAGTCATATTTAGTTGGTATTTTTAACGGGCAACAAAGTACACGGGTATCAGCCAGTATTACCTATATTAAAATTATAATATATTTTATACGCTCACAAAATGTTTTCTATATTGACTCGAAAGTTTTTTTTTACAGTTATTTGAAGAAAATGTTATAGAGAACCTTATCCTGAGATTTTTAACCTTAGGTATAAATAACAACAATTTTATGAATTTTAAACTTCATAATTCCATCAAAATTTTCGCGATTTTGACATAATTCGTGAACATTTGAACTTTAAATGCTAATAAACACCCCCCCCCCCCATCGGTAAAAAAGGCTTATTTGGCGCAGGGATTTACCTAACCTATACCAATGACGCATTATGGTTCTGTCACTGGACAGCCTCCCTCCTCATAATATATCTGTAAATATTTTGTAAAAAAAAAATCCCATTTGCTTATTGTATTCATGTTACAGATTGTAAATATTCTATTTTAAAATAAAAAAAATTGTGGCCAACAATTTCTGATTTTTTTTTCTACAATATATAAGTACAACTTATAATAAACTTTGTATTAAATTTTAAAGATTTTTTTTAATAGGCATTTAAAAAAAAAAAAACAGGAAAATCGAAAATTTCAATTGTCCATAAATAGCTTAAAAAGTCCAAAAAATTTGAAAATGTTATCCTACTTCGAAAATTACAAGTATTTACAATGATTCGTTTTTGAGTTACAGAAAAATAAAAAAAAACCGATTTTGTCGAAAACTGATTATGAGTAAAAATTTCCATTTTTTCGTTACTTTTTTAAGGTTTTTCCTGACGTTTTTAAAAACTACTTGAAATGTTCGCTGAATACGCGATGCTTAACAATGAAGTTCATGAGTGATTTTAACTTTCTTTTGAACACCTTTGCTATAATGTCATGGTGATTAATGCGTAATTGGCCATTAAATAATTCTTGTCAAATTTCCGTTCACTGTGGATTACATGTGACGTTATAAACAAATCTGGTGTGCCATAATGACGTTCATACGATATAGTATCTTAAGCGTATTCATGCATATGTTGCGGACTTCCAACGTATTTTGATGGGACAATAGTTATTCTACCTACATTCTGAGGATTTCCACCATCATTAATGGAATTCCATAGATGAATTGATTCTTCAGAACGCAGTTTTGACTGGTTCAACCAGATCAATTTCAATCGCTCAGTTTGAACTTTCACGTACATATTATGCACAACATATTCATGGAAAAGATGCCAACATTTTAAGATATGATTGTTCTTATTTTCCCGAACCATGAATAATAATTCATTTAACTAACTTATCTATTATTCTTGGAACCTCTAACTATATTTATCAACTTCATTGAAAAATTAAATCCATCTTCACCTTGCCAAAATAAGATAGGATATTGTATCGGTTTACTTTTGACTCCCAAAGTATCAACTAGATGAATTTTTCTTTTCAAAAAGGGACTGAAGTCAAAAACCATACCATTATTTCTACACAAAAACGTGATGACAGACATTAGACACACACACAAAATTAAACATACATAATTCAAAATCAATACATTCCTCACTTCATTCAAAATTTAAAACTAATTTCTTACTATTTAAATGCTTGTTAAAATAAATTGTAATATGGTTGGATTCAAACTTTTGAATTTTGAGGGACTACGTTCTCCCATTAATAAATATCGATTTAAATTAGAAGTTTAGGTATGATTCAAAATATAAAACTGGAATTTCTCTATCGGCCATTGTGTCAGGGACAGAGGTGGCTTGAGTCTGCAAAAGTGCCGTGAGCTACATATTACAATCAATAACCCCACCCCCCTACCGCCACCATAAAAAAGAATTTACTCAAAGTTATGTCAATTTCTACTCATATAATAACTATACTATTTATTACACTATTACAAATTTAAAAGTCATTGTAAGTATCTTAATTACATGGCTACATCCCTACTTTTAATTGTTTGTTATATTTTTATGTTTCACTATTACATTTTAGTTTGTTTTGCTGTTACGGCATTTCAATATTTACATTCTAAATAATTATAAGACTTAGATTAAGTTACATATTTGTTTAGCATACAGCCGTGCATAGTAGATACATAATAACCCACTTTCGAGCCAGGAGCAATCTCTCCTGGTATTCTTAAAACATACTGCCCCGGGTCAGAAATGTTGATGTACCAATGCCCAATCGCCTAATCGTTGAGAAGGAATTAAGAATATAAATAATAATAATTGTTTGTCCAGTACGCTCAACTTATTATAATATTTCTTTTACTCTTTATATTTAATCTCATATAAAATAATAAGCATATTATTTAAGTAAATTTAGACAAGGTACTATAGGCGAAAGCCAATCACACAAAGTTGAGTCTGACGCGGGCCCTCGTAATAGCCGTTTGAATTCAAACGGCCTTTGCGCGGAAACCCGCGCAATTACTTCTCTTTTCAACCGCCAATCGACGACGGACGACACCGACACGCGATAAGCGCACCAGGAACAGTCGATCCGTCGAGACTCCGAACCGGTCGACAGTAGAGTGAGTTCTCAGACCGACACTGAACGACACAGTACGCTCCTCACCACCCCGCTATTTTGATTTTCGTGTTGATCATTTTCTGGCGGTTGTATTTTCAACCACCACAATAAAAAAAATCATAATACCGCGAACTGTTTGTGTTTTTTTTTCACCACTTCCTACACTAGTGACACCACTGATCCACGCGGTATCCGTCCAGGACCGCCACAAGTCGTTATTTCATATTGGATCACGGGTTTATTAGAGATTTGAATAAATTACACTTAAATTATGTTTGTCATAGAGAGTGAGACCTAAGTTGATATCCTAATAAAATTCACTATATAATTTAATAATAATACAATTAATGCTGATACATAACACTATAGAATAAATCCATACAGGTATTAAAACAGGTAATAGTTTTTATTTGTTTAGTGAGGAGGCATACCATAAATATCAAGTAGGTATTATATTTTAGTATATAGTTATATTATATAGTTTATATTTTAAGATATTGAATTTTGTTAATAATATGCAAAAGTGGATTGCCAGAATTGTCCCAGCTTTTATCATAACAATAACATTAAATTTCTTTGAATATATTTCAATTAAGTAAGTAGTGTATATAATATATTGGAACGCTGACGGGCAGAAGTAGTGAATAAGCAGAAGTGTTGAAGAGGAGGAAAATTAATATTTGTTGTGTTCAGAAAAGGCGTAGGTAAGAGAAAAAGCAAAATCAATAGAATAGGTTTTAATAGATAATATATTCAGGTAAGACTTATACTAGGAATGATGTTAGAGTAATATTGGACGAGAAGATGAAAATTAAGGTAGTCGACGTAGGGAGGAAAAGTGATAGAATTATTAGGTTAAGTCGTTAAGTTGATGTATGAAGAGAAAGTACGAAACGTAATAAATGCGTATGCACTACAGGTTGGATGTGAAGAAAGAGAAAAGGAAGAGTTTAGTAAGAGATGGCTGAGATGATACAAATAAGAATACCAGGAAATGAAGATCTGTAATTGGTGGCAATATGAATAGACATCTAGAGTATGAAAGAGTACATAGAGGACATGGTTTTAGTGAGAAGAATAAAGCTGGAAAAAAGTTTAGGATATTGCAGTATCGTATTATATTGCAACAATCAATACGTACTTTAGGAAAAGAGAAGAGCATTATATAATATGTAAAAGTGAAAGGAATAGGTCGCAGATTGATTATTTTATGTGGAAGAGAGACAGCATAGATTGATAATGGAAGTATGGTGTAATGTAAAGAAGGTGAGTATATTAAATTAAAAAAAGGAAGACCAGAAAGAAGAAGAGAATTAGGTGGTGGAAATTAATAGGAAATAAAGAAAAGGAGCTTATAAAGATAATAAAAGAAAAAGTTGTGTGGAATGTCAAGTAAGATATAAATGAGGCTTGGAGAAAGATGGTCATTTGTATTAAGAATATAGCAAAAGAGGTTGTTGGTGAAACCAAAAGTATTTTTCCAGATTCAGAGAGTAGTTGCAGGTTAGGTTAAGTTAGGTAAAAGCAATTTAATACCGTATATAGTTTTAACAGATTATAGCAGAGGTATTCAAACTTTTTCATCCCATGGCTTCTTTTGGTGTTCACAATATTTTTACGACTCCCAAATTATTATTAAAAATTGAAACAACACACAGATACAATATGTTATATGGGTGATAATAGCAGTGACTTTAGTACTAGAAATAAAACTTAAAATGGTCGTGTCGTTAGGTGTGTCGTTTTCATTTCCATAATATTTGAAAATAATATTTAAAAAAATTATTATACAAGACCTATGTATCATGTTGGTTATTTGGTGCTTTGACGCGGCTATCCCTTTGTAAACTCTGGGGCTGCCCTTAGGAGCCGTGACACACAGTTTGAATACCTCTGGATTGTAGCTAAGTTTTGTTGTTGGTCTCTCAAAATTACTGTTATATTTCATTATAAAATAAATTGAATGACTTTTTTTCTTTCATTTTGATTAGATATATAGGGTTTCCGATATAATATTAATATAATAATAACCATGGGGACAATTTTTATGTTATAATAATACAATTAAAAATCATTTTTTTTATTCAAATAATTTTATTTACAAGTTATATTTTTATTATTTTTAATTGATTTCTAACAATAATTGATTTAAATGTATATGGTCTACCTGCCTTGTTCATACTGTATAATAGATCTTTGGTCTTATAGCTTAAATAATTAACTAGGTATCAAATATAATACACTATGTCTATAGTTACCTTTGAAAAACCTGTACCAAAAATATCAGAGTCTGATTGGAATTACAAATTAATTGAATTAAGACAATCTTGTGACAGAAGCAGGCGTTGTGCATTTACATTGGGAAATGAATCACATAGATTAAGGAATGAGACCGATCTCACTACGTATTGGGGTGCATGCCGTACTAATTCTAATATCGTTGATAGGTATACATTTTATAATAATTTTAAGTAATAAGGCTAATATTATTTTATTTATCTTAGACAAAGTGAAATAACACGCTGGAAAATTAAAATTGAATTATGTTCAACATACTTACAAAAAGAAATTGAGCAGTTGAAAATTGAAAAGAAAGAAAATGAGAAAGCAATAGAATTTCAAAATTTAAACTTTGCAGTTACCAATCATTGCTTAAGTATAAGAGATGAAAAAAATGGTGAAGATTTATGCTATGATATTGCTTCTGCTGAACTAAAACAAGTATGCATTATATAGTTACAATACTATATGTGGCCATGAATTTATTTAAATAATTTAATTTTTTTTCACATGATTAATGAACAAAATCTTTTATTATTAATAATGTTAATGGTGCCAACTAATTATTTTCAACTTATATCTACATTAAAAATTATTTTTTTTTTTTTTTTGCTATTGTATTTAATGTTTCGTCTATTAAGTAGGCACAATCTACTGACAAAATATTATATACTGATAAACACTCATTTCCAATTATAATACAATGATATGTTTTTAAGTGTTTTAATCTTGAAAAGGAACGCTCAAATGCTGCAGATGTAGAGACCAGTTATCAGTAGAGTTGAAACATTTTCAACAGTGTTTACGTTTTGGTAAACATTTGCATCATATGTATTCAAAATATTTATTATTTGTTCTACATTTTCACACCATAAGTAATATTTTTCCGATGAGATGAAATTAGAATTTCCCTGGTTTGAGTTTTTAATGATGCTGACATCAATAATATCCGAATCAAAATATAAATTTTTTTATAAGCCTCCTGAAAAAGAGATCAAAATGATTCAATATATATTCCTTAATATGTAAAATAAACGCATTTATACGACATTACTGATGCGCATCGTGTTTCGGCGATAAAATAATATTTAAAACTCTACTTATCTACAAAACAATATTATAATATTTTTGAATAATGCGTAGTTGATATCAAAATATTTAATTTTGATTTAAACTATAAAATATTACGATTTTATTCGCCAGTTTAGAAATATGGACCTTCCTGATAGGTACCTGTATTTGATTATAATATATCAAGTTTGTTTAGGAGCAATTGGCTTTGGAGACGATGAAAACAATGTTGGCTGAAATATGTCAAAAAGCTTGGGAACAAATTAATAAGTTAGAAGAATTACAAATGAATGTCATCAATGACTTAGAAAACAAAAATAATACAATAGAAATAGATAGTGAATTGTTGAAAATGACAAAAGACTCAGAAAATATCTCCCTTAAACCAAATCCACTTAAAATTCCAAAACAGTAAGTATACCTACTTGAGTTCAAACACTATAACATGTAAAGTATTGTATATTTTATATCCTAGATCTTAACTAGTTTAATAACTAATTATGTATTTAAAAACGAAGTAGGTCCTACAAAATAGCTTTAAGTAAATATTCATCTATATTCTAAATATGAGGATATTTATATATTTATTAAATTATTAGTGTAAAACTAAAAATTTGTTTATTTTTAATGAAGACTTTCTTTATTTTTTTAAATTGAATTTAATCATTACGTTGTTTTTAAACTAAAAACTAATAAATATAGGTATTTAACTTTAAATTATATATAATTTTTAGAATTAATACATACGAAAAGTGGCTGCAACAGTCTATTAATTTAATGCAAAGTATTGAACATGAATTGTTAAGTTCAGAAAAGTTGCGCGAACAAATGTATTTGTTACGACATAAAACTAAAAGTGATATGGTAGCTCTCAATGAAAAAGTCAATTTTGGTCTCAGAAAACAGATTTACAACATAGAAAGAGCTAAATATGAATTAGAATGGCAAAAAAAGAATGTATGGCAGTGTTGAATTTCTATAGCACAATATAATATAATGGGTTCCTGATATAAAGGGTTTTTACTTTTTATAGATGATATTAGATAAGGAGACACTGTTAAAAGAAATAAATAAACTCGAAGATGCTTTACATAGAAAATTAAATTCGAAAAAGTTGATTGAGACACGGCACGAAGAAAGATTGTATAGAGATGGAGTTGAACTATGTCTTGATAAACCTACAGTCGGATTACAGGAAGAAAATTTTCTACTCGATAATTCTACCAAAATGTTGAGCAACAAGCTAAATCAAACAAAGTAATACATACCTGATAGATTAATTAAATAAAAAATATACCTATATTATGACCAATGTTTTTTTTTTACAGAGCAATGCATACTATACTTTCAGAGCACATGAATTTGATAAACGAACAATTAAGAAACAAAACTCATGCGTTAAATGTCGACCAGAAATGCCTAGAGTACAGAATACAGTTAGAAGATCCAGATCGTAATTAAAGACCACAAATAACAATGGTACGAGTAAATAAAAATATTCAATAGAATGACAAAGAAGATATTGATTGTTTTTTAATGTTATTGAAATTTATAATGGTCTTTATGAAAAAATGTATAAGGTGTATCTTATACTACAACATATATCTATTGTCAGTGTTTGATGTGTCAAATTTAGTGTTGGCTGTTGGTGTGAACTTAGTGGTGGTTTTGGAGAATTGTTTATAACTTTTTACGAATGTCTAACAAATTGTAAAAACTTACCAACAAACGTCTAACATAATTGATGGATAGGTTTAAGTAAATTTTGCCACATGAGTGCCGCTAAGTTCACAAACGTTAACCCACGGCCCTCGTTGTTAATTTATATGTCCCACGAATATAATGTATGACTTATATAAAAAGTATGAACTCAGATACTATGGAGTGAAAACCGTAGCTAAAAAACTTTTGTTAATAGATACCTTGTGTAAAAACCTACCATTTATGGACTTAAACTAATTCTTGTGTGTTAAAACCAGACATGGGAGAATGATATTATGCATTTCCAAGAAAGATTGAGGTTGTGAAACAAGGGTAATGTTGGGATGGTTGAGGATATATTTCTATACCAGATGGCAAATGAGGAAGCAGTAAACCTCTTTTTAGATTGAGCCAAAGATTGGATGTGGAAGTCCTAATGTTAGGTATAAAGTCAGATCATGGAATTTTTGTACTTAAATTACCTGCGGGAGAGAGAGGAATTTTTAAACTTATCAGCGACTTCATTTCTCGCAATTACAGTATGGCCTGGTGTTCTTGTGACATATAATGAATGTTAGTGCCAGATTCCATTAGAGAATACATATAAAATATGTCCAATACTGATTATGAGCGGAGAAATATCCGATTTTAAAATATTATAGGATGAAACTATATTGAGTGTTTCAATTACATCAAAGCATTCAGCTGTGGAAGAATATACTTCGGAGGAATATTATTAGAGGACGAAATGTGAAATAACGTGATATAAAATGCATATTCCGCTGATACGGAAATGATAGACTCCAGGCGCGGATCCAGAAAAATTTAACAGGGGGTGCTCAAAAAAAAAAAATTGTTACACCTTACTATTTATTTAAATATTACCATTTACTATTTGATTTATTAGTGCTAACTTTTTTTCCATAATAATTGTTATCGGTGCTTTCCGCCGTCGACGCGTGTTGTTACATACGAGTATACTTCGAAAACAATTAAAAATAATAGTTATTATTGTCGTATGTGACGGTGATAAAGAAAAGCACCGATATTATTATTATTATTTTTATTTTGAAAAATAACAAATAATTTAATTTATAACATAAATTTATTTTGTTGGTGGCTAAATGACAGGGGGTGCCCGAGCACCCATAGCCCCCCCTGAATCCGCGCCTGATAGACTCATCAGTTAAAATTAGGATGAAGAACGGGAAAGTGACATGGATAAAATCAAGAATGATATTGTTTGCATAATTAGGTTTGCAAATAATAAAAATGTTCTGGTGTGATTTAGAAAGTTTCTATTTAGACGAGTGATGGGAGTAAAAGGTAAAGATTAGAAATTAGTTCTGTATACTGGAGTACTGGAGTTTTGTTAGTTTCGACGATAGGTATGTGGCTGCTAGAGACTATATTATGCTCTCCCAGCTTGTTATTATTATTATCACATTAGGTATAAAGAATAAGTTTATAATCATAAAAAAATAACACTTTATTTATAATGAAGTTAGTAATAGTATGGCCAGTATGGGCTATCCAAATATAATTTTAGAAACCGAAGTGTAGTTTATAGTGTTTATACTTTAGTATCATATAATAGGATAACATAAATTGTTTTGTTTTGTTTGTAGTTCTGTATAGTTTTTGACAAAATATAAATTTAAACTTTTTAAACTTATGTTCTTATTTATATGTTCATTAAAAATACTTATTTTGATTTACTACATTATAATATTGGTTGTTATTTTAAAGTTTTATATTACCTACCAAACTTTTAAAATTATCGAGAGCACCTGTGCAATACTCTGTCCTCTAGCATTATACGTAAAACTACTATTATATATTTGCTTTGTAACCGCAGTTTGTGTAAACTAAACTTGTTATTTTCCAAATTAAATACCTTATATTGTTTGAGTAATACAATTTCTTTATTCACTAATTAATCTCTAACCTGTCGCAGTAGAGTAGTTATATTTTTCAACTAATTGTTTTATTAAGTAATAGGTTAAAAATTACTTCCTAGCGCTTTAATATTGCTAAACAACTTAACTACAAATGGCCTTAATTAGTGTATTACTGATTCAGCTTCTATAATGCCTCTAAATCGAATATTATGCATTGTAAATTTACAACGATGTGTTGATTATTCTGTCTGTCATCATCTTTTGGGCCAGTAAAAATAGTTCGATATTCTACTTCTTCATCTTTCATGTTAGATTAGGTGAATTTTTTTTGTATGGTGTCATCACTTGTCAGAAATTCATAACAGTAAATATATATTTAAAAAAGCGGGCGAGTGGATGCCTAGCTGCAGCTGTAAAGTAAGTTACAAATGGGTTAATGTATTTGACATTTGAATTCAATGATAACATATCATTGGATAAGAAACACGATTCTGAGCGGAGACGGTTTGTCAGCTTAGGATATTTCATACTACATTAATTACTAATATTGTTATCAGTGACGTATTTATTGTGGTGGCGTTGAGGGGTGTCCACCCCACCACCCCACCACCACAAATATTTGAAAACTTCAAATTTTAAATATATCCGTAATTTAATCATTTTAGTTTGTTTATTAAAAAAATAAAGTTTAACGAAAAAAAATCATATAATTCTGTAATAGTTTAATATGATTTCAATAAGTTAATAAAAACTTAATAATACGAGTTAGTTAATAAAGAGTATTTTATACTAATTTATAAAATCATTTCACTATTATGACACCCCCTCCTCAAATAAGTTTGTAATTACGCTACTGATTATTATAATTGAAAAAAATGTAGGTATACCTACCTATAAAATAAATTTCCCGATTAATGGAATCAAATTCATTATGTAGGTACCTGACTCACTCAGTCATTCATAATAGGTGTGTTGGTGTGTACAATTTATTATAAAGTATTAATATAATTCATTAACTACTAAAATTATAATATAAAGTATACTCTAGAAATGTCATGTACCCACGAATAATATTTTTAAATTACAATAATATAACTAAAATTATTATTCTTGATTATTTATAATGTAAATTCATCCAAATTTGAACTTAAAATAACTATTAAAAAAACTGTATTTGTATAGTTTTTAGATTTTTTTTTGTTGTTGCAGGATTAACTAATTCTTTCTTTCTTTTAATAACTACTTACGTTAAACCTTGTTTTAAGTTTTCAATTAATAAATGTGTTTAAAATTTGAACTTTAAGCGGTTATAAAAAAAAATATGTCTATGTATTATTAATATTTTCCCACTGCTGTTTTATCAATTTATGGGGAACCTTGAATTAAATTTTTAAGTTATTTGACCCAATGAATACAATTTTATATCTCTATTAATAATTTAAATATTTTGAAAATTTTATCTCGTATGAGAAATTGACAAAATAAATATATGGTTTAAGTATCAAGTTTCTGAAGTATTTCCTTTTTGAATAACGACAAAATAAGAATATTAGCACAAGGAAAATTGAGTGAATATCCAATGTTGAACAAATTTAAAATTCATATGTTCATAAAAATTTGATTTGACTTTCCATTAGACATTTTTTATTTGAAAAGAGTAGACAAACACAATGTTATGAAGAATCTTGTATTGATAAATTTTCAAATCTTAGATTCAAGAAAATACATGAATTTAAACTCAAAACAATTTGCACATTTTCGTGTTTTTTAGGTATTTTGTCAAAATTCGAAATTTCAATGCTTATTAAAAAAATTGTGACTGCATTTTTAGTATTTTTTAACTACCATTATAGGTAGCAATATATTAGGAAATTTGTATTAATTTTCGAAGCTTTTTTACCAAATGAAAAACATTTTATTAACATTCATAGAAAAAAAAAATAGAAAATAGAAAATGTCTATAAATAACTTTAAAATATTTGAAATATTTAATAAATTTTTAACAAGTATAGAAAATGCTAATATAAACAATCGGTGAACATTTTATGTTATCTTCGGTAATTTTTTACTAGTTATATCAACATCGTTACCAATCGATTTTCTTAAAAACCGATTTTGCGTAAAAATTCCTATTTCACCTTAATTTTTTTTTCTCCCCGTTTGAAAACTACTAGGAATTTTAAATTTTGACCTCTTCAATGCACGAACTAGATTTATTTTCCAACCGGAAAAGCTACTTAAGCCACTAAAGTTGAAAATCAAAGCAGTATTTCGACAACACACACACATCGCTGTAAAATCAATACGTCTATTGCTACGCCCAGAATCTGAAATACATGCAACCAATCAATAGATACCAGTGATACCACATTATTTGCTCAGCTCAGAAATTAATATGAGTATCAAATGTCAAATAATAACAAATGTTTTAATATAGACTATCATCAGGGTTTGACATTCACATTCATAGAGTTTAAAATTGAATGTATTAGCACTCAACATTCAATTTTTCAAAAAGAATACATTCATACTTGCATTCTTTTCTTAAAAGAATGCATTCTTAACCACATTCATGTGAAAAAATGTTTTATTTTATTTGAATAAAAAATAATATATTAATTTATTTTTTGTGTTTAACGAGGCATTTTATGTATTGCATGAACCATATCAATAAACGAGGTAGGTATAGCAAATTGAAATAACGCACATTTTAAACATTAACTGCATTGACAATATTATATAATATTGTATATATATATAAATAAATAAAATATTAAAAATAATTATTATTTGTTATTGTGGTTGAAACTGAGACGATAATATTTTAATCTTGCCGCAGATTATGTAGATAGTAGATAGACTCTAGTAAAAACTATTTTTTGGTATTAAAAATATAATATTAATATATTTTCCATGTGATTAGAAAAAGAATGCATAATTACATTCAATTTCCATTCATATTTGTTTGAGAAATAAATGCATTCACAATCATAATTCATAATGTAAAAATTGAATGTACTCATGAATTGAAAAATGAATGCATTCAAACCCTGACTATCATAGTACCATGGAGTATAGCTAGGCCATGGTGTGAAATAAAATTCTAGAATAATGGTATTTTTATTTCACAGTGCAAATAGTGCAATACTGCATAGTAAAATATAATCGATAACAACAATCCGCCATCCGCGTCCGGACCGCGTATTTTGTGTACGGCGCTTGGCCGCCCGGCGACGCATGAGACAGACCGGATATTTTGTAGGCCTTGTTAATATGTGGGACACTCGGTCACACCCCAATCGGTCTTATTGTCGCGGTAGTAGGTATGTCGTATTCTCGCCTATGTACAGACTGTGTGTCGTGGCCCGTGGTACGACGACGTGGGTCCACGGTTGTGGTTCGGCGGCGGTGGTAAGGGGAAACATTAACCACCCGTCGCGCATCGGTCGCTCGATTTGTATCGTTCTCGTCGTCGAATGTCGATAAGGCGGAGCGTGAATGTGATAGCGCGCTACGGGAGGCGGTGGTGTTGATTGCCGATGTTGCCGGTCGCTTGCTCGCGTCATCTAAACTTATCTTGCATTATTCATTAAGCGGCGCGCGCTGCTCCTGTTGTCGTCTTTACCCTTTTTTTATTTTTCGCTCCTAAGTACGCCCCCCCTCCACATACCGCTCAAAAGCCGTGAGCTGTGAACTGTTACCGCGTCGGTCGCCGGCCCATGTTAACCGGTGTTCTCCGTCAAGCAGGCAAAAAGGCAAAGCGTCCTACATCGACGACTAACGTCCATTTTTCTCACGCTCCCTCAGCTCTGATCAATCAAAACGTTCCTTCGTTGGATATAGTCCCCTGTCTTGCCGAAACGGCAGAGTGCAGCTCCACAGCTCTCTCGACATGAATCCGTTCGCTGAGCTGTTTCACCGGATCGCCCTGCTCGTCCTCACGCCCAAATGCTACCAAGTGTTTTTCTACGATTTGGATTTCTTCAACGGTAAGTGTGTTACAATTATTATCAACCATACAGCTAGTGTCTCGATTGTGATATTTTTTTATGTTTGCAAACACTCTAAATAAAATTATTTTTTTTACTATATTATTAGTTTATTACTGATCAATATATTTATCCGATAACTGTGTGAGCATAATCAGTTTCTCACGCCATGGTTAAGGTGTTTATTTGTATAGTCATCATGACATTATACAATATACAGTGATTATACATTTAATATTTATGCTTATTTATACCCATCTTGTTGGATATTTGTATGTATTTACTAATCATCATTACATACAAAGATTGTTTACTGATTATTTTATAATTTCTTTTATAATCTTAAATTAAAATAACTAGTCACATATGTTTTTGATGGAAAATTATTATGTACCTAGATTATTATTATTATTTACTATAGGTGCCTACTACATAGGTAGATAGTTAATATTTATATTTTTTATCTTACTCGTAAGCTATAATCATGGCTATTAAATTATTTTATCATTTTAGAATGAATATCTAGGCGAACTTGAGTCAGTTATGATTGTCTAATAGCTATAATTATATTTGTTTGAGAATTCAAATTATAAACTTTTTAAAAATTATATTAGATTTGTTTCATTGTTGAATTATGATCATGGGACAACTAAACACTTTACAACTACATAAAATGAATACTATTCAAATGTAATCTACAGAATAATTATTGTAATCTCTCTTACTTATATTTGCATTTATATTAATAACTATATTTTAGTTTAAGATAATGTGTATTTGTAAGAGTTTAAAATAACTTTTTATAGAATAATTATTATAAAATACTATTATTTCAATTCTAAACTAAACATTAATATTATCTTTTTTTTTCAGGTACTTGTATAAGATCTGCTCTCAGTAAATGTCTTGGATTCGGAATAGTTGGTGGATCTCTTTTAGGTGATAATCATTATTCATTAACTCTAATTTATGTATTATTATATAACTGTTTGTTATGAATTAGTATAACTTAATATTGTCTATAAGGTTATGTGTAAAGTATAAAAATAAAATATTTCATATATATTATATACTACAGGTAAAAAAAAATTTACATAACTACATAACTATACTATGCAAAAATATAATTTTAATGTCATTAAGGTTTAGCATTAAAAAATTAATAAATATTATTTGATTTTCAGTTAAACTTCCACAAGTGATCAAAGTATGGCAAAGCAAAAGTGCTGTTGGAATTAGTTTGGTAAATGTTTGCATGGATCTCTTTGCTGTCACATCAAATGTTGTATATAGCTATACTAGTCAATTTCCATTCAGGTGAATACATTTATTATTTTGACAATTCAAATTTGTTTATTGTGTTTATTTATGTGTTGTGTGTTGATAATTTATTTATTTTATAGCTCATGGGGCGATTCATTATTCATACTATTCCAAACATTACTAATTGTAATATTAGTTTTCTACTACAACATATCTAAGAGGGCAGCTAGTGCTTTTGCATTTATTTATTGCTCATTATTGTTCCTTCTTGTATCTGATATTGTTCCCAATTCTTTCCTCTGGAACGCACAGTTTATCAGTATACCTTTAATGTTTTATGGCAAGGTAAATATACAAAATAAAAACTCAAAAATAATTATTGTTATTAAAATGTAATATTTTTTTCCTCTATAGATGACTCAAGGCTATGTGAATTTCAAAAATAAAAGTACAGGACAATTGTCAATGGCTACATCCATTCTTTTATTTTTAGGATCATCTGTACGAGTGTTCACATCCGTACAAGAAACTGGAGATAACCTTTTAATTTGGAGTTTTGCTCTTGCATCTATTGCTAACTTTATAATTGTTACTCAGTTTTATTGCTATAAATCAGGGTCACCTGTTAAGACTAAAAAAAAAACAAAAAAGAATAAAAGAGCATAAATAACATAAACAGCATGCCATGTATATCTAACAATCACATGTTTTTACAATTAAAATAGTGTTATAGTAGAAATATAATAACCAAGTTATTGATTTATCTTTAAAGTAAATCTTCTAATCAATTACTCAAGTGGTATGTTTATACATAAATTCTTTCTAAAAAATATTTAGATATAAAGTTTAATTTATAACATTTCGTTAATGTTTCAGTATACTCTGATAATATTTAATTTTGGATTGGAAATTATTAATTATTTATCATTATTTGAACATAGTGTGGAAGTATTTGTAAAATTTTAATTTGTTACTTGTAACCAGATCTCAAATTATATTTGATAAAATTCAGATAACTGATTGAAAATTAGATATTTCCATGAGTGTATTTCATTTTAATCCATAGTGTACAAAATGGTTGATAATGTAATTCTCTAAAATGAGGAGTAGGGTTTCTTTATGCTGTATGTTTTATGTGGACAATTAATTTTATTTAATATTTAAACCTCTATTATAATAATTAAATAAAATACCATTTTTAAAAGTGTTCTCAAAAAAATCCATTAAAAAATAAAACATGATAATAATATCATTTTAGTGTTAAACATTTTTAATTCCATGGAATTTAAATAATATTATTCAACGTAATTAACACTGTAATAGATTTTCTATTACAAAAATAAAAGAAATCATGAAATATATTAAATATTTTTAAAAATAAATACATTGAAATTCCAAACTTTTAACAAATAATTTATCAGTACTAGATAGTTATTGAATTAATAATTAGGTAAGGCATTTGATAAAGTTATTAATGAAAAACCTAATCAAAACAATTTCAATATTATATTATTACCTAAAGACTGGTAAACATAGGATATTCTTCGATTTTGATTTATATGTAGTGTCATTTATGTAAATTATAGTTTTAAAAATAATTTTAATGTTTATAAAATATAAATTAATCATTATTATTATTCAATACAATAGGTATTGTTTACAATAATACAAAAACAATAATAATTATTTTAAACCAAGTTTGTAATTTGAGTTATTGTAATGTGTATTTATAATCAATTTTTTTTTAAAAATGTACATTGTTCATGTATAAATTATATAAATTATAGAATACTTCTTTTTTAATTATTTATGTGTTTCATGTATTAGCATTGGATTCTTTCAAAGTTATAATTTTTTGAGTCATGAACGGACATTATTAATGGTTAAGACTGGAGTGTGTTATAAGACTTCATAAATGTATCAAGATTCATAATTAATACATCATATCATTTTCAGTATTGTGAAATACTAATTAATGTGCAGAAATAACATGCATACTGTGTATTATAAATGTTTATTCTAATAGTGTTATATAATATAATACCTAAGAAAAGTGTATTATGGTATGCCTGGTTTCAAAGTATAATATTGTTACATAAAATTGGATTCCTAGTAGATAATTAAATTCTTTGTTTAAAAAATCATTAGTTATTTTTTTATGGTTTTGTATATTTATTTATATTTTGACCAAATGTATAATAAAATGTTGGTTAATTTGAAAATTGTTGATCCTACTTCAGTGTTAATTTAACTTTGTATTAATTTTCTAATTTTGTCGAGTATCTTAAAATTTTAAATTATACCTATAAACAGTTACCATTCTCTAAGGATTCAATTTGTAAAATATAGAATAGTAATAATAATATTTCTCATATTTTTGGACACTATTAGTTATTATAATGTATAACAACTAATAAATAATTTTATCATGTAAATATAGTTAAAATATTATACTAAATATTAAAAAGTATAATTTTCACTTTATAGATAATGATTTTATAGACAATATACTAATCAGTTGCCTCAGTCATATAAGCATTTCATGTTCTGATGTTTTATAATAACAAAAACCTTATCTCCCATTGTTATACATATATTATTATTAACACTATACTATTATCTCTCTTGATTAGACTTATTAATTTTGCAATTATTGTTGGTAATCAAAGCTGGACAGTGGACACTAACTAGTTAAAATGTTTAAGTTCCTTTAAAAATTTACTTTTTAAATAATTTTGGAACTTAATTAGTTAGTTTTAATTCATCCTAACTGTAGGTTCACTTGTTCTCTTGTAGTTTTATTTTTAATTTTAAAAATTCAAATATTACTTAAGACTGCTGAGTGCCTACTATTATTATCTTTAACTATGGATTATAATTTATTAAAAATTAATATTGGGTATTTTATTATAGAGGCATTTTTCTTGTCATATTATTATTTATCAACTATTTTCGTTTATCACTTATACATATTTCTTATAATAAATGTTAACCTCAATGCCTATTTTAAATTATAATGGCCAGCATATATACATATACAGAATATTATATTTTAGTATTAATTTGTTTCTTATATTGTTATACATTCTATGTTCTAATGACTGATATTTCAATTCATTTCCAAAAAATGGGGGTTGTCAGTTATTATTAATATTACCTATTAATTATTATTATTTGTTATTTTGAATGTTATTACCTAACTACTTGAAAGTTGAAACATTTAATCAAATAATCAGTTATTCAATATAATTTTTTTATCGTCACTAATAATTTAAGTTAGATACTGAAATGCCAAGTAATGAAGTAATTAATTTATGTAATACCTACTTAAAATATTTTAAACAAACTATTTTAGATATATATTTTAATCTATAAAAATAAACTAATTCCTAATTAACAAGTTAGAAATTTGGAAAATTTCATAAAATGACTTATATTTTAACTTAGTTTTTGTAATAAAATAACTTAACATAAACTATAGTTGAAATAAATTATTAACTTTCCCAGCTTTGTAAGTACTGTAAATGTATAACTTTAATAAACTCTTTATACTAATTGATATGAGCATGTAATTTTTGGTGTGTTCAAACATTATTTAATCATTGATTACAATATATGTTTATTTGAACCCTTTTAGTTAATGTTTTTAATAATTTTGTAAGGTTAGAGTTACAAAATAATTATTTTTTTCACACTTCCCTTTAAAAGATATGCTGATCTGTTATATCATTTAAATCGACACCAATTGTTTTCAAAAACATAATATAATGTTTCATTGAGTTACATAATAATATGAACAGTGATTACCTGTAGGTGGAACAAAATCTATTTTTAAAAATATTCTTTTAGTTTTTTTGTGTTATAATGGTTTTAATTTTACAACTTACAAGTATTTAAAACACATATATACTTGTATTAAATCTCCATTTCACTCTAAAATACATTTTTTTAATAGAATAACGCACCATAATATGATAGGTGTTTAATCCATAACAGCATTACTTATTTCTGACCTGATGCATTTTTTGATTTATTGAACGCTGTATAGGTATGCTCAATTTCAAGAATTGAGGATTTATTTTTAGAGCCACCAAACCTGCTATGAATTCAATTGCTTCAAAAACTTTTTTTGTTTTCAAATTTTTAAATAGGTACCTATGGCATTTCTTGAAAATATCATAATATAATTTCTATAATCAGTTGCAGTGTTGAATCCAGACAATTTTTCTGGGGGGGGGGCTAATTTTTTTTTCATTGGTGAATGGTGATACGTCATTTTAGTATTATGAATTATATCTATTAATAAGTAGTTATTCTTATTACAATTTATAATTTAGACATTTCAAATTTTTATAAAACTACGAAACAAATTATTTTTTTTAAATTTTTAAATCAATCTAAGGTTGTCACACATTAAAAATCGTATTACCTATTATTATTATTTATTGCAATTCAGAAATTATAAATATTTAAAAAGTTATAAAACAAATTATTAAATTTTAAACTTTTAAATCAATCTAAGGTTAATCTAAGGTCGTTACATATTATAAATTGTATAATAAATTATAAATATTGAAAAAATTACAAAATAAATTAGAAACCTATTAATTATTTATATTTAAATTAGTATTGTCAGAAAGTTGTATTTGTCAGTGGGTGCGAAGGCTCCCCCTGAAGTATACCTGGATTCAACACTGATCAGTTGTATACAATATGTCTTGGTGTATAACTGTAACTCCTTAGTTTCATGGTTTTGACGAATTTTTGTCAATATTTGAACTTCAAACGCTTATAAAAAAAAATTGTTCCTATGTATTCTTACAATTTTTTAATCACTATAAGGATAACTTATGATAAACTTTGTATTCCATTTTCAAGTATTTTGATAGGGCCAAAAAATTTTTATCGACATTTCAAAAAAAAATTTTCCGAAAAATTGAAAATTTCAGACGTCTATAAATATCTCAAAAAAGTTAAAATATTTTGAAAATTAAACTGTATATAGGATATAACTAACATAAACATTTGGTGAAAATTTCAAGTATTTATATTGATTAGTTTTTGAATTACAACCATATAAAAAAAATCGATTTGGTCGATAACTGATTTTGCGTAAAAATTCCCGTTTTTCTGTCATTTTTTTTTGTTTTTCTCGATTTTTTTGAAAACTGTTGGAAAATGTTTACTTTTGACCTGTATGCATCAAGGATATTCACTTTTACATCGGAAACCACCCCCAAAATTTGAAATTGAAGCATTATTTCGACTAGTTATGCTGTACACGGACACAAAAAAAAAAAAAACACTCACACATCATTGTGAAATCAATACATTTATCACTTCGTTCAGAATCTAAAATGTCTTCAAAAATTCAAAATATATAAATTTGAAATTTTTTTTTTTGGGTTAGGCATTCGACAACTGAGGTCATTAGCCTGGGAAACTGTAGTGGAAGGTACTGTAGGTTTTAACACGTGGGTTTTTGGCAGAATTTTGTATGGGCACCCGTAGGTTTCTGCCATGCCCGGTTGGGGGGCGGCGGTCTCTCTCACTAGACACCGCGAAATGCCCAAAGAGCGATGCCGCCCGTGATCGAGATTCGAACCGGCGACTGCGTGCGTCGCAACCGACGCCTAAATTTGAAAATTATTTTAGTTAGAAAGTTAGAAATTTATAAAATATTTTCATTTCCCCATACATATACTTAAACTAAAACAGTAATAAATATACCGAGCGCAGTATAATATCGTATTTGTTCATTTTTTTCCGGTTGACATCTGCAGGTAATATAGCTATAGTATAATATATTGTCATCGTACAAAACAATATTAACATAGTAACATGTTCAGTGTTTTCTAGGTTTACGTTTGCTCCACTACATGTGGTTATGTCAACGCGTATAGCAAGCCGAAACAATGCTGACACACACATTGGTGTATACGGTATCGCGAGTTTATACTAAAGAAATAAGAAACAGTTAAATAAGCAAGATATGAAAGATAACACTATAACAGGTTTAGATACAACATACAAACGATACGGGAAATGCTGATTACCAGCTCAAGGTATTTTATTAAATATTAAATACATATCTACTCGTATGTACATTTTTCGTTTTTGTGGCCTTGTGGGTGACGTTTTCTAAAACTTACAAGAATGACACTGCACCGGAAGATGAATTTTTAAACTAATCCTTCAGTAAAGTGATACAACCGCAAATGAAAAAAAGTAAATACCTAGGTACAAAAAGACGATGAAAAGGTTCATTGAATTATGCAGACTAACCGACGCGACAATGAAATTAACCAACCTGCAGTCGGTCAATAAGAATATTGGTTGAGATAATTCGATTACAAGCCCAATTATAGACTGAAAATGGAAAACACTATTTAAAAGGATACCTACTACACCAGCATAGGTTGTCTCCATCTTACAAATATAAAAAGTAGCATCACACACTGTTTATTTAAAATAATATACTGTGATATATTTTGTGTAGGTATTAAGAAGAAGGCAGAAGGGAGTACAAAAAGCAGGGAGAGGCCAAAAAATATAGAAGATAATATGATGGGTCATGCTTATCACGTAGACTGGAAGTATAAGGTCTATGGGTAAATCAGTGGTTACCAATCACTAATCAGATATAAATTATCAGCTACTTCAATGGCCAGTTCTTATTTCTCAGTAGATCATAATATAATTGTGATATTCTATTAATAGCTAATACTCTATTATTTTTACTTTGTGATAATACCAATTGCAGTGATAGTATACACTATACCTACATACAACATACTTACAAACATTTTTATTTATTGTTTAAGTATTTGACATTTAACAATTGTAAGTTCTTTTATTTATAATGGCAAAACGTGATGGATCGATTATGTCATTTTTGTCAAAGAAACCAAAAGCTGATCAGAAGGTAAGTTGGTATTGAAATATTAAAGCACATTAAAGCGTTTAAAGACTTATATAAGGAATTCTATTGGACAAGCAAGATTAAACGGCTTAGCTCTGATGAACATTCATCGAGACATTAAAATAAATACTGATGAAGTCATTGATGAGATGAGTACAAAAATCTAGGCGGTTAAATTTTCGTTTGGAATAACGAATAACTAAGTTGTTTTTATGAATTATTTTTCTTTTGTATACTCATTATTTTAATAAAGGTTATAAATGTTTTTAGTTTAATGTTGTCATTTTATTCAAACAATAGAACAATAGTGTATAGTGTGTGGCTATTTTAATTAATTTTAATTGTAGAATGATACTCAATATGCATGAATGTACATATGTTTAGCAATTTTTGTGTTTGGATAATCAATAACCATGATTAATTTAATTGTACTTTTACTAAAAAATTTATAACATTATATCCTCCTCCCCCCCCCCCCCCATTGAAATTTCCTGGGCATGCCACTGTGCATAACATAGCATATTTTACGCTCAGCCGATCACGTTTAGCTTTGTTAGCTTAAAAATTATTATAGTAAATTGACCTATTATGAAACTTGGTGGTAAGAACATTATCTGTGTTCGTATGAGGATTTTTTACAATTACTTAGTTTTTAAATTAAATATAAGCATTTTTAACTAACGCTTTTTATATACGCATAACTTGTTACAAAATTGAACTATCGTAAAAAAAACCCATATACAAACACAGATAATGTTCTTACTATCAAGTTTCATAATAGGTCAATTTACTCTAATTGTTAAGCAAACGAACCTAAACGTGATCTGCTAAACGTAAATATGCTATAACTTACGCGCTTGTAAGACGGAGACTATGTGTGTAGCGTCCTCTATGGAAAAAAATCTGGCTATGTATCTAATATCTATACTTGATCGAAAAGATAGGCGATTTATATGATAAAAAACGCACCAGAGTATAAAAAAAAACAATAAAACTGACATAACCATAATTATTATTTATTTAAACTATTATGAAATGGGTATAATTATTATAATATGTTATAGATTGCAATATGAATAAATAATTAAATGCAAAATATAAATATAAAAAAATATGTATTCCTATATATTATATTTACATTATTGGTAAAATTGGTTTTAAAATGAACAAATTAATGAAATAATATCAAAGTTCAATATAAAGTACATGCGTTCAACATTTAAATTTAGATTTTAAACTTTAGAGTTAGTATTATATGGAATTAGATAATATTATAACATATTATTTTGGTTTGACGACATTAATTTGAATGACAGCTAGTAACCGTCGGAGTTATGGACTGTATTATTTATCCGAGTAGTTTTAAAGTCAAAATTCGTTGAAAAAATTTACGTTTTTTATAAGGAATTTTACGTATTGAATCGGCAATTATAAAATATTATTATATATTTTAATATTAATATTCTACAATAGTTTATCATTCAAATAAATTTCAAACAATTTGAATTCGACGAATTCGTCTGTGTGTTGTTCAATTCGTCATTGGCTTCAAATAATGAAAATAATGGAATATTTCCTCACAAACCGCTATTTATCATATACAATAATATCTTCGATATGTATATTTAAATACAAGCACAAAATAATATTAAATTTTTACTAAGACATTTTAATATTTTTAAATGTCGATGCGAGATATATTCACAACGAACCATGAGTATAGTAAAAATTGTAATTGAACTATAGATTTTATTAAATTAAACTATTTATCAACGAGTAAATAACAATTATTTTTTAGTTATTACTGGACTGCTTAAATTTTTCTAACTTTTGAGACCTACTATATTTATTTTTAAATCAATTCGATTTGATTCAATATTCTTCAAATCAAATTTATTATATTATTGTAATCGGCTCGTGAAAATAATCACTGGTTGCAAGTTAGTTTGACATTTCCATATCTTAAATAAATATAGATATACGCACGTATTCGTTTCGCGTCGGACAACATGGAAATTCAATTATAACATTTACAATTCCCGTACGATATCGTTGAAATAAATATTGTTACAGCCTAATGTAAAAAAATAATAAAAGCATTAATAGTTTTGAAATATGCGTGTGGTTTATTAGAAAAAACAAATCGATCAAAGGCAAACATTAAGACCCGTCTAAAATACAATTAAAAAAATTAAATTGAATAAAAAAAAACCATTTTCCACACACCCTTCTCCCCCTCACCATACCGCCAACCATCTATGCTGCAGTATTGTATGGTATATTATACATGTTGCATGGTTGCTCGAAAATTCAAATTGTTTTATCAAATGGATTCACGCGTTTATTTTAAACACAATATACTATATGAATAATATACAGATATACTGTATAGCGTGTATACAATGTATTTCAGTACCTTACACAATAGTCCCTGAGTAGAATTTATATTATTCCCCATTTCCCTGAAATTTATATTAACTATCTATACCTACTAATGTATAGCGTCTACCTATGCAGTATGCAGTAATTTATACTTTCCGCATATAAATGTAGAGGGGGGACTATGAATTTTCCTCTATACTATATATATATTTATAGCCATATTCCCATACACGCACTAATCAACTAGCACCACGTTTTCAGAAGCTAGTTTATAAAAATTCACAAATACTTATATCACATATTATGTTTAAAAGAATTTGTAAACTTTCAAAAGTCAATTGTCTTTTCTCATAACATATAAAGTTATTTAATAGGCTTTTATCTAAATCAATCATTGATTGCACCGATGTAGACTTTACATACAAGAAATAATTATTTATATTATGTAGGTATATATTATTTATAAATTTCTATGAATTATCTACGCTATACTCTATTCGACCGAAACGGGTGTGTTCTATACACATTACACACAAGACAGAACTTGGTAAAATAATATATTGGTAACGTCCGGCTGCATAGATGAGAGGAAGTGAATTCGAGTAGAATGAAATAATATATAACATGAACTATAGGTTTAGTGATTAAGGACTGAATGACTAGGTAAGTATAACGTTCTATTTAGAACATATTTCATCATAGGAAATAGTATGTTAATTTTTATTCATATCATATTAATTTGTTTTGTTGTTTTTTTTTTATTACTATCTATTTCCTTAGTTGTTCTTTTTTGCAATAGATTGAATAAAACAAAAAAAATATCATATTAATACTTCTTAATTTTTTTTTAAATTGAAAGGAATCTATTTTATTTTGTTTTATGCATTTATAACATATATTTTGTTCACTGACATTATTTCAATTATAATTAATGTTATAGTATATATCAATCGATAATCATTAAACAAAACGGCTATATTAAATTATGATATTATGTTCTATATAAATACCTATTTATATGTAATACGTGTACATTTAACATTAGTATGAGTGTATGACGTCTCAATAACTACTGTTGAAATTATAAATGTATTACATGATGAACATGTGAAACGGCTTTTCCTGCAGCCGATAGAGCTTATAAAATATCGTCATTTGTACGATGCGGAATATCTTATAGGTGTCGTCTTTGGTGTTAACTTATAATGAGAAAAAAAGCGGGTAACGTGGATGTCGCTCTGCTGTACAGTAGGTTACTGTAATGGATGGGATTAAATTTGAATGCAATGATAGGTATCATTGTATACGAAAAACGATTCTGAACGGAGATGATTTGTCAGTCTAGGATATATTATATTTAAATATTGTCAATTGTCATATATTCTATTTTGAAACAAATATTTTATTTTTCAATTAAGACGCATTTTGCATAAGGCACGGTTAATCAATTAGTGTAGTTATCATATAGTTATCATAATTCATAATACCTTATATTATCATAGATATACGAATACCTGGTTTGAGGATAAATCGTTATCATTACGCGATTTCATAAAAATTTAAAACTCAAACGCTCAAAACATTTTTCCTATAATGACACTTCCAATTTTCTCTATAGCTATTTGAAGCAAAACTTATGGAAAACTTGGTGTTAAATTTTATAACCTTAGATATAAATACAAACAATATTATGAATTTTGAACTACAAAATAATTTGCAAATATTCATGGTTTTGACGAATTTTTGTCAATATTTGAATTCAAATGCTAATAAAAATTTAATTTTAATTTCCGGTGGACATTTTTTTTGTGATAAAGATTGACAAATTTGTAAGGAATCTTGTATTAAATTTTCAAATCTTAGGTATAAAAGGAAAATTTTTTATGAATTTCTAGAATAAAATAATTTACGAATTTTCGTGATTTTTACGTATGTTGTCAAAATTAAAATTTGAATGCATGTAAAAAAAAAATGTAGCTATATATTTATTTTATTTTTCAACTGCTATTGCAAAACTATATTATGAGCCTTGTATTAAATTCTCAAATCTTAGAATTTAAAAGAAAAACTTTTATGAATTTCGATCTAAGATGATTTGAACATTTCCGTAATTTTTATGTATTTAGTCAAAATTTGAACTGTAAATGCTTATAAAAAAAATTTGTGACTATATATTTTTTTTATTTTTCAAATGCTATTGTAAAACTATTTTAGGAGCCTTGTATTAAATTTTCAAATCTAAGGTATAAAAGAAAAATTTTTTATGAATTTCTAGGATAAAATAATTTACGAATTTTTGTGATTTTTACGTATGCTGTCAAAATTAAAATTTGAATGCATGTAAATAAAAAATTGTGGCTATACATTTATTTTATTTTTCAACTGCTATTGTAAAAATATATTATGAGCCTTGAATTAAATTCTCAAATCTTAGAATTAAAAAGAAAAACTTTTATATGAATTTCGATCTAAGATCTAATATTTAAAATCGTTTCAGGATAAATCGTTATCGGTACGCTATTTCGAAAAAATTTAAAATTCAAACGCACTTAAAATTTTTCCTATAATGATACTTCGAGTTTTCTCTATAGTTACTTCAAGTAACTTACTTGAAGGAAAACTAATGGAAAACTTAGTGTTGTATTTTTAATCCTTAGTTATAAACGCAAAAAATTTTATGATTTTTCAACTTCAAAATTACTTGCAAATTTTCGCGTTTTCGACAGATTTCGTAAAATTTTGAACTATAAAAGCTTATTAAAAAAAATCGTGACCTACGATTTTTAATTTTTTTTAGCTACAATAAGAACAACTCATAAGGAACCTTGTATTAAATTTTCAAGTTTTTTTGGTCGTCCAACATTTTTTTACCGACACTTAAAAAAAAAATTCTCAAAAAAGTCGAAAATTTTTGAAATTTAAACTGTATATAGATAGCACTACCATAAACATTTGGTGAAAAATTCAAGTATTTACAGAGATTTTTTTTTGAATTACAACCATATAAAAAATCGATTTGGTCGAAAACTGATTTTGCGTAAAAATTCCCGTTTTTCTGTCATTTTTTTTTGTTTTTCTCGATTTTTTTGAAAAATGTTGGAAAATGTTTACTTTTGACTTCTATAATCCACCAAGGATCTTCAATTTCACATCGGAAACCACCCCCAAAGTTTGAATTCAAAGTATTATTTCGACTAGTTATGCTGTACACAGACACAAAAAAAACAAAAAAAAAAACAAACACATCATTGTAAAATCAATACATTCATCACTTCGTTCAGAATCTAAAATGTAGGTATTTAGCTTAAATATTATAGCATATGATAAGGTGAGAGGAGGTGATATTATAATATATATGATATATTATTTTGTTTCATCATAAAATGCTAACTATAAACTATATAGGACATAGGTCCATCAAAACACACACGGCTCAATGTATAGGCAATAGAGGTACACCGCTATGCTTAAAATAACGATATTAAAAAATGTAATGTTCGATTCAAACATGATAGATAGCCCATAGATAATAATAATAATATATTTTAATATATAGGTGTCCCAAGTGTTGGCTATATGTTCCATCATTTTACGAGTCGATGTTTTAGTTGGGACATTTGTAAGCTACTGCAGGTTCTTGTCAGCTAATGTAAATTAACGACCTAATGAAAATAGATATTGTACTATACATATTTTTTTTTTTTAATTAAATTTATTGAAGGCCATTTATGTACGATAGAAACGTGATTTTCTTAAAATGTGAGAAATTCATCATCTACTGTCCATCACAAATTCACAAACTCCCACGTATATATATATATATATATATATATATATATATATAGGTAGATATCTAATTATCGACCAGCTGACTGAATACCGCCGATGTTCATATCATATCTTGTTTGAATAATAATATAGTATCTATCTTTATTTTCGGCCATCTAATTGTAGAAGGGTTTCAGTGTTTCACTGTTAGAAAGGTTTTTAACTAAGCTTGCTTGATAATTAATAGTTGAACAGCAATGTATCTTACTGCAAGTCGATGCCCTATACTTATTAAAAAAATACGTTAGTCTAATAAAATGGCCACTCAAACTGTCAGTAAATACGTTTTTTTCACGGTGACATCGATGGTCTGGCATTCTGACAACATTCATTTTTCAAACAGCAAACATCGACATGTAAATAAATCAGTTTCCGGAAAGTCAATAAAGTTCAGTTGTTTTGATTAAATCTATCTGCAAACAATTTACAAAACTATTGAACGCGCCGTGGTCGTGGTTGTACTGAGCCGTTAACCGTTGTTTGTAATTCGATTATGAAAATATAATAAAAATAAAACAAACAAATATCACCTGCACAAACTAATATTATCAGTGGCGTATTTTGGATGATTTCTCGAGGGGTGTCCAACATTTATTGAACCTCACAAACAAAATGTTTAGTATTAAAACGTAATTATTTTCAACGTTATCATTAATAATGTTAATGTTTGTCTAATCTGATAAACTGTAAACTTGATTTAAAAATAAACTATATACGTTTACAATATTTTCGTTGTTATTGTACCTATTTAGCGGCTTGCGGGTATTTTTATTATTGTAATGACCAGGTGAAATTCAAATAGTTTCTGGATATCCTTAATGAACTGCAGATACATTTCTAGTGTTGATGAATCTAACCAAATTAATTTCAGTTTTTCCGTTTATATAAAAATATCATTTATTTTATAATAAAATAAGTGTTAACACCAATGTCCAATATATTAGGACTTTTTTTTTTTTTAAAAGTCGTGGAGGGGGTGTCCAGACACGGAGCACACTCCCCCAAAATACGCCACTGAATATTATTTTAGTAGACTTAGTATTTTAAAATGAAAGTCACCATAAACCCAGCTGTAAGGTCCAAAAAGATTTTTTATACGAACCATACAAATCAAATATTTTAATTTTTAATATTCATGTTTCATGATCCGTCACAATAAAAACAAATATCGCATAACTCACGAATATAAAAATAAATTACATTATTTTTATTATATATATTATAAATTATAATATACTTCCCGAAAACCATATTTAAAAAACTACATAATCAACAAACAAAATATATTAATGGTTCTCGAATTCCCGATATAAAAAATAAGTTTAAAACCAAACACTCAAGTTTTTACAAGGGGGTACACGTTGAATTCCTACTGAGTGAAATGTAAGTAAAAAACGTCATGTTGTTAACGAGGAATAGCATTATAATGACATGATTTAATTGTTTTATAATTAATTAATAGAACTATGGAAACATTTGTATACTCTTCGAGGTATTCTCTTTAAAAACTAAATTGTAATTGAAAAAAAATGATTTTTAATGCTATACTAAAAAAAAAAATTTTAAAAATTTTGACTTAATTTAATGTAGGTATATGCAAATGATGATAGGTCAATTATAGACTTTTAATATTTTAATGTTAGGCTCGATCAAATTGCTTACAAAATTGAAATAAGAACTCACATAAGGTTTTTATCTTAGCAATTTAAAAATATTTAGAACATAAATGCAAGATTACTTTCGATAAGTGTTTGAAGTTCAATTTCGACAAAAATACGTCAACATTTTAAATCACAAACATTTGCCAATTATTTTGTAATTAACAATTTATAAAATGTTCGATTTGTTTAGCTCAATCTTAGAAAAGAAATACAATATTCTTTATAAACACATATATATTATATATATACTTCTAAAACTAAAAATCTAAAAAGTAACTATAATAGTAGTTACTTACTTTACAATTTTTCTCCTCAAATATTAAGAAAAGCACTAAAAATCTTTTTTGAAACATATTTTCTACCATATAAAACGTGCACACATACACTAAAGAAACTCACATTTACAATATAAATTTAAACAATAATTAATACAGTTTATTACGTAGTGTATCTTATTAGTTATTACTATAATATGTTATACGTAGTTATAATCGTGATTTTTAAAATGATTATGATTTATGGATCGATAGACGATAATACGGAATTGAAAAAAAAAACAGAAGAACGTGTTTTTTTTAAGTATCATTTACACTCTGTACAATGAAAAAAGTCATAATATTCAAATAGGTTAACAAATTTTTATTTTTAGTTTAGGTTTCCATTAAGTATTTAAACAATTAGCTAGTTTAAGTAAGAGTAGCAAGATAAGTTATTATGAGAAAACAGGTTGTATTAATCAATTATTTATATTATTTTATATAATATTGGTAGACGACAATTATTATACAGGGTGTCCCATAGAGATCTGACATTCTGACAAATGAAATAACTTTTGTTCTAATCAATATTTTTTAAAAATTTCTTTTAAATATAATCCATAGACACTTGCGCTACATTTTTAGAATACATTTTTTATTTTTTTATTTTTTAATACTGAAAATAAAAAACTTAAAAATTGATATATTTTTTTTAAAAATATTTAATATAGCCAATTTGTAAATTTGATTTTCAGAAAAATGTATATAGTAAAAACATTTATTTAAGTCAAAAGGCTGATTTTTTACAATTTTTTTAAATATCAATATTTTCGTTAGGTAAATTATAGTAATTTATAGTTTATACATCACATATTATTAAAACAAATACAATAAAAAAAATAATTAGATATTAACACGCACTTATTTAAAAATGTTCTTGTAAAATATTTTTAAAAAACTTTATTATTATTTGAAATTACAAGGTTTCTAACATATACTAGATCGTAATTTACTTAACGAAAATATTGATATTTAAAAAAATTGTAAAAAATCAGCCATTTGACTTAAATAAGTGTTTTTACCATATAAATTTTTCTAAACATCAGATTTGCAAATTGGCTATATTGAATATTTCGAAAAAAAAATTTATAAATATAAATGAATGTTTCATTGTTTGTTCTCTATTGACTGAAAAAATACTGAATCGTTTTCAAATAATTATAGATTCCTTGAGATTCTGAGGATGTTTATATAGTAGTGATGGGGATATTTGTATTTAATGGATAGTCTAAATAATTAAGATTATCTCATTCGATTTTTCTGTTCAGTCGTTTAATGACCTATTTTTACATTCTAATAAATTGAATTTCTACTAATTTTTTTGAATATGTCTTAATTCAGATGGATTTTTTTGGTTAGGTACTTTAACTTTTGTCGTGGGACGAAAAATAAGCACTAGCCGCTGCAGCCCGTTGTTCATACCCATCATTGTTATGATTGGTTCTCAGCATTGTATCGGCCTGATGGATGTCACCCGTATAAAATGGTATTCAAAGTAATTTAAAAACCACAATCGAAAAACTGCCACTATAGGTGCATAATGATAATGATAATTCTCTGTAATGTAGATTAATAAGATTAAGTCGAATCATAAAAACCAAATCCATTAATCCGACTAATCCGAATAATTCGACAAATCCGGATATTCAGAGTTCTTGCCCACCACTATATTTAAAGTTTTTTTTCAACCCCTATAAGTTCGTATAAAGTAGCTTACATATGCATTTAGTTTTGGACGTTTTGGTTCATGAAAAATGAAAATCGAATATTTTGTTGTTTGTCTAAATGGATGACTCATTGGTAACAGATTATAATTCTATTATAATTTATTATAACTACCTATAAGAAATATCAATTATTTATGTTGTATAACATTTTTTTACAATATGCTTAAAAATAATAACAGCATTTAAATCAAATAATTATGAAAAAAATAACATTGATTACTTCAACTTGCTTTCATGCTGGACATATTTTTAATACAAACACACAGAGACAAATACCAATCATAGCGATAATATGCATTTACATATTATAATCACTTTAAATCATTTATTGAATCTGTCTCCATTTTTCGTGCTCGAATAAAAAAAAATTGGCTAAAATTATTAAATCGAAAATCATAAAATGTATCATTGTAATCGTATTTTATCATAGGTATGCTTTAATCAACGCAAAATGAAAAACGAAATAAATTTAAATTAATTTTAACCCTGGCAAAGTCAGGATAACATTGCTTTTTCATATATTATGTGAAATTTTTAGTAACAGTTCTACACACCATAATATATAAGTACTATAAAATTAAACTACTGACAATATAATATAAATAAATAATTATAAAATATTCTTAGAACAATTTGAGGCTGACTCACTGACCGATATACTTAATGTATACAAATAAATAATATTTGCCAAATTTTACAGCTAGTTTAGACATATTTTAATAAGCTTAGGATGAGAATTTATTGGATGGGTATTAGTCGGATATTTTTCAATTTCTTAACATTTTTAGCACGCCTTAAAATTTAAGTCTAATTGTGCGTCTGAGCATTCGACGCAGAAATAATAATAATATTTATTTGAATTACTTTGTTACACTAAATAATGTTAAATATATTTTCTTATACTTTTCTTCTTTCTTATTTCTCTTAGTTATTGTTATCATTGTTTCTAAGGTCGTTTTTCAACATATTTTTTTGTTGTAACATCGGTCTAGTTTGCAAGCAACGATGACACTTCTTGTTTTGTTACGCACTTTATGAACAACGATTTAAGAAACATATTATCTTGAAAAAACAAGACCTTTTTGTGCTGTATTACCGAGTTTAAAATTCATATTTTTCATATATTTTTTAGTATTATCCTTTAGTCCTTATACACACTAAACTCTTAGACACTTAGATTGACCTCCGATTGATTACAAACCAACCTCCGTGCTATAGAGATAAAATCTAAAATCATGATCGAAACAAGTCATCAGAGCTTAATTTTCAGCTACAATTCTATTCATTTACTTATAGTGACGCGTTCAAATTCAATCTCGTTGAGGTCACCAATTGAAGGGGTCTAGCGTGATCAGGCTAACACTATGTTTAACTATAAAAATTAGAATCTTAAATTCAGTTGAACTATACAAAAAAGTTTTTTGATTTTAATTTTACATCAAAACGGCGGGGCACGTAAAGCGTTGTATGAAGCGTGCGTAACAAAACCGGTAGTGACGTCGTCTCGAATAGACTAGACTAATGTGACAACGATAACAATATTTGAGAAAGAACAAATATATAAATATGCGGACGACGACCTCTCGCCGGTCGCCGACCTTAACAGAAACAATGATAATAATAATTGATATTATGACGAGTTATATAATATTATGTATTGTTACAAAATATAATTTGAATAATAATAATATAATATGCCCATGTGTTAGTAGTGTTATACTGTTGTTTTTACAGGACCAACAATATCATAACGATTAGGAACAAATAATTCATAAATAATAACCAATAAGTCAGCGAAAACATAGAAAATGGATTTTCGAACACCATAAAAAGTCATCTTCACTAAACATTATGACCTAATTTACTTACCTAAACCAATTAAATATAATTCTCATTTATTTCCAAGATCTATTAGTGATATTTAAAAAATAATGTATTTTCACAGTAGTACTAGTTCATTTCTTTATTATTATATTTATATTACATCATAACAAAACAAAACAAAAAACAGTAAGACAAATTTATTTATTTTATTTTGATAGGTCACATTGAACGATAAAATTAATCATTACATCATATACATTCAGAATATTATTTGTTTACAAAACATTACCTATACTTTTCAGTAATAATAAATAATAATTAGAACCCGGATTTGTATGTTTTTGCATATTTTTTTCTTTTCACTTTTTTATATTTTTGTTGATGATCTTCGCTACTAAATTTTTATTTTGTATATTTTTGCATATTTGTCTATAAATGCATATTTGTTGCATATTTCAATGAAACTGAAAAAAAAAAAATCTCTGTCACGAAAAAATGTTTTATCGGTAGGAGTGATAGGACGCGGAATTAGCGACACAGTTTTAACTATCTTAATTTAAAATACGTATTATATGTAACATACATTATGATTTATACATTAGAAATAGTTGAGGTAATCCCATCATTATCGTTGATAACTTATCGACGTGATACCTACATTTAATTTACGAAAATATACTTTTACCTCCCATCCCGTCCCTATTTTTAGAGGTTAAAGCTTAGATACCTACTAAATTACATATTTTGTACTGACAAGTTTTCGATTCAAGTAAAAATTAAGGAAATAAACAGATTTCTAACTTCCCAAAAATTGATTTTTGGAATTTTAACCTTTTTCTAATCAGTCGTTCAAAATTAAATTATATTTTCTCCAAAAACAACGACCTTAAAGTATCAAGTAAAATTAACAAATTATATTATTTAGGGAAACGGAAGCAATTGAACTAGATATAAACTATCGAAACCCAATGATTTTAAGCTCTTTTAAATTTTTCCCAATAACTTCAGTTGATTGTGAAAGATCATTTTCGCTTATTTATTAACAGATAGACCGGAGAAAAACTTGAATATCATTTAATAATTAATTTTAAGAATAAAAAACACATTTTGAGTTGCATGTTTTATTTAATATTAATTTTAAACAGAAATATTTATGCATTTGTTTATAAATTTATTTTTTTTTTTTTCATACTTTAATACAACTTTGAATTTTTAAATATAAATGTTTAACCTAACCGGCATATTTGTTGCATACATTAATGAATTTTATTGTATATAATATGCCGCCATAGTTTGGTACATTTTAGTGCATACAAATCTGGGCTCTAATAATAATAATAGTGTTCTGTTGTGGTTGAAAATCGTAGGTACCTATTACTAGTATATACTATACTCGCAGGTGCAGGTCACCTCTAATATCAGTGTGTGGTGTGTGTGTGTGTGTGTGTGTACGCGCGCACCGTATGGCATATTATATTATTATCACACCAGTTACTATTCGTATATTACGTATTATATATTATTGTGATAATTTATAAACTGAACGCGACGGCGCAAAGACATGGAATTCGAAAAGCAGATCTGCGCGGCCCCTAATAAAATCAGTGATACTTTAGTTGGCCGTTACCAGGGAACCATATTTAATATTATTTTCACGAGGACTTGGTGTTGTTTTTTTTTTTTTTTTTTAATCGTATCGTCGTCGTTCCGGTTGAGTGATCGGAGTTGTACCGTCAAAACCACGAGTGCAAACAGAAACGACTTGTTATCGATGGAATTACTCTCCAAATAAGTCATTCACTGAGGCTGAGCGATGGGCGGGACTGCGCGACAATCGCAATAAACACACTCGCAACTATACCTACCCGACGTTGTTACTGACGTATGGTTATATTTAAAGTACTAGCTGGATTGCCCGCGACTGTGACTGATAATATAATCCATAATACAGTACCCACGACATGGAAATAATATATGTACATTGTATATATATTTTATATTCGTTTTGAGAATGATTGGCGGCAATCCTGGACGGATTGCGAATAACGACCACCATAAAATCCGGAAACTCACTATACGTTATTATATTTCCTGTAGACGAGTTTGAATTGAAAAATATACGATACAGCGATACCGTTGGTAATTTGGTATACATTATTTCAAAGGTGCATATTATATGTTGCTAAGTTGCATGCTCAGTGCTTAACCTCATTTAAGTTTCTGAGTGACTTGATAAATATTTTGGTTCACAATGATTTTGTCTTTTACTATTTTTTTTTTTTTGAACAAGTAAAAGCTTAAATTTTTTATAAAGGTATTATTTTTTTCATTGAAATGAAGATCAAATTTTGTCAAAAATACATAAATATAAATCAATACAAATTCAATTGTTTTGTTGTAATTCCAAAATATTATTCGTAGGGTACTTAAATTGTACATTACTTGATACGTAAATATTTCAAAAATATTTAGATTAATTTAAAATTGATGCTTATTTGGTATTTATATTACAAATTTATTCACAATTAAGTTGGTATTAACTTAAAGTAGTTAGTTACCTACAATAATTGAATAATTTATGGTATACATAAAATATATTGTTATTATAGTACCTATAATTATTAATTACCTAATAATAATAATAATATAGCATAATAAATGTGATGTTCTCGTAAAAAATTAAATAAATATCAACTATAAGTGCATAAACATCACAAACAGTGATGTGTCAGCCTATATATTATGAAGTATTTTTTATTATATTTAATAATTAGTAATAGAAAAAAATTGTCTCAACATTTCAAAAAATACAACTGACAAAAATATTGTAGATATTATTATCATCTTAGTCATCATATCATTTCAATAAAATACAAAAATTAGTCAAATCGAAATTTTAAAATCTTTTTACTGTTTTTTTTTTCAAATTAATATAAAATATACTTTGCATGATCGAAACGAATAGTTTTTATTTATACTGCTGAAAAATCTCATCGTAACCCGAACCAATAACGATGTGTCTACGTAATTTGCAATCGACTTATCTTAAAACATAAAAAGATTATAATATGCCTGCAAGTATGACACTTTTGATTATAATTTCTAAATGTATGCCTACCTACTGCTAAAAAAACAAAAATCGTTTCAAGAACCATTAGGCAATATGATTATATTATACTTGAATATAATTTCCCTCTTTGGTTTTCTTTTACAATAAGGTTATAATGGAAATTGGAAGAGGACGGGCTGCATATTGCGGGGTGCATGTGCCGTGAAAATCTTCCTCCCTTCCGAAATAATAAACCAAAGGAAAATACTAATGAAAGGCAAGCGTCAGAGCATGCGCACATAGTACAGTGTTAGGGGTGAAACTTTTGTCGGGGGTGGTTAAAACTTAAAACACTCACTTTACTCCGCATTTTCTTTTTCTACAGGTAAAAACAAAAGCCAAAAAATATGATGGTACAGCTAGATTGTTGTGGATTGGTGTGACAATAACCCACGAAAATTGAAAGAGAAAGGCTTCGAAGTTAAAAGCGTATAATAACAATATACATCTATGAACTACCTATATTATACGCTAAACATAAAAACGTAATATTTTCTGTGAATTCAATTATTACACTTAATTTGGTGTGAATATTTTACATTATACGCATGTTTCTAATATACACCTTTCATTTTATAACATGATTTTTGTAAAAAAAATTCAACCATTCAAAGGTAAACATTTTATTAAAAATAATTTTTGATTTTAATAAGAAAACAATTTTTGGTTTTACAATGATGATATATATAATGTAGTTTTTATCATTGTGCCCACATTTAAGTTTCATAACAAATAATAATTTGTTTTATTTTTCAATTTTGTAGGTGGTTTGACTTGTAAACAAATTTATATGTTTAATACTTTTCAAAAGAAATTGAAAAAAAAACACATTGGGAATAGGTGCAAGAATATTTACACAAAATAAATTTTCGACAAGATCGATTTTTTTGTTATTGTTGTTGTAATCCAACTACATTCTTGAATGAAAGTTTGACAATTTAATACAATATTTGTCAAGGTTCCTCATCCTCATAATGTTGTTTTGTTTTTTTTCAGCTTATATTTGATAAAATTTTAAGCTATATCAATATTAGCTAGTATAAATAGTATTAAGTTGAACATATAAAATTGCTTTTAAAGTAATTCAAAGATTTCAAAATAAAATTTATATTTATAACTTCATGAAGTTCAAATTTTTCCGGAATCAAAATAATGACGATTTTTTTTCAAATGAAATTATTTATTACGTAGAGAATATTTATTGTTTTTCAAAAAATAATATTAATTGTATAAATTTATGAAACTTTCCACCACTACTTATACTATAATTGTTTGTTTATAATCAATTTTTCAAATATGTTTGATTATTTTTAAGATTTTTATAGCACAAATCTATTCACGCTATTTTATTGTGTTGGTTTTGGCTTATAAGTTATAGTACCTAATCAATCAATTTACAAAAAATATTGAACCATCATTCGAATTAAGATAATGTCTGTACTTACCTACTAATTGCATTATAATACTAGCTATCCCATCCGGCCTTAAATGGACAAAGATTTATTTTTAATGAATATGCAATATTCATACAGCAGATTAAATTTTTTTCGCATATTCAGTATTTTATTGCATGTAAAAAGTGCAAAATCAAAAACTGGTTGTGATGGTCTAGCAAGCAGTCATCTCAAGTGAAAATCGATTTACGTGCGATTTATTTACATAGGAAGGCACTCATCTGTGGACTATATATGCAAGCAGTATATCAGGTAGGTAATCCACCTACGGATACATATTATAATGAGGTACAAAAATTCCAAATTTCAAGTTCATACGTTTTGTTATTGAGTGAAAAATAAAGCAGATGCTTTACAACAATGTAGAATTATTATTTTACTGGAAAGATAGCGCCACTGTATAGTGTTTTTACAAAATTTTCCTCTGTGGGGGCTGAATTTCAAAAAATTCCTTTCTTAGCAGTTTCCTAGGTTATAATAGCTACCTATCTGTATACCATATTTCAGCCCAATTCATCTAGTGGTTTGAAATGTGCGTAGATAAATTAGTCAATCAGTCACATTATCTCGGATCGATTTTTGTATAAAATTATTCATCATTGAATTCATATTCAACAAATTATTTACTATTACAGTTATTTACCCAATAACCGTGGTACACTAAAAACCTACTGTATTCTACAATAAAACAGAAACAAATTTCCCGGTTTATTCATTTGAGAACCAGCAATTTTTATTATTAAATTTTAATAAAAGATAATTTCATAGAGAAAAAACGTAAAAAAATTATATATCAGTTGTACTTTTGCTGACATTAACTACGATAGTTAATCAGTTAAACTTACCAACTTATAGTTATAGGTACTTGTACACCATAAATACGGCCCATTTGTAGGTAGCGATGTCGTGAATTATTAGAACTTTAATTAGGTAATAATAATTTATCGACTTTGCCTGACACTGATAGCGTAATTCCAACAGCCAATAGTTTTATTCAAAGTAAAAGGAAGTAGTAATTTATTGCCTTACTGGTATCATATTATTGTGACCGTCAACATTGTGAACAGATAATAGTGGTCCAAGCCGCTATTGTCCAGACTTAGACTGCAAGGACAACTCTTGTATACAAAGTATATAGTTGAGGTGGCAATGGTCATGAACTTCCAACATTAATATTTTTTATGTACCTATGAGCAAGAATCGAAAACAAAATACCAAAAATGTTGGAACAAACCAATCATGTTCTAATATACTTTCAGTCATAGGAATTTGCTCTCAGTCGCATTATATGAAGCAGCGAGCACGCAGCTCTCATGACATAGCTCTCGGCTTGATGACTTCAATGCCGGGCACCAACATAGTCAATTGAAAAAAGTACACACAACTTTTTGTTTTATTAATGAGGTAGGTATTTGATATTTATTTTCGAATAAAGTCTGCACAATGTAAAATACAATCCACATCAAACATTCAAAAACAAAAACAAAATTAAAAAAATTATATAATGAATATTATACTATTCTATAAACACTAAAATTGGATATTTCTAAAGACTAAACATTAAACTATAGGTAGTATAAATGTAATGGCTACATAATATTGTACATACGTAGGGATACAAACAAATTGTCATCGTCATAGTACGTCAAAAACCATATATATATATAGTGTGTCAAAAATTAGGGAAACACCGACAAATAATAACGTTAACAAAAGTTTCCAGACTTTTGGACACACACATATATGATTTTAGAAGTTTTAAACAATGATAAAAGATTTTCACATTAACTAATTAAAAATTAAAAATAATAATATTCATAATAATGTACCTATTCAATAATAATAAAAAATAATAATTTTACAATAATAGTAATAATAATAATAATAATTATAATAATAATTGTTTTTGTTTTTTCAAACAATGATAAATCAAATTAATAAGAATGAAAAAAGCACTTGATACTCCTTACGAGGTCACATTTATGTTCACTATAAGTATATTATGTATTTGCACCATCAGTTGAACAAGTTTTACCCGTATTATAATATAATAAGTTAAATTAATGCAAAAAAAATAAAATAATCATAAACAAATAAATATTTATAACATATAGATATTTTAAAAAACTACTTAACCGACAATTATATATTATTAGTGTCTTTCAAATATAAGCTATATATTTATAAATGTTTATTATATTCTAATAATAACGTTTACGACGTATATATTATATATTATATATTATATATATATATAATATATAATGTATAATTTTTCAAAATTGCAGCGTTTTCTCTCTCTTTTTATTCGTTAGACACAGATGTTTTTAGGTCGAACTTAATATTCTCGTAACAGTAAACATAATAATTGATCTAAATTTATGTGTAAAAATCAACATTGTAAGGGTATGGACTAATTAACAATGATTCTGTCGTAGGAACATTAAATGCAACACATTTTTTGTAGAATAATATTAATGTGTTCCTACAGGTTTTACAGAGAAATTAAGAGATCCAAAATCAGTACATTTACATACATTTCGTATCCGTATTACATAACATATTTTACTTATTGTAATATTGTATATTATAAATAAATACGAAGACAGTCAATGTATTTACATATTCAACATTAATTTCTAACAATATATATATATTGTTGATTGACGCTGATATAGTGATAAACATTTAAAAAAATTGTTTACAATTAAATTAAATTATTACAGTAGACTCGATAGAATCTTGAAGGCCAACAAAAGAAAAAAGATACGATTAGGTCAACCGCGTCAAAAAATTCGAGCTGTTGAAGTTCAAATAATATCGAACGTCTACTGTAAGTATGTGTGTATACATACTCAAACACACACACACATGCGTATATTATTTTCACACACAATAAACATAATAATTAATTAAATATAAATTGGTCCTCAGTGAGTTTCGTCACTTTAGGATAACATGATTTGTACTGTTTTTTCTAATTATAGGCAATTAATATATTATAAGGCATACAAATGAGGTAGATGATTTTCCGTTTTGTATTATTTTAATTACGTTAATAATTACTAAACTTAGTCCTATAAACCTAGTAAAAGAAAAAAAACAATGAAACTATACAACTTGTTGCATTTTAATAGTGTTTAAATAATATGCAATTATATATTAATAATAATAATTATATTATTAGCAAAAACTGCTCGACAGACTTTTTGTTCCTCTAGCGAGAGAATGTAATTAACTACTACCCGTATGATTTCATTATTCTATATTAAATTATATTATTAGTAATATATAGACTAAAATTGAATTTAAAAAAAAAAAGATAAAATGCGTACACAGTAAAGTTTTCCCAGACTAAAAAAAACAATCGTTACTATTCAAGAAAGGAACGTCCGAGGGAAACGTGTACGAAGAATCAAAATATTTATTAAAAAATAAATAATAATAATACAATTAGTCCTAAAACGTAGAAAATAATAATAATTATATATATTTATACTCCTGTTTTTTGATAACAACTATCGGAACTCTCCCTATGCGTCGTTCCCCCGCCCAGTGGCACGGTTCACCTAATAATATTTTGGTAAATAATGTATTATCATATCACAGATACTAAAATAATAAATGTTTCCTTTCTATAACACTAATGACGTAAAATAATATTAAACTTGACTATTATCATTTGGGCAAATAAAGTTTCACGTTATAGTATAATGTGTACGTACGTTGCGAATAAATAAAATAAATATTTGGGATAGTCACATGATAATAATATTAATAATAGTAATTATTCTAATACGAAATAATAATAATAGTAATATCATAAATAAGTATAATAATAATAAAATGTGATGATAATATTATTAAATATATATACTACGATCGTTTACGTTTAAATTGAGGCTTTGTTGGCGTAATGTATTACCGAACTGTATCGGCTGCACTGCGCCTCTTTCTTGGCGGTGCTCTCCATCGACTTGAGTATCATTTTCGACCGTTTCCTAGGTGGCAGGCTCAAGTGATCGCGATCGTTGGATTGCGCGGGAGGTGGTGGCGATGATTGTGACGGTGGTGGTGATGATTGTGCCGGTGGTGGCGAGGATGGCACCGTGGTCAACGACACTACAGGTGGCATCTCCACGGCAGTCTCGTCTTCGGTGGTGTACCGGACAGGCGATACAACTGCGCGATCTTCGGCAGCCATCATCATGACGTAATCCACGTGCTGCTGTCGCTGTTGTTGTGCGGCCGTTTGCATCGTGTGGAACGACTGTTGTTGTAGTTGCTGCTGCTGTTGGTGTTGGTGTTGTTGCTGCTGCTGTTGGTGTTGTTGCTGCTGCTCCTGCTGTTCGTGTTGTTGCTGCTGCTGCTGTTCGTGTTGTTGTTGCTGCTGCTGGTGTTGTTGCTGTTGCTGTTGGATTAGTTGCTGCTGCTGATGTTGTTGCTGCTGCTGATGTTGTTGCTGCTGCTGATGTTGTTGCTGCTGCTGCAGGTGGTGTTGTAGCTGCTGCTGCTGCTGTTGTTGTTGTGTTTGCTGCTGCTGCTGCTGCTGCTGTTGTTGTTGTTGTTGTTGACATTGTTGTCGGCGAGTCATTGGTGGCGGTGACACATCCATGGTCAGAGTCATTGAACCCGAAGAGCTGCTAGCCGGACTCGGAGGTTGATCGCAATTGTATTCGTCGTCTTCCTCGTCATCATCGTAATCACTGCGTTTGCGATTTCTACCAGGTAACCTGGGATACAAATACTGACACAGCTTGTTGAGTTCAGTGTCTACGTCAGCAGCACCCATCATCATTACGTCGTCATCATCCTCTTCATCTTCGTCATCTTCTTCATCATCAGACTTTCCAACACCGCCAACATCGTCTTCTCGAACCATTACTACGGCAGCCGTCGCTGCTGTCGATTGCTGCAGGAGAAGATTAGAGCGTTTTGGTTCATCAGACAGCTGGAGCAATACCGCAGCGGACGTGGCCACTGAAGACTTGTTGTTCTCCTTGTCACTACCACAACTCGACGAAGTCTCGCCTTCAGACGCCGCGTCTTTTTTGGACGAAGGCTGCACAGTGATGACCAGTGCGCCTGCGGCCGCAGCCGCTGCGGCGCTGTCGGTTACTTGGACACCGTTAGTGGTAGCCGTAGCCACGGACGCCGCTCCACTACCTCCGTTGTCCGAATGACTCTTGATGTGACTCTCCATGGTCTTCTTGGAGGTGAACGTGCCATTACAAATCGTGCACTTATATACTTTCTCACCATAATGCGACACCTGGTGGAGCTTGAGCACGTGGTTGTAGCCGAACGACTTGCCACATATATCACACGAGTAAGGCTTCTCGCCTGTGTGCGTGCGTGTGTGCACCTTGAGCTGCTTGGAGCACGTGAACCCCTTGTCGCACGTTTTGCACACGTACGGTTTTTCACCCGTGTGAGTGCGTATGTGAATGACCAGCTGGCCACTCTGAATGAACGTTTTGTCACAGAACGAACACTTGTGCGGCCGTTCACCGGTGTGTATGCGCATGTGCCGATGCAATTTTCCACTGTGCTCGAACGCCCGCTCGCACACGTCACATTTGTATGGCCTCTCTTTGGTGTGGATCCGCCGGTGCACGCTGAGGTTCTCCTTGACAGAGAACGGTTTGTCGCAATACTCGCATTTGTACGGTTTTTCACCGGTGTGTGTTCGGTAATGCCGGGTCAACCGGGCTGGTACCGTAAATGATTTGCTGCAGTAGTTGCACTGGAACGGCCCGTCCGTCGTCGTGTCCTTCACGTGAGATCGCAAGTGATTTTGGAAAGCGTTTTTCTGCATGAATACCTTGTGGCACACGTTACACTGCAAAGACTTATCAGACACCGTAGTAGCCGTGTGAGATGACTGTAATATAGCTGGCTCGGCCGCTACCGCCGCGGCCACTGTCTTAGCCGAGTCGATCACGGTTGCCTCTTCGACCACCGGCGTTATGGTGAACACTGGCAGATCCGGGCTGCACACTACGCGCTTGATCGCCGCCGCCGCCGATCCCTCGGAAGCGTTCTCTGCGACGTCGATACCCGTCTTCTGGTGTAGTTGCTGCTGTTGTTGTTGTTGATTGTGTAGAGTTCCTGTTGTAGCAGTGGCCGGTTTCAACGGGCTGAGCGTACAGTCGATGCCAACGCGAACGAAATCAGTAGATCCTCCTCCACCAGGCGAGCTCAGAATCGGCATTTCCCCATTGATAAGTTCTACCATGTCGGATACATGGCCCAAAACATTTTCTATAACATAAATAAAAAACAAAATGTCATATAAATTGAAATAAATGATACGAAAACGAGCTATTATGTTATTTATATGTAACAATCACAATTTGTACTAAGTGAACAAATATGAAATACGTCCTATAAAATTAAATATTGGGATTATAAAATTTTTGCTAATAAGTTTATTTTGGTTTGTTTTGTATTCAGTAATTGTGATTTTTTTAATATTGAATTGATTATACATTACTTATTATAGCTAATAACTGTTTTATTTAACATGCTGGTTTTATAATCAATGCTCCTTCTATGTATCGAGTTTAAATATTATACAACTATAGGAAGACATATTAATGCCAACCTTAATTATACGCATATATACAATAGAACGCTGTTCAAGAGGGTGGAGTTACCGAAGTATACATTTATATTTTGTGTGTGTGCTAAAGTGTATGAAATAATATTTATATACGTATATATGCATATTCATATATATAGATACAATATACTCATTTATTTTTAATAAATTATACTATTATGTATCCCATAATAAATAGTGTATTTTCAAACGCGTGAACACTTAAGTTAAAAACATGTAAAGAATTATAATGCTTAAAAGAAATATGACAACACGATGACTTTGATAATACAACATTTTAAATAATAATGTCGTACAACAGGACAAATATCCTTTCCTCGAATGTGTCAGTACCTATGTTATATATTATAATAGATATCATATGCTTGTAGTCATAATTTAATATTAGTGTGTATTCATATTATAATATTTTAAAAGCTCGCGCCTTTATTCGTGAAATACATTTGTAATGTATAAACGCGCACAGTTATTTAGCTATATCACTATACAAAGCAACTCGCTGCCGTTTATTGTCGATGAAATAATGTTTAGAATTGTATTATTATCATTCACTCTTCGTATAATCGTCGCAATATTGTGTCGTTTTTATGCACGGGTCGTTAAGAATAGAAGCTTACTGTGTGATGATACGTGAGATTAGTGAATTCCAGCGATATAATCCAGCACGTGAATTGTTCGACGCATTTACGTACCTATGGTATTTTTTTTACACAGTAAACTCTCTTTTCATTGCTGAAATTAATTACTTCGTAATTCATATTGGTTTTTAAGTACAAAGAGGGAGGGTATTATTATGCATGAGCAAACTGTTTGTACAGATGATGGGTCGAGTAAATACCGCAGAAATAGTTTGGATATTACACGACAATATTCAAATTATGTCATCCCATATTATGTATATACCCAATAAACCGAGTACATTTAGCTTACACACATTTTAAAGGTCAATAATCGTTTCTTTGGAACAAACATGTTTTATAATAATTGAATAATAACAATACTTATTATATATTTTTTAAACTGTTCATTTATGTTTCATACGCCTTAAAATAATTAATAAAATTAATTATTAATAGCACTATGACCAAAATTAAATTGTTTTTGTAAAAATATAGGGTATTAAAAATATTATTTAAATAATACAAAAACTACTAAGTTTTTTCAAAAACAAAAAATAAAGGTCGTCAATTTAATGAAGTAACCTATACAGTACAGATGACCTGTCTAGAGCACGAAGACTACGGGGTATATAATATTAAATATGTATAGATATTATATTATAAACAGAATAACTATATTTTCCTTATTATACTGAGAGCCAATGGCGTACTTTCGGAGAAAATGTTAAAATTACTTTTCGTCGTGTAACGGTTATGTGTTCAAGTCAAGTAAATATTTGTTCGATATCGATTTATTGTGATTATTCTAGCCGTATCTGATGATGATTTTGATGTGCACGCGTAACATGAAAATATATCGGCAATAAGCTCCATAACAAAAAATCACAAATGTGGGAGGAGATTAGCAAAATACTGTATTTTGCACGCAAGACGCAGACGCCCGTGAATTGCCTATTCGTGACGCCGTGACACGCGAAACTCGCAAATTTTGTAACGAAGTTACCAAAGTTCAACACTATTCTGAAACATGTATTGGTAGATTTTCAAAACTAGTTGACATAAACAAAACATCAACAGTTGGAATAAATCTTATATGACTATATTATTATTCCTACTTAAAGGATTTTTATTAGTTAATAGTTATGAATTCTTGTTTAGATAAATAAAAGGATATTTCAAATGAAATCAAAGTAATTGTTAAAGACAAAGGGTATGTAATACTTAATATTATATTTTACGATTTTTTGTTATGGATAGTAGGAAATAAGAATAGGTAAACCAATAGAGTTATTAAACACACACAGACATCATGGTCTGCGTAATAAATCTTAAGCGTTGTGGCATACAATAGTATAAGTTTTATTTCGTACCTCTCCACAAAAATAATGTTATGTAAATATATTTCAAGATTATGTACTTAAGCACAATTTAATAGGTACCAAATGAGTTACAAAACTAAATAATTTTTGTTAATACAAGTGTTTAAAAGGTATCAATTATTGTAGTAACATGTAGCGTGCATATAAATTACAATCAAAACACTTTAACACGGGCAATAAGAATAACTTAATCGTGTCTCACCAGTGTTTATTGTTAATATAACGGGTATTATTCTATCACCGAATATTATTTCAGGCTTTATATCTAAATGAATGATTTAAAAGGCAAAACAAGGCAAAGGTCCTACATTAAAGATTAACGTTAAAAATAGAAACATTTTAGTTAGCAAGTTAGCTATTACATATATACAACAATTGAGATAAGTGATAAAATACGTGTTTTAGATATAATATGAATTCAATGTATGAATAAATATAATAAATTCTCAATAGTTTTACATCAGTATTATACAGTTTTATTATTATTATTACAATGCTATTACTTTATTTAATTGTAACTAATAATTTATTTCTCTAAATAAAAAAACACCAAATAAAATAGAAGGTATAAGACCATGCAAAAAATTAGTTTTGGCTTAAATTTTATATAGGTATCTACACATATTTTTTTATTTTCCGCTATTTTATCTAATCATCGTGTAAAACTATGATTAATTCGATACATTTTATGAAGGAACTTATTAATTACGACTTAAATATGAAATGTATTAATTGTTTTAATATAATATTAAAATATTTTAAGGGAAGCCATACGGGAATTTGTTGTCTTCGTCTTACAAACGTACAACATGGCAAATTTTAAGTTCACTATAATACATTTTACTCTGTAAATTTTTATAACTAGATTGAATTAACCTTTTATAAAATTGTAAGATAAGAATATTATATAGGGCATCTCAGATGATTTTATTGATATTATTTTTAAGTTACGGTCGTCTTAAAATGTAAAAAAAAACCCTCCGTTTAAAATGTTATAACTTATTTAAAAAATAACGACATCAATAAAATCATCTGAGTTTTCCAGACAATATTCTTGCCTATACATTTTATAAGAGGTAAATTCATTCAAATTTAAAAAATCACAGAGTAAAACGTATTATTGTGAACGTAAAATAGTTTGTGTTGTACTTTGTAATACGGAGAAAACAAATGCTCGTGTGGCGTCCTTTTAACCATTCAAAAGATAAACATTTAAGTGGTAGATAAATAAAATTAACATGACGAATACAAGTACATAATAGATTTATTTTAATGTACCTATGGTATATATATATATATATTTTATCAACTTATAGATACACGGCGGACAATTACTGACTACAGCATGGCATAGATATTAGGTACACATATTTTTATAGGTATACGTACGAATATTATATCAATTTTTTTTAAATCAGATTGTTTTTAATCGTTATTATTAGTTAGGTACATATATATTAATACACATAGGTAATTGAGATTTTCTTTATTTTATCAAAATCAAATCAAAAAAAATAAATATATAATCGTAAGTAAAAGTAAAAAAAATACATCTTTGTATTTAATTAAAATACTGTTAAACGAAAGTTTGATTGTTTATGTATTTTTATCAGTCATAAAATAAATATCATTAATAATTTTAATTCAGTGCTTAACTTTTAGAACTTATTTTTAAATACCTATCAAGTAAAAAAGGACTTAACACCTAATATTAGCTATTGTGTTGAATTATTTATTTATTTTTATTTTCGAACTCTTGGTAATATAACTGTTATATTATAGATTAAATATAAATTTATTTCCTCTACGTCTATATGAACATTAAAGTCATAATATTTGTAAAAATTAATCAGGAATACACCATATAGTTAGTTTGTTGTAGTTAATTAATCATCTAGATAATATTTAAAACCATAAGAAAATAATTATTCAAAACTGAGTATCACACGTGTACAACATGAATAATAATATTGTCTCTTTTTGCTACGTCGTCAACTATTTACGGGATATAAAACTATAATAGTGTACACATCAAACGTAGACAGTTTTACGTATCACTACAAGTCTACATCAGAATTCAAATGGAATAAAAAAATTATTATTATTCTCAACAAAAACTGAAAACGTAAACAAAATCCTTTGTCTTTGGACAAAGCAAACTGCACCGATACACCAACGTATTAGCAAGGTGTGCCTAAAAAAATTTAAAAATAAAATGATAAAAAAAATTGTCTGTCGTCCGATTTCGGTATTAAAACCGTAAATAGTCTGCACGCGTGTCAATGACACCGGACGACGACGGCAATAATAAACGAAAAAAATGAAACTGAAATTAAAACGTGCGTTTTTCCTGCAAGTTCTTACCGCCGGCGTTTTTGTTGTTGTTTTTGAGGTTGAGCCAAAAATTTTTTATCCACTGTTTTTGCGACTTGTCCCAAAGCTGAGCCATTTTTCACTGGGGCATTCCTCCACGGTTACTGACAGCAGCGAGACGAGCGCGCGGGACCAGAGACTAGACGAGACTAATAGTATAATGTAGTGACTATGCTGCAACTATGCAGTTACTCTCTCACTCTCTCACTCTCTTACTTTCTCTCTCACTCCCTCTTTCTCACACTTTATATATATATTTATATATATATATATATATATGTGAGCGGTGCAGCTGCTATCTTTGGAGAGGGGAAGAAAACGAAAAGAGAATAGAGATGGCAATAGCGTGAAAAAAAAAATAAATGATAATAAAGAAATTGAATAAAGAAAAGCAAACAAAAGAAATTAACTAGGAAATTGTGAAAACTCGAGATAAGCAGTACGCGACTATGCAGGTGAACACTTTCGGTACGAATGTTGAGCGATGATGCGGACGTGCAGTATATGGTATACGATATTCTCGCGCGGTCGCGGGACCGCGGCCAACAGTCAACAGCCTACTGAAGCCCCGAAGGCGGCGGGAGCGTTTCGTCCGAAACGGTCTCCTCTCTCGGTTTCCCGGCGGCACGTGTATACGGACGTTCGCAAGTGTGCGTGTATGCGTATGCGCGCACGAACGAGCAAGCAAGCAAACAGCAGCGGCGGCGTCAACGGCACGCGCGTTTACACTGCCTATATTATGTCGTCGAGTATTATTGTGGTGTTATGATGGTGCCTCCCCACGCGCGCGGCGATTCGTGCTTTGGCAGCGGCGATAACATTGCGTGCGTATTTAGACTGTTCCCGAGTGCGTTTATGCGTGCGCTGCGTATATAATACACATATTACATATATATATACGTATATTGATATGTATGTGTTCACGCACCCGCGATAAGAAGAACCGCGGACTGCCGACTGGAAACGAACGTGGCCGAACGCCTGCGCGCGCGGGGATCGGTGTGGAGAGGTGGAGGAGCAGCGCGCAGCGCGTATTTACGCTCGCGAACCGTAGGGGAAAAATAATAACGTAACAAGCCCAAAAATACGGAGGTCATCGAACGACGACAAAGCCCTCCATCGTCCTTGTTCCCCCCTGCATGTGAATATATATATATATATATATGCACACTACACCGTGAAGATTTTGGCGGTCGGCGAGTAGTATGGGGGCTGGGGCAAAAAACGACAGCGATAATATTAAAATAATATTGCTGCGGTAAGAATAAAAACTTATCGCCGACCTCAGCTGCTGCTGTATCAGCCCACCTGCCGGGCACACGTGAAATATGGGGGTTGTTTTCGTATGGGAAACGATGATAGCCTTGGCCGCCACCCGCGAAAGAATACAAGACACATTACGTCGTGGCGAGTGTCTCAACTTGGTCCAGGCGCATATCATTAAAGCATTATACAACCTTGGCGAATAACGATGATCGTCACCGGTATTAATAGAACGCTTAATTTTTTTTCGAAGAAGAAGAAGAAGAAAGGAAAAACAAGGTTTTGATTTTTTCGTTACGTCGTGTTCTGCAGTAACGACCGCGGGACACCGGTGCGTTGACCCCGGTGAATCACACGCACCGCGCACGCACACGCGAGCCAATAAGTCGGGCATTGGGGTCGGGATACCGGCAACGACGACGACAACGACGAAAACGATCGCGGCGGCGTTTATTCTCCGAAAAAAGGGGCGCGCCTGCATTTGAACGGCCCAGGGTTCGTTGACACGGCAATATTCGGGAGTGAGCGCGTGTGCATCTGCCGAATTTTTATTTTATTGTTGTTCTTGTCGAAAACGCAGTACGCACGTTTCAATGCCGATGGAGAGAAAGAGTGAAAGACCGGGACGGGATGAGAGCAAGAGAGAGTGAGTGAACAGTGATGAAAAAATGAACACTACAAATTACACATGATCGCGCGTTTACAAAGTATAATAGCATATTAACAATAGCGATTGTAATAATATTATAATAATATAACATTAGGTTTTGATACACGCATAACGTATAAAATTATAATAACACATAATATTAATAGTAATAATATGGCATAGGCTACATCGGCGGCGGACGTATGTGGGAGTTGAGCTGAGTTCTAGTACGCTGATACCGTCATGTGATTGTCACAGTACTACTATTACTACTACTAGTAGTACTACTTATAATAATAATAATAAATGGGTCACGGAAAAATAAAAAAAGCTACCAACAATTATTATTATCACCAATTATTACAATCGTCGCGTGGTGTCGAGTAGTGTGCACACTGCGCACACGTCACACACGGGCACTTAAACTATTATCATGAATGCTGTTGCAGTTGGTCATATCGCGCACATAATATTATAATGTCGTTGACGCGGCTATGAAAAAAAATGGGTTTACAAACGAGATAACAATAATATTCGTTTTGTGCGTACGTCGACGGCAACGAGATTCTGCTATGCAGGCAATTGTAGGGGGGCAGATGGAGTATGTATAATACTATAGTTATGCAACGCGCAAATCGTAACACGAAATATTTTCATTAGGCGCTACGGGCGGCTAAGAAAGCGGGCGTCGCGTTGCAGAACATGCGTGAGGCTAGTGTAACCTTTCCCAACGCATCGATGCGGCGGCGGCGCAAGCCGGCGGTTGTGGAGGAGCCGGACGGCCGTTTCGGTGGGCCACCACCGTCGGTAGAAACGGTGGTCCGACGCCTACACGTGGGCCCCCGCGAACGGCGTCCCGGCCACGCGAGGCCACCGCCGCCCGAACACCGACCTCGACAACGCGGCGGAGAGTGTGGAACGCGTTCGTATAATATTATAATGTGACCCCGCTCACCAGTCCACCCCACCCATACACCCTTTCCCACCCACCAGACATCGCCGCCGACACGCACTATACACAATAATACATTTATAATTCGCACTGGAGATTCGTTTCTTTTGTATTATGTATATATATTTTTTATTTTTTAGACTCTTTTCCCGCCGCCGCCACTGCCACTGATGGTCGTCGTGCAGCAGTCGCCGTCGCTTTTGTCTCAATACGCCGAACACAGACGGCATCGAAGGTTTCGAAAAAAAAAACAGCACCTATATTATACGCATATTATTATATTATATTATGTTATACATGGCTTCAATATTTTTTGCACGTAGTCATTTTATAATTTTATCTCCTCGTATGTGTGTGTGTCGTACTGTCGTAGCAATAGTCCTGCGCTGCGATGGTGGTCATGTCATATGCGCATACACGACGCGTCATATATAGTAATAAGTATGTGTGTTCATAATAATACATCGTATTACCCGGCACGACGAAGACGCCCCGTTTGGATGAAAGAGAGTTCGTTGCCCTCGAAAACAACCCCTAATATGTTGGGTCTGCTCACCGGTAGGCAATACGTGAAAAGATTGTGAGGGGGTAGGGTAGTAAATGGGTGTGTGTTTATATTGTTATTATTGTGCGGTACATGAGCCGGCCGACGATTGACGGATATTATCCGCGAGATGTCTGCCCGAAAACCCGGTTTGCCGATCGATTTTGACAATCAAAAGAATTTCACGTATGATAAAGGACTGAGGTGATAACAATACGGAAGGTTAATGGCTATAATGTACAGATAATGTGTGAAGTAACACTATAATAATATATAAACAAACACGGGCCATAAATATAATATCATTATAAATAATTTGTAACCGTTTACGATCGGCATCGGTCCCCGCGTATTACGCGCTTCGCGTTATCGTCAAACCGGCTACCTGTCGCGTATTACGATACATATAGAATAACCTACATTATAGGTAATTATGTATAATGTATATATAATAAATTGTCAATGTCCGACCTTTTTCATAATTCAATAATTCCAGATTATTTAGTTTGGCCGACAACTTTGTTGATATTTATTTATGCTAATATTTTTAACAGTTTTGTTTATACTAGACCTATTATAGTACACATATTATGAATAAAAAAACGTCGAAATTGCAAATCATGTCAAATTTATTCGCAAGTCAAGGGGCTATATTTCTCATAATTTCCCATTGACTTCTGCATTTGGACGACTGCACGCGTAATATACGAAAGAATAGTTTTATGCTAATTTTGTTTCTCGTACTAATTTTTTACCTACTGCCTACCAATATTATGTATGTTTTTATTACTAACATATTTTAAATAAAAAAATAAAATCAGCTTTTCACAAAACAAATGAATTATTATACCTACAATAATAAATAAAAACTTATTCTAAGTACTTACAATTATTATGTATTAAGTAAATATAAAATAAGTATACCACGACAAAATTGATAGGATTAAACCTTAAATTATGAGCTACTTACTTTAATGATGTATCAATAGTATAATTTCTTTTATATCTAATTATTTACAACTCATAAATTAACATACATTTAAAAAATTCTGAAATAATTATTTTTATTGATCTCTTTTATTATGATTATTTTATTGGTATCATATATTTATATCTTTACAATAATGTGTAGGTATAATGTATTCAATTAATATCAGATCATTATAATTTTAAAATGGCTAATTTTTAATGTGTTCTTGTCATTTATCGATGTAGCAATAAATTATTATAAAAATAAAGCCCATTTAAAATTAAAATAGTTTAATTTTTTTCTGATAACCTATAAACCTATACATCGTTCAGAATTAAAATCAGGAAATGTCGCACCAATGCAGTCATGAGTAATTGGTATATGTCTTATATTATGTTATTATTGTTGATCTATTAATTTCTTCGAACCTTATGCTAGTATGCCATAATATATTACTGTAATATTATTACACTGTGTTCGTAAATTTAACAACAAATTAAACCAAACCTTCTGAATCCCGCGATATTGCATTGATGTGAATTATATTTAATAATCCCATAAAGCTTAATAATAAGTTCACTAGTAGGTACCCGAGTAGGTACCTTAATACATTTATTCTTATTATGACAATATTTGTATAGATTATAATTTTGCAAAATTCTTTAAACATTTAGTAATTCCGTTTAATAAATTATCAATGCTTAAACTTGATTTTAAAAGAGCACAATCTTTTTAAAAAAACATGCTAAAGACATTTTAAGTATCGAAAATAACCGTTTTAGTAAAAAAGTTAGAAATAAAGGCTGAGATTAGCAATTTAAGGCAAAGATTATAATGCTCTGAAAACCTCCGTAAATTGCAAAATGCCCTAAAAATGCCAAAAGAGTTATATTTCTAAAAAAATGCAAAATTAAAATTAAAAATTACATTATACGATAATCAGCGTTTCTTACAACAAATTATCCACTTCCAAATTATGCTCTAGAATACAAGAAAAAACTGATATTCCAAAATACATTCCAGCTCCATTTAGAAGTAACTATAATAACCTAAAATATTTAACTTTGACAAATAACTCTCTCATAAATCTTCACCAAACTACTACAACTACACTAATTCGCCACGTCACACATTATAATCATCTATACGAATAATATGTGCATCATCGTAGCACTCGTTCTGCTTATTCATTTCAAACTCTGATAGAATTTTGGAATTCGGTTGCTAAAGACTATCGGAATGAACAATACAATGTCTATTTAACAATAAAACTATTAATCTAAGTATTGCAGCAACAAATATTTTTCTTAATTATTTTTAATCGAAGAGTATAATGATTATTTAATGGGTATATAATTATATTTAATTCATTAAAAAATGTATTGTATTATAACAATCAGTCATAGATATGATCAATGCTGGTATTTGTCACTCGTAAAACTATAAAGATATTGAGTTGAAGGGTTAGCTTCAATAAAATTGCTACCAAAAAAAATTTGTTGACTTAGGTCAAGATACATATTTAAAATTTTATAATGATATTTGAGTAATGGTAAAATGAAGATTTATTAACATAGATCGGAACAAAATCAAAATTACAATATTTATAGGATGGTTTCATAAGCACAATCCACGCTACTATGTTTTGACTGCAGCTTTTGCATCGATTACCAATTTAAGTATTATTGTTATTAAGTATAGACATGGTGAACATACAATTTTAAATTAATTAATATGTTGGTTAAATTATAATTAAAAAAAAAGAAAGTACCTACTTATGGTACCTCTACTTATAATAATAATATGTATCCAGTATACTATAATTGAATAATTATTATATTTTATACTTTTACTCTTTTACATCCACTTAAACTGAACTCAAATTTAAAATAACGTTGATATTTTTTTTTTTTACCTGAAGGTACTAAAAGAAAAACAATAGGTAGGTTTTAGTGATTAACGCATACCTAATTTGAATTTTATTTAAATAAGTCACTCAATAACTACATCTGAGTTGAGATTAATTGACCATTTATTTAATCATTTTCACGTTCGCAAAAAACTTTGGTTTGGTTCGCAAAAAAATATTTGGTTGAACGTACTGGAGTTGTTCCAGGGTGAGACAATACTTTTGGTTTTTAGAATTTTATACACTACCAATGAAATGTATATTATTCAACTACAGTACTTAATATGTAGAGTCTTGAGTCATTTGCCAATTATGACCACAATAAAAATCAACAAATATACACACCTTGATTGTTTACTGATGATTCATGTTGTGATTTTCACTTCGGACGACGACTTTCGATTCACTCGAACGGCACAGAAATTGTATTTGGTAGACCAGCAAAGGAGCTTGTGTGTTGTCGGATCGAGTCTGAGTGTTGTGTCGACAGTGCTGGTTTACATAATATTTTAATTTCAAGTTAAACACATTTTCGCGAAAGTTCGGGCGTAAATGTTTCGGAAAATTCCAAACCGTGGACGAACTATGTACGAGACGAAAACGGCGGTGAAAGTTCTGAGGATATAGGGTTTATCGAACACTATTTGCTAACGGCGAAAAAAAATAAAAATTATAAAAAAATAATTAATAGTAAAAATAATAATAATAATAATAATCTAATATAATAATAAATAAAATGATAATGTCGAAAGTATACGCGTTTTGCAGAGCGAAAAAAAATCCGCGAACGGCACCGGCAGAAGATCGAAACAGTACCACAACAATGGTTAAGTTAATGGGGACGAGGAACGAAATCCGAACGGAGCCGGCCCGAACTATTTACCTCTCTTACCTCTTTGGCCATGCCGACCGCGGCCGACGGCGGAGCGGCGGCTACCGAAGGGCGCTACGGTTGTGAACCCGGCACACTGCCGAATTTCAAAGCGCGTGGAGGAGCCGGGCTATCGTTTCTGCCAAGTGCGTGCCGCGCGTGGCATCGCTTGCAGACGCACTCACACGCGCCGTGCGCTCACGAACACGATCGGTCGGTCGGTTGCGACCGCACACGCACGCGCAAGTCGTCCCACCCGAGGACGGTTCGTTCGTGTCGCCGCCGCGTTTCCGCGTCTCGCTCGCTCGCTCGCTCGCTCGCTCTTTCGTGCAAACACGCACGCACTCACGCAACCGGGGCGTACGCACTCACGCACTCTCACGCATACGTTGCGCCATGCGATGTGATGATGATGCCAAATGAAAAACATAGTAATATTATATTGTTATTATCACCGTCGGGGTCGCGTCTTTGTGGCATAACCGAAAACGAACGCGCGGCTGCAGACTCCACCTCACTTCTGGACGGTGGCGGTGGGGGGAGGGCGCACCGGTTGTCAAAAAAAAAAAATACTAACCAAAAGAACGAAACAACAAATTGTTATGAAATACTCACCCAGAGTCGAATTTCTATTGGTCCGCCACTGCCACGCCACCTGACACTGCTGCAGCCGCTGCGATTTTCCACGTACGCATGTCAAACAATCCGAAAATCCTGAGAGACCGCGACCAGCTACGACCGCAAATCGTTGCCTCGAACCTGTTTGAGTTTTTTTTTTTTTAATCTTTCCACAAAAACCCTCTCCCACCCACCGCACGTACATGCGTAAAAGAATGCGACTTTAAGTCGTAGGCGACGTAACACCGAGTGGAGTGAACCCGCAGGTACCCACCGGCCATCGCCGCGCCACGCTGATTTGGTTGATTGTTATGAATTTGTTATTTTTTTTTTCGTTTTCGATTACCTACTCGAAACTTCTAAGGTTTACTCGTACGAACTGGATTTCTCGATGCACCCAACGACGACGTGTTTTCTTACTCCGAAGTCTGCCACCGGTACACTTCTTACCGTGGCATCGACTAGCATAATATTTACATCGGCAATATTTTACGTTCGTAAAAACTCGAGAAAAACATTTAGGCATGTCGACATAATAGAATCTTCAACAATATTGGAATGTTTATTTATAAAAAAAAAAATCTCTTGTATGTTTATGTAACGAAATATTATGCCACGTCTTGTACTATATTATTGTCTATTATTGTTTTTTTCTTATTTAAAACCTGTGTTACAAAATACAAAGTCTATTATGCTAGTTGTTACCACCTATTTCTTTAATACAAATTATGCATACTATTGTAACGTAAATTATTTTCTTCGCAAATTTCTTGTATTATCTACCATGAATGATTATATATATATATTTTTTTTTATTTGTTTATGTGCATCATTATACACTGTTTTACATAATTTTAGTATTATACCCTGTATTATAATATGTTACTAAAATTATTATTTTTTTTTTTTAACTTTAACCGATACTATCTAACTACAGTTTATTATTATATATTAATTCGGTTCAGGATTAGTCAAATTAATTATTTCTATTTCTTAACACCTACAAATCCGCTGCTTTACTTTTTAATACGAATACTATAATATGTGTTTTTATGTTAACTAAGCATTATTATTATATTTGATGAAACAATCATTTTGATTTTTAATTTTTTAATTTTAACAAATTTATATGTTATTCGGAATTAAATTGGAAAACTATAAAATCCAAAGTGTTGCATCTAAAAACAAGTCATCTTCTTTTTGTTAAGTAGTATTAGATAGTTCTTAACTTGTTATATAATATATTTAATGCAAAAATAAGGGTATAATTACAACCTTGATAGTTATATATATAATAAATATACCTAAATAAATTATCTATTGACTTGTTTACTACTTAAAATTATGGGGTTTAAATATCCGTTTATGATTATAATATAAAATACAGCAAACATTGTTATGTAAGCACTAAAATATTATTAGTTGATGTACTTATTGAAAAATTAAATTTTATAAGTCTAGTGTAAAACATAAGTGGTACGCACGCCGCACGGGGTTGTCAGGGTAGGCAGTTGTGTACTCTGTAAATATTTTTTAAGTGTACACAATGTGCACAGTGCACACATATATTATACATAGATATTTTAGTTGTAAAGTAAGTATTACGTAAAATAGTAACGTATACCTACCTATGTATAATATGTATATTTTAATATGGTTGTGATATACGAAATTTCTATACTAAAATAACCGTTAACGTTCGATTTGAAAAAAGGTCTACCAGTTATATTTTTAAATTTTAATATTTATTATTATATACCTGGTATGAGAATGTAACTTAACTAGGTAACTAAATATTACTAGTTAGTATAGTTACTCGTATTTTTGTAATACTTATTATAATATTGTAAATTTGTAAATAATATTTAACATAATTTTATTTATCATGTGATAACAATGAATATCTTATATGATTGATATAATGATATTATGTGCGTTTTATTGTAAGAGTGGTTAAAAAATGTTATCCCTTCTCGAATATTTGAAATAATATTTAAATATAAATTTGAATACTTATATATTATTTATGACCATCCAACAATATAATATGTCTGCGTAGTGCGTACGCTTATGGTATACAACATATAATAATATTATGGTTGTATTGTAACAATAATCATTCATGTTGTGTTATTTATAGTTTATGATCATATTATTTTCAAGTTGGTATGTTTTATACTACCCTAAGATTATTAAACGTTTATTGAATAATCACTATAATTGCATGAATTCAACTACCTATTCTTTCAAGTGATTTTCCTATTGCCATTTAAACAATAATATTATAAACTTCTATTATTTAATAAATATATATTATTCTTTTCTTAAGTTCGTAAAATATTCATATCTCATAAGTTTTTAGTTTTTGAATCATCGTGAAAATGTATACAAAAAACATAATTTCAAAACACGCAAAATCACCATTCACTGCGTAAAAAAACTTTGACCTTAAGTTAATGTTATAATTTCGAATAACATTCTAAATAGGTCAAATACGGATACATATGAAACTAATACTTTATGAATCAAGATCACATTTTTATCACCAAAAAATGATGTGAATTTTCATAATTTATACAAATGCACAGTCAATATTGAAAAAAATACAAACGAGAAAGGAAAAATGAGTGAAATTACTAATGAACTACTATAATAGTATTACACTATTATGTTTAAATGTTTACGGTGTATCGAAATTTTTCGGATATACAAAACGGTACAAAAGGTACGAATTTTTAACATCAGATTTAACATAAAAAAACATAGGAATGTTATTATTCGATTATATATATATATATATATATTTTTTGTTTATTAAAATGTTTCAACACGTTAGGTGCTATTACAAGTACAGTAAATTACAATTACAATTTAATTTTCACATTTATATTAGTTCGATTATAATTTATAATACTACAAAAAAAATAATTTTTCTAAAAAACATAGCTGGTAATACAATTACATTTTTTATTACAATTTACTAAAATGTCAAACTTAATAATCGGTATTTAAACTTGTATTATTTTTAATGTTTTAATTGTTTTTTTATTCTAACTATCATTTGAAATATATATAATGCATAATATAATTTAATTATATAATATTATTATTATAGTCACTTAATTTATTAATTCTGCGTGTATATTTAGGTATCTAATGTAAATTATTTTGAATAATTGAATAATATTTTTAAAAATTATTTATAATCTATTACATATTAATATAAATCTATAAGTTGTTGAAAAATAACTAAAACATTTTTAATTCTAATTTATCCATTACTTAAGTAAATAAAACAAAAACAAATATAAAATCTGAATTGTATTATATTAAAAGTTCTCAATACTTACCTACTACCTAACTATTTAAGAAAAAAATCACTATAGATTGACAGTTGTTGGCGATCATACCGAATATAAAAATATTGTATATAAATTATAAATTATTATCTATTGGAGAAAGTATTATACTATATACCTATTGTTATTGCTATCCTGTAATATAATATATAGTAGATACTACTGTTTTAAGAGCAGTTAGCCAGCTGTTCATACTTTCAGACGTCATATTTTTAGGTCCTTTTTATAACAATCATTATAAGCATTTAAAACTATTTAATCATACGATAGAATTAGGCCATTTATATTACTTATAAATTAGTTAAATTTATTTTTAAGTGTTTAAAAATATTGAATATTATTATTTACTGTGTACTTAAAAGTGCTTCGATTTACTTTGGAGGGGGGGGGGGGGTCAAAAGTAAAAAATTTTCAATATTTTTCTAAAGAATCGGAATGAACAAACTAAAAATTAAGGGAAAAACGGGAAATTTTACGCACACTTATTTTTCGACAAAATCGATTTTGGTTTTTGATGTCATTTTAAAACGAATGAACATAGATACATGAAATTTTCGCCGAATGTTTATATAAGTATATTCTATCCACCATGCAATTTTCAAAAAAATTTCGACTTAAGTTGAACTATTCATAGGCATTTGAAATTTTTGATCATTATTAGTTTTTTTAAAATAATTATTGATAAAAATTTATTTGTTAGGCAGAAAAGCTTGAAAATTTAATACAAGGCTCTTAACATATTGTTACAATAGCAGTTGAAAAATAAAAGAAATTCATAGTCACAATTCTTTTTTATAAGCATTCAAAGTTTGAATTTTGACAAAATACGCAAAAATCACGAAAATTCACAAATTAATTTAAGCTAGAAATTCATAAAAAATGTTCCTTTTATATCTAAGATTTTAAAATTTAATACATGGCTCCTATCATATTTTTACAATCGCAATTGAAAAATAAAATAAATGCGTAGTCACAATTTTTTTTTACAAGCATTCAAACTTTGAATTTTGACAACATATGTAAAAATCACGAAAATCACGAAAATTCGCAAATTATTTCAAACTAGAAATTCATAAACATTTTTATGTTTAAATTTAAACTGATATTAGTTTTCTTTTTAAATCTAAGATTTGAAAATTTTTAATAATCTATAATATATCCAAGACATATAAATCGTCTTCGCTCAGAATCGTTTTTCGTATACAATGATATAATATCATTGGATTCAAATTTAATTCCATCCATTACAGTAACCCATTTGTAACCTACTGTACAGCAGAGTGACATCCACGACTTACCCACCTTTTTATTCTTCAAATTATTAATTCTCAATATTAATAGTCAAAAAATAAAATATATAATAAATAATACAGGAACCTATCATGAGATTGATATAATTTACATTTATAATAATATTTCATAATAAATTGTTTTAAACAACTATAAACATTCGTCAATTCATTACATTGTTATAGTAGCATAATTTAATGTAAATTGTATAAAATATCTCTATCAACAATACGTTTATATATCTACAAATTATCAAAAATATTAATCACATCAAAGAGTCATATACCTATATAGGGTGATTAGAGCATACTCACCTCCATTTTTCTTTAATAATAAATAAATTAAAATTCTGTTTTTGAATATACCTACTCAAAGATAAGTTTTTCAAATTCTAGAATTTTTTAGTACAACTTAAATAGTGTCCTGTGGTGATACAAACTTCTGTTCTTCATATGAGAACGCTCTTTTTTTTTATAAAAATATAAAATAGACGGTATGTGGTAGGTTCGAACTAGTATTTATTATACTTGTGCCATTTTTTACAAACTATTATTGTATATAGATTTTTTATTAAGAACTAAAATTTTTAGATCACTATAGACTCCATATCTTATGTAATATTATAAACCCATAATCATGAACTTTTTATCCTTAGAACACAAAGTTAATTAACTTAAAGACTACTCGCTCAAATTGTATTTCTAATACGTTAAATTATTCAAAAAAATTATCGATTGAATAATTTACACTTAAAAAGAAGATTCTCATTTGAAAACCCAAAGTTTGCATCTCTTCAGACCTTAGGTTATTTACAACCTAAGTCGTACGAAAACTATCAAGAATTTGAAAATATGGTCTTAAAGTATATTTAAAAATTCTAAAAACCAGATTTTAAATAACTGAATTTTACTGTATTTACTCTGCTATTTTTAAAAACCTAACCTATTTTAAAAATACCATAATAATTATACTATAATGTAATTATATAAACTATTAAGTCAATAAAGCAACATTTTTTATAATAAAATTATAAAATAAGATAAAATAAATACATTTTTCTCTGCATCATTGATTTCGAACTCAGAAATTAGAATAGATAAATATAAATATTGTAATGTCTTTAAAAAAATAATAATATTCATCTGACCGTATGTATTATACACACAATTTAGTACTTACTCAACTACAACTACTTAGTATATTATTTACTAATATAGGAAGTATAAATGGTATAATATACCTATATAATAAGATTATAGCTGTAGTTTATCAAAATATTAATAATATTAATAATACATTTAATAATTTTAAGTTTTAAAATATGGTGTGCAAACATATACTTATATTATATTTTCCTTTTAGTTTATATCTTTTTATGTTTTATGGCGTTATCATAGTATTCAATAAATACATCAAAAACCAAATATGTAATGTCCCACTATTTGATAATGTGATTAAATTAAAACGTTGATTAAGTCATAATAATAACATTGCTTATTCTCAATGTTATTCTTTATTTACTATTATAATATTTTTAACCTACTGTAGTACTAATACCTATTAGTAAAATAAATTAGATACTTAAATCACAATAATGTCATAGAATATAATTAATATTATACTTACTGGCCCACTTTTTTTATTATTAAGACGTATTGCGTCTTAAAATCATAATTTATTATACCTGAAGTCCTGAAGTTGGCTGAAGTTAATATATACCTACATATATGTGTATGTATTGAAGAATATATATATTATAATTTATACATGAAGTAATCATTTTAACAGTGGACACTTATTACCTTGAATAGATAGTAGATATAGGTAGTAGATACTTTTTTTCTGTTTTTCTTTATAATCTGGTTCTAGTGTCATCATTTACAAAAAAAATTATTCTTATTACTATTACTATTGATATCTTTTTTAGTTTTTGAATAAAATAGCGTATTTTTAATTTAATATTCCAAAGCAGAATTCTTAAATTATTCAAAAATCTAATTTTTAACGAGTTATTAATTAGTTATAATTTTTATCAGTATTTAAGGTTTTGATGAGCTGAGTTTGATGGAAAAGAAATAAAATGTAAAGTGTTGTTTCACTTTTCCGCTAATCTATAACCCTTACCCTTTAGCCCGACTATAGGTTATCTACTTTAAATATTATATAGTAGAACAATTTAATTATCTATAACTACTATAGGTACCTACTCGTTTGAAACTTTTTATTTATTGGTAAATTACCTATTTATTATTTGTATAATATTAAAATTTAAAAATTATAATTTCTATTCGGAAATATATGATAGAATTATATCTTGGCATTCAAAGAATATATGTTTTGCAATAATTTAAAACAAACAATTTTCATAAAACGAATATACTATTCAAGATATTGAGTGTTTAGTGTTAACTGATAAAATAATAATCATCCAGACATCCAGTATAATACACGTGTGTGTTTGTTTATACGATAATGAGTATAAGTATGTAACTGAAAACCCAATGAGTAGGTTGTAGGTATATTGTAAATTTTACAACTATCACACTAATATATAATTAGTAATAAATCATCACTTTGGAAGTATCAGCTTTTCTTAACAAATCAGTTAAGATTGAGTGGATTTTCGAATCATATACCTACTTAAAAGTTAAAACCATCTCAATTCTTCTAATATCTTTTGTATTTTTCTACTAAAGGTTACAGATTAATCATTAATGTTAGTGATTAGTCTGTTAGTGTAGGTAGGAGCTTAAAATAAATAAACATTATCAGCAAGTGTTATATAATTAATTTTAATATACCAAAATATTTTAAGTTACAGTAAATAAATAAATAAATAAAAGGTATAATATATGTTTTGTATATAATAATTGCAATAGAGTATCATATTATATTTTATTTTATATAATCAATAAATTACCCGTTTATATCTATGATGTATAAATACCTAAATATCTAATAGATTTTCAATTTTTTTTTAATGTTTACAAATTATTAAATAGATACATATTATTATAATAATAAAATTATATTGATTATGATTGTAATATATTTTTTTTTTAATTATTCTTCACACGCTACTGGACTCTGAACACTAATTTAGTAATTTATTTACATTGGTTATATCTATTCAAAACTTTCAATCCAAAAATATATTTAACAGTTTATTAGGTATACATTGGTATTATTGGTAATACTATATTATAAATATTCAGCAAATGAACAAAACAGTTTTTAAACCAGGTAATTAAATTTGTATAACACAGAGGTTCTCAAACTTTTCAGGCCAGGTCCCCACTTTTAGTTAACCCCAGACCTGAGCCCCCCTCATAAAAATAATTTTAATAGTTATGTTTAGAGTAAAAAAATTTTAAAAACAAACAACAAATTTTGATATTAATATTAATATTACAAATTTATTTTAAAATAAAATGTATTTTTTATAAAATATTTTAATTAATAGGCCAATTTTAATGTGATGGGTGGGCTGGTTTATCGATGAAACAACAAACCTTTTATAGATAATGGCTCGTGTTGATTGTTGCTGCACGTATGTGATGTATAAATATACCGAATTGTATACAATGCAAAACGCGATTATTATTACGGACATTTCACAATTTTTTTTTATTTTTTCTACCAATGCAATGTTGATTTTTAAAATTGTCTCCCCCCCCCCCTATAAAGCTTTTGCGCCCCCCCTGGAGGGTCGCGCCCCACACTTTGAGAACCTCTGGTATAACATAAAAATAAATAATATGTAGTGGTAATAAAACTAGTTAGCCATTTAGGTAGGCAGGTACTAAATAGTATTTAATTTTATATAATATGCAATTGTTAAGATGTATTTAAATAGGAAGGTATTAATTTAATTTGGTAGACTCTAAATAAAATAATTGAATACAATCGAAGCTCAGTGAAAATTATTGTTTTGAGGTGTGGGCCTAAAAATAAATATTGAGTACCCTGCAGGATAAGAAACTGTAATAAAGTCTATGCGACTACGCTATATAATTTTAATATAAATTAAAACGCGTACATATTCATGTTATGAGACAAATAAAAGGTAAGTATTATTGTATTAATATCTTGATATGATACAAATTCTGTCACTTTTAACGATGAATACAACAGTTCTTGTCTCTGAAGTTATGAAACGTCGGGCGTACTTGGATGGGAATTACTTGGAAACATTACGTGCTGTTGGCCATTATTTTTTTTATGCCTGAATACTTGATGTTTTTAAAAATCAACTACTTAGTGAAATTTTATAAATATAATTTAGTTTATCGTGTTGTTATAGGGTTAATCATTTTTACTTTATAACTATTAAATATTTAAATGACACCACTGATCTTACTATCCTTAGAATAAGTTATATTTTTAAAATAATCAAAATTTAAATATAACGTAATTTAAATTATTTATTTATTCCCAAATCATTATCTATTTTCTATTATAAATATAAAAAAAACATTTTAGGCAAGATGCATATGTATGCAATATTAATAAATCATTTTTAGAGTAAGTACTTTTTGCAAGCAAGTTAGATGATGTTTGATAAGAAAATAGTAATAACTGATTAGTATAAAATAATGTCTCTAAACTACTAATTTTGCATAAATTTACAATTTCTAAAATTTTTACCTATACTTACTTTACTACATTTACTAATAAAAATAATTAAAAGATAAATGCAACATAGTACAAGAAGTTAAACATTAAGTAAGTATTTAGGTGTCTTGCATTACCTCTAGTTCCCTTTCACAGTACTAAGACCTATTTTTAAAATAAAATAAAGCAGACTGTGCTTTTAAAAGTGAAAATAATTCAAAAACTAGTTATACATTAGTTTGGTTTATCCAAGGTTCAATGTTTAGTTACAAATGAGTTCTATTGTTGAAAAGTGTTCATTCATTTTTTTTAGTAATTTTCCCAGAAATTATCAATCAATTATATAAATTACTTAACGTTTAACCTTTAAATATCATTATTTTTATAGACTATAGTAAATTAATTTCGAAATTATCAATAAAAAATTTAAAACCTAACCTATTGTTCTATAATTAGTTATTTACTTATGTGTATAATTAATGTATAATAAATGTATAGTATTGCAGTAGTATGACTCATTATATTATCATATTTATCTGTATTCATATTATCATGAAAATAAATAATTATTATTCGCGTTAAACCATGCTTTTACAATTATACTTATGTCGGTACAGATTAATTTAATGTGTTAAAAATTAATTTATACTGCAAACTTAAATATATTTCAGTAGACACTATAATCAGAGTTAAAAGTTTACATCCGTTGATTGAAATCAAAAAGGATAAAAAAAACAAAATAAAAGTTATTTATTATATATACGAGTACACATGACATATTATACATACAATATGATTTTTTTAATGGAAAATATTTATAATTTTGAAAACAAACACTGTTTTTTATATAGGTACCTAACTTAAAGTTGATACAATCAACATGTATTATACTATTTTTATCATTAACATTATTATCTATATATTAGAATATAAGACATAAAAATGGCTACATATCAAATAGTTTTTTTAAATTTGATTTAAAAACTTTAGCATTTATATAAAAATTAATAGACTTTAACTTTTAAAACATCATCACAATGGATCTTCAAAAAATACTCGGTCGTAATTTGTATGCTTTCAAAAGATTTTGGCTACTTTTTGCTATTTACAGGTATTTTAAATTTTCTCTTCTAGTTTTTCTAGATTTTAATTCTGAGCGGAGCCATGAAGGGATTGATTTTACAATATGTGTGTGTTTTTTTTTGTATGTCTGTGTATACGATAAATTGTCGAAATAATGCTTCGATTTTCAACTTCAGTAGCTTTTCCGGTGATAGAGTGAATCTAAGTTGGTGCAATGGGTAATGGTCAAAATTTGAAGTTTTCAAAATCGCCGGGAAAAGCAAAAAAAAAAACTTAAATTAGTACGCATGGTAATATTTTCAAGATATATTGTCTATTATAGATTAGATACGTTTGACGCTTTCTATTTTAGATTCTGAGTGGAGCAATCACTGATTTTTTTTTATTGAGTGTATGTGTACACGATAAACATACTTCGATCAGGTGAGAAACTAAAAAAATTGGTGCAATCGAGAGATCATAATTATATTTTTGTAGTAATTTTCAAAAGCGTATGGAAAAATCAAAAATAAATATTAAACAACCAGATTTCTACGCAAAATCAGGTTTTGACAAAACCAATTTTGGTTTTTGGTGTAACTCAGAAAAAAATAACCGTATATATATATATATGCAATTTTCAATAAATGTTTATAATATTACATTATCAAAACACCACATATTTGTACTGCTCTATAAACGGTAATGATTAACATGAAAATAAATAATAAAAATACACACATCATCGTAAAACCATAGGGTATTCATAGCTCAGAATAAAAATAGTGACTTCAACTACTTAACATGCATACAATTAGCTGGTATTCGATAATATTCTTAACGAATATTACTTAAAAATTGACCAGTCATTAATTTTATTCAGATTTCTTGTATTCTTTGTGATTGATAAATAGAATACGCCCTCTCATCATATGATCTAAATATACCTATCTAATGTATATTATACAAGTATTCAATATCAATAATTTAAATACCTAAGTATAGTAAAACATTGAGATAGATAATATCTAACCTTACAATGATGTACTAAGTGTGGATTGTATACATAATATTAAATATAAATAAAACATAGGAATAGGAATATAGTCTTTTTATAAAAGTAAATGATAAATATTTGCGAAATATATTTATTTCATATCGGCGTAATCTACGAATGAATATTATTATTCAATAGAAAACGTGAATACTATATATGGAGTTTGAAATGTTAGCAACGAAATATGATTTTTCAACTAAAACATTATACTTACCTACTACTATAATGTTTGAAATATCAACATTAATTCTAAAGGCGAGTGGCCAGCACTCATCACGAGGCAATATTAATATGTACGTCGTTCAACAAAATATTATGTGAATTTCATATTATTATTATATTTTATAAATTTAATAACCATTTGGTTGTTATATAATATATATATACCTATTTCGTATTTGTATCTTACTTAATATACGATTTAACCCTAGTGTCGAATATTACATTGTTCATTTTGATAATTGGAAAAAGGGTCGACTGATTTTGGTTGAATGTTTATTCATTAGGACAAATGGACATTATTCTGACAAGTATAAACATTCATCGTAATATATCATGCTCAGATGTGACATAAAGTGCTGTTGTGGCCGTTGTGGGTCATCATTGCTTATATTACATTGTATGCAATCACTAAATCGTCTAAATCACGAATGGTAACAAAAGTAAATGTGTTATAATATTTTTACATATAGTACTGTTGTTACGAGTATGTATAGCAGAGGTAAATAATTGTAAAAATTGAAGGGTTGTATTCAGTTACCTACTGACTTGGAATGAATATTTAAATTTGTATAAGCAATTGAAAAAAAAATTTGCATCGAAAAAAATGTTCATAACTATATGAAATTCAAATATAAGGAGAGTTTATCAGAATGTTTTTCTTTTTAGATTTAAGATTTGAAAATTTAATGCAAGGCTCCCTAACATATTTTTACAATAGCAGCTAGTTGAAAAATAAAATAAATATATAGTCACAGTTTTTTTTTATAAGCATTCAAAGTTTGAATTTTGACAACATTATATTATGTAAAAATCACGAAAATTCGTAAATTATTTTATGCTAGAAATTCATAAAAAAATTTCCTTTTATACCTAAGATTTAAAAATTTAATAAAAGGCTCATAATATATGTTTACAATAGCAGTTGAAAAATAAAAGAAATATATAGCCACAATTTTTTTTTTACAAGCATTCAAATTTTGAATTTTGACAAAATACGTAAAAATCACAAAAATTCGCAAATTATTTTAAGCTAGTAATTCATAATACAATTTATTTTTAAATCTAAGATTTGAAAATTTTTAATAATCTTTAATATATCCTAAACAGGTAAACAGTCTCCATTCAGAATCATTTTTCGTATACAATGATATAATATCATTGGATTCAAATTGAATTCCATCCATTACAGTAACCCACTTGTAACCTACTGTACAGCAGAGCGACATCCACAACTTACCCGCTTTTTTTTTTTTAACTGTCTCAGCTAGAGAAAGTTACATACATTTATCAATAAGCATCAGGTTTTTATGATATGATACTGAATAAGCATTTTAAGAAATGAGAAGTTAGATATAAAATGAAGTGTCTAACTTCTTTTATTTTTTCGTTATGGGCAATTCGACATTTTCTTTTATTAACAAATTGGAGCCTACAGCACTTTTGCTGACATATTGTCTACAAAACTTTTCTTCTTTTTATCGTAATTTTTATTATTTTCGTATAACCAGAAATGTACCCGAAATTAAAAAAGTTGGCAAAAATTAGAATTTTTAAAAGAAATCACTTACAACTACAAATAACGTCGTATCAGTTCTTATTTTTATCATCTTACAAAATTCTGCTTTTTTTAATTTAATAAAAATAATTTGTTCATCACATTTGATTATGTATGTTTTAGTTGATAAAAGTTTAAAAATTTTGAAGTTACATCAGCAAATATTTAAAAAAAATTTAATTGCCCAAAACTAAAAAGTAAAAATGTTCCTTTAAGACGTTTTTTTTTCATAACTCACGATAACTTCTTTACGGGAGATTAATAGTACAAACGTAAGTGGTATAAGTATTTATTGCTTGAGGGCTTGGGGCCTTGGGGGTACCTAATGTAACTATGTAAAATGTAAATATATATTATTTTAGATTTAGTTGGTGTTATAAAGTTGTAAAAGATATATTTTAAAAGAAGGTATTCAAATATAGATATAGATACCAACTGATTTTCTAAAGTAATTGCGTATATATACAAATACAAATGATTTTTGAAAGTATACTCAAATATTTTAAAGTGTTTTTTAGCTTGACTTTATCGTTTTTATCATATATATAGGAACAGTACTACAATGTATTTGATGTATTCTATAATATAATATAATGCATTAATAACTGTATAGTTATTATAAAAATAGAGTTTTCGAACGATCTTCCGAATCCGTATTCCCTAACGACAATTTTTCTGAAAACTAAAATGCCAAATCTATAGGTATCCCGTTCAATTAGGAAAGTTCCTTTTGAAAAAAACACATTACGATTTGTTTCGTTTAATTGCTGCAGAAATATATTATAGTGAATGACGAAGTGATGCCAAATTACGAACAACACTAAATATAATATTTTCTAGAAAATGTTATAATTAAAATTTAAAGACAATATTCGTTTCATTTTATTTTTATACGAGTAACAGAAATTCATGTTTTTCGTAAATAGAAATTCATTCCCAATATTTTAAGGGGAATGTATTCTAAACTTCGTACCAATAAAAGGAATTTGTTTCTTCCCAACACTGATTCCGGTGCAAGCAGTGGCGCAAAATAAGGGAGAGGGATTTTGAGGGGTCTTGACCCCCAAAATTACTCAAAGCTCCCTCAAAAATTATATTATGTGTATCAATCTTAATACAATTTATTTTACCCAGTAATTAGACATTTTTTCCTTACACAAATAAGACAATTTTTTTATTAACTAAAATAATATTACAATAAACAATATTACTAAAAGACTATTATAGTCGTTTTTTTCGATTTACGGCGTTTTTGTCTTAGGACAGCTGTATAGACAGTAGATATATACTATATAATATTAATACTTATGTTATATATGTGTTCTATGTATGATACTCAACTACTTAAGTCAGAATTGAAGAAATACAGGTATCCTTAAAATATGTACTAAAATATTATAAGTTTAAAAAAAATTTCTTGGGGCTTGAGCCCCCCCCCCCCCTAAATAATTTTACTATTTACGCCTCTGGGTGCAAGGTCAACCAATCGTTAAATATTGAAAATTACAGAAGTTAATGTATTTAAGCATAACAGAATCTGTTTCACTGCACATAATTAAATTTCCAACTTTCTTGATAAGCAATGCAAATTTATAATTTATAAAGAATAGGCACATCAGTAATTTTCCACACAGCAGTGTTTCCATATAGACTTGCAGTGCAGGTTTCAAACATGCAGCTCGTGAATCCTTTATATGTGGCCCGCAATAGTTTTCAATATTTAGTATTATTATTATTGAATGATAATCATTTTTTTTATGCATTTAGTTTTTATTTAAACATAAATTTAATAAAAAATTATTTGTTATTCATAATGTTTTATTTGTACATCTTTCATAGTTAGTAATTAATTCCTATGATTATCGATAAGAATATTAAATTAATGATATTAATATATCATTCGTAGTAATTGCAATACGTTAAAAATAATCTAATTAAGTGATTTGCAACCATTAGTGTAGACAATAAAAAATAAAAATTAAAAGGTCTACAAAAAACGTTTTATTGCATCTTTGATAGATTTGCTGGTAATTTGAGTTTGAGATCGCTGTTATAGATTATAATTTCAAATGGTGGGCTGTAGCGCCCGTACATGCGTACTTGAGTATGCTTCAAACTGAAGTAGTAAATGGAAACTATTTTGTTTAAACACTTCTGACAGTATTCCAAAAAATTCCTGTGAAGCGTTAATAAAATCTAACTAAGATTAATTTACTACTATGTATATATAGTATATACATTATACACGTTCTGTTGAAAACAATGTGTGACATAACTTTTAACACTGCTACTGAAGTAGAAAGGAGTTTTTATAAACACTAGGGAAACTAGAAATATTCTTGAAAAATGAACAAAGAAATGTTAGACTATCACGACTTGCTTTAATGACCAGATGAAAATTAATTTAATACCTATATAGAGTTAAAATACATAGAAGCAACGTCCGAAATTTGTTTTTAAATGAAAAATAAATTGTAATTAATATTTATATTACCATCTATATTATTAAACCTTCCACAATAATATATAATATATACAACAATGAATATATATTTTTTTTTAATTATGCAATCTCTATTTGTATTGTACTTATATTCCATAGTTATAATTATCCAGCTCTCTAAAAATGTATATATGTGACTACTGACTATGTTCCCTAGTGTTGTATTGGCCCAGAGTGAAAATAATTCCAATACAATTCACTACTCTAAGGTATTTGTAGATAAAAACTGTTTAATTATGGAATGATGTGGATCGATTTGTATAAAATACGTGACTCATTATTAGGAGGTTTATCAATCAAATTAATAATAAGAACTTAGAATTTAAATTAGTTTAAATTTACATTATAGTAGGCACATATAATATATTAGCTACTATTCTGCATAATACTGGGATTCGCGCATCACAAGAAAATTAATTAAAGATATTAACCATTGTACTTCATTGATTCATTGTACCTTTGTACCTACTGATGGATCTAGACTGTTAGTATTATGCATTGTTTATATATTTTATTTATGAGACTTACGCAATTTGATATTGTGTCAAACTTCAAAATTGTCCGCATTGAATGTGATATAATAGCTTCAGCGTGGCAACTTTCCAAATCCATCGATAGTCGATACCAAGTGGAGATAGAAGTTGAGTGTCTATTTGACAATGGTATTACAGTTTTACTTAAATTTTACAAATGCCCAAGTTCTTACAAAAGTCAGAAATATTTATTTCATCATAGGTATTTTCATACCGTAGATTATTAGTGAATAGAAATTAAATAATTATTAAAATTCCATCCAATATTTTTACATTGAAATTTATAAAATGTACCTAACTTTATTATAAGTTTATAAGTCATATTTAGAATTTATATTTGTGTTATCTTATAATATATAATTTAAATATATGTAAAGTAGATCTAAGGTTAAACGTACCTAATGTACCTACCTATACATATTATTATACAAAATAGGTACCAATGTTACTATTTTAGTATAAACTGTATATTTTTGTATGATATTTTGCGTTTGAGATTATTCCAACACACGTATAGCATATAATAACTTTCAAACCAAAAGCATCATGATTATAATTATCTATTTTGCTTTAAGACGATGCAAATCTTGCGTTTGTTGTCTCTGTCTTGTAAACGTTCTGTGTATCAAAGGTTTGTTCGCTAGTTGATATTAAAATGAACCTATCATCAAACTTTTGGGTAAGAACATTATTTGTATTTCAACGTTAGCGATTATTTGATACTTTCGTTTTAAAGCAAGTTATGGGTTTGTGAAATATCACAAATTAAAAATTGTTCATATCTCACTTGAAAATTAAAATGTCGAATAAAATCTGACTTTTAATTATATGTAATGAGTCAATTTATTCAAGACTAACAGCATACTAAATTGAAATATATAGCGTCTTCTTAAAATTTCAGCTAAATGCCACCAAATCCGAACACATTAGTTATTAATTATTACTTATTTATACTGTTTATACAGTGTATCTTTAAATACCCATATCGATTATCCACGTTATATACACTAATACACTATATACATTGATGCCAGTAATTAATTATTATTAATTATAACATTATACTATTGTTCGTTAATTGCACACTAAAATGTAGTTAGTACTTTATTGTTAACTCGTTATGTAAGAGCTTTAAGTTTTGTTAATAGTTAATGGTGAAGGGTCAAGGGAGAAGAGGATTATAACTCCTCAACTGCTTACTTTTAGCTTTGATTTCGCAGTATCATATCCCTTGTCACAATAAAATTCTAGTTAAGCTCTACACAGATATAGAAGCCTATATAATAAATATATACTGTAAGTAAAGTTATTGGATAGTCGTTGAAAGCATATTGAGTAAGTTTATGCCTCAATAAATCGAAGGTTAAATTGCATCTAAACAAAATATCTATCTAAATAGTAAATCAAATGACTGATTGTTATTAGTAACTTGATTGCTATGAGATTCTTTTTGAGATCTTACTGAATTTTAACTTCATGTCATTAATTTTTTCGAATAAACTTCCATAAAATGAAAGTGTACTATTTGTGTTTGTTAACTTCAAAACTTTATATTTACACTATAGACACACATGATTAAAGATTTCTTAACTGGTTTTTGGATTTCTAAAATATGTGTGTAGGGGACAGACTGTACAATTGAATTACACATTTAAAATTCTAATAATTGAGATTCTCTAAGACAGCGTTTCTTAAACTGTGTTCTGCGGATCCTTGGGGTTCCGCGTAGATCACTTCAGGGTTCCGCGAAGCTTAAGTAATTTTTTTTAAATGTTCAAGAAAATTACTTTAAAATATCCATTATGGAAAATAATACTTGTATATTAAATAATAATGTATAAGCCACATGGAATAATCTATATCAGCTAACTCTATATATTCAATAATATATACTTCTACTTAATATTATAATTTATTTGCAAATAATCCTAAAAAAAACTAAAAAGGTAAAAAGAAGTAGGGGTTCCGCGATAAAAGTGGACATCAAAAAGGGTTCCACGGATAAAAAAGTTTAAGAAACGCTGCTTTAAGAGAACTCAATTAATAAAAAAAGATTGCCCAAGATTCCATATAAAATATCGTGGTACGAAAGTGAAGTTTTAGTGAGTATATTTATATGGAGTCTCATGACAGGCAAATAAAGTTTTCAAAAATAACCTTGGCAACCAAGTTGATAATTAAATAGTTAAAGAAGTTCTGTTTTCATTAGCATTTTTAACTGGAATCAACTTGTATTTGTATAAACTTAATTTACAAGTTTACAACATCAATCCTGAAGACATACAATTGCATTTTTCGTTGAATTTATTCATAGAAAAAATAAAATTACATTACTAATACATTATGTAGGTATTGTTATGTACCTTTATAATTCATACTACAGTGAACTCGATAAGTGAATTTGTATGCAATAACGAGCGAGTGTTCTAAGGAAATTAATTTTTTCAAGTTGCAGATAATTATACCTTTAAAACCTCAAAGTTTAACTCCCAAATAAAATGTTAATTACAATCATTGGCGTTCGCCACTGCCCACTACAGCTAGTTTGAAAGACACAACCTGCATCAACCTTTATTACAATTATTATTATTATCAGATTTTTTTTCTATTTCACTTTCATTATTGACCCTTTCTTTCTCTCGTCATAAGTTATAAGCGAAATTATAGCATCTTAGTATACAATTATAATCACTTCATAGTTCATATATTAAACGGAATATTTTATTTTTATTTCGATGCATAGACTTTGTAGTTTGAACTGTTATAGATTCTGATAGTGGTATAATGTATTTTAAAAAGTGAAAATGTTTAATATGTTAAAAATATGTATTATTGTTTTGTAATCATGTGTTATGCCGAAAGATTAAAAAAAAATGCTTTATCCCAGAAAAAAAATATTTAGTCTAGTACAGAATTACGCCCTAGTATAAAGAAATAATATTATAAAATTATAAGAACAAGACACCATATAACGTAATACATATTATATACATTTTTTAATTTATGTTATTTGAATTGTGTAATATTATGAATACCAATTTATAATGGTATTTTTTTTGCAATATTAATTTTTTTTTATATAAAAAATATCATAGCTATACCTATACGAATATAGTTCAAATATATTTCGGATTAGTTATTTGGTTAATAGTTATAATAAAATATATATATACGAATTCAATTTCATCATTATTTTGAATTGTACCTATTATAGTTATTTACATCTATAATATAATTAACAACAGATCAGAATATCAGAGTAAATAATTAATTTTTTTTTTTAAATTCAATCAAGTCTCTTATCAAACCTACTCATTGTACAAAGAATATGTATAGATTGTAGATTTCGTCAATAAAATAAAAAATAATAATTCTATCAATAATCAGAACTCAGCACTTAAGTAGATAATATTAAATTCACTTTTTTTATGGACAGGATATGGAGAAAAAACAATCAACATTTTTAATAATTAAAAACATATTGTTCTTTTTTGTATTTTAATGATTTGATAATTTTAACTTCGAGATTTCCGTCAAATAGGAGTTGGTAGCTATACGAACCACTCCCGCCCATTATATTTCAATACTATACAATAATTTATAAGACTGTTTAAATGTGTGCTGTTATCAAAAGTCTAAATAATTATGTGTTGGCGTGTTGCCTATACTAACGTATACGAATACCTACTCGTATTATTATAGTCGTATACATGGAACAGATTATAAATGATATGGAATATTATTTTGTATATAGCTACCATCGTATATTACTCATTAATGCATTACACACATGCATATCATAACTATTATAATTACGTGCATTCAAATTTCAAGTACATTGACACATTGACATATTGTGCTTCTGTTAAAGATACCAAAATTAAAATCAATCTCGATCATTCTTTAAGAATAATTTTAAAGCCAATGCATTTATTTTTAAATATTATTGCATATAAATTTCGACAGAAGTCAGAGGACAAATATAAAATAATTTAAGTATTGTTTAATCTAATTTACTGCCGAATGCTCAAATTAATAACCATTTTGGCGTGTTTTATTTTGATTAGGTAGGTACAATTAAAATTTAAAAAAATATAATTTATTTCATGTATATTATCTGTACTAACCATTATAATTTATTATAATAAAAATAATATAGTGCAGTAGGTAACTTAAACACACGAGTATTGTATTTGATTAAATCATATGGCAATAATTTTTAATAAATACATTGAATAATGTAAAAAAATACATAAATACCTTGGCAAAAAATAAAACCAATTATTCTACATTTATAGTAGACAATATACTAAAAAGTAAGTTAATATACTCAATATTTATTACAGCTGCACCGTCTGTATCTAAACATATAAAAGTATTTAAAATAATAATTATACATTATAAATATTAAATATCAATACATCCAGCATTAACAACACGCAGTTCACCGTTCATTAACCTTTATCAGAAAATATATGGTTAAAGCCCTGTTATTATCTATATTCTATAGGTTTCGTTTTCAAATTAATAACCCAGTTTTATATGATTAATTTAACTGTCTACGGGATTAAAAATATATAGAACAAAATATATAAATTGTTTTCAAATAATTACCAGTTTTACTGAATTACATGATTTACCAGTTGTTAATGATAATTTATGCACATCATATTATTAGTTATTAATTTATTATATAAGTACAACATCGTTTTACAATCGTTTCAACGTCTGTTTTTGAAATATTTTAGTACAAAAGCATTTTCTTATACTTGTCTTGCGCTTTACTCATATCTTTACACGTTTAAGTGTTTTTTTTATCTCTAAAGTATTATGTTTTATATCTGAATGAATAATTGTATCATTATATGTATAACATGATAACACATTAATGCATTATAAAAACAATTAGTCTGGTTTAAAATCAACTAATTTTTTTATGTCTTATGTATAATGTATTTGTATATATTATTTGCATTTAATATTAAGACTTAAATAAATATTAACAACATAAAAAACAATTGATTTGTCTGACGTCAAAATCACATAATGATATGTTTCAATGTTTGTTATCCAGCTGTCAAACATAGTTTATTACATTTTTAAAACTAAATCTAAAAGTATAATATAATGCCAGAATGTATATTGTGTTTCAAAAAGATCCAATATCCAGATAACCAATCAGTATTTGTATTTCAATATGAAAATCTATGTAAATGGACCAAAGGGAAACGTCACGTTTGTCCAAGGGATGCCCTTATAATATTCCGTTACCAGCTGGTCATCGTTTTTTATACACTCAACAATAATAATATGCAGGTATGTTAAGACTAGCGAGAGACACGGTGCATTATATCGCTTAACATGATTGGCATTGATACGACCTACCGAAAATGTAGATGAAAACAATTTTTTTTAACATGGCACCTTTATGACAATGAATATATTACTACGTATATACCGTTGAATTAAAAAAAACATTTCATATTTCATGTCAATGTTCATAATCATAATACTATAATAGTATTATCGATTTATATAATACCTATATTTGCAGAACGGGGTAATGGGAATGAGCAATACGTAATATTATTTAGGCTAATAATATTTTATGCTAAATGGTTATCTCTCAATTGTCTATTGAAATTTGTATAAGCTAAAAAAATTTCCCCTCTACAACCACGTTCATATTATTCTTCATATGGGTCTTACGCAGCAGAGAAATAATTTGGCTAAGGAGTAATAATTGTTATTAAATTTTTATGCATATAGGTAGTTAAAATTGTATAGTTATTAATAAAATAATAAAATATAATAGCCAATATGTCCGTTATAATACATTGGATACCGGTGTTGAATTTTTCTTCTTTTATTATTGGCAATATTATTTTTGTATTTTTTACTATTTTTACTATATGATAAATGTATTGATGTAGTATATCAACTGATAAACAAAAAGACAAACTATACTAGTTATGACATTGTGCATATATTGTGAAGTATTTTATATTTAAGACATATTCATAAATAACATTTATTTTCGCAAATATATTATGTTTTACTGGTTACGTAAAATATTTTTAGTCTGCGATTTAATTCTTGAATAAAAATCTAATTCGTTTCCGTTTTCTTATGGTAATCACTGTTGATTATTGTAAAATCAGTCTCTTTCTCATCCTGAAGTAAAGTTGTGGGTAGCTGCACATGTATAGTTTAGCAGTATCTAAGTCGTTAATATTAGAACTACCGAAAGCATTGCGTATTTTAAATTATAATTATCCTTAAAACATTATAATTTACATGTTTTGTGAGGTAAAAACTGTATAGATTAAATTAACATTGGTACCTTATAAGTATAGTTCTATCATATCGAAATAATGAAATGTGTACCTATTATAATTTGTAAAAAATAACAATATACGTGCACATAATCCAGTTGTAACATTTATTTATTTTGCTGTCATCTTATTTTATTCTTATTCTAGATTCTGTAGAACCGCACTATATGGTAGTGTCCATCATATCAGGGAGTGGTTTCAAGTAATAAGTTTTATAAAGGTAGTGTATAGTTCTCTCATCAAGATCAAGCCTAAGCTTGACTAATTAAGTACTCTTATTCAGTGATAAGAGGTTTCACCTAATTGAAAAGCAATCTCATAGTTTTTTCTTTTTTTTTTTGTATATAACTTTATAGTGAAATGGTGGATTCACCTATGCAATATTTTAGCTGGTATAGATAATGAAGTAATGTATATTAATATTATGGCTACTTATTGATTTAGGCTAAACCTTAAATATTTAATGTAATATAAATTTCTTTATATCTTATAACTTAATAAGTTATAATTTTATACGTTTATCTTACTATTATAACATTAAAAAAAAAAGCTTAGCGTAGGACCAATAACATGCATTTTTACGTGTGATTTATCAGTTCGATTTGAGTTACAAAGTTGACGAAATTGGATATTCAAACGCGTATAATATAAAGTGTAATAATTTATCCAGTTATCCTTTTAAAGATTTGTATCATTTTATTATTATTAAAAAAATATTTATCATTAAAACTTATAACTTATAACCATCCCACTTTTACTAACAAATTTATAACTTTCAGTAAACAACAACATTTTCAAAATATTTAAGCTAATTTAAAAAAGCTGTTTATAGATATTTAAAATGTTATATATTTTTTAGTTTTTTTTTTTATTAATACTGATAAAACCATAAAGATTATGCGTACATTTTTATTACAGAAATTAAAAATACATATAACGCATATTTATTTTTTTTATAGACATTGCAGTTACAATTTAGATTAAATTGGATATTCAATTGAAAAATCTAACGATCTATTCCACTGACGTGTAACCACGTTCCACCACAAACTGACTTAAAAGTTAAAAATAGTAATCTTTTAATAAAATATTAGGTGTATTAAACAAAATTTATTTTAACCAACCGTATTACTAATAAAAAATTAATTTTTGTTTAAACACGCATGTTATTAAAAATAATATAATTATCATTGTAGAAACAAAACACTGACTAACGGAGATGAATTCAAATAACTGATGAGTATTAAATAGTAATAAGTACCTATATATATTGTTGTTCGTGTACTGCAATGATTCATTATTCATTATTCAATTCAAATGTAATACATCATATCCAGTATAGTGCAAAACTGCAAAACTATTCAATATGTGCACTCAAAAGTCATAACCTACTACACGATTGAGTGAGTTTCCTTAAATTGTAATTATTGAAGTTAATTTCAATGAAGATGATTAAATTATACCAAACTTTAAAACTTTCATACTGAAAACCCAATTATTCGTAAACATATACCTATACAGCGCGTATGTATGTATATATTTGGTATCGGAAAAATATACTAATTCGTAAAAAACCATAATATTATAGAATATATTATATAAATTGAAAGTTCAAATTTGTTTAGGTACCTATAATAGTACAAAAACACTTGGACACATATTATGTTTTATAATCATTATAATTTATAATATAATATTTTGAAAATGATATATTCGTAACACGTACACACCGTCTGCTTTGTACACAACAATATCATAATATCGAAAGACGATAAATTTGATGATCACTATAGTTAGGTATAATATTATTCTGCTTGGTGCCTACTAATATTAGTATTGGGACGAGATAATATATTGTCAAAAAAGCAATACCGAAATACCGGAGGCTCCAGCAAAGAAGAGTTTTTATCGGGTACGGACGTTGATTGGCGAATGGGTACATAATATGGTGATGGAAACTACAATGTGGAAGTGGAATAATATAAATTCACACACGTTAATTTAACACCTACATATGATTATTATTATATATATAACACTTAATAACGTTATTTAAGATAGCGATAAAAAAAAAAAAACAGACGATGAACCGTCGGCCATAATAAATGGGATGTTGAAAAAATAATACACACTGCACGCATAAATAACATCGTGTACATGTAACACCACACATTGATCATGTGTGTTTTATACGTCACATTATGTTATTATGTATATGTGCTGTGTATAATATAATATTCTAATCAAATCTAATATTGTGTTATTCACATATTTACATATTTTTAATATAATATACGCATCGTTGTTGTTGTATAATTTAAAATAAAATTTACTATTAATATAATTATTATTTGAAACATTCCGTAGGTACTCGAGTTCGGACGCCACCGTAGCAGAAACAACACACGTGTGCATTTAATAATAATACTAATAATGTTTGTTTTTTTTTTATAAAAAAATAAATAAATAAATAACTAATAGAGTATAATATTATTATCGTATGTTATTATAATATCATGATGTAGGACGACCGGCGAAGAAGACGGTGATTAGTGTCTTCTCCGTGGTGGTGGTTGTGGTGGTGCGCATTTCGTCCAACCACCCCGTCCGGTACGCCCACATCGTGTACACTGAGATGGCATGGCGGCGGGTCGAGAGTGCACCAGGGACGGGTCGGTCGGACGGTCGGACGGTCGTCGGTCGGTCAGTCAGCCCGTCGGGCGACCGGACCAGTCGTTGAATGACGCACCACCCGTCGTGCGCACATACCGATGCAAGGGGTGGCGGGGGGGGGGAGAAGCGCTCAGAATCGGCGGAGGAGCCGGGCGGTCGTTTCGGCCGCCGCGTCGCGCACACACGGTAAAGGCGCGCGCGCGGGCGCACACGTGCTCCGGCGCGGCCGCGGTCGTTGGCCCGAAACGTTTTGGTTTGGAGGTCCCCGCACCGTCCGCCCGCCAACCAGTCAGTCCCGACGACCGTCGACGGCCGCCACCCCGTGGCGCGCGCGTTCGCGCACAACAAGACGTTTTAACAATGGTACAAACGACGATGGCCAAACCGAGAAATTTATCGAATTGCGTTTATACGCCGTGTACTGTACCCAATATATAACAATAACAATAACAACAACAACAACAATGAAGACGGATGATACGGATTACCAGTAATGGGATGCGCGTGTGCGTCGAGGCGAAATTATGGCGAAAAGACGCCGGAGAAAGTATAACGTGTTCGCCGCGACTGCCTCGGCTATGTTAACCGCGGTTGTGTGGCCGGTATTATAATGATGTACCGTGATTTTATGAACCGTAGTCCATAAGTATATTATATAGTTATGGTTTCCGCGTCCAATGCAGCAGAACCACACACGCGCGTACTGCCTACCTGTCTACACTTGGCGTTGTACAATCGATACTTAACAACACTCCAGAATCGCATATTATATTATTATAATGATATCTGTCTATTTTTATTTTTATTTTATTTTATTTTTATTAGCCTTTTTAGTCATTGATTATTATGGCTTGACCATTACAATATAAAATGAATGATGTTAGTTTGCTTAAACGAAACGTACTATACAATAGTATATCAGTCTATGAATACGTTTTTAATGCTTTCCCGCCGTCGGAAGCCGAAAAGCGAAAAGCATCGTAAAATATCATAATGGGTAATGCGAACAAATTATTAGTTTTTTACAAGACAATAATATTATGTCGCCTACCGCATGCCGTACAATTATTTACGGTACGCGGACATAACAGCTACTATTTTATACAAAAACAAGTTTTTTAGGCCAATCGAGTGTAACGAGTATAGAGAATCGTATTAATGCGTATGTAGGTGGGCAGTAGATAGTATTTTATTTTTATAACTAGCCACGTCTATATTGTTGCAATATAATTTATTATATTTATCGTAATGTTCACATAACCATCACACGTGCGATGTAGTGTTAGTTAATTCTATTATTTTTATTTTTTGTGTGCCGCCTGACAGTTGCAGGTCGAGACGGCAGAACTTAAGTTGAACAGCACACGTTATTCGACCTGCATTTAGCAGCGATCGCACTGATTAACATATCAGACGTAATTGTCGGGCACTATTACTATTATCCGTACAGATATGCGCCACCTTTTAGTCAGTGCACGTAGCAATCAGCCTTTTGAAATGCGTGTCGCTGCAATATTAAAACATATTTATTATAAAATATTGTACAACGTGGGTGTTGCAAAGTATAATATTTGAGTAATTGTTTTTAATACTTTATAGGTTCGACACTTTTCAATATCAAATACATCTTTTTTTTTTTAAGTAGGTACTTACCAATATACTCAAAAGGCACTTGAATTTTTATTTTCTGGTGTTCACTTTGTTTATTTTCCGATATTCGCGTATACTTTCAGTTAGTTATGGGTACAACTATTATGTCATATCATTTATAATTAAATGTAGAAACCATAATTTTCCAATCACATTATTTTAGTGGCACAATTAATTATAAATAATATAACATGAAATACTTATATAATAACAAGTACATGCATATTATTCAAATACATCTTCCTATAATTAGGATTCTATTTGTATATTAAAAACTTGTTCTAAAAAGTATATTTGACTTGTATTTTAAAAACATTATTTTTAGTATGCAGTATACTTTACAACACTGTGTATGTACATTATTACGTATAGGTACAAGCTGAATACAGGGTATATAATATAATAATAATAAATAGGTAATAGTTACAGTATAATAAAATAATACGCGTGTTATTATTTATTTATTGAATGCACTTGAATACCGACGATCGAATAAACAGACCGGCTGAGCGTGTGTAGTATCTTTATACCAGTGACTTACGAATATTTGACTACCACTGAAGTAGGCACAACCAAAATATCGAATTTCACCATATTATACATACAATACGTTTTTACGACATGAAATTCAAATGTAATAAAATTATGTTTCACTTATGAAATTATTAATCATAAAAAAATGTAATTATGTAAGAGTTAGTAGGTATACGATAAATAATCTTTAAAATGCATTTTTAGATTATTATTGAATACCAAAAATTTGTTACAAAGATCATCTATCAGAACGATCCTTCCAATTTTTATTATATTCATTCTATTGGTTTGCGAGTATCCCAAAATATTTACTATAATAGGTATAATATTATTATAACAATAAAATAATTATTGATCATTATTCAATATCATTTATTGTTTTATTGTTTTTTTTTTTTTACTTCATATTAGAATTTATATTATTATTTTTAGCCTTAAAACTTAAAATGGAGCTACTAAGAGTTATTGGTGTATTGATGATTGGACGAATAGTAAAAGTTAAATTTTGAGTCAATGATTACTAATTTGTATAAATCGGAACCAAGTTATCGTTCTAAATCAATGAATCGTAAATACAATGGGCGTGACTCCCACTAATCCCAGAACTTTATTTTCAGATGTTTTAATCTTATTCTAATAGGCATTATCGACATTTTTAGACTAATTTGCTGTTTAAACAATTCTTGAATTTACATTATTGAAATAAGATCTGAATGTAGGTCATATTCCATGTGTTGTTACATGATATAGTTGATAGCACGTATATATTATTATTACTATTGAGTTTACCAAATCACTTCAATAATTGTATTCTTTGGACTGTGGATGTGTCTTACTGTTTAACTATTATTATTTATAATATTTTAATATTTATGCAAACAATTTAAAATATCTATACAAATACGTTGTATAATATAAAAACAATACATATTATAGGTTTATATTTATAATAATATAGAATAATTAAGAAGATTGTTATTAGATATAAATTATGTAAATTTATTCAGCATATTAGGTTTATAAATCTAAATTACTAATAAAACTGTTGTTTGAACCTAATTTTGATATAATGCTAAACAAAATCAATGTACTATATTAAATACTATATATAGCCATATAGGCATAATATATTTGTATTATACAAGAAAATATTGGTCATTTAGGTATGTAAAAAAGGATACACAAATTCAATTAATATACAAGCTATAATAAACTATTTATTCAGGTTTTTTTATTGAAATAAATTGTTTACTAAATTTATAAACATAATACAGCAATGACAATTTAAAAAATATATGTATTTATAAATTGTCGTTTTCGCTGTCATTTTTATCAAATAAATAATCGTAATGACCGATGAGATACCGGAACTTTATATCTAAAGAAACTTTATAAATCAGAGGTATTCAAACTTTTTCATCCCACAGTTCCTTTGGATGTTCACAATATTTTTACCGCTTCCAAATTATTATGAAAAAATCGAAACAACTCGCGGATACAATATGGCCAATTTGTTATATATGAGTGATAATAACAGTGACTTTAGTACTAGAAATAAAACTTCAAATGGTCACATCGTAAGGTGTGTCGTTTTTTCTTTCATAATGATTGCAAATAATATTCATAATAATTAAACAAGACCTAGATAGACTAGATATGATTTTTGTTTTCGGTGCTTTGACGCGGCTCCCTTTGCAAACTCTCACGACACACAGTTTAAATACTTCCGTTATAAATGAATATATGAGTATTTACCTCTGCAAGGGTTTGACTCTAATGCTTTAAAAATAATTATAGCTAATATTATTTATACTTTTACTATAATTACAATTTACATAAATATCATTAATCATATGATAATATATATGCCTAATATATTGGATCAGTAAACTTTGAACTAGGTATTTACAAATTTATAATAAGTATTAAAATCTATTTATTATTTAATATTATAAAATATTAATGATTGATGAATATTAAATATCAAATCAAGTGACTTATGTTTAGATATAATTTAACATAAGATGCACAAAACAAATCGCATGTATTCTATGTTGGAAAAATACGATCATAATTCATAATTAATAAATGTACCTAGGTATAATAGGTACTTACGTCATAATTCTCTTGGTCATAAAAGTTTATAAATACCAAACAATATTATTCATCGTGTGAATTAAGCAATTGAATAGATAAACTTTAATAGGTTAGGCACCTATTTATGTACTATTGTAATACATTACTTTTATTCGTTAATATAGGTATATGGATTAACAACTATACAGGCTAGAATAATATTTGCTATTTATTGTACTTATATTGTCTTTATGCTAAACTTCTTACAAAAGTATTACCTTCTAATTAATACCTAATTTAAATTTTTCTAAGAACTTACATTATATAGTTTCAGGTTTTTATACAGTGTTCTGTAAATGGTAAATTTGTTTTTTTTTTCAAACATTGGATTGAAAACGTATTGAGTTTTTTTAAAATTATTTTAATAACGCACCAGTTATAGTCATTTAAGTTTAAAAAAAAGTTATGTGGTCGTACTTGACCTATAGTTGATTGACGTTAACTCAGCCATTTTTACCATTTTATACTGGATTATGTCAAATGATTGTCAATTAATAACAACTAAATAACAATATAATATTAGCTGGTGATTAGTAGTTTTAATTATATATTCATGTTTCCCTAAATGTTTGTCCTGATAATGGAATCAACTATATATACATGACAATACTAAATCTATTTTCCAAAAAATAATCCATGTTAATAAATTATTGATGCAATATTTTTCTAGACTATATATATCTATAGACATATTATAATATAATATTTAAAATATATCTACACATTATATTAGTCATCTATTAGATCTACCACAAGCGATACACCGATACCTAGGTAATAAATTATAGACTATAGTAATAGATAAATCCTGATTATTCAATTACCACCTGTATATGAATGCGTGTAGCTTTACTGACGTGTTTGCAACAGGAGAAATACCTTGTTCCCTCTTAATTTTTGGTGAACTGGTAAGGATTTGCCATAGGATATAGGATAAGGTATTATAGTAATAATTATAGTTCATAGTCTATATTGCATAATACATTTTCGTGATGACATGTGTAGTTTTCTACACAAATAATACGTAGCCAAAAGAATGTGGTAAACTGTGAAAAGTTGCGTGGTTATATTATGTAAATAACTAAAGTCTATAATTACTAAAGTTTATAATAAACCATTTAAATAACTGAAAATAGTAAGAATAATAGCTAGTTAAAATAATATATATTAATCTATAATTTTTGATTAAATTCTTCAGTAAACCGTTTATTAATTATCATTATAGTAATTGTAAATAATTTTAACGTTAATTAAATTTCGTTTTTCTCGATTTCGAGATGACGAAAAGCTGATGAAAGTATCTGAATAATTTATTCGTTTTAAATAGTATTATTTTTATTTATAATGCATATTTTATAATCAACTATAAGGGTATGGTTGTACCAAACGTACGTCTAGATCATATACAAGTTGAAATTCATGTAGGTACCTTCCATTAAATGTTTTTCCCAAATATTTTAATTACGATAAAAAATTCAATTATATGTTAAATAAATATTAATAAAATCCTCTTTTAATACATACAAAAATATTAAACAATATAAGAACATGAATTTAAATACAGTAATTATTTTTAACAATATCACTGGTTCATTTTAAACAAATATAATGTAATAATACAATAACTAAATTAATTGTTTTTTTCTAGCTTTTTGAAGTGCAAACTGGTCGATTTTTTTTTATTTAGAACTTTCAGTATAACTAAAAAACTGGTCGATAAATTGGTTGTTATCTAATGTTTCTGCTAATTAATTTTCGATTGAGTGTTACTCGCGTCAGGAACTTTTACAATTTGTTTAGCTTGGGGAAACAGCTAGGTTGCTCTGTCTGCGGACGCCGGCGGCCACGACGGCGACGCTCAACAGCGACGGCGGGGAGTACGCTACGACGTCGGCGGTATGGACACTTCTTATGTGGGAGGTCGGGGGACAAGTATGACATAACAGTGTATTTATCATTATAGTATTTTATGAGCGCATGTATAATAATAGAGACTATGGAAAAATGATTAATATTAACCTAACCTAATAATAAAAATTATTAATAATTTTCATAATAATATAATTTAAATTATTAAATTAAAAGTCTAATAATACAAAATAGGTACTTACCTGCGTAATAATCGTTCGCATATGGAAACTATACGTCTTATTGTTACCGGTGCTTGTGTTAAAATAAGATAACAATAATAATATCAAGTATTCAAGCAGTGACTAAATTAGTATCGTCCGTATGCTATGTAATATACGATGTATAAAGTATAAATATTATGAAGAAAATCAAAAATAACAAATAACAACATGACTGAGGTAATAACTAATAATAATCCTATATTCGTCGTCGGCGAGCCGAAGACGACGACAACCAATAATTGAAATAATTTTAAATTATATTAATAATATTCGATTTGTTGGAGAAAGTAATAATAAATAATAAAAATAATATTCATTATTAACTACAAGTTATACACCCACATATTATTAATACATTTAAAAATTTAAAAATATTATTGCTCAAAAGTAAAATTATTTTTGTTTTTGGTTGTGTAATTTTGGTAAGGTAAAGCGTGTGGCCTGGTACCTGGGCTAATATAACTGACACGTCTACCTATTGTTTATTTTCAGTATACATAATATATATTTTATATTAATTGTAGTAATCATACACTCACATTCACATTCACATATACATATCAAATTTAAATAATTCGTATAATTCATTTGTTTAAAAAATGTAATTTACTAATGTAATAGCTGTACTTTAAAGTGAACTATTATGTAAACAAACACGATTAACATTTTATTAGCTAAGTAAATAATTTTAGTAGGTAATATAAATAATACAGGTGTTATGTTTTAGTTTGGAAATATTAAACTAAGGTAACCTAGTTAAAAATAAGACCATCTATGTTGGTAACTCTATGTTATAGAGTATATGACCATATGGGTTATAATAATGATAGGTAGTAAATAAATAATACACTTAAAACTTATAACTTATAAGTTTTAAGAAAAGTTATTTTCAAGACTATGAGACAAATCACCAATTCTAACAACCGATTATGAAAGTTTACAACCAAATAATTAAGACTCATTCAAAACATGTATGCTGTAATATTTATTATGTCATCATAATATAGGATACATCTAACGAGTTGTTAATTAACAAAAAACTGAAGAAACCTTTTTCTATTTTTGACTTTCTGGGATATGCTGAATTTTTCCCCTTTCGTGTGTACGGGTCAATAAATATTAAGGAAAAAAGATTTGCGTCAAAACAGATATTCCTAGAATTACTTTTATAAAAATTGTTAATGGATAGAAAAAAAGACACAGCTATAGGGGTGAAATTTTTAAAAACATTATTTTCATCTGTCGTTTTGATTTTCTCGATTATTATTTATTAGTTATTACGCATCAACAATTTACAAAAGTCTTCGTTGAAAATACATTTTGTCCTATAAGCTCACGATAAGTAAAGTTGAAATAATTTGAAACTGGGAGGTGTTCAAAAATATTTATTATTAGATTTCTTTAATTTTCTCGTTTATTTTCTTAAATAAGACATATTATTTTCATGTTTGAATAGAACAATTTTAAAAAATTTAAATTTATATTTCTTTATTTAACTTATGGTGTATTAATAGTATATTTGCTTGAACTAATAATAATTGTTTTATTTAAATTATTTGAATTTCATAATAGGTATTCACTAAAAAATCAAAAAATTAACTTAAATATTCACTAAAATAATAAATAACCCACCATAAATTACTGGCAAATAATATACTTAATCCATCCGTATGCATGTTTAGGGAGTATATCATTATAGGTAACTATTATCTCTTAAATAAGTAGGCACTTTATATTTATATTTTATTTCAAAATTCGATTTGTACACCAGAAGTTTTCATATAAGATAATATAAAAAATGTTTGAATGATATGTTTAGTGTTTAAATATTTATTTATTATTTTATTGTTTTTTTATATATTGACCTCATTTAATTTTTCAAAGTTTAGATATGATGTAAAAAACTTGATTTTATAAATTTGTAGATTAATAATATAAAAATAAAAAATGCATTGTACTGTAACTTGTAAGTTCCATATAGTATATTGTATAGATACTATTGAACTATACTTACTTAAGTATATGTATAATGTATATAAAATACTAACAGATTTTTTTCGTTTTGGTTATTATAAAATGAGTGAATTATTTATTATTTATGTAACTGATGAAGCAAGTTAGTGAATTCTTAAATAACGATTTAAGAACCGATCATAAATTCTTGGTATTTAACTAATTGTGTTTTTATTTAATTTAAATATTATGTAGTTAAAATTTCATAGTATTTTAAATGTTCCTTAAAGTCTTTTGTTAATCTGGGGACTAGATCATTGATTCTAGACGGATGCAAGCAATGAAAATTGTTGTAAATAATTTATGGGATCGACCTGGGAAACAGTTTACCGACCGGGAAGTGTCATCTGGATAATCACGACATAACGTGTTTCTACGTGGCAATTACCACCAGGAACTTGGATCGTTTAAAATAGTAAAGCCAAATTGAGGTCACATTTGGACCGTTCAAAGTCTCAAATGTTATAAACTTATAACCAAAACTCAAATATTTCGTATTGAAGTATTTAATATTGATTGCGGTATACCTAAAATCATATTAAAAATACGATTTTGACTTAAATTCATATATAATTTAATAAAATAATAATATAAATAGTTATCTATTAGCTATACTATAACCTATATACCTAGTACAGTACATCGGTACCATATCATGTTTTGTAAGTACCGACAGGTATATTAATATATAATATCATCTGTATACCTTCCTAATTCAATTTGTAATTAAAAAAATATATTATGGCTCTGTCATTATATTTTCGGTATTTTACATTATACATTATATTCTATAATAATGTACATAAAATATGAATTTCCTACATGCATTCGGATTTTTTATAACTATGTTATATTTAACATTGGATGTCAGTATTATAATATATGTTTGATGTGCATCAGCATTCCGTATTATATACGTACCATATGTATAGCTCAAACTAAAATGCGTATGATTTTATTGTAAACTGAAATCATGTTCATTATTTTCGAGTATCATAATATTATGTAGGTCTTGACCCTATCCATGCCATATCACATATCTAAAGTAATTTATTTTTATCTTTTGGAAAGCAGTGGTTTATAAAATATTAATATACAGTGTGATCACGATAAGTGGAAACACTCAATAACTATGTGCAGGCTTCATATATTTCAATTCTGCTTTTTCGGCTAACTAATAAACATTATTATACACATTTTCAAATAATTAGACTATTTTTTTGACATTTAACTTTGCGCATGCGCACAATAACTTTTTTTTTTTAATGGCATGATCCATTTTTGACCACAAATTATTTTTTTTGGTATTTTTTTATGAATTTTAGTGGTTGAATTTCTTTTCTAAGTCAAAAAATGACCGAGTTACAGCAATTTGATTTTACGTTATTTGCACGGGTATAACAGATTATAAAATACTTAGTTAATAATAATAAATACGTGAATAATAAAAATAAAATTACAAATATTAATTTTTTTATTCATACAAGTTTTATTTATCTAACAAATTGTTCAAACTGTGCACCATGGTGCTGTAAACAACATTCAACACGAATTAAAAATTCTCTGTTAATAGCAGAAATAATTTGTGCCTCAGGTATTTCATAAATTGGATTAGTTATTTTTATTTTATTATTATTATACAAACTTCAATTGGTTCAATATATTACAATTATATTTTGACCATCACGTATAAAAACTATAACATAAATTAAACACTCACAGACCGCAGTGAATAAATCTATAATAATACAAGCTGATTCCCGAGCACTTCATTGCCCTTTAAAAACACCAACTCTATACATAATTCAAATTTTGTGTTTAATTCGTCATTTAATACCCGGCTATTTATGTTCACAACTCCCCGTGAATTATCTCTATTTAGCTTTGTTAATGTGAAACAATTTTTAAAAATTGGTACCTAATAACAAATTGATAATTTTTTATTCATCCATACTAGATTATATAACCAATAGCAACCCTATAATAAACAACAATATATTTATATATTTTATTATTACATCTGCTAACTTTATGAAAAATACCAAATTTGCATTAATACAACAAAGACCTATCAAGATAAAATATAGGGGTGGCCAACATGGATATTGGATAAATACAATAATATCAAAAGCCAAAATGTTGAAAATTACATTTTATAATTAAATGGTATTTTATGGTTAATACGTAAATATTGGTTTTTTTTTAAATAAGATGCGAGCCACATACGAATATGACGCGAACCATCACATTCTGCTACTCGTGAGACGCAAGTTGGCCACCCTTGCTATAGTCCTGTATAGATCCATGAGATAATGTAGCTTTATGACCATAACACAAATTTAAATCGGTGATGTAACTATAGTTCTAATAGAGATTAAACCGAACTAATGGTCTTCGTCTTCTTTATATTATATAAGCCTTTTAACTCCTGTAGAGGTTGAATATTGAAAAATAATTTCTTAGTAGATGCTTAAATCACAAAAAAAAACTACTATCTAAATTTCATAATCATATAGCTTCAGCGATTCTGGCTAGGTAATGATGAATCACCCAGGACAAGTCATTATAATATTATATATACAAATATTCGATCATCGGACAAACTTTACAAGTGAAACCTCAATTACATAAATTTTTATAACGAGATGTATAATTTATTTTTGTTATATTCACAAGCTACAAAACAAATTTAATTTTCCTTCGAATCGATAAAATATGTAAAAGGTAATAGATTATTTTCACTTAAAATTATATTTGCACAAACAAAACACCTTGAATACTACTAATATTACTGTCAAATATACAAATTGCCTAACGGTCTTGCACTTTAAATACATTTAATTATAATAGATGTATTATTTATGAACACGAATAATTTTCAATTCTTTAAATAATGAACACATCCTAATTACAAGTTTAGTATTTTACTAAATACAATACTATCACAGTACCACGGTAAATGCTCATATAATAATCTATATTCTGTAATTCACGCATTTTGCAGCAGGTGCAGCGTATATAGGCGCAAATTGAACGTGGATTGGGGATGGTCCCCTAATGTGAATTCAGCCCCCCCCCCTCCCTCGGGTTTATCACCGTATTAATGTATTTTTTATAAAGAAAAAAATTAAAATATGACCTACGTAATAAGTGCAGAATGCATAAAAAAAAAATTGAAAAAAAATACTTTAAAATAATCAAGGGTATAGGTGCTTGTATTTAAAAAAAAATTGTTCTAAGATTTTGAATGTTTTGTACGGTATACACATAAATTACATACATTATAAACCTATTACTATTATTGGAAATAATATTATTTATTTTTATTAGCCTTCAATCATCGACTATGATGGCTCGGAAATAATATTAATATAGTTTTAATTTTATGTTTGTGTTTTGCACGATAATGTTGACAATAAATATCAGATTGTCACTACTCACTGAGTTATTTTTTAAGCTGTATACCCAAAAAGTAAATTTGTTGTTTTGTGCCTGACGATCATGGAAATCATAAATTTGTTAATCGTTAATTGTGTACCTACATCTATTATTTTATATGATATGTGATTTTTTAAATGTAATTAAACTTTTATCTTGCAGCATTATAGCTGTTAGTGATTATAATTCTTAATAATTATTTGATAATTATTTTGAATCATTTAAAGTTATGGGGACAAAGCCTCAACTTAATTTTTAGCTAAAAAATGATAGGACTGAAGCCCCCCCCCCAATTATTGAAATTCCCTGTTTGCGCATTGCGCCTATTATATGAGTAAAAATGTAAAATATTGCTTATAATGGGCTATTACTGTTTTAATAAATAATTCTGTTAACAATAATAGCCACAACACGTTGATGCTGAATTTTATATAGTACCTATTATATAATTCTGAATAGGCATATTATAATATGTAAATAGGTATTTTAAATCCTTTAATCAATAAGACAGTAGATACCTATATCGACTATTGAGGTATTTCAGAAGTTGTAAATTATTTGAAATACGAACTAAATTCTATGTAAAATTTTAATTCAATAAAAAAACTATTTTAAGTTACCCTAGCGACCTAGCATTTGAGCAGTTAAGCACGTACCCACTTATTTTTGTTATTATAGCTATGAGGATCATACGAGTACCTATATATACGACGTTCTTATGGCAGACAGTGATAGTATAGAATGTTTTATAATAGAAGTAATATTATAATAGTATACATAACGTAATAACCCACAAAAGCTATAAATTACACATTATAGGTAGTGATAATTTTACGGACATTTTTGAATTTCAGAATTTACCACTTCTAGAAACTTTTTTTTTATTATTAATTTAAAAATGTGACTTTAGAATAGGTATATCAGTTTACAAGAAACTGTCGGAGTAATAAAAAATGTTAGTTTAATTTTCATGTAGTTGTTATGACAAAGTTAAGGGAGAGTGCTGAATTTTTATTTTATTTTTTAGAATTAACGCCCGTCGGCCGTCACCTTTTTACAATGTAGTATAATACACATAAATAATTAGGATGTAAATACAAAGAAAAAAATATATCACTATCATTTACATATAACGACACGTTTTTTCATTTCTCAAATAATCAAATTACTTTATTTTATTTTCAGTTCATCAGGAACCGATCATATAAGTATTAATTGAGGAGAGAAAATTCTTGGTTAGTATTCAATAATATTATAAAGTATCCTAGTATCAGCAGTATCCCTAAAAGTGGAAGGTGTGGTGTGTTTTTTTTATCATTCCACGTATGGATATAGGCACAGGGAGTAATTAAATATTACTAATATCAATACTATTATTTTAAAGTTATCACACTACAAAAAAATGTTTATGTAGTGAAATGTTATTTATTATGATAGCGTATAGCAATAATTGTTCAAAAAATTTAAATGGATAAATCCATATAAGATTTGTTAAAAAACAAAATTAGTTAATCCACATAAGAAGAAAATCTTATATCAATAATTCATTTCAACTAGGATATAGAATTTCTGTTATACTTACTAAAAATATAAATGACATATGTATTTTATAATTGAATCAGTAATATTTCTGTCTCTATAATTATTGTTACTCGATAATCGCAGTTTCGCGTTATTTCATGCTCGTAATATTTAGTGTTGCTGGGCATGGTACTATAATGTGTTTACATGCCTCAAGGAAAATAGATTTATCATTTGGTGGTTCATTGATAAACACAATAATAATTAAACATGACATTTTGATTATCACAAACCACAGTAAATAGTAATATATATACATATATTCTAACAACCAATAATTATAAATGATTTCAGAAATGTTATTATTAAATTTAGAAGTTAGAACTACATGTTGTGGTACTTACATAGTATATGCTTGTATGTTTATGCTGTATTATGTATATAATAAATACTGAGTGGTCCAAAATGCGGAGTCTCTAACATATAATTAGTGTGCACAGACTTTATCGGTAGGTATAGGGAAATAGGGTAGTCATAAATAATATTTGTACATTTCACCTACCTATACCTAAAAGTTTTCAAATTTAATATACTTAGGTTTGGTTGAAGGAGTGTAACATTGTTTTAACTACTCATGCTATTAGAAAAGGTTTTATCGACTCTGTCATTTTAATATCAATTTCGTTGGCTATCAATTCTGCAAAATAATTGTTTATGTTGATTCCGTCGACTGGATATTTTTTTATATTGATTTCACCGGCCGTTTATTAAACAATAACCGATAAAAACAATTCAAGCATTTTCGTATAAAAACGACAATATTTATTAAAATAATAAAATAATCTAACTCAAATACCTTATATTTTTAAATAGATGTATATTATATTTTAATATTCAAAATAATAAAAAATATACAGTTAATTTCATGTAATTTAAATATTTATCAAAAATAATAAACATATATATTAGAAGTCGCAAGTATCAACCAGATAAGAATCACTCCAATATTAGTTTTTACTTTTTTTTATGGTCAATCAAAGTTTGATTATCAAACCTTTGAACCGCAAAAGTAATTTTTTTAGCTCCCAAAAAAGGTATTATTATGATTTTATGTTTTAAATTTTTAACACAAAAGGGTATACCTTAATTTTCAATTTCAAAATTTACTTGGTTTTGACTTTCACATGAATTTCAATAGAATGAAATATATTTTTTAACATTTGTATAAAATATCTTTAAATATTTTGTAACCAATAGAAAAATATCAATATTTTGTGTAGTATTTTGACAGTTTGTTTACAATTTAAACTGATAAACCTAATTCATACTTTTATTTAAATTAGCAGGAACCTACCTAAATTAGTATTATCGACGAAAGTCAGCGTAAAATATGTGTTGATAATTAAATAATTAATTTAAAATATGAGTCTTTAATTATAATTGTAATTTGTATTGTAATTATATAAATATAAGTATATTCATACTAAATCTTTTTTTAATACGAATTTTTAAGCTATCTTGTTTGTGTATAAGACTTGACAGTAGACATAAATATTAGTTGGTATAAAAAGAGAAACAAATAAAAAAAACATTAGTACAATAGAAAATAGGAAATTGATTAGAAGAAATTAATGCACTTAAGATAAGTACATAATATATAATATAGGTATAATACTATACATTGCTGTTTATATCGTAATGTATAATCATTATACATACCTATTAAAGAATTTATACTATATGTAATGTGTATAATATATGACTATTAAAGACAGGTAAAATATAATATTATAAAGAAAAATATATTAAAATCTATATTTGAATCTACTAATAATGTATTTTAAATAATTTATTGAATAAAATGAACCTGGATATTAGGTTTAACGATATGAAACTGAATATCTATCATAGGTTATTTATTTTGAAATAATTTTAAGTTTATAGAAATAAAATAAATTTTAAGTAAAAGTGGTGAGGTTTTTTATTTTTTAACTAAAATTTAACTTTATGTAATCAAATTATATAATATGAAGTCGAACGTAAAATTAATATTTGAAAAAATACTTAGTATTTTTGATGAAGCCACTTTATAGAATATTATAATATGTATAGGTAAAGGGTTATTATTTCTATTCTACGTCTTAGTTTATTTTAACAACATATTATTATAGACTATAACTGGTATATATATATATATATATATATATATATATATATATATATATCTTTCATAATTGTATAAAGGTTTATCTCTCGCTGAAAAATATCAATTTTACAATATTATTTTCTAGTAGCAATTCAATAAAATAACGATGGAAGAAATAGAAAATATTACATAACTATGAGCAAATTAATATAATAGATAACTTATTTATAGTTTTTTAATTGTCTTTAATAATAATTGTTATGTATGTTGTAAGATGTTTTCTAAAAAAATACAATTTCTAGCCTTATTAAAAATAACTACCTTGGGGGGGGGGGGGGAGTAATATTTGTAATTTAATAAATAAATGTATAAATCACAATGCCATAAAAGTTGTACTTAACAGAGAAATTAAAATTCTAATAAGCCAATTCACGAATATAAGTACCTAAAAATACTAAAAATATAAATATATTATAAGTGATAAATAAATAATAATTAAATATAATATTATTAGAAATCTATGTAGGTACCTATATATTATATATATATTTATCACATCTATCATTTAAAACAACATTTAACTAAATGCCTTAATAAAAATTTTAATCCCCCTGGCCCTCCATGAGAAGATAATTTTACCACTACTAATAGGTATAGAAATATTTATAAATGTCTATTTATTCAATGCACTAATGATGCAGATCAGTGAAATAAGGAATGTCTGCACATAAGAATATAATCTGTAAATGGGAGACAAAATAGTAAAGATAAACCATATAAATTCTACCACTGTTGGAAATTTTATTTTTAGAGTTGAGCCATCTGTGTTTTTTGATTTAACTTATCAAGGTCAACACGTTATCTACTATCGCAGTGTTCTGGATGAACTTGACAACTATTATCACAAGGCATAGACGCATAGTATGCCTTAAGATGTATTATTATTTATTATATGAGTGCATTTTATAATTATGCTAATGGTTTGTCTAAAATAGACCTGTTTTTAATATTGCCTAAGAAAAATATTTTAATAATTTAATCTATGTATTATTATTTAAAATGGTTTCCCTTAGGTTCTTATATTGTCTTAAAATTTATTGATGATATAAATTCGGTTTTGAGAAACTTATCTTATATCTACATATCTATATTGTGATAAAATTTAAATTATGAAAATTATTCAATATTCTAAGCGAACCAAAAAAGGGATCTATTATATAATATCACAATTATGTTTGAGAAATAAACTCTCAAACAGTCTTACATATAGTCCAGCAATATTAGATGAAAATGGAAATCGAATATTGTAGGTACTATTTAAACAGAGTTAAAAAAGATTTTAAATTTTCTCAGTAATTTTAAATTTACACCAACATTACAATGAAAAAAACTGTATCCAAGGGGCTCTCGTTTTTAATGAAATATAGATTAAATCTTCGTCATAACTCATGAAAATTTTTTTACAGTAACATTATATCATTGTTTAATGGTTGGTGTTCATTTCAAATATTTCATTTTATACAATCAACTTTGTGACGTTGTATAGTGTTTAATAATGCTAGGTAGGCTTTCTAGGTACCTGAGGTGCCATCATATAATATATTGCACAAATTCTAATAAATATGCACTATACCCACTCTTTGTAAAGATATAAGTGGTTTGTTTATTTTCAAATTGGACACGTTAGAAAACATAATATTTCTCACATCTATTTATGATAGGCAACAATTTTACCTATCCACGAATTACAAAGAAATAATAACAATAATTATTGTTCGTATTTTAATGAAAACGAATAGATAACTATGCTTATTTAACGAAATTTAATAATATGCGTTGTACGGATTGGAACGAGAAATATCCGACCAATCATCACTGATCCGAGCCAGACATGTCGCATACGACTTCACCAACAAGTCACCAGACATATTAGATCAGAGTGCGTTAAACGGTGGTATTCGTGTGTATGACGTACTGATCAGACAAAATCTGTAGGTGTAAAATCAAGGTCACATTTTGTATTCAACCTCTCGGCCATCGAAATGAAACAATGTATAAACCAATTTTATTTTTTAAACAATATATCATATTTCAAATATTAATGTCCATTGTTAAACACTTTTATGTTATTTTAAAAGTGAAAGTAAAAAAAAATGTATTAAATATCATTAAAAATGAATGATAATACCTTAATAGAAGATATCGATCGACGATCAATGGAAACTATAATCATAAAATAACTAATATAATTTAAATTTTTTAACGTACAAATTAAAAACACTAAATATTAAATAACACTATACTTATATATAAGGCAATCTACAATTTAACAAAATATTAGTTTATTTACATATTTTTAAAATTATAGTTACTACTAAGTCTATAATGTTTAATCATCACGTTGGCTTGTTAAGTTTTGACAACAACATGACAATGTCGGGCGTCGGCACATGTATTTATTATAAAAGTGAAAATATTACTTTTCCTTTCACATTTTTAGATTCAAAGCAGGGCGATGAACCATGAATGTACTGGTACTACCATGTTCTATGGTAGGTACTACAATGATGTATGTTTTTTGTCACTTTTCAAACATTAAAGATAATTCAATCCCAAACTTTTCAATGATGAATCTGAAGCTTATTTAAGGGGTGATAAACTGCTTTTAATAGATAAATACACGATGTTTACTGATATTATTCATTTTTTGGGGATGTTATAATTTATTAAATTATTACAGCTTCATATTTTTTACGTTAAAATTTAAATTTTTCAATAATTTTTTTTTTTTTTTTGGGGGGGGGATCTGGTGGGAATTTAAAGATTGTTTATTTATCGAAATGAAGGAATGAGTTTCGAATAATTATTTTTCATCTATTATAATTATAATAAGTTGACTAAAATATCATGTTAAAATTGTTTTATATATAAGCCTAAACTATAAATATTCCAATGGGTACCTAGATATAGTCGATAGAAAGGCTATTTATTTTTTAATCAAACGATTCTAAAAAATGTTGAAAAATATTGAACCAAATGATTAAAATACACTATAATCTTGAAAAATTCAAAAATTAATTAAATTGAAAAATAAAAAAATATTTATATGATTCAATCGTGTTTTATTGAAAAGAAAAAACTAAATTTTTAATTATTTTACGTAGTACATACAATTAACAATTTAAATAATGCTTGCAATAATTGAATAATCAATAAGGTATTAATTTAAATAGGTATAAAAGGGTACCTAATTATTATAGTAAAACAATAAAACATTTTTATATTTGCCCATACTAAAGATATTGCACGATCGTAAACTATGTTAGAAGAAAATTAAAAAATAATTCATAAACTGAGTATAAACAATATTATCAATATTAATTGATGGAATTAATTAACAATTTTGAATGCATATATCTCGGTCTTGAGTGAATATTATGTGTCAAGTTTTCTTCATCATATTGAGTATCTCTCTATAAATGGTAATAAATGTGTGATTTTGAATTCAGTGATAAATCATTACATTTTTGCAAACAAAAAGAATAAAAACATAGAAAGTCCGTGAATTTGTAATTCTAAGAATATGTTATCAATTTATCATATTATATTTATATTGCAGCAATTAATAATATAATATGATAGGATAGGCTGAACTAATTTTTGTAAAAATCCTATTGTGTATAATTATTACTATTTCATATAATAAGTATTATAATATTAATACTTAATAGATATACCTACATACTGATATACTTATATATAAACGACTTATAAGTCAATACCGATGACATCACCCTCAAAGTTATAATTTGGAAAATTTTTCTTCTATAAAAAATATAAATAAAAAAATCTGTCATTAGCTTAAACTGAAATTAATACATTAATCATACTGTTTAAATCTAAAAAAGTATAAAAATATTGTGATAAAATGCAATTTAAATGACAACGACCATATACCACCTTGAATATACCAGTTATAGTATAGTACGTAATACGTATTAGTAGTACTTGGATGTGTGATCGCTTGGGAACACTACGTGCCGTTGGCATTTTTTTTATTTTTAAAGTAATAATAATATGGA